>NW_025814837.1:14717500-15328750 GCF_022079265.1 Lynx rufus | reverse complement strand
ACTTTCTATGAAAAGAAGAATATAAAATGTCTCGTGGGGGTGTCTGGGTGGCTCAGTTGGTTAAGCATCCAACTCCGGTTCAGGTCATGATCTCATGGTTCATGAGTTTAAGCCCGACTTTGGTCTCTGTGCTGACAGCTCAGAGCCTGGAGCCTGCTTTGGATTGTGTCTCCCTCTCTCTGCCCCTCCCCTGCTTTGTGCTCCATCTCTCAAAAGTAAACAAACATTAAAGTGTCTCATGAATTTTATTTATGCTGAAATAGTATTTTGGATAAATTGGGCTAAATAAAACATATTAAAATAGTTTCCCTGTTTTTTCATTTTTTAATGTAGCCACTAGAAAATTTTAACTTACATATGGGGCTGACATTTCAATTAGATAGAACCGTTCTATACCCTTATTATTTATCTGAGCCAAGTTTCTGCTCTAAGTAGATTGAAATCTTTCCACTATGATTTTAAGTTTTATATTTTTGCTTTCAATTGTTTTTGCTTTGTATATTCCCAAGTTATTATATCTTAAATGTTTTTTCTATTTATTATTACTTAGGATCCTTCGTTGTTCCTACTAATGCTTTTGCTTTAAACTTTACTTTGGTATTTACACACCTGTATCTATTTTCCATTTTTTTTATTTTTAGTAATATCCCTTAATAAAAATAATATAGCTGGGTCCTCTCCCCAATTTAACGTCTTTTAATAAATAAGTTTACTTTATATTTACTGTTATTGCTATGTTTAGATACAATCCTATCCTATTATTTTTTGAGTTTCTTGCTATCTTTCCCCTTTTTACTCCTTTATTCCTTCCTTCCATTGGATTAGTACATATTCTCTATTTCTCTTGCTCCTTCTTTTTCTTCCTCTTTTCTGGCTCCTAAATTTCTGAATTGTATTTTCTTCTTAAAATCATGACTTGTACATTTTTTTGTATTAATACTTTAAACATTACTCTTGTAGTTTTACCTGAAAACTTTCCAACAAAGCCTAAAGCTTTTCAGTCTTTCTATTATTCTCCTGAACATGAAAGCCCCTTTGTGGGCTTTATAAATTCATTCATCATGTTTCCTATCTTGTATCTTGCTATTATATCAACTATCTATTGCTACAGTGTTGCATAACAAAGACACACACACACAAATCAGTTAACACACAATAAACATTTACTTAGCTAAAGAGGCTGCAGAGTCTAGTTGATCTGGGCTAGACTTGCTTATGCACCTGTGGTCAGTTGGCTGGCTGGCTGGGTGGCTCTGCTGATCTTGGCTGGGGGTTGGCTAGTGTTGACTTGGTTTTGCCTCATATGTTTCTCACATTCCTTAGCAGGTTAGCCTGGGCAAATTTCCATGGCAAAGACAGAGGTACAGAGTGGAAGCAGAACTGCATCAGTGCTTCTACAAGGCTCTTTGAATCATATCAGCTAATATCCTACCAGCCACATCAAGTCACACAGCCAAACTCAGAATCAAGGGGACAAGAAGTTTGACTGCACCTCTTCAGTGAGAGGAACTGCAAAGTCACATGGCAAAGGGGCATGAATTCAGAGAAGGGTAAAGAATTGAGGTCATGAATGCAATCAACCTATCATACTTAACTTTACCTTTTCTTTGCACCCAAAAGAGAAGTTATGTTTTCCATAAATAACTATATTTGAGGGGCGCCTGGGTGGCGCAGTTGGTTAAGCGTCCGACTTCAGCCAGGTC
Organism: Lynx rufus; assembly: GCF_022079265.1. NCBI lineage: Eukaryota > Metazoa > Chordata > Mammalia > Carnivora > Felidae > Lynx > Lynx rufus. The sequence goes on along the minus strand of NW_025814837.1, from coordinate 15,327,047 downwards.
ACGATCTCGCGGTCCGTGAGTTCGAGCCCCGCGTCAGGCTCTGGGCTGATGGCTCGGAGACTGGAGCCTGTTTCCAATTCTGTGTCTCCCTCTCTCTCTGCCCCTCCCCCGTTCATGCTCTGTCTCTCTCTGTCCCAAAAATAAATAAAAACGTTGAAAAAAAAATAACTATATTTGACAAATTTTAGGTAATTTTTTTTAATCCTATACCTTCTTTTGGGTTTTCTTTTTCGCTCAAGTACAACTTGAATGATAAACTCTCTTGGTCTTTTTAAGTCTGAACATTTATTTTACCCTCACTACAGAATTATAGTTTAGCTGGGTATAACATTTAGGCTGCCTTATTTTCCCTCAGCACTTGACACCTCTATCTTTTGACTGTTGCTGAGTTTTCCAGTCTAATCGTGCCTTTTATGTTAATAGATTATTTTTTTCTTTCTGAATACCATCATGTTGTTTCTGGATATGGATTCATTTTTTTTTTGCCCTGATTGGACTTAGGGTGGATTTATAATCTGAGTATTTATAGATTTAATTGTGGAACACTGCCAACTTCTATTTTCTTACATATAGATTTTCTACCAACCGTCTATTTCCTTCTTAAGCTACCTTATTAAAACTCTGCATTCCCTTCCATATCTCTTTAAATATGGAACAATTTGTTCACTATTATCTAATTCACAAATTTCTTCAACTGTGTCCAGCCTACAGTTTATGCCAATTGTGCTTATCTCAATGGCTATATGTATATATTTCTTTGCTTATAAGGTTTCTGTTTTTAAATATACCTCTTAATTTGTCCAAGTTTTACGTTATAATTTCATATCTGAGGATCTATGCAAATGGATTTATTTCCTCAAGTGTCTTTAACATTCTTTTTTTTTTAAATGTCAGACTCTCCTATAAAGTTAACTTTATGTGGGGTGGGAATACATGTTCTGCCAAGAGATTTGTGGACAAATTTCAGAATTTTAGTTTCATGGGCTTAAAGTAGAAGGTTTTTGTCTTTTAATTTTCTCTTTCCCTCCTTTCTTCTGTACTTCCACTTATACCTAGAGGCCCCTGCACCAAGTCCAAGATCAACCATTTGAGAACTCTTCCCTACAAAGATTATTTTAGGAATATTTTAGACCTAATTACCACACTTCAGAATATCTTAGTTTAGCTCCAGATCAAGAAGCTAAATACGTAGTTTTCAGCATCATTATGCTCAGCTTCTTCAGAACAAGGATCTATGTAATAGTCAATAGCAGCAAGCTTTTTAAAGTCACTTTTTGTTAAGTGGGAGCAACAGGGAGGAGTCACATCCTAGCCTCTGAGGTCAAGCAGTAAACCTTGCCCCAGGATCTGATCGTATAATACTTTCAATCTCAATTTCATGGGAGCCAATTTGTCGAATGACACTACTACCGGCTTCCAGACTCCAAACGCGGGAGGTTCATGGTTTCGGCCTTGCTCACCAATTTACATTTTTATTCCACTTTGTTCCATATTAGATCTTCACTTATTTGAGCCTGGCCATCTTTGGTTTGGCTCACTTGTTTTACCCAGTAGTAGTAATGACAGTAGTAGCAATAGTATGTTTGGAGAGGGTACATCAAAGCATGAAATAATTTCCACTTGACTAGAAGTCTACACTGAATGTTCAAACTCACATATACACTCACACCCGCACCAAAACAAACAACAACAACAAAAAAAAAAACCCCATACATATTATTTCTGGCCTTAAGTGACATTCTTTAGGTCGAAATGACACATTTTTAGTGGCACGAATCAATAAACATGAACTGTTATCTTCCAACAAACTACTGCAAGTTATGGTTCAATGCTATTTAATCATTGGAACATTTAAGTAGATTTTATTCCAAAGAACCAAAGAGTTAAATGCCATGGATTTGCAGCGTGGAATTCAATTTCTTCTTATGAAAATCCAGTTATAACTTATTAAAACTCAAAATGCTTTTGGGGGGGTATGGAGATGAATGACTTTCAGAATAGCCTGAGAGTCGTGAATAAAGAAAAACATTGCTGTGTTTATTTAGAGAGTATTACCCCTTGGAGCCAGCGTTTGCACTAATGCATTTTACATTAGCGTGCCGCATCAGGAAATCCTGACTTTTTTGGTGCCAAGGGGGTAATTAATATCAGTTCACGTTCTCAAAATGGTTGTGTTTATGTGGGAATGAGGACTGAGCACTAACATGTTGAGCTTGAAGTAGGAAAGCTTGCTGTGAAGTGAGATCTTGGGAAAGAATGGAATACTGAAATTAATGAACAGAAAATAGGATTTCTATGGATAGAATAATAGTACTGAAAAGAAAGCCACAGCCACACTTCCTTGCTCTTAATTTACTAGGCATTAACAGAAATAATTCCCTAGTATAGTCATATTGATAGAAGATAAAATCCTTCATACATACAAACAGTATTTTAATCTACTAAGATCAGGAGTCTGAAAGGTAAAAAATTTGATGATCTGTATGAAATAGTATATGAAAATTAACCATTATTCCAAAATCTCCTTCCACAGGTAATAGAGTTATATCTCTTACAGATATAAAATTCTTCATATTTGATCTAAGCTGAATAATGAGAGCCACAATAAATGTAAAAATAAAATGCTTTTGGTACATCTTTTTTTTTTTTTTTTCCAAAAGAAAATTGGCAGGGAAACTAGAATCAAAGTACATACTTCATATAGTGAAAGTCGGAAGACTAAGGAAACCACAAAAAAGCATTAGAGAAAAAAGTCCAAAGAACAAATTGAAGCAGAAGCCAAAATAAAGTTAAAAACCTAAGAGATTTTACGAAGTCCTACCTAACAAAATTCTCAATTTAAGTACTTAGAAAACATACTATTTATAAAATTATTACTACACACATGCCAAAATGATATATATGACGTATATTTTTACCAGTACTTTAAAATTAACTAAACCTCTTGTTACCAAATATAGAATTCAGTTCATTCAAGTGATGGAAAATAGACGATGATCTTAAAGGAATTATAGTTTGCCCTACTTCATCAGTCAAGAATGATTAGTCACTGGGGTGCCCGGGTGGCTCAGCTGGTTAAGTGTCCGACTCTTGATTTTGGCTCAGGTCATTATCTCACAGTTGTGAGACTGAGCCCCACAGAGGACTCCAGGCTGGAAATAGAGTCTGCTTAAGATTCTCTCTCTCCCTCTCCCTCGGTCCCTCCCCCCGACCCTGACTCCAAAATAAATAAATAAACTTAAAAAAATGATTAGTCACTGAACGATTGTGAAGTACACCATACACACAGTATACTAGGCTTGTCATTCCTAAAAATTATGACTCCAAACAGAACATGCTATAGGGTGGTGTGAACTGGCCTTCTACTACAGGACCTTACATTAGACTACAGGCTTTGATGCCATCACAAAAAGCTTAGTGAGACAGAAAGGTTGATTCTCTCGTGTCAGAGTCCACACCAATAGGCAATAGAATGGGCTTCATGAGGCCATTCAGGGGATTTCTGTTGTGCTACCAGATTATTTTTCTTACCTATAAGGCCAAAACTCCCCACTAATAGGTCATGTTCCAGCCTTTCAGAAGTGGGAAAGAGAAAATGGAGCGCATTTTTAACGATGTGACCTAGAAGCTGAACACATCACTCCACCTCACATTCCACTGGCTGAACTTACAGTCACTGTCCATACCTAGTTGCAATGGAAGCTACTAAATGCAGTCACTGGGCAGGTAGTTATGTGCCCACCCAAAACTTGGGGATTACTTTTTTTAAGAGAGAGAAGAATATTAGGGAATAAGCCATATTCTCTAATACAGATCAAAAATGGTAAAAGTCTCTCAGAATATTCAGGATTTTTTATTCATCTATTTTAACATTAAATAATTATTTTTAATGCACTGTTTCATGAGAAACTTCTTGGTAGGTTATCACAGTTAAACATTATAGCCTAAACAAATGTATCATTCACGTATCTAAGGTCTTAAACTATAGATCTCTATCAGGAAAAAGACAAAATACAAAATATACACGTTTATCCACATATGTACAAGTATATAACCCACACATACACACATCTTTATGCCTGTGCACAATGTATATACATGTACATAAATGTGTGTATATATAATATCCTCCCTTCATTATCAAAAGTTTCCCAGATTAAGTAATAAATTGTATGATCACCGTATGTATATGTCTTTATTGAGTTAATGAAAATTATATTGCATTGTCTATTTCTGGGAGTTGGGGTTTTAAAAATAAACGAGATTTTATAGTGATTTCTTTTTTGGAATACTGAAATACTTTGGGGCAGCTATGAAGGTAATTAATGAGTAGGGTACAAAAAACCTTGAAAACTTCCAACAAGCAAAACTCTCCAAAATCACATTTCAGTAACTCTCTTACTGTTAAGAAGCCAGTTGTTGTTTATGCTCTTGCAGTTAACTCTTATCCAATAAAACATAGCTTGCTAGGGGGGAAGAACCCACAACTTTGTGCCAATGAAAATGTACTTAAGTGAATCTAACTAGTCTTTGAAATGGCATTAAATCAAACATGGCTTAGTTATAATTAGTGTTTAAGGAAATAGAATATGGTGACATCTCAAATCAGTTGGTTTATTCGATACATAACGTTAAAATGACCAGTTATCCACAGAGAAAAAAATGAAAGCTCTAAACTTTACAATGCACAATTTTTGAAAATCAGAAGCAAAAAATAAAACATTTTTTTTTTTTATAAATTTACAAGTTAGGGAAGGTTGCAAGAAGCTATGAAATTGAATATGTAAAATCTTAAACCTTTAAGACAGTGAAAGACATCATAACCTAAGTTAAAAAATAATGAACAGGGGCACCTGGGTGGCTCAGTCAGTTAAGAGTCCGACTTTGGCTCAGGTCATGATCTTGCAGTTCACTGAGTTCAAGCCCCACGTCACACTCTGTGCTGACAGCTCAGAGCCTGGAGCCTGTTTCAGATTCTGTGTCTTGCTCTATCTCTGCCCCTCCCTTGCTCATGCTTTGTCTCTCTCTCTCTCTCTCAAAAATAAATCATAAAACATTAAAAATTTTTTTTAAATAATGAACAGCCTGAAGACGTGTAATATATAGAAGACATAGGATTAATATATTGGATAGAGAGCTATATATAATTATACATATTTGTGCACATGTTTATATTATTTCCTCTCTCTTACACAATAAACATCCCAATAGAAAAATGAAGAAGGGACATTAAGAAGCATTTCACAGCACAAAATAATAAAGTGTCTTTAAGCATTTGAAAAGATACTCAAACTTAACAAATAAACCAGATGTAATTCAAATTAGATCCTGAGATAACACTTTTTTAATTTTTAATGATTATTTATTTTTGAGACAATGTGAGAGACAGAGTGCAAGCAGCGGAGGGGCAGACAGAGAGAGACAAGGAATCTGAAGTGGGCTCCAGGCTCTGAGCTGTCAGCCCAGAGCCCGATGCGGGGCTCGAACTCACGAAACGTGAGATCATGACCTGAGCCAAAGTCGGACGCTTAACTGACTGAGCCACTCAGGCACGCCCCGAGATAACACTTTTTAAAGCCTATTAAAATTGTAAAAATTAATAAGGCTAATAATCTGTTGCTGGCAAGGCTTTCTCTTTTAGGAGGACACTTTTAAAAATGTACATAGCCTTACACCTAACATATTTAAAATCTACCATTATAGAAATATCTCAATAAACATACAAAAAACCAAAACCCAAACCCTTACCAGATCGATTATGAAAGCTTTGTTTTCCTAATAGTAAAAAATTAGGCACAACACAGAATAGGAAGCATTTGAGATATTTCTAAAACTATTTTTAAAAAGGAAGTTACAATATAGTATAGGTAGTATATAATTCCCTTTTTGTTGAAAGAGACAAAACAATTAACAGATGTTGGCTTATGTGTGTATAATCAAGCTGGAAGAAATATATCAAACTTTTTACAGCTATTACCTTTAAAAGATTAAATTATGGAGCATGTTTACTTTTTGTGTAATCTATTTTTGCTGACTTAATTATTTAACATAATTTTTTTATTAAAAAATTTTATTTTTTGTTTATGTTTGAGAAAGATATATAGCGCCATATCCAAATATTAATCCTATGTCTTCTATATATTACACATATTCAGTCTTTTTTTAACTTAGGTTATGATATCTTTCACTGTATTAAAGGTTTAAGATTTTACATATTCAATTTCATAGCTTCTTGCAACTTCCCTAACTTGCAAATTTATTTTAAAAATGTGAGTTTTTTTGCTTGTTTTTCTAAAATTGACTGTACACTGTAAGGTTTAGAGCTTTCATTTTTTTTTTCTAGTGGGGGAGAAAGAGTGTGGGGGAGGGCCAGAGAGAGAGGGAGACACCAAATCCAAAGCAGGATCCAGGCTCTGAGCTGAGCTGTCAGCACAGAGCCCAATGTGGGGCTTGAATCCACAATCCATGAGATCATGACCTGAGCTGGTCAGGCTCAGGCACCCCACAAATGATTTTTTTAAATGAAAGAAAAAGCAGTGATTTATTAATACAAGTTTTGAGATGGTTTCTAATTAATAGTGAAATTAAAAAATTTCAAGAGCAGGAAGAGTTCTAGTAGCAAGGTGTTTTTAAAAGAGTACAGTTGACCCTTGAACAACAAAGGGGTTAAGGGCACCAACCCCTTAACATAGTCAAAGATCCATGTATAACTTTTGACTCACCAACAACTTAACTACTAATAGCCTACTGTTGACCAGAAGCCTTATCAATAACATGAACAGTTGATTATATTTTGTGTATGTATTATATACTATATTCTTACAATAAAGGAAGCTAGAGAAAATGTTAAGAAAATCATAAAGAAGAGAAAATAGATTTATATCTATCAAAAGAATCCACATGTAAGTAGATGGACTCATGCAGTTCAAACCCATGTTGCTCAAGGGTGAGCTGTTCCTTATTTAGAGGTACTTAGTGAAATAATTCAAGGATGTAGTATTTGCTTCCATTTCTGAGTTGAAGTAGAGACAACACAAGATTAGCCATGGCTTCCTAAGTTAGCCAGTAACCTAAGTTAAGTCACTGGTCCATGGGGCTTGTCATAACATACTCTCTACTTTGGCATATGTTTGAATATTCCATTTAAAAAGTTAAAAATATGTGCCAAAAACAATGTACCATCACAACTCTACAGAATAATAAGATATTCTTAAACAACTAAACTAGTATAACTGAATATTATTAAATGTTGATCAATGATCACCATGCTCTTTACTTAGCAAAATTGTGTTTCTAGAATTTTATAGGATGGTATGATATTTCTTCATTATAATACATTTCGCTAAAATAATAACTTCAGTTTTAGGAAATATAGTCTATATGGAGATGTCAAATTTGGTAGAAAGCTCCTGGTAAAGTTACTCTTCTTACTAGGCATCGAAGGAGTACGGTAATTTTTGTCACCACCAATTAAAAACTTTTATGAAATAGGACTGTTATAAAACAATTAAACCTTGCAAATGCACTAGTCTCTAGGAAGAAAGTCCTGGAGGAAATTCTGCTTATTAAAATTGCAATTTTAGTTTCCATTAAAAGGAGAATAAGACAACAGAAGATGGGTTGGCAAGACAAATTATTTCTTAATGTCAGTTGAGCTTATTTCCAATGAGATAACAGATCTACACCAGGTTGGGTTCAGTACAATTTTGTCTCCTCAACTCATTTATCTAATTCAGTCATCTTGATTATAGCCTCATGGACTTCATTTTCAGAGAAAGAATTCTGTAACAAACAGCCCACACAACATGCTGATTACTGAACAGTTAATTCTAATTAACTTGGGCATGGCAAGAGAATTTTGATAAAGTCCTAGAATACAAATATAGTCTGCTTATACTAGACTAACTTATATAAAAAACCCACAGCAAAGTCTCCAGACAAAACAAGAGAGTCAAAGAGATCTAATTTAAAGAAACAAATGAGAAAATTAAAATCACAAATAATTTATTCTTCCGTTAGAGTTGATACAGTTTTAAATAGCAACAAAGTACACAGTGGTGGAAAATTGGCACAGAACCTATAAGCATTTTCAATCACAATAAGGCTGTCCATGCTTTATCTGTTCAAACTTGATGTCCATTTTCTACTGACCAAGTTGAAAAAATTCTATTCTGACCTTAAAACACACACGCTCTCTCTCATACACACACAGAAACACATTAAAATTCCTTTTGATTACAGTATATTGAGAACAGTACATTTTGCTTATTCAAATTTATGGCACCCCTTCTGTTTTGTTTCCAGTTAGAAGTGGGAAAAACCAATTCAATTATAAAGAATACATCTTATTCCCTGGGCATAGGCAACTATGATGAAAATAGCAACTTACCTTTGGGCTAGATGTTTTCAGATTATGCTTAAATAATTGTGGTTATAAACTTCACAATGCATGATTTCCTGCCCAATGCAATATCCCTGAATTTACCTAAAATAATCAGGCACAGGACAGTCTCAAATATGATTAAATATGCCATGCTAACAAAGTGATCTAGACTGCAACCTTTATGCTTTTAATACAGATCAGAATAAACCTCATCAATAAGCATTTTCCTAAACATCTCTTTGTGTTATATGAACCAACATAAAAAAGGGAAAAACTTAAATGTGTCCTTTTATAAATGGCATTATTTCCAGTGAAGAAAGTTGAAATAAAGGTTTGTAAAGTCTTCTGAACTATTCTATTTTATAAACCAATTATCCTTCTAATGTTAAAAAATAAACTTACTGGATCAGTGTTGACTCTTCTTTGATACCATTTAAAAAATGCTTTGATATTATTCACTAAGTTCCCTGATTATTCAAAGAAAGTAAAATTAACACTTCCATTTTCAGTTATTGCTATTTTAGGAGAGAATTACCACTTCATTTACATGAAACTGCTACCTAGATTCCTCAGATCCCACATGAAGTAATTCTTATTGCCTCACATTTTAAAACTGTATTATAAATGATCTTTATAAAAAGGTTTTAATCCACAAAACTGGAAAGCTTTTAAAAAATGTCTTTTTACTCAAAACTATCACAGTGCCCTTGATTATCTCACAGATAAAAGGGATCTGAATTTCCTCTAAAGAACGTAACAGTGGACATATGGTGTGCTTTGTCTTCTCCCTCACCTTTATCTTTTATAGTACACCATTTTGAGACCCACACAATCAAGCATCCACCATGCTCCAATCCACATCAACAGAGGATTTCTGATTCTGTCCAATGCGTAGTGTACCGCCTTGCATATTCACATGAAATAAACATAATATACAAAATATTGCTGCTGTAAAAAGTGTACATTTCCCTCATCCCCTTACAAAAGAATCTGTGGAAAAGTATTAAATTCCCTTAACCTTCATAAACATACAAAGCTGTTCACACCTTTCAGTCTGTAACAGTCCATTTGAAACACAGTTCCCAAATCATTGCAAATTGGTTATGTCATTGTATTTTCTGTCCAATGTTGCCATCTAGAGTAGAAATGTGAAATCAAGAGTATTTTTTAGCTACTAAAGCCTTGTTACAACTAAGCCACAAAGGCTGCTTACTGATGAAACAGCCACTTATCCACAAGGTTTTTCCAAAAACTAGATGGAATGGAAGGATCTCTTCACACAGAGGTGTCCACAGTGCTGAGGTGACAATATGGCTGCTAATAGATACTGGCTATTGGAATGTAAGTACTTTTTCACTGCTGGTAATTTCCATACTGTCCCTAAAAGATAAATTTAAAAATGCAATTAGATAATGATTTGACCATAATTTGACCATAACAGTTTAGCATAGAAAATTATAAATAAATCTTAACACTGTCATACTACAAAAGCAACTTTATCAACAACAAACAGAAATTGTTATATATTTAGTACACAGTATCTCTGTAATTGCTCCTGATATTACATTCAATTGCAAATGGATTTCAGAGCCTTTGAACCTAGAATAGTACCTGTCACATAGTAGGAATTTAAATGTTTAGTGAATTTTGTTGGAACTCTACTGAGCAAGAATGAATGAGAAGTTCTGGTTCTGAATCCTGGTGTGGTTATGTACTGTGTATTAATTATGTGTTAGTGTAACAACTTTGTAACTGTTTACCTTACTATAATTACTATTATGAATTAACATCAATGGCACCTGTAATAAGTAGCAGGGATGGAAAGGCACCTGGGAGATAAAGGGAAAAGAACCTTCCATCCATACTGAAGAAGCTTGGCTTTTCCCTGAGGCCAACAAAATGTCAGCAAAGGCATTCAGACAGGCAGCTGGTACATAAAGTCAAGAGAAGTGTGTTTCATTTTTTAAAAAAAATTTTTTAATGTTTATTTATTTTTGAGAGACAGAGAGTAGGGGTGGGGGAGGGACAGAGAGAGAGGGAGACACAGAATTAGAAGCAGGCTCCAGGCTCTGAGCTGTCAGCACAGAGCCTGACACAGGGCTCAAATCCACACAACAGTGAGATCATGACCTGAGCCAAAGACAGACGCTTAACCAATTGAACCACCCAGGTGCCCCTTGTTTTTGTTGCTTTTAATAAGGTAAACTTGAGCCTGTGGGCTGACAGGACAGAAGAGAAAAAAAGAGGACAGATAAAAAGAAGTGATAAATGAGGTAGAATTCTACAAGGGAGGTAAAAAAACATGGTAGGGTTAGATTTTGGAGAAGAGAAGGAACATCTCCTCCTTGAAAAGGAAGAAGAAAGGTAGAAGAGAACCTACTTTAAAAAGATTTCTTAACTGTGTTTAAAAGAGATGCTCATAAAAGCACCTATTCTCCAAAAACAGTACTCATAGGAAGCACATAATCAGCTAATTGTTTCCTTTGGCTAAATTTCCCCTTCCAAGTCACATTAATTATTTCATTTCAAGAAAGTATTCTAGGGGCTCAGTCTGACTCTTGATTTCAGCTCAGGTCACGATCTCACGGTTTCAAGAGACAGAGCCCCGTGTCAGGCTCCGTGCGCTGACAGCTCAGAGCCTGCTTGGGATTCTCGCTCTCCTTTTCTCTCTGTCCCTCTCCCACTCATGCTGCTCTCTCTCAAAATAAATAAATTAAAAATGGATGGAACTAGAGGGTGTTATGCTAAGCAAACTTAGTCAGGGAAAGACAAATATCCTATGACTTCACTCGTACGTAGAATGTAAGATACCAAACACAAGGGAAGGGAAGCAAAATATAATGTATATAAAATACAACATAAAAACAGGGACAAAACATAAGAGACTCTTAAATACAGAGAACAAACTGAGGGTTTCTGGAGGGGTTGTGGGTAGGGGGATGGGCTAAATGGGTGAGGGGCATTAAAGAAGACACTTGCTGGGATGAGCACTGGGTGTTATATAGGGGATGAATCACTGGAATCTACTCCTGAAATCATTATTGTACTATATGCTAACTTGGATGTAAATTTAAAAAAATAAAAAATAAATAAAATGTTTTTTAAAAATTAAAAAAAAGAGAATGTATTCTAGAAATAAACTACTTCTATACCTTAGGATAGTACCCTAAAAGTTTATGTTTCTAAAGAAGAAGATATATTTGAAAATCTCTTGAATGCCACTCTGTATCTAATGGAATCATGCACTATAAAGAGAGTTAAGTATTTTAAAAATATTAATGTACTTCCTATAGTTATATTCAGCAAAATTTAAAGTTAGTGCTCATCTTGAAATATTTATGGGTAGGGGCGCCTGGGTGGCGCAGTCAGTTAAGCGTCCGACTTCAGCCAGGTCACGATCTCGCGGTCCGTGAGTTCGAGCCCCGCGTCGGGCTCTGGGCTGATGGCTCAGAGCCTGGAGCCTGTTTCCGATTCTGTGTCTCCCTCTCTCTCTGCCCCTCCCCCGTTCATGCTCTGTCTCTCTCTGTCCCAAAAATAAATAAACGTTGAAAAAAAAAATTTAAAAAAAATAAAAAAAAAAAAGAAATATTTATGGGTAGAATATCAAATCTAAAATTTGTTTCAAAATACTCTTAAAAGAGGGGCGCCTGGGTGGCTAAGTCAGTTAAGCGTCCGACTTCGGTTCAGGTCATGATCTCACGGTCCGTGAGTTCGAGCCCCATGTCAGGCTCTGTGCTGACAGCTCAGAACCTGGAGCCTGCTTCGGATTCTGTGTCTCCCTCTCTCTCAGGCCCTCCCCCGTTCATGCACTGTCTCTCTCTGTCTCAAAAATAAATAAACGTTTAAAAAAAAAATTAAAAAAAACTCTTAAAAGAAAAAGGTAGCATGGGAGGTATAAAAAGCAACATTAGCAAAATGTTGATAATTGCTGAAATTGGTTGGTAGGTATACAGGGATCCATGATATCCTCTCTTTTGTATTTGTATAAAGATTCCTATAATACAAAGTTTAGAATAAGAACTAGGCAGTCAATGCTTAGCATCTAGGAACGTCTTATTCAATTGCTTAACTCATCATAGTATTTAGATAATCTAAGTCCCAACTCTATTGTTAACTTTCTGAGTCTAAAAATGCTCTTTGAGACTCAGTTTCTTCACTTAAAAGGTAAGACCACTAACATCTCCATCTCTAGATCTTAATTTTCTTTCCATTCATGGTGACATTAATTCCTACCTCATCAGTTTGTTAGGGCACTTAAATAAGAAAGGACATTTTAAAAATTATAAGGTATCATAAATAAGCAAGCCTCAATGCTGGAGGGAAGAGCTCCCCTAGTCAATGTGTGTAATGAAGTATTAATGATGAAAGTGATTGCACATATTATGAATCATGTGAAAGCAAAAGAGAGGTTAAGAACTTATATATAAGTTCTTATATATAAGCTATATAAATATAAGCTATAATTTATCTACTATATTATGAATTACTTGACAGTAGTGAGGTCTTAGCCATCCTTATACCCCAAGTACTGAAGAGTGCCTGACACTAATTTATAAGACTTCTTCAATAATGTATGCCAAATACTTTATTCAACCAATTACAAACATTTACTGAGCAACTATTATATGCTCATCACCATAATAAATTTGAAAAACAGGGAAGGTAAAACTTAGAAATAAATAAAGTACAATGATAGAAGTTCTATAGAGTTCAGAAACGAAAAGATTAGGGGCGCCTGGGTGGCTCAGCTGGTTAAACATCCAACTCTTGATTTCAGCTCAGGTCATGATCTCACAGTTCGTGAGTTCAAGCCCTGTATCAGGCTCTGTGCTGACGCGTGGAGCCTGCTTGGGATTCTCCTCTCTCTCCCTCTCTCTCTCTCTCTCTGCCCCTCCTCCACTCATGTTCTCTCTCTCAAAATAAGTAAACTAAAAGAAAAAAAAGAAATGAAAAGGTTAACACAGCTAAAATAATTAGAAAAACATTTCAGAGAATGTAGAAACGTTAAGAAAATAGTAAAAATATGAATAGCAGAGAAAAGAAAAAGGGGTATTTCAAATAAAGGAGTAACTAAAGCAAAGGTATGACGGAAAAACGGGTAAAGAATGCTGAGGCAAGTAGGGAGTAAAAAAGGAATATACAATAATGAGAAGCAGAAGCTAGTAATTACTTGGTAATACAGAACGTGGACTAACAGAAATAAGTCTGGCTACTATTAATAATAGCTAACTCTTAATATATCTCAATAACTAACACCTTATACACACCTTGGTGTGTCAGACACTAATAAATGCTTTGTGTCCATCTATAACCTATACAGTAAATATTATCTCCACTTTATAAATGAAGAAGTTGCACTGAGAAATTAAGTAAGTTGACCCACACTTGATCCCACTGCTGGAATCAAATCAAACCACAAGCAAGGCCAAAAAAGTATACTGTATATCTGCAACCATTAGCAAATTCTAGGGTTAAAAGTATGGGTTTGGGAGCCAGAAACCAATTTCCACTACTTAACATGAACTAGTATGAACTCCACTACTTAACAGCTTCTTGCCCTTGAGAAAGTTACCTATCCTCCTTTCCTCGATTTTCTCACCTGACAAGGAAGAGTGATCATACTCTCCACCTGAAAAAGTTATTACAGAAGAAAAACCTGAAAACGCTCTTTGGATTACTCAAGAACTGACATTGCTGGAGACAGCCTATGAAAGTGAGTTCTAGTCAGTACAGGTTCTAGTCACTCAGAATTTGCCACCCAGCTGTACCACTTCTTGGCTCTGTCATCTTGGGTAAGTCACTACAACTCTCTAAACCTCAGTTTCTCTATGTCTGCTTTTTCAAATTTTTTTTTTTAATTACAAAATTCCTCTGATTAGAGTGTAAAGAAATAATGAGAAAGAAAGACAACAGAGTGGAAGGATCCTGCCGTGATGAAGGTAGGAGATGTTGATGGTCTCAACTAAGATAAGGCAGTGGTTACAGAGAACTGGAAGGAGGATTAACAAGATTCTGTCATGTATAAGATGGAGAGAGGGAGGAAGACTTAAATATCAAATATGGCACCTGGCATTCTAACTTAATGATAATACCTCTCTTCTTTGATAGAGAATATAGAAAGGAGGAGTTAAGTTTGGGTAGAAAAATTATGAATTTGTTTTGCTTATGCTACATTGATATACTTATGATACATCTAAGTGGAGATGTCCAGTAGGCATCTGATTTTGAGAAGCAAGAGTCAGACTGGAAATAGAGATCTAGGAGTCAACAGCATGCTAAACTGAAACCATGTGAGTAAATGAGATTATCTAGGGAGAGTATATTGAATGAAGAGTCTCTAGGCTAGAAACCTGAACAATACCAATCATCTTTAAATTTCTTCCTTTTAAATGTTTTTGAATGCTTATTTATTTTTGAGAGAGAGAGTGACAAACAAGAGTGTGAGCGGGGCAGGGACAGAGAGAGAGGGAGACACAGAATCTGAAGTAGGCTCCAGGCTCCGAGCTGTCAGTACAGAGCCCAATGCAGGGCTGAAATCCACAAATGGTGAAATCATAACCTGAGCTGAAGTTGGGACGCTCAACCGACTGAGCCACCCAGGCGCCCCAAAATTTCTTTTATTCATCTAATCAAATAAATCTTAAAATTATTCTGTCACAGTACTTTTTAGGGATCCCTCCCTCTCCTCTCTCTCTTCCCTTCCATTCCTTTCTTTCAGTAGGCTTCACGCCCAGCAAGGAGTCCAACACAGGGCTTAATAAACTCATGACCCTGAGACCAAGAGTGGGATCCTTAATCCACTGAGCCACCCAGGCGACCTCTTTCTGTATTCTTATGAGCACCATCCATGTTTAGGAAGTAAAGGCCTTATTTACTCACTTACTTATACTTTATTTATCAATATCTACTGACTACTTGAGATGTTCTACTAGGTGATGGAAACTCAAAAGTGACAAAAAAATAGACATGGTGCTGTCTTTAAAGGACTGACATTCTAGGGGAAGGGAGCATGAAATACGTAATATATAATCTGTCAATGGAGATACATGCTATGTTGAAAAATTTAAACATGTAACATAATTAATGAAACTTCCCGACTAAAATGAGGAACAAGGCAAGGATGTCCCCTCTCACCACACTTTTACACCACTATACTGGAATTCCTGGGTTATGCAATAAGGGAAAGAAATAAAGATATGCAGATGACATGATCATCTAAGTAGAAAACCCCAAAGAATCAACAAAAAAAATCTTCTGAAACTAATAAGCAAGGATCGGGGCGCCTGGGTGGCGCAGTCGGTTAAGCGTCCGACTTCAGCCAGGTCACGATCTCGCGGTCCATGAGTTCGAGCCCCGCATCGGGCTCTGGGCTGATGGCTCGGAGCCTGGAGCCTGTTTCCGATTCTGTGTCTCCCTCTCTCTCTGCCCCTCCCCCGTTCATGCTCTGTCTCTCTCTGTCCCAAAATAAATAAAAAACGTTGAAAAAAAAATAAGCAAGGATCATAGGATACAAGGTTAATATATAAAAATCAATCATTTACCTATATACCAGCAATGAACAAGTGGAATTTGAAATTAAAAACAGTACCATTTATGTCAGCACCCCCAAAAATGAAAATCAGATACAAATCTAACAAAATATGTATAAGATACATATGAGGTAAACTAAGAAAGTGATGCAAAAAAATCAAAAAGAACCAAACAAATGAAGAAATGTCCCATATTTATGGATAGGAAAATCAACATTATTAAAATGTCAATTCTTCCTCACTTGATCTAAAGATTCAACAAAATCCCAATCAAAATTCCAGTGTTATTTGTGGTTACTGACACATTGATCCTGAAGTTTACAGTACAAGAAGTATAAGACCCAGAAAAGAAAACAGCCACACAGTATTGAAGAAGAACAAAGCCAGAGGACTGATACTTCCGACTTCAAGACTTACTATAAAGTCTCAGCAACCAAGACAGTGTGGTATTGGTGAAAGAACAGAAAAGTAGATCAATGAAACATTACAGAGAGCCCAGATATCAACCCATATAAATATAATAAACTGATCTTTGGCAAAGAAGCAAAGGTAATACAATGGAGCAAAGATAGTCTTTTCAACAGCATTAGAATAACTGGACATCCACGTGCATGA
This sequence comes from Lynx rufus, assembly GCF_022079265.1. NCBI lineage: Eukaryota > Metazoa > Chordata > Mammalia > Carnivora > Felidae > Lynx > Lynx rufus. The sequence continues at coordinate 15,310,520 of NW_025814837.1, read as the reverse complement.
CTCAAGACACAGATCTTACACCCTTCACAAAAATGAACTCAAATTGGATCCTAGACCTAAATGTAAAATACAAAAGAGTAAAACTCCTAGAAGATAACATAGATGAAAACTTAGATGACTCTGGAATTTGGTAATGACTTTTCAGATACAACACCAAAGGCACAATCCATGAAAAAAATAACTGGTAAGATGGACTTCATTAAAAGTAAAATATTCGACTCTACAGAAGACAGAGCAAGAGAATGAGAAGGCAAGCCATGAAGGCAATACAATATTTGCAAATGACACATCTAATAAGGACTGTTCCCCAAAATATACAAAGAATTCTTAAAATTCAACAATAAGAAAACAAACAACCCAATTAAAAAATGGTCCAAGACCTGAACTGACACCTGACTAAAGATATAAAGGTGGCAAGTAAGTGGATACGAAAAGATGTCCACATCATGTCATTTACAGAAACGCAAATTCTAATAATGAGATACCACTACACACCTATTCAAATCGCCAAGATCCTGAACACTAACAACACCAAATACTGGCAAGGATGTGGAAAGACAGAAACTCTCAATAATTGCTGCTGAGAATGCAAAATGGTAGTCACTATGGAAGACAGTTTGGCAGTTTCTCACAAAACGAAAAGACTCTTACCATATCATCCAGCAACCATGCTCCTTGGTATTTATGGAAATGAGTTGAAATTTATGCCCACACAAAAACCTGCATACGGAAGTTTACAGTTTTATTCATAATTGCCAAAATTTAGAAGCAACCAAGATGTCTCTGAGTAAATGGATGGATAAACAAACTGTGGTACACCCAGACAATGGAATATTACTCAGCCCTAAAAAGAAATATGCTATCAAGCCACAAAAAGTCCTTAAATGCATATTATTAAGTGAAATGCCAGTGAAATGAAAAGGCTACATACTACCTGATTCCAAGTACATGACATTCTGGAAAAGGTAAAAATATGAAGAGATCACTGGTTGCCAGGGATTAGGGAGGAAAGAGAGATGAATAGAGGGAGCAGAGGAATTTTAGGGCAATGAAACTATTCTGCATGATACTATAATGGTGGATATATGTCATTATACATTTATCAAAACCCATATAATGTACAACACCAAGAGTGAACTCTAACGTACACTATGGGCTTGGGGTGATAAAGATCTCTTGATGTAGGTTCACTGACTATAACAAATAGAGCACTTTGGTGTGGGATATTGACAGCAGGAGAGGCTATACATATATAGGTTATGCCCATATATGAAAACTCTCTGTACTTTCTGCTACATTTTGCTGTGAACCTAAAACTCCTCAAAAAAAGAAAGTCTATTTTAAAAAAATATTAAAACATGGGGCACCTGGGTGGCTAAATCAGTTAAGTGTCCAACTCTGATGTCAGCTCAGGTTATGATCTCACAGTTCACGGGATCAAGCCCTGCATTAGGCTCTGCACTGACAGCACAGAGCCTGCTTCGGATTCTCTCTCCCTCTCTTTCTGCCCCTCCCCAGCTCAAGCATGCGCACACATGCATGCTCTTCTCTGTCTCTCAAAATAAATTTAAAACAAGAATTAAAATATGTTTCCAGTCAAGATGGACCTCCAGCATGAAACAACCAAAAACCACTCAACACATATGAAATAATCCTATTCAGGACACAAGGTAACAAAGGACACCAATCTGAGAAACTAGGAACAAATGAGGTGAGCCCTCTGTATGTTTTACTGCACTGAGAGTCTCTACACTGCAGTGTGTGGAGTGAAACTAAGGCTGAGTCTGAGTTAGAGAAATAAAGCTTAGAGTCTGGAAAGAGAACAGGAGATAGAGTTCACAGGATCAAGTACCAGAAAGGAAAGAAATGCAGAGAGAGAGAACTGTGGAAATCTGAAGAGGAATTCTCTTGAGTATTCAGCATAGTACTGATATGCAAATGTATGCAAGGAAAAATACCAACCGCAAGGATTAGGGGAAACAATATTTGGCATTCATAAAGAAATAGTGCTTATTCCCACCAGCCAGAGTGAAACACCTTACAATTCAAGGGCCTGGGTGGAGTACTCAAAAAGATTTTACCTCAGTAGTAGAAATACTTAGCCCAGGACTAAACACTGCTCTGGTCCTGCCTAACAAACCTTAAAAGCAATCCTCATAAGATCAAGCTGTGTCTAAGTTACTTACCTGTATCCTAAAACAAAGCTCCAGTATATTTCTAAGAAGACATACGTTATCTATCACCCAACGAAGTAAAAGTGTTATTCACAGTTTCTGACATAAAATGAAACATAATCATGCATTCAGAGGATGAGGAAAATGACCCATAATGAGAAGGAAAAAAACAAACAATTAATCAAAAGAGACCCAGATGTTAAGAATTATCAGAGAAGGATATTAAAATAGTCATCATACTTGTATTCCATATGTTCAAAAATTTAGGCAGAGACATGGAAGATATAAAAAGGCCCTAAACTGAAATCCTATTTAAAAAACCCAACTTGAAATTCTAGAGATGAAAAATACAATGTCTGAGATGAAAAATACCCGGGAATGGATTAAAAGCAGATAAAAAATGAATAGGAAAACATCAATGAACTTTAAGATATAGCAAGAGAAACTACCCAAAACAAAACAGAAAAAAAGGGAAAATAAAAAATAGAGGATCAGTGTACTATGGCACAACTTTAAGCAATCAAATATGCACATAATTGAAAAGGACAGAAAGGGATATAGAGGTAAGAGACAGGAAAACTACTTGGTCAGAATGTTTCCAAATTTGATCAAAAACCATGAAGCCATAAATCCAAGAAGCTATATGAACCCCAAGCATAAAAAACAGATAATTTCACAAAGGGAAAATCGTAAAAAACAGCCAAAAAAAAAAAAAAAAATCCTGTCAACCTAGGATTCTATACCTAGAATAAATATTTTCCAATAATGGAAGAGAAATAAACACCTTCTTGAACATACATAAGCTGAAGACCTGCATTACAATACACATTAAAACAAAGTCTTTCAGGAAAAGGAAAATGATACCAGATGGAACTATGAATCCACCATAGGAGTGAAATGAATCCACCATAGGAGTGAAGAGCACCAGACATAGTAACTACATGAGTAAATATGTAAGATTTTTTCTTATTACTGAAATATCTTTAAAGGATAACTGCTTTTTAAAAAACAAAAAAATTCCATGTACTATATAGTTTATAACATATGTACAAGTAAAATTTATAACATTAACAGAAAGTTGAAAAGGAAAAAATGAAAGTAAACTATTGAAATGGTTCATACTATACATAAGGTGGTATAACATCACTTAAAATATGTTACAAAATGGATGAACCTTAAAAACATTATGCTAAGTAAAAAGAGCCAATCACAAAACATCACATGTTGCATGATTCCATTTATGTGAAACATCCAGAATAGGAAAATCTATACAGACTGAAAGTAAACTACCTGTTTCCCAGGGCTGGGTGTTTAGAGATAAATGACTATACTGGAAAAAGAAATCCCATTTAATAGTACACTCTAAAATGTTAAGTGAATTGAAGTTCATGAATTAATCAATAAAGATGGTTTTCTGGGGAGCCTGGGTGGCTCTATTGGTTAAGAGTCTGACTCTTGGTTTTGGCTCAAGTCATAATCCCATGGTTCATGGGATTGAGTCCCGCATTGGGCTATGGAATGACAGCACAGAGCCTGCTTGGGATTCTCTCCCCTCCCCCTCCTCCACTCACACTCTCAAAATAAACTTAAATAAATAAATAAATAAATACATAAATACATAAATAAAATCTATAAAAAAATGTTTTTTAAAAGCAGAAAAAAATTGTTCAAAATAAGACAGAAAAAGAAATGGAGAATAAAGAACAATAAAAAAAAATCAAGATGACAGATACAACCATATTCATAATTACATAAAACATAACGTTCAAAGCCCCTCCATTAAAAGGCAGAGATTGTCAGATTGAATAAAAAAGAAGGACCTGACAAATGCTGCCTTCATGAAATACAACTCAAACATAAAAACACAAATATGTTCAAAAAAAGGGATAAGGAGTGCCTGCCTAGCTCAGTTGGTAGCGCATGCAACTCTTGATCTCAGGGTTGTTAAGTTCTAGCCCCATGTTGGATGTAGACATTACTTAAAAATAAAATCTTTAAAAAAGAAATTAAAGGATAAAAAAGATTTATAATTCTATCACTAATCCAAACAAAGTTAGCGTGGCTATATTAATATCAGACAAAAAGACCTCAGAGCAAAGAATACTATCAAGGATAAAGGAAGTTTTTTCATAATAGTAAAAGGAGTACATTAATCAACACATAAAAATCCTAAAAATGTGTAAACCTTAAGAAGGTAGCATTCAGATATATGAAGCAGGGGCACCTGGGTGGCTCAGTCAGTTAAGCATCTGACTCTTGATTTTGACTCAGGTCAAGGTTTCAGGGTTGTGAGATAGAGCCCTGTGTCAGGTTCCACACTGGGCGTGGAGCCTGCTTTGGATTCTCTCTCCCTCTCCTCTGCCCCTCCCCAACTCATGCTTGCTCTCTCTCAAAAAAAAAAAAAAAAAAAGATACATGAAGCAAAATGGAAAGAACTGCAAGGAAAAATAGACAAACACAAATTATAGCCAGAGATTTAAAATATTTTTCCCAATAACTAATAGAGTAGAAAGAAAATCAGTGAAGATATAGGGGACTTGAATAACACTATCAACCAACTTGATCTGACATTTATAGAACATCCTCACAGACCAGATTCTGGGCCATAAAGTAAGTCTCAATAAATGTGGAAGAATTCAAGTCACATTAAGTATGTTCTATCATGAGGATGGAATTAAACGAGAAATAAGTTACAGAAAAATATCTGGAAAATCTCCAAATATTTAAAAAGTAAATTACATACTTTTAAATAACACTTGGATCAAAGAAGAAATCAGAAGCAAACTCAGGAAATATTTTCAACTGACTGAAAATAAGAACATAATATACACAAATTTGTGGGCTGCAACATAAGAAGTACTTAGAGGGGAATTTATAGCAATAAACATCTATATTAGGAAGTGGGGCAGTTCTTAAATCAATGAGAATTCAGCTATTACCTCAAGAAACCAGAAAAGAAGAGCAAATGAAACCCAAAGCCAGCAGAAGTAAAGAAATAATAAGAGGGCAGAAATCAAGGAAACAGAAAAACAAATGGGGATGGGGTGGGGGGAGGGAATCTATAAAACCAAAAGCTGGCTCTCTCTGAGAAGATCAATAAAGTACATAAAAACTGCTAGGCAGATTAACTGGGGGAAAAAAAGAGAGAAGAGAAGATACACATTCCCAATATCAGAAATGAAAGAGGTAGTATCACTACTGATACTAGAGATACTAAAAGGATAAAAAAGAAATCAACAAAACAAATGAAATGGACAAATCCCTTAACAAATAGAAACATCTCTTCAAGAAGAAACAGATAACCTGAATACCTTATGTCTAATAAAGAAAATAAATTTGTAATTAAAAACCTTCCTGCAAAGAAAATCCAGGTCCAAACAGCTTCACTAGTGAATTGCACCAAACATTTTAGAAGGAATAATACTGATTTCATCCACATCCTTCAAGAAAACTGAAAAGGGATCATTTCTTCCCAACTCACTTTATGAAGCTATTTGATATTTTGATAACAAAATATTTTGTTATTTTGATAACAAAACCAGATAAAGGCATTAAAAGAAAACTAGAGTCCAATATCCCTCATAGATGCAAAAACTGTTAACAAAATTTTAGCTGATCAGCTCTAATAACATATAAAAAGGATAATACATAGTTTATCCTAGCTACGCAAGATTGATTTAAAACTTGAAAATCAAAGAATATTATTTAACATACTAAATTTAAAAAGGAAAGCTATGATTCCTTCAAAAGATATGGAAAAATCATTTGACAAATTTCAGTATTCATTCCTGATAAAAATTTGCAGCAAACTAGGAATACAAGCAACAAGTTCTATCTGATAAAGGATATCCACACAAACCCTACACATCTCATGTAAGGCTGAAAGGCCGACTGTTAACCCCCTAAGAGCAGGAGTAAGACAAAAGATGTCCACTCTCACTATTTATATTCAACATTGTGTTAAAGGTTTTAAGGTGAGGTTAGATTAAGGGGAGAAAAGCGGAGCATTCAGATTGTAAAGGAAAAAATAAGTCTTTTTCCACACACATGATTTCTATGTGGAAATTCTGACAATCTACAAAAAAACTACTAGAAATAATAAGTGAGTTAATATTACAGTTCTGGTAAAATATCAATATAAAAAAACAAACTGTACTTTTATACAACCAGCAATTAACAATTGTAAATTAAAATTTTAAAAAATTTACAATAGTATCAAGAATATAAAAATACCTAGAGATAAATCTGACAAAACCTATGTTAAGACCTGTATGCTGAAAACTATGTAACACTGCTGAAAAAAAAATTTAAAGGGACATATGCCATGCTCATAGGATGGATACTCACTGACCTCTTGTTAAGATACAACTCTCTGCAAATCTATACGTGTAAGGCAATTCCCATCAAAATATCTGTAGGCTTTTTGTAGAAATTGACAAGCTGATTATAAAAATCGTATGGAAATGCAAAAACCCAAATGCCTAAACAATTTTGCAAAAGTTAAAGCTGAAAAACTAACACCCGATTTCAAAACTTACTGTAAAACTATAGTAATAAAGACAGCATGGTATTGACATAAAGACAGAGAAATAGGTCAGTCCAGAAAGACATATTTATGATTTTCAGCAAAGGTTCAAAGACAACTCAGTAAAGAAAGGCTAATCTTTTCAACAAATAGTGTTGAGAAAATCAGCTATCCATTTGAAAAAATAAGATGCAAACTTCAATTCGTGCTTCATAGAAAAATTAACTCAAAATGGATTATAGACTTAAATGTAAAGCCTAAAAATATAAGGCTTCTAGGGATGCCTGGGTGGCTCAATCAGTTAAGCACCCAACTCTTGATTGCAGCTCAGGTCCTGATCTGCGAGATCAAGTTCCGTGCTGGACTCTGCGCTGACAGTGCAGACAGAGCCTGCTTGGGATTCTCTTTCTCCCTCTCTCTCTGCCCCTCCCCTGCTCATGTTCCCCCCCGCCCCTGCCAAAAATAAAGTATAAAATTAAATTAAATTTTTTAAAAATATAAGGCTTCTAGAAGAAAGCATTAAGAGAAAATATTTGTGACTCTGGGTTAAGTGAAGATTTCCCACACATAAAACCAAAAGCATGATCCATAAAAGACAAAATTGATAAATTCGACTTCATAAAAATGTTAAAGTTCCTGTCTTCAAAAAAAATGTTGAAACAATGAAAAGAGAAGCAACAGACTGCAGAAAAATATTTGCAAATTATATATCTGATAAAGGATTTGTATGTACAATATACAGAGACCTCTCAATATTCAATAAGAAAATAAGGGACTGAATTTTTTTTTAATAAGCAAAAGATTTGAACAGACATTTCAGAGAAGATACATAGATGGAAAAATAAGCACATGAGAAGATAAGTCATTATCACTTGTCCTTTAGGACATGAAAATGAAAAGCACAATAAACTATCACCAGACATACACCAGAATAGGTAAAATTGAAAAGACTGACTCATTGACAAGTACCAAATTGTGTACTTTTAATATATGCAGTTTATGGAATGTCAATAATACTTCAAAAAAGTTGTTTAAATACAGAAGGGTAGGAAAATACAGTAGTTCCCCCTTACCCACAGTTTTGCTTTCTACAATTTCAGTGACCTGTGGTCAACTGCGGTTCAGTAGCAGATGATCCTCCTGACATATCGTCAGGTCAATAGCAGCCCAACACCATGTCACATGCATACATCACCTCACTTCACCTTATCGTGTAGGCATTTTATCAGCTCACATCATCACAAGGGTGAGTACAGTACAATAAGATATTTTGAGAGAGAAAGACCATATTTGTATAACTTTTATTACAGTATACTGTTACAATTATTTTTCTATTCTTTACGGTTAATCTCTTTCTGTGCCTAATTTAAAATTATACTTTACCATAGGTGTATTTACATAGGTAAAATATAGTATATACAGGGTTCAGTACTATCTGTGGTTTTTAAGAGTCTCAGAACATATCCTCTGTGGGTAGAGGGGGGCTACTATAAAGTGAGGCAATGCAAGATGTTACTATTTTACATAGGTAGAAGGACTCCTTGATATGATACGGTGACAGAACACAGCAGAGATTTGAAGAAAGGGAGGAAGCCAGCTATACGTCTCGGGGAAGAGTTCTGGCAATAAAGGGTGCAGCAAATACAAAGGTTCTGAGGTAGAAATATGCTTGATGTGTTTAAGGAACAGTAAAGTGACTGAAGCAAAGTGAATGAGGGCAGCTATAAATACAGAGATGAAGTGAGGGGTGCCTGAGTGGCTCAGTCGATTAAGCGTCCAACTTTGGCTCAGATCATGATCTCAGGGCTCATTGAGCTTGAGCCCCACATCGGTTTCTGTGCTGACAGCTCAGAGCCTGGAGCCTGCTTCAGATTCTGTGCCTCCCTCTCTCTCTCTGGCCCTCCCCCTCTTGTGTGCTCGCTCTTTCTCTCTGTCTCTCTCAAAAATAAATAAATAAATATTTAAAAAATTCTAAAAATACAGAGATGAAGTGGTGGGACAGGTAGTGGGGGCACAAGTCATGTAGGATTTTGTAGGTTATTCTAAGGTCTTGCTTTTACTTTAAGTAAGACTGAAGTCACCACAGGGCTTTGCACAGTGGGGTGGCATAATCTAATGTTTTTAAAAGATCATTCTGGGTCCTATGTGGAGCATATCCTATAGCAGAGCTAGGACAAAAGCAGAAGACCAGTTCAGGTGAATGACAGTTGTAACTCTGACTTGGGTAAGAGCAGAAGGTTGTAAAAATGGCCAGATACTGGATATATTTTGAAGGGAGAGGTGATGAAATTTGCTGGTTGACAAGATGCTTGATTTGCAAAAAAGAGGGGAGCCAAGATGACTCCAGGTTCTTGGCCTGAGGAACTGAAAGAATCAAGCTGCTGTTTAGTGATATGGGAAGAAATGATGGAGAAACAACAGCCCCTAGCAAGGCTTATCTCTCAATTTCCCCCCTTTGAATTCACTGTGCACACTGCTAGAAGAGTCATCTGCCTAAACCACCACTATAATTATATTACTATTGGATTTAAGAATCTGTATTAGTTTTCTGTTCCCTTCATTATCTTGAAGAGGTGAACTACTTTCCCTAAAATGAAAAGACCAACAAGTGTTTGGATTGGGGGATACAGATAAGGTGAAATCTCTGATAAATATGGGCAGACTACTAACACTGAAGTAGCTAAAATGGTCCCCTCTTCATAGCCTTTTCTAGTGGGGAAGGAGATGTGGCTGGCATCTAGCCAAACGTCATGGGTCTTTTTCTATAGTACCATCCCAAATTCCTAGGAACTTTATGGAGTGGAATAGTTATAATGAAAGAGGTAGTGTATCACATATCTATCATATATGCTATATATCACAACACATAATCTTTTACATATCATGTTCACCAAGTGCCACGCACAGCTAATATATTATATACATCATTTAAAATGTCTTATAAAGGCTTCAAATGATGTCAGGATAAAGTCCAAGTCCCGTAACATGGCTTGTGAGAGTCTTCCCAATCTAAACCTAACTTCTCTCTCCAATCTTGCCTCTCCCTCCCCATGCTTCTACTTTACTCAACCACACCCCTTAACACTAGTAGTCCTTTGTGAATGCACCTCTTTCTGACTAGAATACACTTCCCTCTTCTATGTCTACTTGTCTAATACCTACTCGTCCTTGGGCCCTCACACTATTATAATACTTCCCAAAGAACATTTTTTCTGTGATCTAGATTAGTATCCCCCTTCCACAAAAGTCTTGACTTCAAGGACTTCTCATACTATATTATACCATCTGTTTATTCTTCTGGATCTCATCTAGATTTATCTAGATTTAAGCTCATAAAGGTACAGTTTATGTCTGTCTATATTTCCCAATGTACCCCAATCGTAGATACTTGGCATATAAATGTTGCTCAAGAAACATTTACTTAATGACTGATGTTAAGTTTAGGGGATTTAGAAATACGTCATTTAGAGAGAAAACGGTTAGTTTAGTCCACAACATGCTGAAGTTGATGGAAATGGCAAGACATCCAAATAGAGATGTTCTGTACAAGTTGAAAAAATGGAGCTGAAGTTGGTTTGCAGAGGGTGGGCTAAGGATACTGAAAATATAAGACAGGGTGAGTAGAGAGACCAAGAAAAACACTGAGCCAAACATTTTTACTTAAAAGAAAGACAAGAAACAAGTGAGACAAGAAAATGAAACAATAAAGAAGGAATCACTAGAAATCTAAGAGAAGTAAAGAAGCACAGTAATTAGAAGCAAAGAAGACCATTCAGGAATGAAAATAGGAACATGTGTCAAATGTGTCAAAAGTGAAGGCAAGAGGGGCACCTGGGTGGCTCAGTTGGTTGAGGGTCCAACTCTTATTTTTGGCTCAGGTCATGATCTCACGGTCGTAGGATTGAGCCCCGCATGGGGCTCCACACTGAGGGTGGAGCCTGCTCGGGATCCTCTCTCTCCCTCTCCCTGTGCCTCACCTGCTCGTGCACAGGCACTCTCTCTCTCAAAATAAACAATAAACATTCAAAAGTGAAGTTAGAGAGACCAAAATAGCTAGCTGTTCCACCAGCCGTAGGGAGCATAGGACTTAAAATAGTGCCCAGCACATGAAGATAATTAATAAATATTTGTTGACTGAAAGAATAAATGATCAGAAGCTCATTTTTTAAAAAGTTAACTTGTGGGGGTGCTTGCTTGGGTGGCTCAGTCAGTGGAGCATGGGACTCTTTGATCTTAGGGTCGTGAGTTCAAGCCCCACATCAGGCGTGGAGCCTACTTCAAAATATCAATCAATCAATTAATTAATTATAAATAGATAAAAATTAAAAAGTTAACTTGTGGACTAGAATGAGCCTAAATCTTGTGCTCAGGAATCTTGCCCTTAAGCACTCATTAGCCAAGACTTTTTTTACTTTTAAAATCTAAATAAAATTTCTGCCTAACCCTTTGATTAATAGTGTATTTTTAAATATATGACTTATTTGTCCTTACCCTTTTAAGTCTCTTTTATCTCTTTTATCACTTAAATAGGAAGTGTCAGTACAAGGCGTTGTAGGCTTGAGAGAGCACTGATAAAAAAATTGCTCATACCTCAAGTTCTGATTAGTACTGCATTGTGTTGTTCCTCAAACCAGATCACCAACACTGGCCCTGGAACCATAACTTACAAAAAAAATAAGCTGTTTTAGGTAGCTTAAGTAGTGAGCAGACCAGATTTTCCTCACTAGAAGGTCATTAGACAAATCTGAAATCAATCTAAGGAAACTGCCAACATAATACATCACTTTCATTATAATTTAGAGTATGCATAACAGCAAGATTCAGAAAACAATGACTGTGGCACAGATTAGTTAAGTCTGAAAAGTTTACTGGTGAAAAGAAGGAACTTAAATAAATACTAGGTTCAAGAGGATACAGTCATCTTAGAATGAGCTACATCTCTACATATGTGAAAGCAGAAGGAAAGATAACAGGGGATAAACGTTAAGAAAAAAAAATTTTTTTTTTAACGTTTATTTATTTTTGAGAGAAAGAGAGTGAGAGAGAGACAGAATCCGAAACAGGCTCCAGGCTCTGAGCTGTAAGCACAGAGCCCGACGTGGGTCTCGAACTCATGAGCCATGAGATCATGACCTGAGCCGAAGTCAGACGCTCAACCGACTGAGCCACCCAGGCACCCCGAGATAAACATTTTTAATACTTGAAATAAGGGATATGAAAGGAGGCAACAGAGGCAGAAGTAACTATGGATTTAAAGAGACAGGACACCACCAATGTGGCAGAAGGTAATGGATATGCTGAAACGAAGACAAGAGCTACTAAGAGAGTTGACACAGATGGATTCCATGTCTCTATGTGTCAATGCACAGTCTTCAGCAATAAATGTGAGGGAGATGAGAGAAATCAGGGGCTTTAGAAGAGGGAATGATGTCTGGAATGCCCCGGTGAAGACCAGAGAGAGAGAAAGAGAAAGAGAATATGAATATGAATGGATGCTGGGTCTCAGAGATAAGACATGTTTTACATGTGACAGTAACTATGGTCAGCTGTGCTAGCATTCTATGAAAAAGACTTAAAAGTAAATTTTTTTGTTAACTCATATACTATGAACAGGAGGAGGGAAAAACATGCCTTCAAGTGAAAAACAACCTTATCAAGGGGGAGCAAATAATGGGGCAATCACACAGTTGGCCAAATAATTTACCTGGTCATATCCATAAGGCCTCTGCTGTGGCGGCTGTGGTGGTCCAGGCTGCGTTGGTCTATAACCCCCATACTGCTGACCTTGTCCTTGTGGGTAGTTAGGATACTGAGGACCTGGACCACCCTGTGAAGGACCTGCAAAATAATTAACATAAACAAAAGCCCAGATAAAAACAGAATTCTTGAAAGGGTTTAGAACCAGGTGTTATCACGTTTTTATATCTAAACAAAAAAGATAGTTGGTATCTTGATCTTCTCAAATGCTTTTTGAAATAAATTCCAAAGGTTGTAAGAATGAAAATATTATAAGGATAGTGCCATGTACAAAATGTTTTGATTCGGTGTAACCAGTAAGCTATGTGTTAGTCATGAATTTTTTTCCAAATACGTAAAAGCGACTCAGGAGTTGTTAAGCAGGTTAATTCCATGGTATCAAGAAAATTCATCTATACCACTACTAGAAAGTTAACCACTGTAAGCAACAGGTAAAAGAAAAAGCAACAAGGGCCCTGGGTGGTTCAGTCAGTTAAGTGTCAACTCTTGGTTTCAGCTCAGGTCATGATCTTATGGTTCATGAGTCTGAGCCCCTCACGGGCCCAGCTTCAGGCTCTCTCCTTCTCTCTCGCTCTCTCAAAATAAATAAACTTTAAAAATAAAAGTAAAAAGTAAATAAAAGAAAAAGCAAGCAGATTCAAATTAAAATACTGAAATAATTTCTAAATAAAGTTTGAGAATCAATGATATTTACAGCTGTATGACTCTAGATTTACACTTGCAATCACCAGAGAATCACAAAGAATAATTTTCCATGAAATTCTAGATTGATATTTGCAATCACCAAAAGAATGCTTTATGCTCTGCATTAATAAGTTTACTACCACAATATTTTCAAACCAAAACCAAAGACTTGAAAAGCCACAGGTTGCATGTGAAAAAACTTGATTCAAAAGTTACACTCTGTGTACCAATCACCTTTAATACTTAACCCATAAAAATGAATGATTTCCAATTCCAGAGATGGCAAGGGACTAATTTGGCTTGCCAAACAAATATGTCTGTTTCATAAATTCTACTACTGCCTATTGTAAAGAATGCTTTATAAAGCATAAGCCGAAAAGCTTTGACACTTAAATGTTTTCTATCATAGCCATTCAAAATCTGCCATAAAAAAAAACACTGATGGCAGAGGAAAGTGTCAAAGAGAATAAATGTTCAAGCTTAAATAAATTCCATCGGTCTATTATTTATTTAATTATTATACACTCAATTATTAAAAGTCTAACTCTTCTATTAGAAGAAAGTATGACAACAGAAGCCTACAAATAAGCAAAATGGGAACTTCTCCTTTGGGATTCCCAAGGTCGAACAAAACAGCAGTTAACTACTCTAACCAAAAATACATTTCATTTACTCCCTCTTCCCACTGAAAATAATATTTATCTTAAATAAATGAATTTACCTGATTTAACCACATCATATTTGTTTTCACGTAAACACAGTAAAACTAGAATACTTATTCAAAATACAAATATTCAATGGTCAGGAAATGAAAATGCCATTTGAGAAGAGCAAGAATTCCTTTGTAAAAACAAGAAATCCCGGGATGCTTAGGTGGCTCAGTTGGTTAAGTGTCCAACTCTTAATCTCGGCTTAGGTCTTGATCCCAGAGTCGTGAGTTTAAGCCATGCTGGAGCTCACTTAAAAAGACAAAACAAATAACAAAAACAAACAAGAAATCCATGGAATATTTCTAAAAAAATTTGTTTAATGTTTATTTTTGAGAGAAAGAGAGCACAAGCGAGAGAGAGGCAGAGAGAGAGGGAGACACAGAATCCAAAGCAGACTCCAGGCTCTGAGCTGTCAGCACAGAGTCCGATGTAGGGCTCGAACCCACGAACTGTGGGATCATGACCTGAGCCGAAGTCAGACGCTTAACCGAGCCACCCAGGTGCCCCCATCCATGGAGTATTTCTAAAGTCATATCTCAAATTAAAGAACTAGAACTTATCAGTTTGGGGGGAAATGCCTGGCTCCTAACACCTGACCAAATTTCAATGCATAAGTGGAAGACACAAGAGAATTTCAATCTGATTTTGGTTCTGAGGCTTGCTATAACGAGTAGAGAGAGGTGCCCAGAGTAATCTCAGAGCTTAAACTAATGAATAAAAATAATAAAATATTACTGATGTAAAAAAGAGACTATGTTAGCAAGAGATGATGTCAGATTAATAAGCAGTTACTTCTCTAGCATTAGAACCATATTTTCATATATAGAGAGTAGTGACAGTGGCCTAAAATTTATGAATGAGAGATCAGGTCTTTATCATTCCCACTCCCTGTCTAATAAAGTTATTTAAAGCTAGATATCCAGCTACTATAACTCTTATAGTGAGTTTATAATAAGAAAATACAGCTATACTTCCCCAAACTCTGTAAGATACATAACAGCAATAAATACACCTCTATGGATGTGTATATTGCTATTTAACCAAAGAATGACAAAACATTTTCTTTATGCATTCCAAGTAAATCTCATTTGTACTCCAAAAGTCAATGTTATTTTTCATAGTAACAGTCATTACTTTTAGAAATAAGTTTGCTAAGCGAATTACGTAGATATGGTCAATAATCACCCAATTCATCGGTTTTCCAAGCACACACAAAGCTACTGGCTGGGCATGAATGCCAACGAGGTTTAAGAACTCATTTTAAATGATTACATACCTTACCTTTGGTCAATGAACCCCCTCTAGCTTATGTTTCTTTTTAAATGGATTACCAGTTTACTGGAGAAAAAACATTTTCAATTACTCAGTCAGTAATAGACTGAGCTAAAATCGTATTTTTGAAAAGAAGAATTCTTAGAGAAATAAACATTAAAGATGTCCTTCAATATTTCAAAACAAAACTGCAAAAAACTATTACCGTAGCCCTGCTGCTGTCCTGGATAGCCCTGCTGCCCTGGGTACTGCTGTTGCTGGGGTGGATATCCCTGTTGGGGAGGTGGTCCTTGGTAAGCATCTTGCTGTTGGCCATATTGTGAATTTCCTACAGGATAATTGGAGAAGAGAAAAAGAAAAAAAACTGAGAAGTTTGCTTAATTAACTTTTTTACTCTAAGATGCATAGCCAACAACACAAGAACAAAATGAAATGCCATATTGATTTTTGAAAGTTAACAAAACAAAGAAAAAACTCAAACCAAACAGAAGGATTTCGGCCAAACAAACTGCAGTTAAAGCCAATTTTGCAAGGTTGAACTGCAGCATTTTCAGCGTCTCTGCCATACGAGCATTACATTTACTGGAACATCACAGTCATAAGATCATGACTATGCTAAATAAAATAAAAAAGACAAAATTAAAGACAGCTACAAGAGCACACACTAGCTACACAAGATCAGCAAGCTGTTTCCTAAAGGCACTATACTTATATGTAAAATTATACATATGTAAACACACACAAGAAAAAAAAATTGGATTGATGGATTTATGTTCAAATAGAAAATTTCCACTGAGGAAAAAATTATTTTTAAATGTTTTAGTCTTTTTATTGTTGTTAGAAATGGCAAGTCATGGTTACACATTTTAAATATTTGTAAGGAAATTATTTTAATTGTTCTGGGATCCCTGTAACTTTCAAGACAGCCAGCAACTAGTATTCTACAAGAGCTTTGCATGGGTAGAAGTTGTCTTATGCAAGAATTTTCATTCCTGTAGAAGGGGATATATATGTGTATGTGTGTGAAGGTATATAGATACCTCCTTCGTAGTAATGTTGTGAGGAATCCTCATAAGGCCTATCGTAGCCTTGTTCAGGATACGACGGTTGCTGATAACCGTAATCATTATGACCTACATCAATTCGACAAGAGACAGGAAGAAACGTTAATGGCCACTGAGTGAAAACCCTAAATATATTTAAACTTTCAGATAAAATTGAAAAAAAGAAAAAGAAATGGAAATACATAAAAAATAATTTCAATTGCATTAGCCAAATATTTACCAATGTGATTGTTTCCATATTGAGATAACGTGCAAATTTTTTAAAAGCAAAAACAGTAGTTTTAGAAACATTACACTTAGTCTTAACTGATCATCCTCATCAAGGGGGGGGGGAGAAAAACTTTGTCTTCAATTTTTTTAAAAAAAGAGAGAATGAAAGCATTTAGGCCTTTCACATGTAAATAACTTGAATTAAATTAGAATGAACAAAGGAAGCAATTATCATATTTTGTTAAACACCTGTTCTGCTGGTCGCCAATTCCACAGCATATGCTAAAACAATGCAAAATATAAAAAAGCTCCATAAGTTTTTTTCCCCTGAAAGAAACTGAAACAAATTTTTCACATTCTATTTACTTGCATAATGTATCTCATAAAGTTATTTTCAGATATAAGAACATTATTGCTTAACGCTGCCATTCTAGAAGTCTTTAGAAAGTATTTCTAGAGTATCATAAACATATACCTACATAAAATTAATACTGTGTTAAGTGCTAGAGTACCCCTTTAGTATTAAGGCTCGATAAATTTTATGACTGGACTTTAATGAAAATCAATAGTCTAGTTCTTTTAACTAAGTAGTACTAAGAAAATAGAGGAAATAACACTTCAGTTAGCTAAAATCTAAACTAAATTTTCAATGAATGCCTAATTAAGAAGGAATACAGTTATGAATAAATGTTATACTCAGTGTTCTAGGATTCCAACATTCCCAAACTACCTCAGAAATATCTACATTAAGGGTTGGCAAACGATGGCCTGCAGTATAAATATGGCCAGTGGCTTGTTTCTGTAAATAAAGTTTTACTGAACACAGGCATGCCCATTCACATTTCCTACAGCTATTTTCATGCTACAACAAGGGTTCAGTAGTTGAGACTAAGACCATATGGCCCACAAAGACTAAAATACTTACTCTCTGCCTCTTTACAGAAAGAAGTTTGCCAACTCCTAATCTATATATTTACTGGCATAAATATCTGGTAAGAAAATATCCAATGCTGTTTCAGAAAACTGTTGTTATGAATGGAATACTCTACATAAATGTGAGAAAAAGATATTAATACACACCTATGCAAAAATGATACCATTTAGATTTTTTAATTCCCTGACGTAATAAGTAATTTACAGTAACCTTAAAGTTCTGATATATACAAAAATAATATGTCTATCTATTCTGAATAGAAAGGTCATATTTATAACAACATACATTTCACATTTCAGGAAATACACAGGACCAAAATAATAGTGTCAAATTCAACTCAGTTATATAAAACGCATTTTACAAATTAAAACAATTGTTTACTTTCAGACTTCCTAATAAATAAATTTAACAAACTAGATTTCACTTCTTTAAAATATCCACAGTATATAAACATTCTGAAGTTTCTCACTGAAAAAAATCTTAATATAATGTCTACATGTGAAACAACAAAAAAAAATCCAACATTCTGAATATTCAGGGCAAGAAAACCTGAGACTTAAAAAAATATGTCATTTTCTTGTAAGAAATATCCGTACACATCCTCACTATCACTGGCAAACATTTATCATATGCAAAATTCTACAGGTGAGTGTTTGCTCTGCCTCTGCAGTAAAAACCAGCATCCTTATACTGATGTACCTTTATGCTTTACATATGAACCCAAAACTGGCAGCTAAATGATTTTTTAAATACACCACATTCTATCTTCTTACTAGTTTACATTAGCTTCAAATCGCCAGTCCCAACACTTTAGCTTTTAATTTTTAGTTTCTCCAAGTTTCTCTGTTAAATAGTTTACTTAAATATACCAGGGGAGCTTCCTGGATAAATGAAGATTTTGACAAATCCTTTCATAACAAGACAAATCATACTGTAACGTGAACAGCTACCTCCAATTTACCACAGTTTTGTATGTTTGGATTATTTTTTCCTCAACACTGTATCATAAAATTTCAAACATACAGAAAAATGGAAAACCCTGTACAGTGAGAAAGCCTACTTCTGCTTGGATCATTACTAAATGCAATACATCTTCAGTGACCACCTTTTCACAAGCCCCTTCCCACTAAAAAAAAATACCATTAAGCTAAATAATTAAAATTAAAATCTGGTTTCCAAATGCTTTTCCTATTCTACTAACTCTATACACAGTTATATTATGGGTATAATTTAGCCTCCAAAATTTTCAAATGTAAATGCTAATGTATATAAACCACAGTTCTTTGAGAAGTATTTAACATTAACTAAAATGATAAAACTTGGAAACAGACTCAAGAACTATTATCTTCTATGTATTTATACAATGCATAAAAGTAAACCAATGGGTGAACTTTGCAGTGTGTGAATTATCTCAATAAAGCTGCTATTAAAAAAAGTGAAATCAGTAACATTTGCTTTAGTTCAATCTTCTTTTATATAAGAAAGGATTCCAATGACAGAATGTCATTCCTGATGGTACTAATATGGACTATTTAAACAAAATACACTTTGATAGAGATTATACACTAATGCAATCACTGGTGCTTTAGATTATTAAAGTGTTTCTAAATTTAGAAGAAACATATTGTTAGTTTCTTCATCCTCATTAAAATGTTTTGAACAGCTATCTGCATTAATATTGGGGGAGGGAATAGAAAATGGGAAAGTTAACATTAGGAGATTTTACCATCAGGGTAATATTGCTGGTTCATGCCTTCTGGAGGACCTTGTCCACCATGACTGTATTGGTCCCCATAATAGTCTTCCTGGCCTGAGTACTGCTGTGGTGGGCCTGAAAAACCACAACCAGTCAAGACATAAATAATTTGTTTTCTATGTCATCAAAGGCTTTCTTTTCTAATCTGATATTATAAGAGATTATTTCTCACCTGTAGATGCTCTGGCAATTGAGATACTTTGAACTATTTTTATACACACACATCCATAACACACAGCAACACCACGTTTCACAAAAATTATTACGACCATACATACAGGACCTAACAATACCAACTTAAAAAAACAAACACTAACTTCTTTAAAAAAGGTTCAAACTAGTAGAAAATTAATTTTCTTTTTGATGTTAGAGCAGTTTGGAATAAACTAGAGTTTGTTTCTGACCACATATTAAGTAACTTCTCAAAATTAAAATTGTATTTTCTGCTATACATTAGTGAGCTTTTGATATAAAATTTTATGATATAACCTCTTCCCAGAAAAAAATAAAAGGAAGCTGTGTAGCAGGAAGTTCCTATCCACTCCATGAACCTTTGTACCTACTATATCCACTACCTTTTAGAAAAAAATATGTAATAATAATAATAATAATAATACTAAAAATCAAGAAACACAAAGCCCTGAATTTGCCTATATGAAATGTTAATTAAAATGTAAAGCCTTTCAACTATACTTTTATTTATATTAAGCAGGAAATTTCCCAAATGTAATCTTACCCTGTTGAGGTGGTCTATAAGGAGGAATCTGTCTCTGACCCATCATATGATTGCCTTGGTTAACTTGACCCATCATTCCCATAGGAGGCTGCTGGCCTTGATAATGCTGCCCACCTCCCTGTGGCATATTGTATTGTTGAGAAGGAGGCTGCTGATGCATCATTGGAGCTGAAAAGAGACAAAATATTATGCACACAATTTTTTTACATATAATTTTAATACCTTAAGAGAAATACAAAAGTATTTTATCATATAACCCCCAAAATATGTAAGGTATTATAATGAAAACTGACTTCAATAAAAATAAATCTTTCAGTTGAAGTTCACATGCCAAAAATAATCTGCAAATGAGGGAAAACAACTAATACATGGTAGTTCATCTGAAATCCACTGAAGGAGTGTTCTAGTAATTTCTTTAAAAAACAAAGTGAATATAATATGTAAACATCCTGAATATATGCATTTTTCAAGATATGCTACATAGTATTTATCTACAGAATTCTCCTGGGAAAAACAGAATCTTTTTTTTTTTTTTTTCAATGTTTTTATTTACTTTTGAAGGAGAGAGAGACAGAGCATGAGCAGGGGAGGAGCAGAGAGAGAGGGAGACACAGAATTTGAAGCAGGCTCCAGGCTCTAAGCCATCAGCACAGAGCCTGATGTGGGGCCCGAACCCACGAACTGTGAGATCATGACCTGAGCCGAAGTCAGACGCTCAACCGACTGAGCCACCCAGGCGCCCCAAATCTTTAAGCTATATAAGAAAATATACCACAACAAACTTCACAAAATCACACAGCAAAGCAGGGGTCAAACCAGATTAGGAAAGAAACCTAATCTCTGGACATCCCTTTTTCCCCCCCTTTTCAATTCCCACTCATTTCATTATATAATGGTAGATAGGGAAACGACACATTTATAAATACATTTATATTGGCGGATTTCATAAACTTTAATTTTAGGATTAATTCTTTAAAGGGTCTTCTTTCCCTTTTCCATCTATAAGATTTATAAATGAAAAAGGTCTTCCTGAAATCAAAGGGTTGTAGTGCTTCTTAGTAAGTACTAACACACACACAATCAAAAATACCTAGGCAGAAAACTGTTAATAAGCCATAGAGTCAGGTATCAGAATTAGAGTGCCCAGGGGCACCTGGGTGGCTCAGTAGGTTAAGCATCCAACTTCGGTTCAAATCATGATCTCATGGATAGGGAGTGTGAGCCCCACGTTGGGCTCTGTGCTGACAGCTCAGAGCCTGGAGCCTGCTTTGGATTAGAAGGTAACTCCCTCTCTCTCTGCCCCTCTCCTACTCGTGCTCTCTCACCCTCTCTCTCAAAAATAAATAATAAACATGAAAAAAAATCAAAACAACAAAAAAAAGAACTACAGCCTCCAAAGCAAGCAATATCCAGGTAGCCACACTACCACTGCTATAGTATCACATTGGCAACACTAAAAATATATCACGTGAAATAATCAACAATGGCCATAAAGTTCTGTGTTGCCACCTAACAATGTAAACAGCTCCTCAGAGGTTCACTGGGTCAAGTGATGGTATGGAGAACTCATCATTCTACCATCATAACCATTACTGTCTCAGAAGTACATATGAGTCATCCCCCAGTTTACTGCTTAAACAGCTACGTACTCCTCCTTTACTGACTCACGGACAATTTAAGGACAAAAGTAAAGGATTAGAGGCCTGAGAAAACTTGTACAGTAGAAATTACGCAGAACAGCCAAAAGTTCATCGTTTATTTAAATAAAAGTTAAAAACAAAACACAATTACCTCTTTAAACATATTACTAGCCTACAAAAGCAGCAACAACATTAGCAAAAAGAATTTAACTCTTCCACTTTGAAGACCTGTATTATCTAAAGTAATTTATCAGAGCTCTTTTTCTCCTATTTGCCATCTTTTGTTCTTCTACTTCGTTTCAAATTCCTCTTTCCCTCTAATTTTATCATAAATATAAGTCTTTCAAAGGTTACGCTAGGACTTTTCTTTCAACAAGGAAATAAACTCTTTATAGTAGGGATAAGATGGCTCGGTGGAGAATGGAAGGGAAGAGAACTTAACACTAAATGCACTTAACACTGCCAGACATACTTTCATGTTTATTTCATGTAAACCACCAACAACTAACAGAGGTAAGGATCCTAATTTTCTAGTTTTTAGCTAAGGAATCCACAGATCAAGACAACCAACTGGGAACCAGACAAAACACAAGCTTGAAACTAGTTTAACTGAAGTTGTAATTTTTAAAATATATTTTGTATATAATAAAGTATTGAACACTAGCAGGTATAATCTAATAGGCAGTATGATTAGGCATTTCTGTAACTCATTTTCAGTAAATGAAGGTTTTGCTTTGACTCTCTTCTCCAACACTGATTAAAGGCTTCCTGTCTCACAGAAGGCAACTATAAAACTAATGCATATAGTATGCATTGGAACCAGAACTTCAAATAGAGGAGGAAGAAAGCAGAAACATCATAGCTGGGGGGAAATCCAAAAGGATATAATAACAAAAAAAATTCTAAGCTTTGCTCTAAAGGAGAAAAGTAATCCAGCTTAAGCCCCAAATAGAAAAGACCATGGCACTTGTGCTTTATCTTTTGGGACTGTCAGCAGTTCCAATCCCAAAGAGCTCAATTACCACCACCGTTTTATTCTTTGTCACTTCCCTCCCTCTGAGGATCCTCCACATCAGTCAGGATCAAACCTAAAACCACAGAGAATGGAGGAGGATAGCATTGCTAAAACATGTTGTTTTTCATCTTTTTCCTTGAAGCCTTACCCATTAAAAAAAAAATTAGGACTTCAACTTTGATTGTTTAAGAATAGTATTATTTTCCATGTGATAATGAAATATGCTACACTGGCAAATGTCTATCATCCTTTGAGACAGTAATGGAAATGAGAGTTGAATCTCAAAAGTTTACACCAAAATTACTTGTAAAAATCTGTACTACAGAAGGAAGATTACAAAATGAGTCCATTATAACCATTTTCTACAAACAATGACATCACACATCACTATATGGCTTAAAAGTTGTTCTTCATCTTTTAAATAAATCATTTTGACGCTAAGATGCGCAACAAAGTGTGATATTACATACACAAAGATCTTAATGTCTTAATTATCTACCATATGTTTTGTAAAAGTGTTTTAAGAGAACATATAACAAATGTTCATCACAATATTATTTCTTTCCATTCTGAGTTTCATATGTAACAGATATTCTATGGAAATAATGTGCTATATCTTAAACAGATGTAAAATATTCCCAAATCACCACATTTTATGTCATTGGAGTTCTTTGTTCCAATGAGATGGTTAATACTTAGTTTTATCTTAAGTTACTGGTCAAAAATTTTTTTAGAGTCAACTATAAAAATAACATTAGGTTTTCATTAATCTGTGAAAAATTTAAGATTATGTAATTTTTTTAAAAATTCTGTATACACACACATATATTCACATCTTCAAATGGAAACCAATACACTAAAACTCTATAAATCATATAACTAACCTATGAACGATTTTAAATAAAGGTTAAATGTCAGCTAACAGTTAATGAGAACTTAGTACAGGCCAGGTACTAAGCTAAGAGCTTTATGTATACTATTTATTTTCCCAAACTCTATGAAACAGGTAATACTATCATCAACTTCACTTTACAGGTAAGAAAATTTAATTTAAGGTTTACAAGCATTTAGAATCTTACCTAGAGTTGCACAGCTAGTAAATGATGACAACTTTAAAGCCACTATGTATATCTCCTCTCCAAAGTCAAATCATACTTCTCCCATGTAATATATCCCAGGATAACAGTTCTAGGTAACATTATCCATAATATACTATATCTAGATATACACACACACTATAGTTTATAGATGTTACTATACTAATAATACACTAATAGTGTATCATATGTACTGATATACTGTAATATAAAAATCCTAAAATGCAAGAAGTTTCTTTACCCCACCTCTATCTATATGCTATAATAAGAATTAGACTATGAAATTGCTTAAGTAATGCCCTCCAAGCATATTTTCCTATTCATATTTCACCACATTTTACTACTGTTCTTAACTTTTCAATCTCAAACTAAACCATTTGTAGCTCTCATTTGAAGGTATTACTAACAGTTTATTTACAAGAAAAAAATTCCAGTATTCTAGCAAACTCAATTAGCTAACCCACTATCTATTAAATAGCCATTTAAAATGAACGGAATTTTTTACATACCTACAATGTACATCTGTTCTCATCAAGTTTTCAATAGTTCATAAGGCATTTAGATATAATATCAAAGACAAAAGAACAGCCAAGTAACTAATAAAATCCTCCAAACTTAGTAAAGTCACTGTAACTAATACAAACTTAGCTGAGTTTCCTAGCAGCCAATGAAAAAAAAACAGAAGCATGATAGATATCAGCTAGTAAAAAAAGTTCACTAAGAGATATAAACTTTTTCGTAACATGAAATTTTTAGAAATTTTCATGAAAGTATTAAAACATACTAGTATCAATAACTTTTGTTGCTGTTTCCTTAGTAACACAGACCATCCTTATATGCAGATCCTCATATTAACCATTTCTTAAAGCTGTGATTTTCGACCATGCGTGATTTTGTCCCCCAGGAGACATTTTAGGTGTCACAACTGCTATGAGTGGTGATGCTCCTGCCACCTAGTGGAGACAGGACAGATCTACTGCTAAATATCGCAACAAGGCATAGGATAGGCCTCCACACAAATTATGCAGCTCAAAATGTCAACAGCGTTGAGTCAAGAAACCCTGGATTCTCAAGAGCATAATTGTAAATCATAGGCATCTCTACAAACTAGTCTGGGAATGAGAGTATGCATTTAGCTTTCTGGTGATTGAAAGTTAGAAAAGGGATGTATTGTTGCTTAATAAATCCAGAAAAATAAAACATTAGGCAATTTCTTAAGAGTTGGACCTCATACATAGTTTTGACTTTACTATAAATAAAATTAATTCAAAAACAAAGTCAGTGCTAAACATCTATCATAATCAACTGAAAGGAACTCTAACAAGCCCAAGTAGAAAGCCATGGAGATGCGCTACATTAGAACATATAGTTTTGTGTCACTTAGCATGAAAGTTGGAAAATTACAAACCATTTGGCACATATGAGATTATTCTGCCCAGAAAAATTCTGAGGGAATAAATAAGCATGACTTAGAATATCTGTTAAAATTTAATCTCTAAAATTTATTCCTAGAGATTCTGGTTTAGCAGGCATGGGATAGGGCACACAAATCTTTTTTTTTAACAACTACCCCAGGTGATTCCAATCCATGTAGTCTTAGGACCACATGATGAGATAGAGTTCTAAGAGAAAGAATAACCAATCATCCACTTCGACCATAAAAGAAGCTGGATTATGGTTCATATAAAATGCTTAAATTGGGGGGCACCTGGGTGGTTCAGTCAGTTGGGCGTCCAACTTCGGCTCAGGTCATGATCTCACGGTCTGTGAGTTCGAGCCCCGCGTCGGGCTCTGTGCTGACAGCTCAGAGCCTGAAGCCTGTTTCAGATTCTGTGTCTCCCTCTCTCTCTGACCCTCCCCCGTTCATGCTCTGTCCCTCTCTGTCTCAAAAATAAATAAACATTAAAAAAAAATTTTTTTTAATGTTTAAATTGGAGTAAGATTGCATCTCATAGGGTACTTAAGGTGTTAGCTATAAAAAGAATCATAAGGAATTCGTGTTATAAATACATCAAAACTCATCAAATGATACAGTTAAGATCTATGCATTTCACTGCACATACATGTTACCTTAAAAAGACTATTTTAAAAATAAATAAAATTTTACAATGTTAAGTCCTAATGATATGCAGACTAAAGTGTTCACGAGTAAAGTATACTGATATCTGCAGATTACTGTGAAATGCATTTTGAAAAATAAGACACAATTGATGGATTAGTAGATGGACAGACAATAAACAAATTTAGTAAAATACTAACTGTAGAATGCAGGTGGCAACTATACAGATACAATCCTTCAAGTGTCCTGCATGTTTGAATTTTATGTAAAAAAATATTGGGAGAAAATTTAAAAATTAATCCTAGGAGAATATATAAAGACTTCTCAAAATTCAGCAGTAAAAAACCAAACAATCCAACTAGAACATAGGCAAAAGACATGAAGAGACTTCACTGAAGAGGACATACAGATGGCAAATAAGCACACAAAAAAGATGTTCAGTATCAGCAGCCGTTAGGGAAATGCAAATTAAGACCACAATGAGATATCACTTCACATTTTTAGAACAGCTAAGATTAAAAAAAAATATGTTGACAATACCAAATGGTGACAAGAATTCGGAGAAAGCAGATCTCTCAGGGCACTTAGGTGGCTCAGTTAGTTAAGCATCCGACTCTTGGTTTCAGTTCAAGTCATGATCCTAGGGTCCTGGGATTGAGCCCAGTGCCGGGCTCTGTGCTGGGTGTGGAGCCTGCTTGGGATTCTCTCCCTTCCTCTCCTTCTGCCCCTTCCTCACTTGTGCATACACATATGCTCCCTCTCTCTCAAAAATAAAAAATAAAAATGAAAGAAAGAAAAAAGAAGAAGCAGACCTCTTATACGTTGCTGGGGGGGCAACGTTAAAATGCTACAGCTACTTTAGTGATCTGTTTGGCAGTTTCTGAAAAAACTAAACGTATACCTATATGACCCAGCAATTGCACTGCTGATATCTATCCCAAAAAAGGGAAAACTTTTGTGCAAATAAAAACACGAAATTGTACACAATTGTACATCGCACCTTTACGTAAAAAGCCAAAAATTGGAAACTACTAAAATATCCCTCAAGGGTTAAACAAACCAGTATATCCATACCATGGAAGTCTAACTCAGCAATACCAACATATGAACAACTGATACATGCAACAACTTGGAAAAATATTAATTAGGTTGAGTGAAAAAAGTTAATCTCTAAAGGCCTCCTACTGTGTGATTCCATTTATATAACATTCTGAAAATGACAAAAGTATAAAAATGAAAGCGTAACAGTGGTTGCGAGGGATTAGAGATGGCTTGGGGTAAGACACATAGGCTCTCTCTGTATTACCTTTGTAACTTCCTATAAACCTGTAATTAATTCAAAATAAAGTTTAAAAAAATGCATCACGGGGCGCCTGGGTAGATCAGTCAGTTAAGCGTTCGACTCTTAATTTCAGCACAGGTCATGATCTCCTGGTTCATGGGATTGAGCCCCATGTCCGGCTCTGTGCTGACTGCAGGGAGACCACCTGGGATTCTCTCTCTCCCCCTCCCTCTTTGCTCCTCTCCTGCTCACACATGCTGTCTCAAAAGTAAATAAACATAAAAAAAAAATCTTTAAATAAAAAATGTAATGAAACAGAGTTTATAATCTATTGAAGAAACTCATCTGGATTTTGTCCCCTAAACCCAAAAGGTTTCAGTAAACTGATGGTCATCTGTTTTATCTGACAGTAACTGACACTTCTTTATTTGGTTCATTTCTGGAATGACAGTTGATGGATGACAATAGCACAGAGAAGAATGCTAGCTTTCTAATTTGTTATGACATGAGGAAACCTAGCTTATCTATCGGTCAACAAATAGGACGAAGTAGTGAACAAGACACGCTCCTGACTTCATAGAACTTAAGAGTCTAGGAAAAAATAATTAAACAGATACTACAAATAATTATGTAATTACAAGTACTCAAACAAACGTCTGCTACAAAGAGCCTAAGTACAGTCTACCTACTATACCTAGGTGGACTGTACCTTGTCTGTAAAGTAACTTAAAACTTGTAGAGTAAGTCTGTAGGTGATTTTTAGACTTTACTCTTTTCTGTATTTTCCAGATATTTCATATTAAATATTAGTTATTTTCATAACCAGAAAAATGTCATCATTGAGGAAAAAATTACAACCTTGAAAAACTCATCCAAGACAGCAATAGTGATCAAATTATAAACAAACATCTAATATAATCTGAACTATGATATAATTGCTGCATACACCTGAAACGGAACAGAAGCCTGCAATATTAAGCAATATTACATAGATTTAATTTTAACAGTGAAGAGAGATGAGTGTACACACAATTCTCACATATTCAAATCAACTAGAAGTCAAACATGCCATTTCTATGGGATACAATATTTGAAATAATGTCTTCATTTGTAAGTTTTCTGTGTTGCATTTGGAAGTAAAAAAGTTGTAGCGTTTTTTCATATTGAAGATTTGTTATATTTGTTACATTTTGGGGATTCGTACAGCTCCTGAACCTGGGTAGGGACTTCGGGTCATACTCAGAAGAACTACATACTGTAGACTAAGATTAATAACTTGGGTAATCAAATCTACATAATGCAGCCCCAATATAACCTCTGAACACTGAGGCTTAGGTGAACTCCCCTGGCTGGCAATACTCTGTGCATATTGTTACACATTGGGACCAGGAGAGCAATGCATCCTGACTCCCAGGGAAAGAGACACTCCATGTTTGGTACCTCTTCTGGACTTCTCCCTATGCACTTTTTCCCTTGGTTGATGTTAATAATAATAAATCATAATTCTTCAGTGTAACAGTTTTCAGTGAGAATTGTGTATCTTTCCAGTAAATTTCTGAACCTGAGAGTGCTTAAGGGAACCCAGAACTTGCAGTCAGTGTCACAAGTGAGGCCAGTCTTAGGAACCATTCCCTATAACTTTGCAGTCAGCTAACTTCTCAGAGCTGGCATCTTTCTTACAACTTGGCCAACTGTCATCTTCCTTTCTAAGTCCAGGTCAGCTTCCAACATTTTATCCTTTCTATTTTCAATGTTATGAAATGTCTCCAAGAATTTCAACAGGAAGTATTTTGTCAGTCTTACCTTCTTTGGGACAGCTTCGTTCTTTTCATCACAACCAGTACTCTCACGTTATCAATGAGTTCACCTTCACTAAAGTACTTGCAGTACACATCTAGAGTCTCTCAAATGGCAGTAGTGTCAACATTCCCAGTCAGCAATTTCTTCTCTAACTTTATTTACAAAGGATTTGGATTTCATTTCCAGCAGTATTACTTCTCATTTCCCTACTACACTTCTATCTTTCATAAAATATCGTGAAGGTTTATAACTCGGAACCAAGGAAGCAATACAGCTATATACTCTGCTTTATGTGCATAAACTGATAAATACACAGCGATCAATCACTGGCAGCATCTAAAAGTGACATGAATAGTCACTGATTATGACAGTCATCTGTTATTTATGCAGTGATTCGTAAACTGAAGAGACAGAAGCTAAGTTTGTACTTCATACAAGGGCTCACAGTTCATCTACCATAACTGAAATCTGAACCACGCTGTTGGGTAAAAGGTGTCATTTAACCAAACTGTGGTAACTCAAATTAATGCATACCAGAACTGCACAAACGAGGCCTGCCTAGATTTCTACAGGACGTGTTTTCTCATGCAGGGACTGAAGATAATCATAGTACTACTACCTCAAGGATATTGTGAGGATTAAATTGGATACATACATACCTGGCACTCGCTGAATATTAGTTCCTATTTTTGATCAGTAATATGCACCCGCCCCCCAAAAAAATACTCGTGTTACCACTTGTGTTATACTTGTGAAACACTTGTGTTAACCAAAATCAAATCAGTTTCTTTACTGTAGGACTTCTGAGACGTTTTAACACACTAGCAAGCAGGCAGAGTCCTCCAAAGCATTTTAGCAATAATTATTACCTAAGTCTATCTGGACCAGAATTTAACAAATGCTGAACAAAAGGCCTGACATAATTAATACATAACTACATATTTCCACAAAAGTAACATTACCATTTCAGAATCCTATTACTAGAACAAGTCATTTTAAAAAGTTAAATTCCTAGTGTTCTAAAACTTCCAAAATGTTTTATATATACTAAATAAAGGGTGACTAGCCTTAATCTATAAAGAACTCCTTCAAATTAGTAATAAGTAGACAAATCACAGAATATAGAACACAATAGGCAATTCACAGAAAAAATGCAAATAGCAAATGCTATGGGCTGAATATATGTGCCTCTCAAATATTTTAAGTATTTATGTATCTTACCTAACAATTTTATTTCTAAACTTCATTCTACTAAATTCTTGTTTAAGTACACAAAGATCTATATACAAAAATGTTTGTTCCAGAAGTAGTTATAATAGTAAAAGACTAGAAGCATTATCAAAAGGGTATACGGTGGGGCGACTAGGTGGCTCAGTCAATTAAGCATCTAACTCCTGGTTTTGGTTCAAGTCATGATCTCATGGTTTATGAGATTGAGCCGCACGTCGCAGGGCTCTGCACTGACAGCATGGATACTGCTTGGGATTCTCTCTTTCCCTCTCTCTGCCCCTTCCCAACTTGCACTTTCTCTCAAATAAATACATTAATTAAAAAAAAAATCAACCAATAAAACCATCCATATTTTAAAAAAGGGGGGGATATGGTTTAATTAAATAAATTGTTAGATCCATATCATGAATGCTATTTTTAAAATGAGGTAGATCTACAAATACTGATAATAAAGAGGTGCAAAGAAATATACTACTATGATCACATATACAATTAAGTGCTAGGCTCATCTCAAGCACATCTGCTTGGTATAGCTCTTATCAGACAATAATCCACAATATAATAAGATAAATATAACACTCCCAGCTATGATAATACATATTCTTTGTCCTTCATATTTACATAATAAAAGTACTGAGATAAAAATTTCCCACTACTCTAACATCAAGCCTCCAGATTAGACTATTATCATTTGTAACTTATTACCTAAGTGAATCAGGACTTTCTTAACATTATTCAAACAAAACTAAAACCAGAAATAAATTGATGTGCCTAAAAGAGACAACTGATAAACTTATCTCATTTTTTTTGTTGTTGTTATTAAAAAAATACTTTTTAGGGGCACCTGGGTGGCTCAGTCAGTTAAGCATCCAACTCTTGATTTCATGATCTCACAGTTTGTGATTTCGAGCCCGTGTCAGGCGCTGCCTTTGACAGCACGGAGCCTGCTTGTGATTCTTTCTCTCTCCCTCTCTCTCTGCCCCTCCCCCACTCACACTCTCCCTCTCTCTCTCAAAATAAGTATTTTTTTAAAAAGCTTTTTATTCTGACCAACTAATTTCATACAAAGTATGCAAACAATTCTGAATCAGAATTTATATATGCATCGTTTCACTTCACCTTCCTTATTAAGTAATTTCGTCAAAGGTCCCACATACAATAATCTACTGGGCCAAGATTTGGATCCAAGTCTAAAGAATTATACACACAGAACTTGTGAAATACATGTTTTAGCAAAAAGTAATCTGTGAAAACTCTTTATATTTGAATGTGTAATTACTAAAATGATGTTAAATGAGAAAAACTACAAATATTAATGCCTGGGAATAAAAACTGCAGATTCTATCAAATGTAACTGTTGGTCACTTTCAGAAAGCCTTGCTATTCTAACTTGACTTTTAATACTCTAATGAACGTACCACTTGTTTTATTAAAGAAATATCTTTAAAGTACTAACTCTGTATTTCCAGGTCAGCATGTAACATTTGGGTTTACTTCCTATTCACTGAAGAAACAGATCTTGCATGCCTACTTTGAGGCATTGTTCTAGGAACTAGAACAAAACAGATATACTTCCTCCATTTTTTTTTTTTTAATTCTAGTGAATTCAAGTATTTGAATTCCAGTGAAGTTTATGCTGTATATAGGAGTAAGCAGATCTAATTATGTAAGAGGATGGTGATTTACTTTGAATACAAGTCTTATTCTTAAAGTTCAAAGTAATAATCCCCGAACTTTTATCTGGATAATAGTGAAAATAACACAGGAAAGTTTATGCTGGATTGACTACAACATTTTGCCACCAGTATAAGAAACAACTTAAAAGTTCCTAAACTTTTCATTTTATCTGGAAGTAGTAGACCCTCTAAGAGAACACGGAGAAAAATACTGTGCTATAGTAATAAACTTAGTTGCTAAATTAAAAAATATTTCAGTCTTCTCAATTCACAGATATGTATAAAACTACAAATCAACTACAAATCACCAATACCAATGCCATTATTACACATGCATTTTTTTTTTCAACGTTTTTTTATTTATTTTGGGACAGAGAGAGACAGAGCATGAACGGGGGAGGGGCAGAGAGAGAGGGAGACACAGAATCGGAAACAGGCTCCAGGCTCCGAGCCATCAGCCCAGAGCCCGACGCGGGGCTCGAACTCACAGACCGCGAGATCGTGACCTGGCTGAAGTCGGACGCTTAACCGACTGCGCCACCCAGGCGCCCCATACACATGCATTTTTTTAAGTAAAAAAAAAAACATTAACTGCTGAATTTTCTTTTACTAACCATGAACACAGTAATATATGATTAGTAAATTTAATGGGGTCAACTTTTTGTGTAGCTTTTTGAAAAGACATATTTTGTGTGGTTGGTCTGCAAGTTTTAGTTATAACAGTCTTTGTGCTGATTTGATTTAATTTTTCAGTAAAACATTTAAAAGCTAAAAACAGCTTTTAAAGAACTAATGAAGCTCAAAAGATTCTACAATTTCATTCCTAGAGATAGTACTTTTATTGTAACACTAGTACACAATGTGCCTTATTATACTAGAGCTAATAGTATAAATTAACAGAATACTTCTCTGCTTTTTTAAACAATCACAATGATAAATTATAAATGTCTATCTGTTCTTTGTATTAATTTCCATCAGACTCCTAAATTACAATGACAACATTTTTAGACAAGTTACTTCCCCCCCCCCTTAATTTCATTTTCAAAGCTGAGAGAAAGAAGGAAGGGAAGAAAAAGGGAAAAACAAAAGTCACTTCAAAACTATCAGAATAAATGTATCTAGACTTTGATCTGTAACGTTCTGTTTAGAAAACTACTACCACATTATCAGTTAAAGCTCCCAAATATGTCACTTAAATAATAATTAATGTAATAATAATTGCCTTTTAATTATTGTTTTAAAATAAAAATTCTCCGCATTAGTCTTTTTCCATTTTTTTGTCATTTGACAGAAGTTTAATGTAAGAAATCCCACAAATGTTTCTTTTCCTTGACTAATTAACCCCATTATTTAAAAAATGGTAAGTAGATTTAACAGTTTTTCTAAGATCTCTTGATACAGAAATATGTATGTAGAAATACAGGGATAGCCAAAAGATTTCGATATTTTGATTTTAACTCAAAGAACAGCTAGTAATATCTCAACAAATGTTAAAGAGTTCTGAAAGTTAAATTGTTTCCTTTTATAGGATTTTGATGTTTTCTAAGCATTTCTCAAAGAACTGTTTAAAAAGTGGTCCCCTCTGATTTCTTCCACCTATTTATCAAAACAAAACTTTTAATGTAAAACATGAAGCCTACTTTTAAAGCTAAGAAAATGTTTTATATGCAATGAATATTAAAACTTTAAATAAAACTCATATAAAATTTTTTTTCATCCAATAGATATCATAGAATTAAAATGTCGTACAAGGAACTCATAATTAAGAAAGTAGATATTCCTGCAAGCTCATATAACTTTCTCTCTTTTTTTGGCAACTGTAATTTTCTTTGGTATTCTTTGTATATGAAATATCAAAATTTAACTGATAAGTTTATTTGTCCTGAAGAGACTTTTAAAATACTGAAAAGTTCCTCACAGATTTCCATCGTATTGTTTTTTGAAAAATAACTTTTATTTCTTTAAGTCAGATCCCTACACAGAAAACAGACTATACAGAAAATGACTAGTAAGAAATTCATAAATTATGCAAACAAAGCAAAAAGCAATAGAACTACTATAGTAGAAAGAAAAACTATACACTAGTAATACAAATACAAAACGCGACATTTTTAAAAATAGTTGGTCCCAGATGCCTGGGAGGCTCAGTCGTTAAGCATCTGACTTTGGCTCAGGTCATGATCTCACAGTTCATGAGTTGGGGTGACCTCCAGCCCTGCTTCGAGTAAAACATGAGCTCCGGGCAAGCCCCGTTTCTTTCTTTCTTTCTCTTTCTCTCTCTCTCTGCCCCTTGCTCACTTGTGCCTTCTCTGTCTCAAAAAAATAAATAAAAAGGGCGCCTGAATGGCTCAGCATCCAACTTCAGCTCAGGTCATGATCTCGCGGTTCATGGGTTCGAGTCCCATGTCAGGCTCTGTGCTGAGAACTCAGTCTGGAGCCTGCTTCAGATTCTGTGTCTCCCTCTCTCTCTACCCCTCCCCCACTCGCACGCTGTCTCTCTCTCTCAAAAATAAAAACACATTACAAAAATTTTTTAAATAAATAACAAATAAAAAGAACAGTTGGTCCCTACGTTTAGAACAAAAAATTCCTATAAAAACCTCAATTCCTTTCTCCAAAAATCAGTTACTATTTTCTACATGCACATTGCTATATGCATTATTTTTTTGTTCTCCAAATCTTATAGCAACATCCATTCTTGTAAACACCCTATCATTTTCTTAATTACAGTTTCTAAATAGTGTGCCATCATTACTGTAGATGCTGTGAGAATCATTACCAAATTTCTTGCTCTCTCTCTCCTGGTAACCAAACTGTATGGAGAAACCTCTGAACTCCCCTCTGACCTGCCACTGACTGGATCTTGCTGTTATTCTAAACCTTTAATTGACCTAATTTTATAAAAAAAAAGGAATTCCATCATGGGCACTAAACAACTTGAGGGGGAGGGGAGAAATGGAGCAAGTGCCACTTTTGTGAAGCTACACTGATAATTTATTATATTGGCTCTCTTTGTTTTCAGTGTATCTCATCAAAAATATAAAAGCTTCTGTATTACTATTTAAGTGTTAGAATATATTATTTCATCATAAGTAATTATCAACAAATTAACCTTAACTCCCTTTATCTGGGTGCACTTTTGTGCTTTGTTTTTCAAAATCAAAATCTAGAAAAATTTTTTGCAAATATGAATTCTATCTTACACTTAACCTCACATTTTGCAACTGAAATAGCTTTAGGCTGGCAATATGCCAAATGTTTTAGCAGGCAATTAGCAGAACAGAGCGCCACTTACTGGTTTTTAGTTATTATTCACAAGAATATTTAAAAAAGAAACATGATAATTTCATTCTCTGAGATTGGTAACAAACTTTAATAGACTTCACCCCATTCTAAGAATAGAAGAATACAGCAGCATCTCTACTGAAAACTCTAATAACAAATTACGTTAAAATTACCTCTTAATGCTGAAACACAACATCAGAAAACATTCATAAAAATCAAGGGAAATTCATATAAATTAATAAATCCTTAATAAGTAAAAAAAAAACAAAACAAAACCATCGAGTAAAAGTTTAATAGCTTATACTTGCTAAGATAAAATTATATTTTCTCAACCTTCTAGCTCTAAACAAATGTTTGGCTATTCATCTATTAAAAAAATTTTTTTTAATAAAAATACAACAATCTCAAATGAACTGTCCAAAAGACATGAAAGTAAATAAGCTTAAAAGCTAAATTAAGCAATTTAACTTCTAAATGCAAAAACAATTAAACTAGTGTCAAGTTCAATGTTCCTTTTTTATAGGAATGACCATTACTTACTTTAAACTGTATTTTCAAGAATCAGCTACCAACTTGAAATAACTGTTTTACTTTCGAAGGCTAACATAGCATTCTAGTGGAGAATGATATCAAGCTTATTTACCTTGGTTTGGTTGCATATTCATATTTGGTCTGGGGCCATAGCTTCCTATTGGCTGCCCTTGACTCATCGTCATCTGATTCTGTACTGGCACGCTCTGTGATGATGGCACAGAATGGTTGTAACCTCCCATGGATCCGTGGCTACTTGAAGGCATGTTCATGGAACTGTTTGTCATATTGAGTTGATTGGGTCCCGGTCCCTGAATAGGCATATGGTTAGGCCCTTTGAAGAAAAGTGGTCAGAACCAAATATGAAAGTTAAAACACATGGTCTATTAAAAAGTACTTTAAAGAGCTTTTTATTTTCTTTTGCATACCACAACAATAGCAAACAATAACTTGAGTATTTAATCAACAGCAAGCAAAGTAAATGCATTACATGAATGAGAGCAAATACTGTGAGGGAGAACTTATTCCCATTTTATAGATTAAGAAACTAATGCTTTTAGAAACCAGCAACATTCTGAAAAAGAAAAGCAATGATCAACTAGCTTTATAAGAGAGCAAACATATAAAGCGGAAGTAATTTTTTATTTTTATTTATTTATTTTTAAGTTTGAGAGAGAGCATGTGTGCATGAACGGGGTAGGGGCAGAGAGAGAGGGAACCCCAGGCAGACTCTGCCCGAAGAGCACAGAGCTCGACACAGAGCTCGACACTTAATGGACTGAACCACCCATGTGCCTCTAAAGCTGAAGTAATGAAAAGTGTGTAGTACTAGCATATAAATGAATTAACAGATCAATGGACCCAGAGCAGAGTCTAAAAACACACCCAAATTTCTAATTCTGTAAATGATAATAGTGGTGAAATTCAATAAATAGTGTGACAAACGAGTAGCCATCTGGAAAAAGTCCTACCACATTCCTTCCACCAAAAATAGTTCCAGATGAATAAAATATTAAACATTAAAAAAGAAAATGAGGAAAAGAAACCATAAAAGAGAATTTTAAAAAGAACTTTTAAAATATTCTTGAAGTGGAACAGCCTTCTTGCATGCCAGAAAACCCAGAGCCATAAAAAACTGATAAACTAGACTAGACTACATAAAATAAAAAAATGTAAGTATGACCAAACCAGACAAAACGAAACTAAGTATTAAAAAGTAGGAAAAAATTTTTTACAAGACATATCACAGACTGAACTAATTACGTGAACATATAAAGGAAGTAAAAGACCACCAGCAGTAAAAAAAAAAAAAAAAAATGGCAAGGGACAGGAATGATTAGTTCACACAAAAACTACCAAAGAGACATAAATATGAGAGGACTGCCTGCTTCATTTATAATAAAAAGGCCAATTAAAATTATGAGATCCTTTTTTCATTTTTCAGATTCTAAAGACCCAAAGTTTTGATCTCTGAAGAAAAGTAATTTCATACATTGTTGAGGTATATAAATATATAAATAAGTACTATTTTTATGTAGAGCAATTTGGCAATAACTACCATATTTTATTTAATTTTTTTAATGTTTATTTAGTTTTGAGAGAGACAGACAGATTGTGAGCAGGGGAGGAGCAGAGAGAGAAGGAAACAGAATCTGAAGCAGGCTCCAGGTTCTGAGCTGTCAGCACAGAGCCCGAGGTAGGCTCGAACTCACAAGCCATGGGATCATGACCCGAGCCAAAGTCGGATGCTCAACCGACTGAACCACCCAGGTGCCCTGGCAATAACTATCATATTTTAAAATGCATATATCTTTCACACAGCAGTTGCAGTTCTAGGACTTTATCCTATAAATATACAGGTCTTCGTGTGCATATGTCCATGAATGCAAAACTGCATACGTATTTATTTACTTGTTTACTTGCTTTTATTTTACAGGCATATTCACATCAGCATAGTTTTTAATACTGGAAGATTAGACATGACCTGTATTTCATTATAAGGGAATAGTTCAAATAAATTAGGGGCATTCCATGAAAAAGAATGAAATACAGCCACCAAAAGCATAAGGCAGCTCTTTATGTACTGAGTGGTCTCCAAAATATATTTTTATATACTTATGGTCTCTAAGATACATCTTTAAGAGGGAAAAATATTAAACATAATACTACATAATATATGCCACCACTTGTATTTTTTTTTTTAAGAATAAGACAAAAGAAAAAGGAATGTGAATATGCATATGTTTTAGATACAGAGAATTATCTCTTGAAGGATACCCAGATACCAATGACTCTCTGGAACAAAGTATCTGGAGGTAAGGGCTGTATACCCTTTGGTACCTTTTGATTTTGGTACCAGAGACATACATTATCTTATTTTTTTTCAAATCAGTTAAACATTTTTAAAAAGGAATCTGAAACTAATGTTATCTGACCAAGATCAAAGAAGATATAAGTAGCTCTATGACTTAGATTTACAAAATAATAAAAAACAACACAAAAATAGGAAACTGAAAGACTAGATACAAATTTGTGTGCACAAAAAAGTTGGCTAAGCTCTATTAAGGTTTTAAATAAAGGAAACATAAGTAACTGGACCAATTTCTCCTACACCTAACTAGAACACTCTATAAGAGACTATTTTGGAAGCTCTACAGTGTTCTGAACAACCTATGTCATAACTAGTTGAAAAATCTCTGGTTTATAAAGAATGTAACTACTCCAGATGGCCTTATACAAAAACCCAAATGTCACGTTAACAATAATTACATTGCTGCTCAAGTGTTTCTCTGGCCTTAAGCTTGAATTTATATGGAGAAGTCAAAATTCTAATTAACAGTACGACCATAAAAAGTCACAAAACTCCTAACTCGCACTACCCTTCCAGTTCTAAAAGCAACAGGTCCTGATGAGCTAAATGTGGACTCACCAGAAGTTTCCTCTTGACTACAACATAACAAGTAGTTAGAGGTCTTTATTCCTATTTCTCCCCTCCCAGGGTGTGGGTCATGGGGGCCATGGACTGTGGCAAGCCCCCAAAGGAAACAGAAGACAGCCACTGAAACAGCATCACCCTTCTACACGATCAATCGCACACCCATCTTTTATAAACCGGGCTATCTGGCTTCTTTTGCTCTGTGTTCTCCTTTACTTCATTTTCTACACCCACTGTCCCTGGATACCAATGCTACCAACCAACACAATCAGCTAAGACAAGACTATCCTAAAGATGCTAATTACTAATTTTACAAATGAATTGCTTTGTTATTTCATTTACTTTCATTATTGCTATCTGTATAATACTTTGTTAATGAAAATAGCCTTTGTCTTTAGAAAGTAAAAATATTCTCACATTAAATGAAGAAAACAACCCACCAAGAATTATGGGTATGGGTTGTAGCTATTGTTGCAAAAACAAAAGAGTTTAATGATACTTTTCAGATTAAAAGTTCAAATCAGCAAAAGGTAACTAATTAAGCATCCAACGGCCTGGAAGATACTCTAAATGGCTCCAAACTTAGAACGGAAAAATAGTAAAAGGAATAACTCATTATCTAAAACATCTGAAATTATTTTTCCTTTAAATTTGTTTTAATATCAATTTCCATATTTATATTATGCCATAAACATATATATTTGTAAAAATTTATACTCAGCTTCAATAGTATCAATGTGGAAATACTAAATATATTACATTAGCACTTTACAGATTGTTTTCTTTCTTTTCCTCATGTGTTTTTTCCAGCAATACTGTTTCTGAGACCAGTAAATTTTCAAGTAAATACAAAACCCAAGGAAATGTTATAATACCTTTATAATCTATAAAGAGGTTTTAATTCTTAAGTCATGGCGCAATGCCTTTTTTTCCAAAAAGCTTCTAAAGCCAGCTGTATTGCATAGTTTCAGACAGACTAAATTTAGCCAGTTCTGTTCATCAGAGGAATGCTGTGTGTCAGCTACATCAAAGCCCAAGGGCAGCCTGATAAACACTGAATACAGGTCACGTAGCTCTGTAGCTAACAAACTCTAAGAGAGCTTGTACTCGGGGGCATTCAAAGCAGTTTTGTCATCAACAATCTAGTATCCCTTGAGCCCCCATGTCGTTTCAGTTGCTAAGCAACTCTGGTGTTAATGTCTTAGAGGAGAAAAACTTACCAGGCATCTGGCCGTTCATCTGGTTCTGCATGTGTGGTGCAGGAGGACCCCCACCTACCATTCCATCTGAAGGCATGTTGTGAGAGCGTGGAGGTGGGGGAGGGCCGCTCTGATTCATCCCTCCAGGACCCATAGGCATATTCTGTGTGGGTGGCTGAAAGAAGACAGTTTAGTAAAACAAGAGAAACAGTTAGACTAATATATTAAAGATGCATGTAACAGTTGCCTGTACTATTAAACTAAATAGGAACAAAAACACAAATACATTTCAACTTATTCTAATGCATTTTAATAACAATTATTTACATCAAATTTAATATGACCCCCAAACTTAACAAGATCATTAGTGTGAAGATATCTTCTGACCACCTCAGACCAAAAGAACACCACAATTAAAGTATATTTTACTTTATAAAATCTCGATAGTGAAAATAAGTTTTTAAAATATTCTATACCAAAATTCACATTTGTTTATATACAAGGATTTTAATGTGTTCACTGTTATTACTTAAATTATGTTTTAAAAATTAAGTTTCCTTTCATTATTAATATATTTAGACATATTTACTATTAATGATGGATTTTACCTGAAAAGTCACTGTAACAAAAATTTATAAAAGGACAGGAAGCCCCTAAATATGATATACTTTGTACTGTTTGAGGGGGAAATAAATTTTGGCAAGGGAATGTTTTAAACCACGAAGACTCAGTTCAGTCCAACATTTTTGTGCCGACGACTCCTATAGATCGGAAACATTACTGATGGCCTCCAAGGGTACAGAGACAGCTGCCTCAAAAGGATGCCTTTGGCAAATTTCCTAATGAAAGTGTGAAGAAAATCACTGACTAACCTTGAGAGTTCACAAAAGGGCGAAAGGAAAAACACAGATACAAGGTGGTCTGCAACACCTGGTTCCCTTCTTGGGGATATTTTGGTGAAGAAAGCAAATGGTTAGTTTCTTTCCAAATCCCCATTTTTAAGCCTACAGGAGGAGAAGGAGCTATTATTTACAGATCTATTTCTGCCTTCTTTCTCTACCTCTCTATGTTCTAAAAACATAATGTTGGCTCCCATACTTGTCATTCTCTTCCTCCCACATTTTTTTAAGTTTATTTATTTAATTTAATAAAGAGTGCAAGTGGGGAGGGGCAGAGAGAGGGAGACAGAGAATCCCAAGCAGGCTCTGTGTGCTGCTAGCACAGAGCCCAACACAGGGCTCAATCCCACAAACCGTGAGATCATGACCTGAGCCAAAACCAAAAGTTGGACACTCAACAACTAAGCCACTCGGGTGTCCTTCTCCCACATTTTTACATGGCTACTTAGTTACTGTTTCTGTACCATCTCGATTTTGTGAACACAATCCTCTCTGATACCCTTAACCGATAAAACATTGTCTTGTAGTCATCACACGTAAATACTCAAATCGCCAACAATTTAACATCACCAACATTTACACAAATAACCAAGTACAACTCTAATAGCACCCATTTAAAATTCACAGTCTTGGAGTGCCTGGATGGCTCAGTCAGTTGAGCATCCAACTCTTAATTTCAGCTCAGGTCATGATCCTAGGGCTGTGGGATCGGGCCCAGGAGGGGGCCCCACATCAGGCTTTGTACTGAGCATGGAGCCTATGTAAGATTCTCTCTTTCCCTCTGCCCCTCTCTCCCACTCATGCTCTCTTTCTAAAGTAAATAAAATTCAAACAAATTTAAAAACAAATAAGTAAATAAACAGAATTCAGAGTCTTAGTTCCTTTACTACTAAATCTAGAAATAACTGCTCTTTATTAAACACTTTTTTCTTCAATTCTCATTTTAAATTCTTTATCCACTTCAGATTCTTTAAACACTTAATAACGTTCAGAATTTTAAGAAATTACCAAACATCAACTCAGTGTCACATATCTTACTTTGAAATGATCCTTTACTATCCTTCAAATATGGCTGACTGTGACCTTCTTCTCATTTGAAAATAAAAATCCCGTCTTCTATATTCTTGTCCAAATTCTCTGCTGAAAATGTTATGTTCTCACTCTCAATAGGTAAGAGCTTTTTCATTTTCTTGCGACACACTTAATGAAACATCAGTATTCACGGCTCCCATCGTAATAGAGTAGCTTCTATCAAACTAACCCATCTGCCAATAAAAGTTATAAAATCTACACAAATGTAAAAATTGTTTGAAGGCACTGAAGAGCAATCTACACAGAGAGAAACAGGAGGGGCTACAACTCTTGAAAGAAGGGAAGCACAGAAGATCAGCTCCTCCAAACACCTTGGTTTTTTCCCTAACTTTGCTGTGGTAACAAGAAAACAGAGCCCGAGCAGAGTCAGCAGCCCTACTGGACTGAGAAGGAGGAGGAATTCTGGACTATCAGAAAGCTAGAACCTGAAGAACAAAATCCCAGAGTGGAAGAACCACAAACAGGATGAAAATTCACAAAAACTAGCATAGAACAGCAGTTAAGAGGCTAAAGAGCTGAGCAGAAATTTCAGCTTCTGCCCAGGGCTAGGGAAACAAAAGACTGGCAGTAGTCCCTACCAAGTCAGAAAGGCCTTTGTAAACAACGCAAGCTCTCTGTTGAGACTTCAAAAAAGGCTCTTCTTAGATTAAGGTCAAAACAACTATATCAGCCCTAACAACTCTTAGAGACAACGCTCAGTACTCAAGGTACTCTAAGTACTTCACCTTCCAAAGGAAAACTTAACTCTCTTTGGAATTAGATAACACCAAGTAGAGCTCCACAATTGTTCATTCATAAGTCTGGCATTCAATGAAAAGTTACAAAGCATTCCAAAAACAAGAATAAACGGACAATACTCATTAGGATGGCTATAATTTTTTTTAAAAACTACAGAAAGTAACAAGGGTTGGCAAGAATGTGGAAAAAATGAAACTCATACATGCTGGCAGGATTGTAAGGGGTGCAGCCACTATGGAAAACAATTTGGCAATTCCTCAAAAAGTTAAACACAGAGTTACCATATGACACAGCAACCCCACTTCTGGTACAGACCCAAGAGAACTGACGACACAGAGTCATACAAAACTTGCACACAAATGTCATGGTAGCATTGTTCATAATAGCCAAAAAAACAAACAAACAAAAAAAACAAAAAAACTCAGAAACAACTCAAATGTCTATTAAATGATAGATAAACAAGAACATTCATACAATGGAATACTATTCAGCCACAAATGAAATGAAGTATCAATACTTCAACATACTTCAACATACAACATAGATGAATCTTGAAAACATTATGCTAAGTGAAAGAAGTCAGACTCAAAAGGCCACACATTTGTATAATTCCATTTGTATGAAATATCCAAAATAGGTAAATCCAGCGAGAAAGAATGTAGACTAATTAGATGTTACCAGGGAATGGACAGAGGGAAAACTGGGATTTAATGCCCACATTTATGAGGTTTCTTTTTGAGTTGATTAAAATGTTTTGGAATTATACAGTGGTGATGGTCGGATAGCACTACGAGTATACTAAAAACCAATGAATTGTATTCTTCAAAAAGTTAAAATGGTGAATTTCATGTTATGTGAATTTTATCTCAAATTTTTGTAAAAAAAAAAAAAAAAGAATAGATGAACAACTAAAAGAAATAACAGAACACAGAAAAAGACACTCAGGTCATTCATATTTTGGAGTTATCTGAGAGACCTTAAAATAACTGACTGATATGCTCAGTGGTTAAAAAAAAAAAAAAGGATAGATGGAGAATTTCAGCAAAATACTAGAATTCTTAGAAAAGTCAAATGGAAATTCCAGAACTGGAATATACAATCAATGAAATTAAGAACTCACTAGTTTAGAAAGAGCAAAATAGAAGATTGGTAAGCTGAAAGAAATGTATAAAAAATATGACACACCAAGAAACATAAAGGCACGAACATTAAAAAAATAAAAGCATAAAGACATGTACAACATGCTACAATGGTTTAACACACATCTAACTGGAGTTAGAAAAGCAGAGTAAATGAATCATAGGCAATATTTGAAAAATACCAGTCAAAAATTTTCCAAAGCTAACACAAGTCTCTAAGCAGACATGCGAAGTTCTATAAACCTCACCAGAATATGAAGAAAACGATACCCGAGTCAAGGTCTTAAAAACCAAAGTCAGAGAAAAATCTTAAAAGTAGTCAGAAAAAATAAGACACATTATCTTCAGGAGAAGGACAACAAGACTAACGACATTTTTTTTTTTATCAGAAATAAATGAAATAGAAGACAATAAAATGGCATCTTTAAAATGCTAAGACAAAACAAGAAAATAAAATAAACCAACCAATCTGGAGTTCTATAAGAGAAAATATCTTCTGACATGAAGATGCATTAGTAAGAGCTTCAAATAAACAAAAGCTGAGAGAACTTGTTACAGATGAAGGGAATTCATCAAGCTAAAGGAAAATAACCCCAGATGGCAGCACAGAAGTAGAGGACTTAATACAGAGAAATGGAAAGGTAAGTGTTTAGACAAATATAAATTAATATTGATATTTAGAATAATTGTAACAAAGGCTTATATGGTTTAAACAGACATAAAAGTATAAAATATATGACAGAACTAACACAAAAGACAAACACAAAAAGGAATAAGTTAAGTACACTGTTCTAAGTCTCTTGCATTTTTCAGCAAGTGCTAAAAGTACAAATTTAGATTGGAATCTTTATGAATCCAAAATGTACACTGTAATTTCATATGCAACTACTTAAAAATGCATACACATATAAAAATGTACAGCTAAAAAACTAGTAGAGAGGAAAAAATAATGCTTGATTAGTTCAAAGAAAGGCAAGGAAGAGACCAATAGAAAACTAATACCAGGCTGATATTCTCAAATCCTATTATATCATGTTCTGCGTTAAATGTATCTGGACCCAACATTTCACTTAGATAACAAATATTATCAGATTGGATTTTTAAAACACCCAACTATATTCTGTTTACAAAAGATCCACTTTAAGGACATACACATGTTAAAAGAAAAAGATACTATGGAAACACTAATAAAAGTATGGTGATATCATTATATTTATATCAGACAGTTGACTTAAA
The DNA here is from genome assembly GCF_022079265.1 of Lynx rufus. Lineage (NCBI taxonomy): Eukaryota > Metazoa > Chordata > Mammalia > Carnivora > Felidae > Lynx > Lynx rufus. Next base: position 15,265,845 of record NW_025814837.1, on the reverse strand, counting down.
TCAAAAAACACTACTCGAAATACTAGAGGAATACTTCATTATGATAAAAGGATCAGTTCAACAGGAATATGTAACAATCATAAATTTCTATACATCCTGTAACACCACTTCAAAGTCTATAAAGCAAAAGTTAACAGAACCAAAAGGAAAAACAGAAAAACCCATAATAATGGCTTCATTTTAACACACTTCTTCTAGTAACTGGTAGAATAATGAGACCAAAACAAAAATGAAAAACCCTAAGAATATAAAAGATGTGAAATCACGGCTATTAACTCAATTAGTATATGTAAAATACTATACACAGCACCTGCATAATATACATTCTTCCCAAGTACTCATGACATAGACCAAACTAGACCATATAAAGGGCCATAGAGCAAGTCAACAAATAACAAAAGATTGAAATAATATACAGTATGTTTTCTGAGCACAGTGGAATTGAACTAGAAATCAAGAACAGAAAGCTAATAACCTATTACTCAATGAAGAAATCACAAAAAAATATTTTTAAATATTTTTAACTGAACGATAATGAAAATGCAACATCAAAATCTGTGAGATGCAGTTAAAGCTATGCTAAAAAGACAATTTGTAGCTTTAAAATGCATATTTATAATGCATGTTTAAGAAAAGTAAAAAAAAATAATGATAAAAGCTTCCATTTCAAGCAGCTAGGAAAAGACAGCATATCAAATCCAAAGTAGTACAATGAAGGAAGTAACATAGATGGATACAAAACTAAACAAATCATATGAATTCTTCCAGAGAACACAAAAAGGAGAACAATTCCCAATTCTTTTATGAGGTCACCAAACCTATGATATCAAAACCTAAGAGGGACATTACTAGAAAGACATCTACAAGCCAAACTTTCTCATGAACAAAAATCCTAACAAAATTTTAGCAAACCAATAGCAAATTCAATAACTAGGAATGAATCTAGAAAGATGTGCAATAGCTCTACAATGCAACACTGCTGAAAGAAATTAAACACTTACTAAATGGAGGGATATACCATTTTTATTGACTAGAAGGCTCAATATAGTGAAGATACCAGTTTCCCCAATGCTGACCTAGAAATTCCATGCAATCTCAATCACAATCCCAGGAGGCTTTTTGAAGAAAATTCACAAGCTTATTCTAGAATTTATATGGAAATGCACAGAAATTAGAATAGCCAGGATACTCTTGAAAAAGACCACCACAAACTGCTATACTAATTTGAGATATGTTGTTAGTATAAGGATAAATAAACACACCAACAGTGGTGAGAAATAGATCCACACATACAGTCACTGTACTTATAATAAAACAACTTATATTCAATGGGTAAAAAATGCTATTTTCAATCAATGGTACTGTATCAGTTGAATATTATATGAACAAAAATGAACCTTGACTCCTAGACTCAGATCATACACAAATTTAATTTGCAATGGATCATGGATTAAGAAAAAAACGTTTAGAAGAAAACAGAAGCATATCTTCATGACCTTGATACAACAAACTATTTCTCAAGATACAGAAAGAAAACAAAGATTGATAAATTGGATTTCATTTCAGTTAGAAACCCTCTTCATATAAACACACCATAAAGAGAATAAAAAGACAATTTTCAAAATGAGAGAAGATAGCAAAGCGAAGAAAACAATTAACAGAATTTAGAAAAAAGGCAACCTATGGAATGAGAAAACATTTGCAAATGACATATCCGATAAAGGTTTAGTATCCAAAATACATAAACAACTTACAAACCTCAACACCAAAAAAGCAAATAATCCAATTAAAAAATGAGTAGAACACATGAACAAACATTTCTCCAAACAAGATACACAGATGGCCAACACACACGAAAAGGTGCTCAACATCACTTATCATGAGGAAAATACAAATCAAAACTACAATGCAGTACTACCTCACACCTCTCAGAATGGCTAAAATCAACAACAATGAGGTGTTGGCAAGGATGTGGAGGAAAATGAACCCTCCTGCACTGTTGGTGGGAATGCAAACTGGTGCAGCCACTTTGGAAAACAATATGGAGGTTGCTCAAAAGGTTAAAAATAGAACTACCCTAGATCTAGCAATACTACTGGGTATTTACCCTAAGAATACAAAAACAAACAGAAACCCATGGGGAGGGGAAGGAAAAAAAAAAAAAAAAAGAGGTTAGAGTGGGAGAGAGCCAAAGCTTAAGAGACTCTTAAAAACTGAGAACAAACTGAGGGTTGATGGGGGGTGGGAGGGAGGTGAGGGTAGGTGATGGGTATTGAAGAGGGCATCTTTTGGGATGAGCACTAGGTGTTGTATGGAAACCAATTTGACAATAAATTTCGTATATTAAAAAAAACAAAAACAAAAACACGAATTCAAAGGGATACATGCACCCTGATGTTTACAGCAGCATTATTTACCATAGCCAAGATACAGAAGCAGCACAAGTGTCCATCAACTGATGCATGGATAAAGAAGATGCCGTGTATACATATAATGAAATATTATTCAGCCGTAAAAAAAAAAAAAAATGAAATCTTGCCAGCTGCAAAGACATAGGTAGAGCTGGAGACCATAATGCTAAAGCAAGGTAAGTCAGTCAGATAAAGACAAATACCATATGATTTCACTCATATGTGGAATTTAAGAAACAAAAACAAATGAGCACAGGGGGAAAAAGAAAACAAACCAAGAAACAGACTCTTAACTACAGAGAAGTGATGGTTACCAGAGAGAGGTGAGTGAGAGGATGGGTTGAATAGGTGATGAGGATTAAGGACTGCACTCGTAGTGAGCACCGGGTGTCATATGGAATCATGGAATCACTGTATTGTATACCTGAAACTACTATTACACTGTATGTTAACTAACTGGAATTAAAAACTTAAGAGGCAGCTGGGTGGCTCAGTTGGTTAAGCATCTGACTGCAGCTCAGGTCATGATTTCACGGCCCACGGGTTCAAGCCCTGCATCGGGCTCTGTGCTGACAGCTCAGAGCCTGGAGCCTGCTTCAGATTCCCTGTCTCCCTCTCTCTCTGCCCCTCCCACTCATGCTCTGTCTCTCTGTGTCTCTCGAAAATGAATAATGTTAAAAAATTTCAAATAAAAGTAAAAATAAAATAAAAACTTTAAAAAAGGGAAAAAATATTACATAGCCAACAGAAGATTTATATCCAGAACATATAAAGAACTCCTATAAATCAATAATAATAAAAAAAGTCAACCCAATAAAAAATGGACAGAAAGGGGCATCAGGAAACTTTTTTGCGATGACAACACTGTTCTATATATTAAAAAAAAATTTTTTTGTTAATATTTATTTTTGAGAGAGAAACAGAATGTGAGCAGGGGAGGGGCAGAGAGAGAGGGAGACACGGAATCGGAAGCAGGCTCCAGGCTCTGAGCTGTCAGCACAGAACCCGATGTAGGGCTCGAACTCATGAGCCATGAGATCATGACCTGAGCTGAAGCTGGACGCTTAACCGACTGAGCCACCCACGTGCCCCAATATATCTTTAAAAAAAAAAAAAAGCCTTTTTATTTATTTTGAGAGAAAAAGGGATCACAAGTGGGAGAGGGGCAGAGAGAGAGAGAGAGAGAGAGAGAGAGAGAGAATCCCAAGCAGGTTCTGCACTGTCAGTGTAGAGCCAGATGTAGGGCTCTAACTCATGAACCACAAGATCATGACCTGAGCCAAAGTTTGACGCTTAACCAACTGAGCTACCCAGACACACCTGTTCTATATCTTAACTGTAGTGATAATTACACAGATTTGTAAAAATTCATCTATACAATTAAAATGAGTCAATCTTATTTTATATGAATTACACCTCAAATGTCACTTTTTCAAGAAAGCCTTCCCTGACTATCAGAATAGTCAGGCTTCATTATCTGCTCCCATAGTCCTAGGTGCCCTTCCCTCATAGCATTCACTACAACTGTCATTTAAAATGTTTGTGGGGGCACCTGTATTGTCTCAGTCAGTTAAGCGTCTGACTTTGGCTCAGGTCATGGTCACAGTTAGTGAGTTTGAGCCTTGCATCAGGCTCTCTGCTGTCAGTGCTGAACCTGATTCAGATCCTCTCTCACTCTCTGCCCTTTCCCTGCTTGCACTCTCTTTCAAAAAATAAATAAAAACACTTACAAAATAAATTAAAAAAATAAAATGTCTGTGCAATTACTTAACGTCTGATTTTTGCATCATATGTTAAGTTCTGTAGGGATTGGGTCCATGATTATACTTGCGTATTGCTGTAGCCCCCAATCATCTAGTATCAAACAAAGGTACTCAAGAATATTTACTAAATGAAAAAGTTACTTTGAAATACAAGCAACATTTCAAATTTGATTAGGGACCAATATTTTTGTGGTAACTTTCATAATGATTTTTATTGTCAACACTGCTTAATTCTCTACATTCCTCATCTCCATTTGGAAGTCTATCAGATATTTCAAACCTGAAATCTACAACACCGAATCCCTGGTATCTCCACTACAACCGCTCACCCAAATCCCTTTACCCAGGAGTCTCAGTTGATTACAATTCCCTCATTCCAGTTGTTCTGCTGAAAACCATGGAGTCATCCCTTACACCTCTCTTATTCTCATCCTTTGCCCCCCACATTCGATTTTTAGATATCCTTTAGACTCTACCTCTAAAATATACCTACAATTTTTCCATTTCTACCACCTCCCCTTCTGTTACCACCCTGGTACGAGCCACCATCACATCTCTCATGTTGATTACTGCAACAGCCTCATAACTGGATACCATGTTTTGATCCATGCTCCTCTATCATAAATTTTCCACACAGGAAACAGAATGAACTTATTAAAACATGGCTCTTCACTCTTCTGCTCAAAATCCTCCAAGAGCTTCCAATTTCAAGGAAAAAAACTAAAGTCCTTACAACAGTTTACAAGATAGGATTTGTCCATACAACTTCCTTACTTTTTCCTGTCGTAGCCATAAGCTTCATGTTGTTCCCTGAACAAGCCAGGCCGAGTTTCACTTCAGGACCTTTCCACTGTTTGTTTTCTCTGCCTAAAACATTCTTCATCAAGTCTTTGCTCAAATGTCACTTTCTCAATGAGGTCCTCCTGACCACTCTGCCTCATACTGCAAATTCCATCCTCCACCTCCAGCATTCCTAACACATCTCTCCCTGCCCTATGTTTTCCTTTTCCATAGTTCTTATTATCTTCTAATAAGCTATATGATTTAATCATTTATTATGCCTGCCTTGCTTGCTAGAATGTAAAACTCAAGAAAATGGGAGTATTTGTCTATTTTGTTAACTGATGTTTCAAAAAATACCTATTGCCTGACACATAGTAGCCACTTAATATTTAGTAAATAAATGAACTCTCAAATGATTTACTATAAAATTAAAAACAATTCTGACTATAAATTATGTTCTATATTTCTTTAAAATATAAACCTATTACTGTAAAATATAATTTTTAGTTTAATAATCCTTCATCTGTGTAACTATCATTTGTATAACTGTCATTAGTATGGTTCCCCACAAGGAGGCAGTAAAATGACACACAGAAATAGGAGATCTAAAAATAATTATTAAGCAAAACAGGAAACATATGTATAAAATACTGCCAAAAGCTGATTGATGACCAATACATATACAAATGAAAGTGTTGGACTGGTCAACCAAGAATGGATCCAAAACCCTCATCAGTATTATATTTGCCTTACTTCCTAGTCCTACGTAAGTCTCACCAAAAATGAGCTCTAAACATAACTGAAACAGTTCACAAAGATCTCCCTGATTTCTCATTCATTCCCATAAGAAATGTCAGCATGCCATCATGGGTAGCCTTGAACTGATGCAGGCTTTTGAACTTATTAAATGATTTCCTCAATTTAATAATCTTATCATGTTGTCATGTTATCTTGTCCTTCAAGTAAGAGAGCTAATACAGAATTTAGTCCCACTATAAAATCTCACCAATTGAACTTTCATAACTAATAATGCCTTCCACTGATTTTCATAGCATGATGATTCTCCAAACTTCCTAAGGAGTTAAACCCCAGAATGACTCACTCACTAACAATATACTTCCCAGTTAGTAACAGGTTCCCCAGAAATTCAACCTTTATTTTATGAAACAGCAAACACCTCCACCATAACAAATAGAACATTAGACTATCTCCACTATGAAAAACTAAGCCCATCTAACCTTAATGAGGTTAATTACTAAACAGTCCAGAATCTTAGAGAATAATTTCCTTCTTCCCAGACCAGAATTCTCTACAATATACTTCAAAAAACAACTAATCCACTCCCAAAACATGGGAGTATAGGACTCTAAGCCTTTCCTAAGGTTGTAATAATACCATCCGTTAAGAAACAAGAGTGTATGTATTTGTTTAATCTTGAATTTATTATTTTTACATTTATACCAATCTGGATAAATTACAAAACTAATGTGTCATCACTAAGAAACCATGCAAATAAGAAACATTGCTAAAAATTGATATGCATACTTCCAGAAACTTATTAAAAATTCATATATATGTATTTTCAGTTTTTACAAGTAGAATTACACTAGTCTCTGATTTCTTTCATTCTTCTTTAGGAATTATTCTTGATCAACATACAATTCAATCTCCTTCAAGAGGGACGAATTCAACTATATAAGCCATATATATATATACACATATATATATACACATATATATATATACACACACACATATACATATACATATATACACACATACGTATATATATACACATATACACACAAACTTATTTTACGTTTAATTTTTATTTTTATTTTATTTTATATTTTATGTGTGTATATATATATATACACATATACATATATATATATATACACACACACACACATTTATTTATTTATTTTTTTTGAAAGAGAGAGACAGCACAAGTGACCGAGGGGCAGAGAGAGCAAAAGAGAGACAGAAAATCCCAGGAGGGGCAGAGAAAGAGAGAGAGGGAAGCAGGGCTCACCCAAAGCAGGATTCGTACTCCCCCGAAGCAGGGCATGAGCTCACCTGATGTGGGACTTGAACTCACGAACTATGAGATCATGACCCGAGCTGAAGTCAGATGCTTAACAACTGAGTCACACAGGCACCCCATAAGCTATATTTTTACCTACTCCCAATACTGAGACTAGCTCCCTAGTTTGTTTTTATTTTGCCAGTATAAACAATGCTTAAATTAAGAGCCCTGTACAAATACTTTTCTGTACTTATTCCATGTCAATAAGAGTGAATTACTTAATTTCCAACATTTAGATTCTTTTCTTTCTTAATTATATGGCAAAGAAATGTTTCTCCTTAGAGAAGTGAGCTAGATACATTGTTTTCAATTATGATGAAGAGACAATCTTTAAGTTCCTTACTTAGTACATATGGAAGCCACTTTTACTGATTTAACAATACAGTTCTGCCAAAAAAATGTATTTATGCACATATACACACAAATATTTATATTCCTCACAGCAAGATTATACCCAATTGCTATACATATCTGGACTCAACTAGACAGTGCTTGAATTTCATATATACTATCCAGCAAAGAGTTAACATGATTTTTGCTAAGATTCTGAAATGACAGGATAGGCAATAATATTGGCAAAATACTCCCTATACTAATCCAGAGAACGTGCTTCCATAATTCAGTTCTCCACAAAATACAGGGTCACCTCCTTTGAGAAACGTTTCCTAACACTCAACAGCAAAACCTATCACTTCTACTATGGAAAATGTACTTTAAACGTCCAGTACTTCTTTTTTTTTTTTTTAATGTCCAGTACTTCTAAAATAACATATATTACACTGTAGTATTACCATCGGTTGAGAGTTGTCTTTAATTTCATTTACAGAACTTTTTGGCACATAAAAGATTTTAAATATTTTTAAAAGGATGAAATTAAGTACCTTCTTTATAGTTTCCTCCTTTGTTTTTATTCTCAATGAAGTCTTCCCCACCTCAAAATCAGACATATAATTGATGTCTTTATACTAAATCTCATACAAATACAGAATTAAAAAGACATTTCACTTGTGGTCGTGCTTCTGTTTTTAATACTAAAATGTTTTAATTAGATGCTTCTTATTGTGCAGCACCATATTATGCACAAGAGGAAGACTTGGAAACTAGCTGTAGCAGGTGAGTAAATCACAGATGACCACAACATTTCTGAGTAAAAGAACTCAGTGTTTATGCTACTCACTTGAGATAGGAAGTATAAAAATTCAAGCTTGTGGGCTTTTTCTCTTTTAGCAGCAGGAAACAACAGAAGGTGAGCTGAGGGAAATGGAGTCTTGCCCACACTGTGTTGGGAGACCTGTGGAATACCCAAATGGATAGGTCTACTGGAAAATGTATTCATGTTTCCCACTCAGGCAAGAAGATACATATTTGGAAGTCATCGATGTATACATGGAACCTAAAGTCAGGAATGTAAGAAACCAGGAGTATGGATGAAATCTCCCCAAAAGAGTATATATGGTAAAGAGATGTTCAAGAACAGAATGTCAACATTTGATGGGAATGTTAAAGAAGCTGAATAGCTAGAAAGGTAAAATAAAAAAAAAAAAACTATCACAAAGTCAAACAACAAAAGTTTCAAAAGAGAAAAAAGTCAGTATCATAATGACTAAACACACATTATGATGTTTATCAAACAGTCAAAACTTACAAATTCTTCAAATGATGTCAATATTTAAGAAAGTTCTTTCCAAACTTCTAAGTAAGAATTTAAACACTTTCACTATTTTTTTTAAGTTTATTTATTTTGAGAGACAGAGAGAGGAGGGGCAGATAGAGAAGGAAACAATCCCAGGAACTTACGAACCAGAGCCGAAACCAAGAGTTGGACACTTAACCGACTGAGCCACCCAGGTGCCCCGTAAACACTTTCATTTTTAAAATATGTAACTAAAAAAATAAAACAGTGTGCTATGGCAAGGTTCTACATGCATAGAAAAAAGGAAAAGCATGTGTTTATATCGGCTTTTCTTTGCATAAAAAGGTGTAAGACAGAGATGAGAGTAGAATTTTGTATGACTTTTTGTAGTTTTTGATGTTCTAACCACATCAAAGTATCACCTATGCTAAAAGTTAAGGTAAAATTTACACATGATGTACACTCTGCTCACATATAAGATGTTCCACAGCTCTGACCACGCGTTCCTTCACTTCGGGTGGGTCAAACCTGTAAGCAATGAATTCTGGAATACCGAATTTCAGCAAATGAATTACCATAGCACATAGATGCTCTGCCAGCACAGTCACCGCATCTGAAGACTCTGTGTGACCACTTTTCCTGAAGCATGTGGAATGAAAGGTTCAGCAAGTGCTGCCTGAGGGCTGCTGAGAACATTGAGTGTGCCTCACCAAAAAAAAAGGCAACTTAGGAAATACGAAATGTAAGACGACTGTACTTACCCTAAATCAATTTTTTTTTTTTAATTTTTTTTTTTTAACGTTTATTTATTTTTGGGACAGAGAGAGACAGAGCATGAACGGGGGAGGGGCAGAGAGAGAGGGAGACACAGAATCGGAAGCAGGCTCCAGGCTCTGAGCCATCAGCCCAGAGCCCGACGCGGGGCTCGAACTCACGGACCGCGAGATCGTGACCTGGCTGAAGTCGGACGCTTAACCGACTGCGCCACCCAGGTGCCCCTCAATTTTTATTAATAGTTCAGACTTTTATTCTTTGTACAGAATACCTGACAAACAAAAGTTATCTTTAAAAAGCTGAAAATTCAAGAAGTACATCTAGTTAAATTAGGAATTTTTAAAAACTTAATACTCATAATGAATTCATTGAAAAGCAAGATAAGTAATTCCTAACAGCCTTCAATCTTCTTTTAAAATTAACAGACATGCTGATATACTCAATCTCAGTGAATGTCAAGGCAGGTCAAGTCTCCACTCTCTCCCTTACCCTTCATATGTATTGAGTGATTGAATCCTGCCAGTCTTACTTCAAATACTCCTGAATCTGACTTTTCTTCCAATTTATACTTTCTAGCTGTGTACTACCTTCATCTTCATCATCGCTATTTCCTGTGTAGCTCCCTCCATGCTGGACACCATGAATTGTTTTATTTAATCCTCATAACAACATTATAGAATAAGGATTTTCTTCCTCGTATCGCAAAAATGGTTTGTGGTCTACAACATCAAATGAAGTTGCCAGTACAGGAATAGGAATGTTTTCCTAAATTTTGTATATCCCCAGAATGTCACCGGATACTTCATTTAAAAAGCATGGAAATATAAGGTCTTCAATTCTTATATGCACAGTAGAATCACCTAAGAAGCTTTTAAAATATGCAGCCGAGGCAGAGAAACACGAGACTATGATTGTCCAGGTTCTTTCCATCTCTAAAACTTTCAATACTGAGAAATATTTCCAAACTGTATGCCTTAAAATGAACTACAATAAAAAGATTCTTGTCTCTCCCAAGTTTTTCCCCAATAAAAAATAACAAAAACTTCCCTTGATTTAAAGTTTTCTCTCATAAGTCTTTCCTAAAACTGATGGTGCCCACCACTTCATATGTACTAAAACCGGCAGATGACAAAAATAAGTGAACAATAACTAACATTAGGCTAATAGTTAAAAATGCAATTTCTTCAAAGTACATTTGAGAAGAAAAGCAAAGACTTACACATAGCACAGTCATATTTTCTACTGACAAAATGTTCCTGGTCCACATGATGAAAATAATTATGTCAATGGTTTATGCTATTTCAGAAAGTAAAAACCAACATGAGAACTAATATTCAAATGATGCCTCCAAGGTTTACCAAGGTAAATAGGGCCCCACATATACTAACGAAGCCAGAGTAGTGTATATTCTCAGTTATGTCAGCTTTTTATAAATATTCAGTCTCTTTCCACGCCACGTCTGCTGTCTGGTTACATTGCTTGTATGTATGTCTGCCTACAGAATCTATTCTCCCATTTCTGACTTGCTGCTTCCCAGCTACGGGCTTAAAATTAAAGAGCCAAACTTATTAAAATATGTATAAGGTTAAGAATAAATAGCTTCTGTTACAAACTTATAATGCTTTTGTCATAAGAAAAGAATACAGGGGTGCCTGGGTGGCTCAGTCAGTTAAGCGTCTGACTTCGCTCATGTCATCATCTTGTGGTTTGTGAGTTCGAGCCCCGTGTCGGGCTCTGTGCTGACAGCTCGGAGCCTGGAACCTGCTTCAGATTCTGTGTCTCCTTTTCTCTCTGCCCCTCCCCCACTTGTGCTCTGTCTCTATCAAAAACAAATAAATGTAAAAAAAATTTTAAAGAAAAGAATACATAGGGCCCAACAAAAAGTAAAATGCCTAAGTCATAGTGCACTGGCTTTGTAATTTATATTTCTCCTTGTAAATCTTTTTACATTTATTTCTGGTTTTTGAATTCCTGACTTTCTTTCAAACAGGAGAAGTTTGCTAGATGGAGACTAGTCCTAGATACATGACTAGTACTATAAATACATAATTCTTCTTTTGGGGGGACATAAAAACCTGAAAGTTGAACCTATACATAATTATAAGCACATTTCCAATTCCAACAACTAGTTAATGAAGTAAAGTGAAAAACTCCATTCTGGAAAACTTTTTACCCCAAAACATACAGCTTTTTTTCTGAGTCAAAATTTCTCAGACTAGTATTCTCCCTTTTGTCAGACTGGTTGTATTCATTATTTTTCCATTATTCTGGTTTTCCCAAATTTACCTTACTTCCTATTTCACCTCCAATCCAATTACTTACCTTTTAGCTGATTTTTTCCCTCTCTCTAGCCCCACTTTTCTTTACTACCTCAAGTCTCTCTCATTAATACCTCCTACTATGAGAATATATTTATTTCTATTTTTTCAAAAACTCCTCCTCCTTTGTTAACTCAACTTCTCAAGCAATTTGACCTTCAAAATACTTGAATTTTTAATGAAAATTTGACCATGTATTTTAAATTAAACTTTGACCAATATTAGGAGGCAAAAATTTTATTTCAAAATATACAAATGATAGCATTTCTTTTTTTTATTTTTTTAAGTACTTTTTAAATTTTTTTTTTAATGTTTATTTATGTTTGAGAGAGAGAGACAGAGCGTGAACAGGGGAGGAGCAGAGAGATAGAGAGACACAGAATCAGAAGCAGACTGCAGGCTCTGAGCTGTCAGCACAGAGCCCAACATGGGGCTCGAACTCACAAACCGCGAGATCATGACCTGAGCTGAAGTCAGACACTTAACTGACTGAGCCACCGAGGCGCCCCTACAAATGGTAGTATTTCCATGTGTTAGTAAAAGAGGATATAAAATGGTGACTCCATATTAAAGGAGTGAAATAATGGTAGATGGTTAGGAATGAAATGTGTCTCTTTCCTTTGTGATGGTTCCTAACCAGGTGGTGTCAAATAACATACTATTGTCCCTGAACACAATGGTAATGATTTTTATTGTCCTATTTAATCTATAAGGAAAAATGAAAATTCTATAAAAAAACAAATGCAAAAATTCACTTAAGAGTTTATAACTTAACAGGTGACAACAGAACAGTAAATTCTAAGAGATTTTGTTGTACCATAATGCATTTCTACGGTAAGCTCACTTTTACCACATTGGCATCTCAAGAATCAAAGAGTTTCCTCAAGAAGGGCAAAAGATGAGTGACTGAATCTCAAGATACATGATCTGACCAAACATTTTTATGTTTTATTTTTATAGTAGTTAGAGAGTATATGGGACATATCCAAGAGGCTGTAATGTTTAAGACTTTAAGACATTTCCACATTTTATGGGGACAATATTTCAAATCAAGACAAACTCACAAAATCACAGTTTGCACAGGATCGTAAGTTGCAAAAAGAATTGCAATTGGTGGGTAGAAGGGAAGTAGAAGGGATACAGAAACAGCAGAGGACATTTTGCAAACTACCACTTCCCAACCACCCACAAGATTCTAGTAAGACTATCTAAAGGTAGGGGCGCCTGGGTGGCGCAGTCGGTTAAGCGTCCGACTTCAGCCAGGTCACGATCTCGCGGTCCATGAGTTCGAGCCCCGCGTCAGGCTCTGGGCTGGTGGCTCGGAGCCTGGAGCCTGTTTCCGATTCTGTGTCTCCCTCTCTCTCTGCCCCTCCCCCGTTCATGCTCTGTCTCTCTCTGTCCCAAAAATAAATAAAAACGTTGAAAAAAAAAAAAAAAATAAAGGGAAATGTCCCCCCTTCCACCCTCAATACCCTGACACTTGAATCCCTGCCATGATTGTTGTCAGTGATGAGAACATGTTGAGAATCTGTCCTATCTTCAGATGTGCCAGAACAGGGAAACAAGGTTAAGAATTACTTAATTACAGGTCACCATGATGATGATAAGCTAAATTCTTAACCTGCCACTTTAACCAATCATTTAGTCCCTAAACTATAAGCAGACCCAGTCACATAACATTTTTTAAAAATTAATACCTAATTATAAGAATAATGCTAGACCAAAAAAAAAAAAAAAACATGAAAATGATCACTGCATTCATTTCCATAACAACACAAGAAAATAATCAAGACATCGCAGGTTATAAAATTCAGATTCAAGCTCTGTGAAGACCTGGATGAATCCTACACTGACACACCAACAAGAGCAAATGCAAGATTTTATTTCCATTCCATCCTAGTAGCAACAAGATATGGTACCATAATGCACAAACTGCTTTCAGTAAGGCCTGTGTTCAAATCCCATGCTACCGTTTACCAACTATGAGTCCCTTGGCATGTCAATTAACCTATCTGAGACTGTTTCCTCAGCTGTAGAATGGGACTAATATCCAAAAGCCTTCTGAAGATGAAATAAAAGTTCTGAAGGACTCAATGCATAGTAGTCATTCTGCAAGTGTCTGTTCTCTCTCCAAACAAACAGTTATATTTGAGTAGCCATAAAAGTAACTAGGGGCGCCTGGGTGGCGCAGTCGGTTAAGCGTCCGACTTCAGCCAGGTCACGATCTCGCGGTCCGTGAGTTCGAGCCCCGCGTCAGGCTCTGGGCTGATGGCTCGGAGCCTGGAGCCCCCTTCCGATTCTGTGTCTCCCTCTCTCTCTGCCCCTCCCCCATTCATGCTGTGTCTCTCTCTGTCCCCAAAATAAATAAACATTAAAAAAAAAAAAAAAAAGTAACTAATATTCTATTAGTTATTCTATGGACAGCAAAACAGAATACAATTCTAATACTTAAAGGACTGATCTAAGGTAATGATAAACTAGGACATTCAAACAACTCCACTGAGAACAATGAAAAAAAACTGGAAAGATACTTTAAAAATATGTTTGAGGGGCGCCTGGGTGGCTCAGTCAGTTAAGCGTCCGACTTCAGCTCAGGTCACGATCTCGCGGTCTGTGAGTTCGAGCCCCATGTCGGGCTCTGGGCTGATGGCTCAGAGCCTGGAGCCTGCTTCCGATTCTGTGTCTCCCTCTCTCTCTGCCCCTTCCCCGTTCATGCTCTGTCTCTCTCTGTCTCAAAAATAAATAAACGTTAAAAAAAATTAAAAAAAAAAAATAATATGTTTGAAGATATAGAAGAGCAGACAAGGTAGTAAAAAATGATCAGGCCAAGTTCAAAAGAAGAAAGGAAATCCAGAGAAGTGGGCCCAAACTTAGGAGGGGTTCATTTGCCACAGGCACGTTCACAATCTACAAAGCCAACTGATAATTTCCTAAAAATGATAAAAGATAGCAATTCACAGATTTCAGAAATCTCAACACACAGCAAGCAGGATAAATAAAAGAAATCCACACCTACAGATAGGACAGTAAAACTTCAGAAAACTCCAGATGAAGCAAAAAATCTTCAACACAGAGAAAATAGATTCCCTTCAAAATAGTAACACTAACAACTAAATTTCCAATACATACAAGCCAGAAAACAATAATCTGTCCTGGCAAAAACACTGCTTAAAAATGATGGGGAAATTGAAATAAAGGCATTTTCAAACAACAACAAACCTGAAGGTATTTGTCGCCAGCAAACCAGTCCAAATGAAAATACTAAAATATGTGCTTTAGGGAGGAAAAAGAGAATGATCAGAGAAAAAAGGTTGTAAATGAAGGGAGAAATAAAAAGTATCAGAAATGGTAACAATGATGATAACTCTAATGAATACTAACTAAAAATAAAAACAGTAGTAAGAATCACTTGTGAGTAATCATGTAGAGATTTAAAGTGCATGACAACAATGAATGAGTCATGAGGAATGAACAGAAATAAAACATCCAAGGGTCCGTGATCTGGGATGCACACTACCAGCTGTATAGTAACCACCGAAGGAATATTAAGTATATATATGTATGATTTCCAACTTAGAAGAGAAAAAAAGGAATAAAAAAAATAATTAGAAGACAAAAGAAAAGAAAAAAAGGAACATACAACAAAGGAGACAAACAGAAAGTACACTGAATGATGATAGCTTTGAACTCAGAAACGTGAGCGATCACATTCAATATAAATGGGTGGATTTAATGTTGCAAATTAAAAGATTGCTAGAATGAACTATTTTTTAAAATCTACATGCCATTCATAAAACACATTATCTCTAACACAAGGGAATGGAAAGGTGAATATACTATGCAAACACTAAAGAAAACCAACTGAGCTACATGAATCTCAGATAAGCAGACATTAAGGCAAGATGCATTATTAGACATAAAGAAGGAAATTATTTCATAATGATATGTTACAAAGAACCACAGAGCTGTAACATTTTAAAATATATATGCACTTGCTAACAATGCCTCAAAATGTTGTGTTAAACAAAAACTTGGATGAGTTACAAAGAAAAAAGAATCCACAATTATACATTTTAAGCATACATCTCTCAATAACTGATAGAATAAACGAAGTATCAGAAAAGTTAAAAAAAAAAAAATCACTAAGGCTATAGAAGATTCAAACAAGATCACCACATTTGACCCAGTAAACATATACAGGCCTCTGCATTCAGGGACAAAGGACCACACATTCTTTTTAACTACACACGGAACACTTACAAAAACTGACCATACACTGCACCATAAAACAAATCTCAAAGAATTCCAGAGAACTAAATCATACAAAATGTTACATAACCACAATGCAACAAAGCCAGAAATCATTAATAAAAAGAAAATGATAAAATGCCATTATGTCTCAAAACTAAAAAAATGTATTTGTCAACCCATGTTTAAAGAAGAAATAACACTGGAAATTAGAAGATATTTGAAACCGAATAAATATGAATATACTACATATTCACACTATTAGAGAGAAATGTATGCCCTTAAATGCATATTATTAGCATTAAAAAATGAAAACTGATGGGGCGCCTGGGTGGCGCAGTCGGTTAAGCGTCCGACTTCAGCCAGGTCACCATCTCGCGGTCCGTGAGTTCGAGCCCCGCGTCAGGCTCTGGGCTGATGGCTCAGAGCCTGGAGCCTGTTTCCGATTCTGTGTCTCCCTCTCTCTCTGCCCCTCCCCCGTTCATGCTCTGTCTCTCTCTGTCCCAAAAATAAATAAACGTTGAAAAAAAAAATTAAAAAAAAAATGAAAACTGATAAAGTAGGCATTCACCTCAAAACTCAGAAATAAGAAAAGCAAAATACAGCAAAAGTAAAAGGAAATAAAGATCAGAAATTAATCATAATCAAAAATATACAAAAGAGCAACAGTTCACAAAATGTGGTTCTCCAGACTCTTTTAGAGTCTAAAAGGTCAAAACGATTTCCATAACAATATTTTTATGCTATGCTGATATTTACAACAATGGTGCAAAAGTAAAAAAGTGGACGTAACTGCAAGAGCCTTAGAATGAATCAAGGCACCAAACTCTAGAGTAAATCACTGTATTATTGATTACCACAGACTAACAGTTAAAATAAAAAAGAAAAAGTCATTTTCACTTAAGAATGTGCTTGATGAAGAAGTAAAAAGTACTCATTTATTAAATTCTCCATGTCAGTTAAATATTCTGTGACAAAATGAAAAAATAATAAATATATCTGCTGCAAATCAAAGTAAGATAAAAGCACCCTGTCACTGAGTTGCTTGCTGATACAGGCATTTTCATGGAATACCATTTTTACTTGCAAGAAAAACTGCTGGACGTTTAAACTATACTTATCCAGGCTTGGTATCTGGCAGACATTTGCTCAAAAATCAACACAGTGAGCCTGGAAAGCAACTGACAGCATTTGCTGCCAATGATAAACTCGACTTTTCAAGCAAGAAATGAGAACTTGGTGGGGCGCCTGAGTGGCTCAGTCAGTTAGGCGTCCGACTTCAGCTCAGGTCATGATCTCACAGCTCGTGGATTCGAGACCCGTGTCGGGCTTTGTGCTGACGGCTCAGAGCCTGGAGCCTACTTCGGATTCTGTCTCCCTCTCTCTGTCCCTCCCCTGCTCATGCTCTCTCTCTCTCTCTCAAAAATAAACATTTTATTTATTTTTTTTACATTTTTTTACATTTATTTATTTTTCAGAGACAGAGCACAAGTGGGGGAGGGGCAGAGAGAGAGGGAGACACAGAATCCGAAGCAGGCTCCAGGCTCTGAGCCATCAGCACAGAGCCCGACAAGGGGCTTGAACTCACGAACTGTGAGATCATGACCTGAGCTGAAGATGGACGCTCAACCGACTGAGCCACCCAGGCCCTCCAAAAATAAATAAACATTAAAAAAAAAATTAAAACAAAAAAAGAAATGGGAATTTGGCAAACTTGTATCTACTGTCTTCAGTTTGACAGCTTCCCAATGCTTACTTTTGATGAGACTGGTGGAGATATCAAATGTGGGTTTTGGTATCATATGTCAATATTTAGAAGTTGTACATAACTCAATGCACTTACATTTTCCAAATGACCAAAGCATATTACAAAATTATGCATGATTAGAAGATACATCCAAAATGCAAAATGCAGGGCAGACCCATAACTTTAATGTACCAGAATAAGAAAATTCTATTGATACGGTTTCAGATTCCATACTGCAAACAACCTTTAGAAAAAACACTTGTTGAGATCCTCCATACTATCAAAGAAGATTATTGTACAACAATCTGAAAAGGCTATTAAAACAGTCTTCCCTTTTCTGATTCTGTATCTGAGTGAGAGATTAAATTTTATTTTATTTCAACCAAAACATATTACACTAGATGGAATTCAGAAATAGGTAAGAGGGGTGTCTGGGTGGCTCACTCAGTTAAGCATCAGACTCTTGATCTCGGCTCAGGTCATAATCTCACAGCTTTGTGAGTTCAAGCCCCGCATCGGGCTCTGCACTGGTGGTGTGGAGCCTGCTTGGAATACTCTCTCTCCCTCTCTGCCTCTCCATAGAGAGTGCACATGATCTCTCTCTTTCTCTCTCTCTCTCAAAATAAATAAACATTTAAAAAAAACTTTAAAAAAAAAATAGTGAAGAGAATACAGCTATTTTCTGTTAAGTCAAACATTTAAAAGAAATTTGCAATATTATTAAACAATGCTATTCATAGCTCACTAAATCTGTTCTAAAAGATATAGTTATTTTTCCTTTAAAGAATGTTATTTGTATTAACATGCAGTGGGTTTATTATTATTCAATTTAAATGAACTCCTAAAATTAAAAATGTTTCTGTCTTGGGGCACTTGGGTAGCTCAGTAGGTTAAGCGTCCCACTCTTGATTTCAGCTCAGGTCATGATCTCCTACTTTATGAGACCAAACCCCACATTGGGCTCCCAGCTATCAGTACAAAGCCTGCTTGGGATTCTCTCTCTCTCTCCCTCTTTCTGCCCCTACTCTACTTGCTCTTTCTCACACGTGCGCATGCGCGCTCTCTCTCTCTCTCTCTCTCTCAAAATAAATAAATAAATGTTAAAAAAAAAAAATTTCCTGGGCTGCGCGGGTGGCTCAGTCGATTAAGCACCTGACTGTGGCTCAGCTCATAATCTAGTGTTTCATGAGTCTGAGCCCCACATCCAGCTCTGTGCTGACAGCTCAGAGCCTGGAGCCTGCTTCGGATTCTGTGTCTCCCTCTCTCTCTCTGCCCCACCCCCGCTCACATTCTGTCTCTCTCTCTCTCTCTCAAAAATAAAATAAAACATAAAAAAATTTTTAATTTCTGTCTTAATTAAAAAACTGAGGAAAATTTACAAATATATCAACATATATAACCTATATAAAGTTCTTCAGAGGGGCGCCTGGGTGGCGCAGTCGGTTGGGCGTCCGACTTCAGCCAGGTCACGATCTCGCGGTCCGGGAGTTCGAGCCCCGCGTCAGGCTCTGGGCTGATGGCTCAGAGCCTGGAGCCTGTTTCCCTCTGTGTCTCCCTCTCTCTCTGCCCCTCCCCCGTTCATGCTCTGTCTCTCTCTGTCCCAAAAATAAATAAACGTTGAAAAAAAAAAAATTTTAAAAAAAAAATAAAAAAAAAAATAAAGTTCTTCAGAGTCCTCAATAATTTTTAAGTATAATGGGGTTGAGAACAAAAAAGTGATTCTTTGAAAAGACTTAAAAACAAAAAAAAAAGGTAAAAACAACTGGCAAGTGTGATCAAAAACATTTTAAAAGAGAAAGCATGAATAAATTATGTTAAAAATAAAAAAGAAAATATCACCACAGACGCTGAGGATATTGGAAAGATAAGATTATTTCATGAACTTTATGCCAATAAATTTGAAACTTAGTAAATGCTAAACAGCACAATTTACCAAAATAGGCAACTCATAAAATATGGAAGTTATCAACTGTCCTATAACCAACAAAGAAATTGAGTTAGTAAACAAAAGCTTTCTCGCAAAGAAAACTCCAGATCCAGATGGTTTTTCTAAAGAATTACACCAATCATTTAAGAAACAGTAGCTCTATCATGCAAAATATCCCAGATAAGAAAAAGTAGGAAAATTCTCCAGCTCATTTTATAATGCCAACATAACCTCAAAATAAAACCCAGACAAATGCATTATAAGAAAGGAAAATTAAAGATCAATTACACTCAAGAACAAAGACATAAAAATCTTGATCAAAATTTTAACAAACTGAATACAGCAATTTTTTTTAAGAGACCAGGACCAAACCAAACCAAACCAAAGACCATTATTACCAAGTGGGTCATGAAAAGCAGGTTAATTACAAGAAGGCAAGATTTACTACACATTAAAAAGTAAATCAATGTAATTCACCACATTAACAGATTAAAGAAGAAAAAATTTATGACCATCTCATTAGGTGCAATAAAAGTATTTAATAAAATTTAACATCCATTCAACATATAACTCAGTACAACAGAAACAGAAGGGAACTTCCTTAATCTGATGACAGGCATCTACAAAAAAACTACAGCAAACATCATACTTAATGGTCAAACAGTGAAAGCTTTCCCTTTGTGATCAGGAACAAGATAAGGATGTCCTCTATCACCACTTCTATTCAGGAATGTAGTGGAGGTCCTAGCCAGAGAAGTAAGGCAAGAGAAAGAAATAAAAGGTGTAAGGATTGGCAAGAAAGAAACAAAACTCATTATTCACAAATATGTTCGTGAATACAGAAAACAGAAGGCATCTACGGAAAAACTGCTAGAAATAAGAACTGAACAAGACTGTGAAATTCAGCATCAATTGCATTTCCATGTAAATAGCAAATGCAGTTAGAAAACTTAAAAAACAAAGACTCTTAAAATAGCCTCAAAAAATATGAAGTGCCTAGCAGTAAGTCCAATGAGAGATATGCAAATCCTCTGCAGAGAAAATCTTAAAACTCCACTGAAAGATATTTAAAGGACAAAATAAATAAAACTACGTGCAATGATCATGATTTGAAAGCCTCAATATTGTAAAGATATAAATTCTCCCCAAATTAATTTAGAGTCAAGGTAATCTCAGTGAAAATCACAACAGGATTATGATGGAAATGGTGATGTTTAAGCATATATGGAAATGCAAAGGACCAACAGCCAAGGTATTCTTGAAAAACACAAGGAGTAAGAAGTTTTCTAACATACATCAAGATTTATTAGACTATGACAAGTGTGACAAGATAGTGGACTTTATAAAAACAGACCAATGGGATGGAATAGAGATCCAAGACCCACACATATATGGACACCTGATATATGATATAGGTGGCATAACAAAATAGAGAAAGGTTATTTTGTTTTGTTTTTCCAATAGATAATGCTGGGAC
Organism: Lynx rufus; assembly: GCF_022079265.1. NCBI lineage: Eukaryota > Metazoa > Chordata > Mammalia > Carnivora > Felidae > Lynx > Lynx rufus. The sequence continues at coordinate 15,244,675 of NW_025814837.1, read as the reverse complement.
AGAGATCTATCCAAATGGAAACAAATGAAATAAAATCCATTCCTCATACCATTCACAAAAATAAATTCTACCTAGCTGGTAATCAAGTCCATAATAATAATTACATAAATTACTTCTGATTCAAAAAGAAATTTATTGATTATCTATTCCTAGTGGAATATATCTTGAGGATGAGCACCTTATTGTTAGTGGCAACCTTGGTATTGTTATACCGAAATTACTTTATATGTGTAGTAGCATAAACCAAATAACTATAATAATATCATTAAGGTACCAAGATTTTTAGAATAAGACAGAAAAGATAATACATAAAATCAAAGCTAACTAAAAAACCTTTCCTGAAGGGAAATATCACTAATTCAATACTTTATTTCTTTTTCTAAAAAACGTGTTTACTAGTTCTGTCCACCAAAAATACCTAGAAAAACAAAAACCCAGTAATAATAAATGTCCCAAACATCTATAAATTGTGGTCTCTAAATATCAGTTCCCATTGAAAAAGTACTGCTTGAATAAATGGCTGAGGCAGAATAGCTCTTGGGCAGAAATAGTCAGCCTGATAGCTCTCCCAATTCCTAAAAGAAAAGAAGCTATACAAGAATACCGGAATCATGTCAGAAGGACACAAGAGCCAAATGAAGAGGGGATCACTGACCAAAGATGAGATAACTTGAAGTGTCATAAAGAATGACTGCAATGGACGTAAACCCATTAAAAATATAAAAACCTGTACGTTTAGATGACAATAATAAAAAAAAAAAAATCACTGGTCACTTTTACAGATTGCCAGGGGCCAACTGGTTACTCTAAAAATTGATAAGAGGATAGAAACCAGCCTTTATCATGATTCTCATATAGGGACTATTTCAGGATAATCAAATACTTAATGAAAGGAAGTTTTTCTTTTTAAAAGAAGTACAGCTAATAAATGTAAGAGGAACTGTACAATTAGAAATTCATCATTCTGTGATCCCAAAATAAAATAACAGATCTGATCAACAAGCATCAATGACAGCTAAAACCATTAAGGGAATAGTTGATGGAGAACTTTATAATAGATTGATCAGGCTGTACTCATTGATCAATCTTAACATTACTAAAAATGGAACAACCAAAATGTTCCTCCTGATGTGATACAATAGATAATACACAGCACCATCAATGAAATATTCCTAACACAAAACTAAACCTAACCCTCATCAAGCCTCCCTACCCAATTTTCAGTTTGTAGGAAATAAGAGATGAAATGGAAGAACATGTTAAAGGACCATGAGGATACAATCAGCCAAATCCAGAATGTGAGAAGCTACAAAATATGCGACCCAGTTTCTTCAACAAATAAATGGAGAATAAAAAAGATAAACTGATATAGATTAAAAGAGACTTAGGACACATATCAAACCAATGCAACACGTGGACCTTGTTTGGATTCTGCGGCAAACAATCACTAAAACATTTGTATGTTTTGGGGAATGCAAGCTGGTGCAGCCACTCTGGAAAACAGTATGGTGGTTCCTCAAAAAACTAAAAATAGAACTACCCTACGACCCAGCAATTGCACTACTAGGCATTTATCCACGGGATACAGGTGTGCTGTTTCGAAGGGACACATGCACCCCCATGTTTATAGCAGCACTATCAACAATAGCCAAAGTATGGAAAGAGCCCAAATGTCCATCGATGGATGAATGGATAAAGAAGAGGTGGTATATATATACAATGGAGTATTACTCGGCAATCAAAAAGAAGGAAATCTTGCCATTTGCAACTACGTGGATGGAACTGGAGGGTATTATGCTAAGTGAAATTAGTCAGTCAGAGAAAGACAAAAATCATATGACTTCACTTATATGAGGACTTTAAGAGACAGAACAGATGAACATAAAGGATGGGAAACAAACATAATATAAAAAGAGGGAGGGGGACAAAACAGAAGAGACTCATAAATACAGAAAACAAACAGAAGGTTACTGGAGGGGTTGTGGGAGGGCGGATGGGCTAAATGGGTAAGGGGCACTAAGGAATCTACTCCTGAAATCATTGTTGCACTATATGCTAATTTGGATGTAAATTTTAAAAAATAAAAAATTAAATTAAATAAATTAAGAAAAAAACATTTGGATGTTTTTAAGATAATCAGTGAAGCTTGAAGATAGGCCGGCTATAATAAAAAGTAAGGAATTTTGATTAATCTTGTTGGGTGGAACAAGGGTTCTTCTCTGCCATAGATGCATACTGAAGTATTTACCAGCAAAAGCATAGGATGCCTGGGATTTGCTTTGAAATACTATAAACTTATTCATAAATGATTTGTGCAATTACAAATTAAATAAATAAATTGGTAGGCAAGTGGGTATGTGGGTGAATGGATGGATGGGTATAACTTTTTCAGGGAGGGAATCAATTCCAGGTGAATTAATTCAAATTAAATACGAAAGCAAAACAATAAAGCTTTTAGAACAAATAGAAGAATACCCTCATGTTCTCAGAGGGCAGGATTTACTAAACAATACTTAAAAATCACTAAACAAAAATGTGTTATACTATACATAACTCTATAAAGATGGTCTACTTTACACTATTTTAAAGGTACTTACTGCTGGTAAAAGAGACTGCATATTTTGATTAGAATCTGCTATTGTAGCAAGGTAGACCAAGTTCGTATGCAACATTTGCTGATACCTATTAAAACAAAACAAATATCAATATTAAAAATAATTTTCTTCCTATCTGCTTAAATACAAATAGCATTCTAATTATTTCTCGAGTTTAATAAAAGATTTATGTTACCTGAACATCAATAGCACTTCAATTTTTCCTAGTTCCTCTGCAAAATAATTCCAAATAATAAATACATTCAAAGATAATAATAAACACAGATCTTACCATTTGCTAGATACTGTTATAGTTGTCTTATATACCTATATATTTTATCTAGTCCTTAAACTAACACTATGAGGTAAAAGTTCATATTTTCTCCATTTCACAGATGAGGCAACTGAGGTTCAGAAAAGTTAGTAACATGTACAATATTAATGTTGTACAGCTTAGTAAATGGAATTACTGAGAAATTTACTGGCTCTACACATAGTACATATGCTTTTAAAAAAGAGACCTAGAATGAAAGAATTCAACAAAACTGGTATGTTTATTCCCTTCCCTCTGCCATTTTCATGTTGCCAAAAACTTCAAAGCCAAGTATAGGCAACACGCTCTGCTAAAAATGTCAAAAAAGAGGTAGGAACCACACAATTTTTTCTTCTCCTGCAGCAGTGACCAATAGTTTATGCCTGCTACAGTTATACTGCCCATCTATTGGGGCTCAGCATATAGAGAAGACAATGAACAGGTGTCTTCAATTACATATATACATATTCATATATGTATGTATGAGACAAAATAATTACATACATGTATATATGAAACAAAATAACAGGACACCAATACCATTAAGAATTTACTTTTAAAAATACAGCAAATTCTCACTACTGCAATGAAGTGGTTAAACATGTTCATTGTGATCTTACGAATTGGTTTTGCTAACCTTCTGCAAATTAGTAATGATCCAGTTACTAGTGTTCGTCAACCCTCCAAATATAAACTTGAATCCTATACCAAACTGTCAGGCTGTTTTAGAAACTGAGAAACATTAAATACAAGTTAAAATAATAAAAATAAGATAAAAGAACTTTATTCAGCTAAATAAAGTATTCTAATACAGATCCCAGATGAAGTCATTCTCTAGACGCTATATAAGGAATCCTAGTAAAGTTTTTGCTGCATTATTTTTTTCTATTAGAACTGGTTTCACTACTTTTTTCTTATTAGAGAAAAAAAACCTTATTTCTCAATTACCTTAAATTTTCCTGACAGGTTTATGCTCTTAATTTTTTTTTTTTTTTTACAAATTTATTGAGGTATAACTAAAATACAAAGAAACACATATTTAATTTGTACAATTTGATGAATTTGGACATATACGAACACCTGTGACTACCATCATCACAAATCAAGATAACAGACATACCCAACACTTCCCAAAGTTCCTTTGTTTCCTTTTGTTTTTTATATTCTTGCTTAAAAATAATTTAGGCTGTTAACGCTTCTCCTCACATATTACCCTATGTTGCTCAATCAGAAAGCATATAATGTTTGTTATAAGGACCAGAAATGATTAAATTGTACTGATCTATTCACAATGGTTAATTATGTTGTCAAAATTCTTACAACAGCACTAACAGGCACCACTAGCTGGAACTATTTCATTATTCTGGAGAGCTCTTGAATGGAATTTAAGATACAGGGTTCCCAAATCTTGCCATTTTTAATTAGAACATATAACCCATTTCAAAGTCTACTCCATGAAGTCTTTCTTTTCTTCTCTGAGTATTAATATGGCTTTAATATATTCAGATATGAGATTTGCTGACCACCCTGCAAAAATAAAAATAACAAACCTTACTAAGGGACTATGGTTTCCTCTAACTAACCCTTTAAGGAAAAATGTTAGTCATGCTGATTAGTCCTTAACAAGTCAATGTTAAAATACTGTTAAATCTAATCTGCCAAGGTCTTAAAGCCTCATTTGTAAGATAATGAGAGAGTTAAAGTAGATCTCCAAAGTCCCTTATGGTTCTAAATATCTATAAATAGAGCATCTATTATGGAGTACCTTAATTTGTAAGCCATTTCCCCAACCTAAATCTTTTTAACGTTCAATTTTGAAATCATTTTAAACTTACAGTTTTAAGAATAGTATAAAAAACTCCCAAATATCTTTCTCCCATACTCCCCAATCATTGGCATTTCACGTCTTCCTCCATATCTAAACACACACCAATATACACACACATGCAAGCACACACATACTTTTTTCAAAACCTTCTGAGAATCAATTACAAACATAATACTTCTGACACTTCAGTGTCAACTTCCCCAAAACAAGGAAATTCTCATATACAACCACAGTACAACAAATTAATGTTGATATTAATTAACTGATAATTTATATTAATTAATTAATTAATTAGGACAGTAATATCATCTAATCCACAGAACCCATTCAAATTACTCCAATTGTCCCAATAGCCCTAAATTTTTTTACTTAATATAAGGTATCTTACCAATATTCAGTAGGTTTTCTTTTTTGTAAAACCGCATTATTTTTACAGCATTCATCTAATAAGCTTTTTCTAAGATCATTCAAGACTCAAAGATGAACAGTAATGAAAAGGTAGTATATATACATATTCTAAGTTTGTGTATATGTCACCCAAAAAGCAATAAACAAATATTCCAGAAGAATTTGGCTTCAGCTGACCCCAATGAAAGGATAATAAAAAGCAGATTCTTCTATAAATACTAAAGAAACATTTTCCTAAACTTCAAACACTATTACATTTATCACTGAATTAGTATTACTTTAATGTACATGCTTATTATCTCTAGAACAGTCTACATTAACAAAAGAAAATTGAGTGCTGATAAGGGCAGATATAAACATTTCAACATTTTACACTGGATGATGGTAACTTCCTACTACACACTCACAGACATTCCAGTACACCCGTAATTGTTAACCTATTCCATGAGAGGTAGTTACACTTCCCAAAGATTCCACTAAGAACCACTCCACCAATTATCTTGAACAACATAAAATAACCACTGTTAAATTTATTTATGTAACTAAAAAGTCCGAGAAAGTCAGATCTCCTTTTTAACAAAAAACCTTCACCAAGAAACTATGAAGATAGTATTTATAATAGAAATATAATTTATAGAATAAAAGTTATCTTCCATACTAGAGATTTAAAACTAAACTCTTTTACATAATGATTATTACAAAATTTTTGCATGAAAACCACTTACAGGACCCTCCGAAAGTTGCACCCATGACAAAATACAAAAAAATAAGGGCTGATTTAAGTAAATATAGAAGTTGATATAGAAAATGCTCAAATCAAACACTACCATAGAGCAATAATAATAATAATACATTTAATACATTCTCACACGTATGTTATCAGAATTTAAAGAGAAGAGGACCTGTGCATATGAGCTCCATAAGTGATTTACTAATTTTATTCAGTGTACCATGACTGTGTGTGTGTGTATGTAGATAAAAATACAGCAATATATACAAACATGCTACTGGTGAAAAATATTTAGGTGGTGAGAATACAGTATTTGCGATCTCATTTTTATGTTATCTGTGTTTTTTAATTTTCTACAATTCATATGCTGCTTTCATAAAAATAAGGTTATTTTATATTTTAAAAAGTTTCAAAGTTATCACATCTTAAGGAATTGTTGAATTAAAACTGAACTACCAATTCCCAGATGCCTGTCATTTATTCATTTCCTCTTCATTTTCCTTTTCCTTTTCCCAATGCAAGAAAAAAGAACATTTAAGGTTGAGACAAGGAATTTTTTTCTCTTCACTCACAAAACAACACTAACAAATTGAAAAAGAAAGACTAAAGAACTCTAAGAATGAAATTAAATCTATCAGGAAGAGCAAAGTATAAGACTATCTAAATCAATTTAAGCCCCATCTGCACAAAATACATGAGAAAATGAGCTCTATTCCAATATGCAAAGAAGGGGGAATTATCATTATACACAAAAAAGCTGAGAACATAAAGAACAAAACAGTATAAACTTTTGCTGACTCAAGTTGGAAAATTTGATTCTAGATCAACACTTCCCATCCATGTCATGTATAGCTGGGTCCTTTAAGAAACTCAATCAGTCCTATACCACAAAATCCCTTGGCTATCTGGCAGTTTAAAAAGCCATATGTGAGGGGTACGTGAGGGGTACGTGAGGGGTGCGTGAGGGGCGCCTGGGTGGCGCAGTCGGTTAAGCGTCCGACTTCAGCCAGGTCACGATCTCGCGGTCCGTGAGTTCGAGCCCCGCGTCAGGCTCTGGGCTGATGGCTCAGAGCCTGGAGCCTGTTTCCGATTCTGTGTCTCCCTCTCTCTCTGCCCCTCCCCCGTTCATGCTCTGTCTCTCTCTGTCCCAAAAATAAATAAACGTTGAAAAAAAAAAAAATTAAAATAAATAAATAAATAAATAAAAAGCCATACGTGAAAATAAGTATTCTAATCAGAACCTGTCAACTTTTATTATCCCATGGCTGATCTGAGGTAGCGAACTCCTTCCTACTGATTACTATCCATAGTTAAACTAAGGAAATAGATCAGCTAATTATTTTTTAAAGAACATTTTGAAATAAGGGCACCTGGCTGGATCAGTCAGAAAAGCATGTGACCCTTGATCTTGGAGTTATAGGTTTCAGCCCCACATTGGGTGTAGAGATTAATTAAAAATAAAATCTTAAAGAAAAGAATATTTGGAAATATAAACAGATATGAAACAACATACATAAAGTAATGAAAATGGTCATATAAAATACAAAACGTACAAGTGACTAGAAAATAAAATATCCTAGTACTCAGACTTAAGTTTCTAAATATCATTCTCTAAAATACAATCAGGGCTTTGAAGAAATGGGTGATTCCAAACTGGAAAAGGAAAAAGTACAAGATGAGCCTAGAACATTTTGGAGTGCAAGAAAATAAGAAAATGCTCAAAAAATAATGGATGCTTACCAAGAGGCCATCTTGAGGGGTTCTAGTGGCCAACATCAGAAACAATTTAAGAAAGAAAATAGAATTACATATAACCTAAAGAATACAGTTAAGAACCCATAAGTCCATTCAGATATAAACGAATGAATGGAGGCAGGAAACGAGAAATTTTTTCTTAAAATGGGATTTCAAATAAATGTAGAAGGAATGATGGACTTAGTCACCATTTGGCAACCACCACAGTAATAACTGTTTCAATCAAGAATCCTTGCATGGTGGGTGCTAAAATTAATGTGTGAAAATGAGAGGAAAGAAAGGGAAAGTATGAAACAGCTTGTGTGCGTCTCAAGGTATCTCCCCAACAACAAGATACACATATGAATTATAAAGAAAAAAATAATAACTTCACAGTGGAGAAACGGGCATCATCCTAATTGATTAAAATTCTCACAAATACTGGGAGGAAATTCTTATTCCCATGGCTCCCATTCATATGGCTACTTAAGAATACCCTGAAAAGGACACCACATCATTTCTGTGATGCTCCTGCCAAAAGTGCGTAACATGAATCTAACCAAGGAAAACACCAGTCAAACCCAAAATGAGGGACATTCCACAAAATAACTGCTATGTACGCTTCAACAACATCAACAACATGAACAATAACAGATTGAAGACTGGTTCCAGATCAAATACTTAAGGCATGTGACAATTAAATTAAACATCTGATCCTGCACTGGATCCTAGACCAAAAAAATATATATACTAATGGGACAATCGGCAAAATTTTAAACAGGTCTGAAGTTTAGGTAATAGTATTGCATTCTTAATTTTAACGACTATACTCTGATTAAGTATTTGTGTCGGTTTTTATAAAATACACACTGAGGTAGTTAAAGATAAGAGAATCATGGCTGCAACTTATTCTCAAATATTTCAGAGAAACGATATGGAGAAGAAATGAATGATATGGGGGGGGAGAATGAGTAATAAGGCAAGTAAGATAATATGTTAACATTTAAGGAATTTCAGTCATGGGCATAAGGCATTTCAGTGATGGGCATAAGGAATTTCTTACACTGTTTTTAAAACTTTTTTTCTAAGAGTTAAATTATTTCAAAATAAAAATTTTTAGAAAAAAATACCCCTTTTCACCAATCAGATGTGCAAAATTTTTTGAAAGATGACTAATATCCAGTGCTGGCAGAGGGTGTTGAAAACCAAGCCTCTGAAACCTGGCTAGGAGAAAGCAAACGAATACAATCTTTTTGCAGGGTAATTTGGCTATTAGGGATGGTCTCTGACCCAGCCATTCCATTTAGAAAATTCTAACCCATTAAAAATAGTGCACTTTGGGGGCGCCTGGGTGGCTCAGTCAGTTAAGCGTCCGACTTCAGCTCAGGTCATGATCTCACGGTCCGTGAGTTCGAGCCCCGCATGGGGCTCTGTGCTGACAGCTCAGAGCCTGGAGCCTGTTTCTGATTCTGTGTCTCCCTCTCTCTGCCCCTCCCCTGTTCATGCTCTGTCTCTCTCTGTCTCAAAAATAAATAAACGTTAAAAAAAAAAAAATAGTGCACTTCGTGCAAATGCACAAAAAATGTTTGGAAGGACAGGTACTAAACCATTAAAAGTAGTTACCCCTGTGGAAAGGAGAGAAGCCTAAGAATGAAAAGTAAACTGTGACTTGCTTTAACCTCTATAGACTTTTACACCCTATGATGTCCTTTCTACAATGACTTTTTACATGACTTTTTCATTTCAAAAATGTTAAACAGAAAGGAAAAAGACAAAGCAACCATGAGAGACTCAAAATTAGATAAAGCATGAATGAAGGGATAGCAAAAGTCCAGCACAGCAGGAAGGCCCATGCAGAGCCAAGAGCCAGGGCTGTTGGGAAAATCTACTTGGGAACAGACCAGTGAGATCTCCAGGAAAGACAGATGTCACAAAACTATGGTGAGAATAAAATATTCTACAGCTGTGTTGTCCAACAAAGCAGTCACTAGGTAGAATGAAATGTGGCTGGTTCAAAATGACATTTTAGAGTAAGACTTACAAGAGATTTCAAAAAACTAGATACAAACAAGAGTGTAAACTATCTCAATATATACCGGGTATATATATTGGGTATATATTGGGTAGCTCGGGTACGTTGGGTAGCTCCATCAGTCAAGTGTCCAACTCTTAATTTCGGCTCAGGTCATGATCTCACATGTGAGTTCGAGCCGTTATCAGGCTCTGCACTGACAGCACAAAGTCTGCTTGGGATTCTCTCTCCCCCTCTGTCTCTGCCCATCCCCTGCTCATGCTCTCTCGCTCTCAAAAGAAACAAACTTTAAAAAAATTAATAATAATATATTTATACTGATTATGTACTGAAGTGATAGAATTTTGGAAATAATGGGTTAAGTAAAATGTTATTAAAATTAATTTCTCTTGTTTCTTCTTACTTGTTTAATGTGTCTTACCAGCAAATGTAAAATTGCATTTGTGGTTTGCAATATATTTCTACTGGACAGTGGTATTCTAGAGACTTTTTAAAAAAATTTTTTAATGTTTATTTATTTTTGAAAGAGAGAGAGAGAGTGGGGGAGGGGTAGCGAGAGAGGGAGACACATAATCTGAAGCAGGCTCCAGGCTCTGAACCGTCAGCACAAAGGCCGACAAGGGGCTTGAACTCAAGAACCACAAGGTCATGACCTGAGCCAAAGTCAGATGCCCACCCTACTGAGACACCTAGGAGCCCCTTCTAGAGACTTTTGATAAAATATTCAACTTGCTCCACTACATCAGATTCTATTAAGGATACCATTTATTTCCAACACATCACTTCAAAGTAACAAGTTTGGTTCTTATGAATGATAACCAATTCTCTATTGCTTTGCTTTCTTTTTTTTTTTTTTTTTAAATAAATTTTTAAATTTTTTTTTTTCAACGTTTATTTATTTTTGGGACAGAGAGAGACAGAGCATGAACGGGGGAGGGGCAGAGAGAGAGGGAGACACAGAATCGGAAACAGGCTCCAGGCTCTGAGCCATCAGCCCAGAGCCCGACACGGGGCTCGAACCCACGGACCGCGAGATCGTGACCTGGCTGAAGCCGGACGCTTAACCGACTGCGCCACCCAGGCGCCCCTGCTTTGCTTTCTTAACCACATATATGGATGGTAACTATTCTATACATGTGAAGATCTAACTTTTCCACTGATCAGGCAACACACAAATTTGAAGTCATTATTTTACAATGCAAGATACCTTTAAAAAGAGAAAGAAAGATACCCACTGCATCCCAAAGAACAAATTTTTCTTTTGTAAAAATCAGGAAGTCATTAAAATGTGTATATGAACGTTCATAGAAGCATTATTCATAACAGCCAAGAAATGAAAATGTCCACTACCGATGGATAAATAAAACATAGTATAACCAACCACACAATGAATAATTACTCAGTGACAGAAAGGAAGTAGTCACATACACTTCAACGTGGATGAATCTTGGAAAACATGCTAAGTAAAAGAACTCAGTCAAAAAAGACCACATATTGTAGCATCCATTAAATGAAATGTTCATAATAGGTAAATCTTACACAGGCAGAAGGCAGATTAGTGGTTATCAGGTGGTGAGGGATTAGGTGGAAATGGAAAGTTACTGCTAGTGGGTATAGGGTTCTCTTGGAGATGATGAAAATGCTCTAAAACTGAATAATAATACAACTCTATGAAGATAGTACAAGCTTTGAATTGTACACTTTAAAACAGGTGAATTGCATGGTATATGAATTATATCTCAGTAAAGCTGTTATTAAAAAGAAAAGCAAAAAGTTAACCAACACGGAAATACGAAACAAAAAATTTTTTCATATCATTCTTACTGAGAACACTCTGAGGTCTTTCCTTTATTCTGATAGTCCATTATACACTGAATAAGATGGTTATTTTCATCCAACATCTGAAATAAAATTAGAAAAAGTTTATTGTAAATCCAGTGCATCATGTTAAATTTTCAAAAATCTTTCAGATTTCTAGAAATGTTTATTCATAGGAACTGAACCCATTCAAGTCTTCTCAATCTTATTCTACACCTCTGGAATGATATGTTTAATCAACAATTTTTAAATAATTCTATTCCAATTATTCACCTTTTGAATTATTACCTGAAGCCCAGAAGAGGTTTCTTTTGTATTCAAACATTTTATTACCTCGACTGCCTGTAATAGAAACCTTAGCCTGTCCTGACTAAAAGATAAGGGTCTAAGCTGACTTTGCATCATTCTTATGTTTTGCAGTAGTAACGAAAAATTTCGTCTTATCCACAACGAATACATGAAAACACCAGCCCATGAGGCTTGAGGAGATAGCTGGCTAGTTTCCCTGTGTTATACACTATGGTTCTATGATTCTCCAAATATGGAATAATCAACTAGATAATTTATAAGCATGTACAATATTTATTACAGACTTTATGAGCTTACCTTAAAATTAAGTCGTCCCAAAAGTTTAAAAACAAAGCACGTATCGATTTATCATTCTATAGTCTCATAGCAATTCAAAGCAATATTGGATTTAAGGGTCAAATAATTCCTCTAAACAAGGTGGCATTGAGGAAAGAATACTGATGTAGCAATGAAAAGGCCAGTCAGTTTTAGTGCCAGCTTTGCAATCCTTTGCAAAGCACTTATGATTCTAGAGGCTCAGATTTATCTTAAGGTCAAGGGACAGGAGTAGATGTCCCTCCTGAACTTGGCCCACATTTCCCAAATTCAATAAGCATAACATAATACCAAAATCACTCTATCTGAATAATTTAATGTATCTCTTTTAAGTAAAAAACACAAAAATCCATTTAACATTAATTGTGACTTTCTTCCTGCATAGGAATAATTTTCACTTGCTAAAAAAAAAAGGGAAAAAAAAATACTGACATCCTCTTCCAAAAAGTGTACTTATTTCTTAAATAGAATCACTGGATGCCAAAAAAATGTGTCTTTAAAATCCCTTAGTCCAGTCTAATGATTTCACAACGTATCTTCTCAGTCGATTCCTCAACCTAACAAACTTCACCATTAGAATATATCTTCTCATTTCTAACATCAATCCCTCACACTGTAAAATAAGGCACTGAATTTGGAATCCATGTTCTCTTCTCATCTGAGAATGAAAACTAATTGATCTGCATCTCCTGAATTAATCACCAATAAACATCTTAAGATGTATGGAAGAAAAACTCTTTTTGGAAAACCAACCCACCCACCAACCTCAGAACTCTTCTACAGTCCAAAAATAAAAGTAAAAAGTGAATCCCTCCAGAAACCTGTTTTTCATGTATGTACTTGCAGCTGATTGCCAGCCTGCAGACTTAGCCCAATGCACTGTATGAATGCACTGCATCTCCAGGCACTGACAAGCGGGTTTGTTCATAAAATAAAGCAACAGTTGGGCAAATGTCAAATGCCACACCAGAAAGAACTTGACAGTGAACAGAAGCCCATTAACATAATCTACTAGGCATACATCGGTGCCCTGACTGGTACGAAAAGTTGATTTTTCTTCAACTTCCGTCCTCATCTCCGTGTATACAACAAAACTGAAATATTTAAGGTAAACTGCTAGATTTAGAAAGTAACTTTTCAAAGTCTGGCTGACTAAAATTGAGACTACTGTCTTGCTCACAGGCAACACGGGGTAGCGGACAATAAAGAACCTTTGTGTCCCTAACTGGCAGTAACACAGCAGCGACAGAGGCACTACCCTCTAAAAAGGGACGCACCTCCCCGACTACTTATCACGACTTCTGCAATAGGTCACGATTATCAGACTGTCTCCACCACTAGACTCCAAGTTCCATGAAGGCAGGGACCATGGCTCACCACCGTAGCCTCAGCACCTAGAGTAGGCGCTCAGTGAGTATCTCCTGATGTACACGGATAGGGAGTGAATCCGGGAGGGAGAGGAGAACTCCGAGGGTAACCCCGAAGTCCAGGGGGCCCTCCTTCGCCCGCCCCTCGGACTCTTGCAGCGTCCCCCCTCCCCTCCAAGTTCTCCAGCGAGCTCCCCAAGACGGCCGGAGTGCGCAGCGCAACGGAGGGCGGCGACCCGCGCTCCGACTTCCCCTCGGCCTCCCGCGACCCGAGATCGGGTGTGCGCGAAGCAGCCGCGGCGCGCTGGGCGGGGCGACGCCAAAGTAACTCCGGAGCGACGCGCGGGGCCGCGGGGGGCGCCGGCTCCGACAAACAGCCGTTCCCCGCGCGGCCGCTGCCGCCGGGCGCACGCGCCCCGCCGCCGGAACGCCGCCCCATCCCTAGAGAAATCCAGCGGCGGTTACTTGGGCTTTTGTGCCTGTAGGAAAGAGCCCAAACGTGCGAAGGACTCCGTGGGAGAACCGGTTCGCCGCCTTCCGCCACCCACTCAGGCACAGCCCGCGGCTCGGGTTCCCACACACGACCGCCTCCCAGCAGGCCCGCCTCCGCCCCTGGCCGGGCCGACTCCCGGGCCGGCCCCGGGTGGCGCTCCCAAGGGCAGGATGGGCCTGGCATCCCCGACCCCACAAGGCTTCACCTTCTGAATCGCAGCGGGAGTGATCTCCCCCTTGCCTCGCTGCCTCGGGGCTGCGAACGCAACAGACATGTTGCCGCCGTCACCACTACGGGCAAGTCCCGAGCGCTCCGGGTGAACGGCAAACTGGGGGAGAGACGCCGGCCTCTCGGGCCGAACCACCTCGGGAATGCGGGGAGGGGGGATGCTCCGGCGCCGAACGAAGAGCCGGCCGGCCTGGCCTACAGGAGTTACTCCGGACCATAGAAGTCCTCTTTTGGCACGTTACCAGCGAGGCATTGCCTCGCAGCACTGCCCTGCTCTAGGTAGACCTCTTGTCCTTCCTCCTTTCGTGACCCGTCCCCCCTCCCTTTTGAGCTAGTGGTAGGGCCGCGCCCCAGTCCTCCCTCCGCTTCAGCGATTCAGGAAATGGTCCCGCCGCCGCGGGAGAAGGAGAGGCTGGGGCAGACCCTGTCACAGGAAATGCGAGCGGCCCGAGCCGGCCCGCCCCTTTCGCGCGGGTGCAACTTGCCTCTCTCTCCGGCGCGCTGAAGCCTCCCTCCAAGTGCGTTTCGGCGCTCGGCTCTAGATCTGGTTCAGTTTTTCCAACTTCATCTTAACCCCGCGCCCCCGGGGAAGAAGTGGCCGCCCCAGGCTGTCCGGGCACGGTGGAGAGGAAAGGAGGAAGGTCAAGACCCTCAAGTTCGTGCAAACCCGTGGAGCATCTGCCGAGATGTGCAGAGGTGTGCAAGGTCTAGGTGAACGCGGATTCGCTGATTTAAACGGCTCGGCTACGCCCCAAAGGCGCACCTCGGACTTCACAGTCTCGCACGCACACACAAGCATGCCTAACAATTTGAAAGTAAACCTGACCCCGAATCGGGAAACGAGGGCTGTGTCCAGTACTCAGGGGCAGTCGGCCAACTTGGCTAGAGAGCCAGAGGAGAGTAGTTCGCCTCTTGGGACAAGCCCTTAGCAGAAAAGTGCGTTGATTTCGTCTGACTTGGATCTTCGGGATTAAGTTTTGGGATAGGACACCTTCACTCTTTTACAATTATATACTTAATGCCTTGTAAATTAGGCCCAAATTGTCAGGCTTCAAATATGCGTGCGGCGGCGGGGGACCCAAAGGTCTCTAATTATGGCAGGAACACAGGCAAATGTGGGTAATGTGCTGGAGGAGGGGCGAGGCAGGTAATTATTCTGTAAATTTGGACTTCCATATAACACAAAGGAAATGTTTATGTAAAATGTCATCCAACACTAATGAGGCTCAAATATCAAGCCCTTCCTTTACATATAAAATAAACTGGAGGGGCACTGGGTGGCTCAGTGGGTTAAGCGTCTGACTTTGGCTCAGGTCATGATCTCTCAGTTTGTGGGTTCGCAGGGCTCCGCGGTGAGAGCTCAGAGTCTGGAACCTGCTTCAGATTGTGTCTCCCTTTATCTCTGCCCCTCCCCTTGCTCGCTCTCTCTCTCTCTCTCTCTCTCAAAAAACGTTAAGAAAAAAATTTTTAATAAACTGGAAAAATTAAGAAAAATGTGTATTTTAAAAAATATTTGTTTCAAATACATGCTCTTCACAAAAGGTCCTAAATTTCATTGAGTAAGCAAATGTGGGTGTATTCTGTGTGCTAGGCTTTATGCTAGGCACCTAGGATTCAACTGTGAATAACGTGGACATGGAACCTGCTCTCTTGGAGTTTATATTCTGATAGGGCTGACAGAGTAGAAACAAATATGTAAATATGTAAACTTCTAAGAGACTAGAAGCCTACCAAGGGACTGAAAGAATGAGGAGCACTCAAATGAATTAGGGTGGAATGCCTTCTCTTTAAACTGACATCTAAAGGATAAAAAGACTCAAGCCATCCTAAGAATAAAGGGAAGAGAACTTATACTCCTAATAGTCAGTGTTGTCAACAAATTTTTATCTTTCACTACCCTAAGCCTTAAAAAACAAACGAACAAGAAAAAACCACTGTTATATTTGGAGTTAATTGTAATCACATGAAATTGGAAAAACTAGAATTTAGAACAGAACCTACTTCTTGTCCACCATCAACACAGTATGTCCAACACCTGGCTTTCATCATCATGTCTTGATGTTTACAGGAAAGTACTTTAAATTGTTAAGAGCAATATTTCAGTAGGAAAAATGAAACAATCCTACTGCTCCATTTATGTCTGCTTGGCAGATAGCACCAAAATCTTAACATGAACCTGTGGGAGTAGTCTGAATTTCTGTATTACAGTATAAAAAAAAAGAGTGCCAAGGAGATTTACATTCCAAGGAGGTACCCAAAGATAAGCACCTTCTTTGTCTAAATTTTAGCTCCCCAACATCAGGAAAAAATCAATGAAAAATAGGTAACAGTTCAGCCGAAGGTGTTTATTTCTTCAGAGTAGCAGGTTAGGCTCTAGGGTACTAGGCATAAATAACCACAGCCTTTTCTGTGATGGCATGTGTGCCATAAAAATACCATTATTTTCTATGTCCATCACATGACATTGATAGGGCGCCACTGGAGTAAAGATCCAGCTAGAAATACAAATGATCTCCTAAGAGAAGACACTTTAAAGGGACCCTATGTTTACTCTCAAGCTTCCTTGGTAAACACGGTCAGTCAGCTTGAACTGCAAAAATAGAAAATTCAGATATCGAGCAGAAAAGTTGTAACTTGGAGGAACCTTTTTACAATTTTGGAGTCT
Source organism: Lynx rufus (assembly GCF_022079265.1). NCBI lineage: Eukaryota > Metazoa > Chordata > Mammalia > Carnivora > Felidae > Lynx > Lynx rufus. The sequence continues at coordinate 15,227,841 of NW_025814837.1, read as the reverse complement.
TTATAACTGTAAGAGCCTTGAGTTAGGGGAAAGACAGTTTGGGACACAGAGTAAATCTTGTCTCATTTGACCATTAGTTTGGGGAGAAAGGAATCCCAAAGTACAAATTGAGTGGTAGCAGATTTGGGAGAAAAGGGAGAATAAAGAGTACCCAGTACTTAGTTAAGGAGAAAACAAAAAATGAAGATGGGAAGTTGACCCAAGTCTGAGAAATGACTCTAGGAACTTAAAACTGACCTACCCAGGCAACCATTTTCCCAACCAGAAAAATCAGTCCCATTATTTAGATTCACCTTGGTCTGAGATATCTGAAGATGGAATTGAGGTCATATAACAAAGAAGTGAAAGGGTTTTTTTTTTTTTGTCTGAGAATAATCCTAAGAGAACTATACGGTGGTCTAGAATAAGTAAAATAATCTACATGAACTATTCATTCTTGATTATTCATACCAATGAATATAGACACATTTAATGAATGTAAGAAAATTGTCCATGTTTGATTTTTCAAATGTTTCAATTTTTTGTGTTACATGAATTTATATTCCTCAAATGTATTTCACCAAACTGATAAAATGAGGTGTTCCAAGAAATGCTTAATATTAAGTAAAACTATAATCATGGCATTAAAAATTATTTCAGTTCACAAAAAAAATCATACATGTATAGATAATTGAGATTACTTTCATCTAAGCATTTCTTTAATACATATTGTTTTATAATAATATTCAGCTAAGTGAAATAAGTCATACAGAGAAAGACAGATACCATATGTTTTCACTCCTGAGAAACTTAACGGAAGACCATGGGGGAGAGGAAGGAAAAAAAAAAGAGAGGGCGGGAGGCAAACTATAAGAGACTCTTAGAACAAACTGAGGGTTGATGGGGGGTGGGAGGGAGGGAAGGGTGGCTGAGGGGTACTGAGGAGGGCATCTGTTGGGATGAGCACTGGGTGTTGGTTGTATGGGAACCAATTTGACAATAAATTTCATATTAAAAATAATAATATTCAGACTGTCACATTTGCTGATATTTGAAGCCCCTTTGCTGCCATAAATTCCTTGAACACGGGGAGGGGCACAGACCAAGCCTGTTTGCTCATAATTGGGCTCAGAGCAAAACCGGTCAGGTAGTATCTTTCAAAATATTTCTGCTCACTGTCTCCATGGCATTTGATGAGTTATTTTGAGTTGTGGCTTCCACACATTTCAAGACCATAAGAAGAACAGCATATATCTATATAAATAATCATTATGCTAGGCAAAACCAAATCACCTTTCCCAATTCTCCTCAAAAGACTATTTCCAATACTCCAGAAGGTTTCATTCAAAGTAGACTATAACAAAGACTACCCAGAGCATTTCCATCTCTTCTTACATTATCAAGCATTGAATGAATTAAGGAGGAGCTGAATCAAATATATTTGGGGAGTTAATGCTATAACAAAGTATTGCTTTTCTAAAACAAGCTTTTATGTGAAGCTGTATTCAATCTTAACTCACTGTGACAAATGCACAGGTTTGGAGTCCCCAGTTCTTCCACCTTTGGCATGACACTGGACACTACATTTCGTATTTCATTCACCTTCCTGAAAAATAACCACCCTATCTAAAAGGCTATTAAAAATAAGTGTTTAGGGACACTACGGTGACTCAGTCAGTTGAGCATCAGACTTCAGCTCAGGTCATGATCTCACAGTTTGTGGGTTTGAGCCCAGTATTGGGCTCTGTGCTGACAGCTCAGAGCCTGGAGCCTACTTTGGATTCTGTCTCCCTCTCTCTCTGCCCCTCCCCCACTTGTTCTCTGTCTCTCTCAAGAATAAATAAACATTAACAAAAAGAAATAACAGTGTTTATTATTTATTATGCACTACCACTAAGTGACTATCTTAGACTAGACTCTTTAAGATTGTCCCAATTTTAATGGATAAAATATGTAAAAACACATAGGATATTATAAATTACTAAACAAGGATAAGATTTGTACTTAATAATCTAATAGAGAAAAATACATACTTCAAGACACGAAATGGTCTAAAATACCTAATATGCAGTCTACCCTTAAGAAATATTTTGGCTAGGTAGCTCTTTCTGCCCATGGGTCCTGTCTCCGTGCTTTAATTGCTTTAATCAGCTCCAGACTCCCATCACTCCAAAACCCCATCAATACTAATGGCAGATATAATTATAAGAAAAAATATTTGGGGGTGCCTGGGTGGCTTAGTCGGTTGGGCGTCGGGCTTAAGTCATGATCTCACAGTTTGTGAGTTCAAACTCCACATCAGGCTCTGTGCTGACAGGGTGGAGCCTGCTTGGGATTCTCTCTCTCTCCTTCTCTCTCTGCTCTTTCCCCCCACCCTGCCCTCTCAAAATAAATAAACTTAAAAGAATAAAAAAACAATTGTTTTAAAAGTGAAACTATAGGGGCGCCTGGGTGGCGCAGTCGGTTAAGCGTCCGACTTCAGCCAGGTCACGATCTCGCGGTCCGTGAGTTCGAGCCCCGCGTCAGGCTCTGGGCTGATGGCTCGGAGCCTGGAGCCTGTTTCCGATTCTGTGTCTCCCTCTCTCTCTGCCCCTCCCCCGTTCATGCTCTGTCTCTCTCTGTCCCAAAAATAAATAAAAAACGTTGAAAAAAAAATTAAAAAAAAAAAAAGTAAAACTATAAAACTTCTGCAAAAAAACAAATAGCAGAGAATCCTCATGACCTTGAGTGAAGCAGACATTTCTTAGATAAGACACAAAAGGCAAGAAGCATAAAAGAAAAATTTGATAAATTGAGTTTCATTAAAACTAAAAACTCTGGGGGCGCCTGGGTGGCGCAGTCGGTTAAGCGTCCGACTTCAGCCAGGTCACGATCTCGCGGTCCGTGAGTTCGAGCCCCGCGTCAGGCTCTGGGCTGATGGCTCAGAGCCTGGAGCATGTTTCCGATTCTGTGTCTCCCTCTCTCTCTGCCCCTCCCCCGTTCATGCTCTGTCTCTCTCTGTCCCAAAAATAAATAAACATTGAAAAAAAAAAATTAAAAAAAAAAAAAAAACTAAAAACTCTGAGGGACACCTGGCTGGGTCAGTTGGTACAGCATGTGACTCTTGATCTCGAGGTCATGAGTTAGAGCCCCACATTGTGTACAGAGATTGCTAAACAAAATGAAAGCTAAAAATTAAATTTAAAACTCTGTTCCTCAAAGATATCATAAGAAAATGAAAAGGGAAGCCTAGGGTGCCTAGGTGGCTCAGTCAGTTAAGCAACTGACTCTTGGTTTTGGCTCAGGTCACGATCTTGCTGTTTGTGAGATCGAGTCCCACATCGGGCTCTGTGCCAATAGAGCAGAGCCTGCTTGGGATTCTCTCTCTCTCTCTCTCTTTCTCTCTCTCTCTCTCTCTGCCACTCCCCTGCATACATGCTCTCTCCCTCTCCCTCTCAAAATAAATAAACTTTAAAAAAATGTAAAAAAGAAAAAAGAAAAGGCAAGCCATAATCTGGGAGAAAAGATAATGAATTTATGAAACATTAAAACAAAGAATTTGTATCTAGAATATATAAAGGACCCTACAACTCAATATGACAAACAACCCTACTAACAAAATGGACACAAGACTTGACACATGACTTGGAAATGATTTACGAGTGGCCAATAAACACATGAAAAGTAGTTCTCCATCATTAATCATCATGGAAATGCAAATTAAAGCCATAGTGAGAAACCACTACATACCCAGTAAAACTTCCAGAATTAAAGAGTGACATCATAACACTTCGAAAAGTATGTGGAACAACTAGAAACATTCATATATTGCCTGTGGGAGTACAAATGATACAACCACATAGAAAAACAACTAGTAATTATTATAAAGTTTAACATGCAGCTATCATATGATCCAGCAATTGCACCCTCGAGTATTTATTCCTTACCCAAAAGAAATGAAAACGTATTGCCCACACCAAGACTGGTACATGAGTACTCATAGCACCTTTGATAAAAATACCGTAAAGTTAGAAACAACCCAAATATTCAACACAAGTGAACAGATAAATAAATTATGATACATTTATGTAATAGAATACTACTCAGGAATAAAAAGGACTGAAATATTAATATACACAGCAAAATGGATGAATCTCAAAAACATTAGCTTGCATAGAAAAAGTCACACAAAAGGGTACTGTCGGTTCCATCTATATAAGAATCTAAATGAGGCAAAGTCAATTTATAGTGACAAAGTAGGTCAGTAGTTGACTAGGAATGAGGAGGGGGGACATGGTGACTGCAAAGGAGCAAAACGGAATGTTTTGAGATGATGAAAATAATCTGTATTTTTATTGTGATCATAATTACATGGGTGTATCCATTGGTAAAAATTCATCTTTAAATTCTTGTTGATATTGCATTGAATACCTAAATCAATTTGAGTTTGCCAATTCATGAATCTGATATATACCTCCCCTTACTTAGATCTTCATTAGATTCTTCCAATAATATTTTAGTTTTTTCTGTGTAGAGGTCTATATGTATTTCCTGGAAATATACTATACACATGATATTTTTTTTTAAGTTTGTTTGTTTATTTATTTATTTATTTATTTATTTAGAGAAAGAGAGACCAGGGGAGGGACAAAAGGAGAGGGAGAGAAAGAATCTCAAGCAGGCTCCGCATTGTCAGTGCAGAGCCCAACATGGGGCTCAGTCTTATGAATCGTGAGATCATGGACCTGATCTAAGATGAAGAGTTGGACGCTTAACCGACTGAGCAACCCAGGCGCCCCACTTAAAATCTTATTTCATTTCCCTAATTATCTGCTTTTGCTTCACAGAAATATAGTTGATTTGTTTTATGTCAATCATGTGTCCATCAAGCTTCCTAAATTCACTAATATTAGCGATTTATCTATAATTTATTTTGGACTCTTTATTACATATACAATTAGGTCATGTAAAAATGATATGATTTTCATTTCTTCCTTTCCAATACTCAAAGTTTTTCTTTTTTCTTGCCTTATGTTTCTTAAAAAGAACTCCAGTTACAAAGTTATATAGAAGTGACAAGAGCAGGTACTCTCAGGTATGTTGCTGATCTCAAATTTAAAAAAAGTTCCAATATTTAACCATCAGAAATGATGTTTTCTGGAGGTTTCTTGTAGATTCCCTTAGCAGATTAAGGAAATTCCTTTCAATGTTTAAATTATGAGTCAATAAGATTGTATGAGACAGTGGATTTCGGCTCTTCGGCATTTATTGAGGTAGGGTTTATTCCCATTTCAAGAGTCAGCAAACTTTTTCTATAAAAGACCAGGTAGTAAATATTTCAGGTTTTGCAAGCCACCTTGGCTCTGTTGCAATTATACAACTCTGTCATTTTAGCAGGAAACAATAATAGACAATATAGAAAAGAATATGCTAGTTGTTTTCTAGTAAAGCTGTATTTACAAAAATAGGTATAGTGGCCAGACAGATTTGGTTCCTGGGCAGTAGTTTGATAACTCCTGTTTTATTCTGTTAATGTGAATTACACTGATTGCTTGCTAGAATAACTCAACTTAGTTGTGATGTACATGTGATGTATATTTTTTTGTATATTGCTTGTTTCTGTTTATTCTTTGCTTAGGATTTTTATATACATGTTCATGTGTGAAAATGACCTGCAATTTTCCTTTCTTGTACTATCTTCAGGTTTTGCTATTAAGATTATGCAGCTTCATGGGCATCTGGCTGGCTCGGTCAGTGGAGCATGTAACTCTGATGTCAGGGTCATGAGTTTGAGCCCCATGTTAGGCATGCAGCTTACTTAAAAAAAAAAAAAGTTATACTGTTTCATAAAACATGTACGGAAGCAGTCTCCCTTTTGCTATTTCTGTGATGACTTTATGTAAGATTGGTGTTATTTCCTTCTTAACTTTTCCATAGAATTCACTAGTGATACCCCTGGGCCAAGTGTCTTTGTGGTAATGTTTTGTTTCTGGATTTAATTTCTTTAACAGATTTGGGACCGCTGAGACATTTCTTTTTTCTTGCATTAGTTTTATTATGTTTTTCTATAAACCTGTACTTTTACTCTAAATTTTCCAATTTATTGGCATGAAGGTACTCATAACTTGTTAATGTCATTAAGATCTACAAGGCCCTCTTTTCATTTTTCATATTATGTCTTCTCTTTTTTCTTGATTACTCCTGCCAGCCATTTATCAATTTTATTAGCTTTTTTCATGGTATAACTTACAGTTTTCTTTACATTCCCCATTATATATTGTGTATTTCATTGATTTCTGTTCTTTATTATTTTCTTTCTTCTACATTCTTTGGGTTTAATAAGCTGTTTTTTAATGTAACATCTTAAGGTAACGATTCTTAGTCTTTCTCCTTTTGTTTTATATATATACATATATAATGTTTATTTATATTTGAAGGAGTGAGAGAAAAAGAGAGAGAGAGAGAGAGAGTGTGTGTGTGTGTGTGTGTGTGTGTGTGTGTGTGTGCACGCGCACAAGTTGGGGAGGGGCAGAGAGAGACAGAGACAGAATCTGAAGTAGGCTCCAGGCTCTAAACTGCCAGCACAGAGCCTAATCTGACTCTGGCCTCAGGTCATGATCTCCTGGTTCATGAGTTCAAGCCCTGCATCGGGCTCCACACTGGCAGCATAGAGCCTCTTGGGGTTCTTGTTCTCTCTTCTCTCTCAGTCCCTCCCTTCCTTGCACTTTCTCCCAATAAATAAACAAACTTTTAAAAAATACATTTCTTAATTTTCAAACACATGGGTGTTTTCTAATTATGTTACTGATTTCCGCCTTAGTTCTCTGGGGCCAGAGAATATATTTTTATGCTTTTACTTCTTTGAAATTTGTAAAGCTGGCTTGACAGCCACTTTTTTAAGTGTTTGATATTTGCTCAAAATGTATGTGTAGTCTATAGTTCTTAGGCATGGTGTTTTTTGTATTTTGATTTTTTTTAACGTTTATTCATTATTGAGAGACAGAGAGACACAGAGCGTGAGCAGGGGAGGGTAGAGAGAGGGGAGACATAGAATCTGAAGCAGGCTCCAGGCTCCAAGCTGTCATCACAGAGCCCGACGTGGGCTCGAACTCACAAACCGTGAGATCATGACCTGAGCCAAAGTCAGACACCCAACCAACTGAGCCACCCAGGTGCCCCAGGCATGGTGTTTATATGTGCGTATATATTAGACAAAGATTGTATTCCTTGAATATTCTATATTGTTTTTAATTTTTTTATCTGCTTATTTTATCAATTACCAAGAAAACTGTGTTAAAATCTCCAGCTATAATTGTCAGTTTCTCTATTTCTCCTTCAGTGCTATCAATTTTTACTTTATCCTAAATATATGGTTGGTGTTAGGTACAAAGTTAGAATTAAGTATTCCTAGGAAATTAAACCTTTTATCATTACAAGATATCCCTCAATATCTCTTGCTATCCATCTTGACCTGAAGTGTACTTTGTTTTACTATATACTAGCTCTTTTTTTTTTTTTTACATTTATTATTTTTGAGAGACAGAGTGAGACAGAGTGCGAGCAGAGGAGGAGCAGACAGAGAAGCAGACACAGAATCTGAAGCAGGCTCCAGGCTCTGAGCAAGCGGTCAGCACAGAGCCCGATACGGGGCTCGAACCCACAAACTGTGAGATCATGACCTGAGCCAAAGTCAGACACTTAACTGACTGAGCCACCCAGTCACCCCATATACTAGCTCTTTTTGCTTAGTATTTGCATGATATCTTTCTCACCCTTTTACTTTCAATTTTTTTTTTACCTCTTAGTTTAACGTTTATCTCATGTCGCATATAGGTGCAATTTCTTTTTTTTTAAAGTTTATTTATTTATTTTGAGGGAGAGAGAGCATGTGCAAGCAGTAGGATGGGCAGAGAGAGAGAGGCAGAGAAAATAATCCCAAGCAGGCTCCGCGCTCTCAGAGAATATAAGTATTAATGTAGTTATCTTGAAGGCTACTAAAATACTATTTGCTTTCTATTTTCCATGTTGTTATATGTTTCTTTTTCTTTCTTTTTAGTATTCTTTTTTGTTATTACCTTATTATAATAAAGTATTATAATATACATGGTTACATATTTTTATATGGTTCTCTAAGAAAACCCCAGAGATTATGCATTTTGGATCCATCTGTCTAATATAAATTAGAAATTCTACTACTTTCTGAAACAATGAAGGGAAGTTAGAATATTCAACTTCATTTGTCCTACCCAAATTATATATTGTTTTTTCAATATTTTAATACTATTTATAAGCCCCTAGGGACTATTTTATTCAGTTAATTTTTTTTTATCTTACGCATATGTTTACTCTTGATGGTCTTTATTTCTTCCTCCATCTCCAAATTTCCATTTACGATAATTTTCTTCTGCCTAAAGGACATTCTTCAGTATTTCCCTCAGTGAGTGTTTGCTAGTGACTAATCCTTTCTGGTTTTGCATGAAAAAAAAACCCTTAATTTTGCCTTCAATTTTAAAGGTTATTTTCATTAGAAATATATTATCATACCAGCTTTATAGGTATTTTCTTTTAGCATGTTGAAGGTAACATTCCATGTTAGTGTAGAAGTCAGCTGATAGTGTTATTATCTTCTTTTTTGTAATATACCTATGTTTTTCTTTAGATATTTTTAAGGTTTTCTCAGTGTCTTTGGTTTACAGCAGATTTATTGGTTTTTTTCTAAGAGTGAATTTCTTTTATTTATCCTGCTTATTGTTAATAGTTTTTCTTAAATCTGTTGCTTGATTCTTTGGCCAGTTTGAAAATTTCTAAACAAAATATCTTCATATGTTGTTTCTGCCGTTTTTTTTACCTCCTATTATCTGGTACTCTAACTATACATACATTCAGTTTTTTCAACATACCATGTTTTAGATTATTTTTCAGTGTTCTCTTTTTATCTCTCTCTGCTTTGATGTGGAGATTATATATATATACATATACATACATATATATATATATATATATAATTATCTTCTAATTCCCTACTTCTCTCTTCAACTAGGTCTCATTTTCAGTCCAATTTTTGAGCACTTAATCTCAATCAACGTAGTTGTCATTTCTACACTTTCCAATAGGTGCTTCATTAATAGTTCTTGGGGCACCTGGGTGGCTCAGTTAGTTGAGCTTCCAACTTGTTTTGGTTCAGATCATGATCTCATGGTTCATGAGATCAAGCCCCACATTGGGCTCTGTGCTGATAGCATGGAGTCTGCTTGGGATGCTCTCACTAGCTCTCTCTCTCTCTCTTTCTGCCCTTCTCCTGCTCACACACACACTCTCTTTCTCTCTCAAAATAAATAAACTTTTAAAAATTCTAATTTTTGCTTTAAAAACTTGACTTTTATCTTTGGAAACACATACTGTGTGTTCTTTTTCTTGAAGTGACAAATTTTGTTCCTTTTTAGAAATATCTGCCCAAATATCTAACTCTGAATAACCACAGTGTGTCAGTCTCTCTTTAGATATAAATGATGTTCCATGAGAAAGGGGGCTGGGTCAGCTAGCAACTCAGAGATTTACAAAAGTGCTTTTTCTTAGGGCACCGGGGTGGCTCAGTTGTAATGCATCTGAGTTTGTTCGGCTCAGGTCATGATCTCACAGTTGGCAAGTTTGAGCCTCACATTAGGCTCTGTGCTGACAGCTCAGAGCCTGAAGCCTGCTTCAGATTCTGTGTCTCCCTCTCTCTGCCCTGCCCCCACTGACAATTTGTCTCTCTCTCAAAAGTAAATAGACATTAAAAAAAAATTTTAAAGTGCTTTTTCTCAAACTAGCCACCTTGCTTTGAAGGTAGTAGAAGTACCTTATGTGTACTTCCCATTCTGTACATTAAAAATATAACTACTCATGACTCAAGACTTGATAAAATTAGTAATTTATTGCTTCTTCAATGACATTCTTTTTAAAATTTTTGTTAATGTTTATTTATTTTTGAGAGAGAGAAAGAGACGGAGCACGAGTGGTGGAGGGACAGAAAAAGAGGGAGACAAAGATCTAGCAGGCTCCAGGCTCTGAACTGTCAGCACAGAGCCCAACGCGGGGCTTGAATTCATGAACCGTGAGATCATGACCTGAGCCGAAGCTGGACGCCTGACCGACAGGGCCACCCAGGCGCCCCCTTATTCAATGACATTCCTAAATGAAACTGGCATTTTTTCAAATGACTGCTTAGTGGTAAAGAATACAATGTATACTAGTATAGTCTGGTGCTACTGTCTTGATTCATACTAAGGCTCCAGCAATTGTACCCATTTCTTTTGTACTGCAAACGTAAATATTCATACAATGAAAGGATAAATACTGTTCTAAGATGATCACTACAGTTTTCACATCGTAAATCCCTTGAAAGGTTTTTGGGTACTTCCAAAGATCTGTGGACCACAGTTTGAGAAACACTGCTGATGTGGGGCTGCCAAGTGAATGATCAAGAAAGAATTCTTGAGGCATTTTTGGTGCAAAAAGGTGCTTTTATTATACTTCAGGGACAGGACCTGTAGGCAGAAAGAGCTGCACTGGGATTATGAAGAGTGAATGCTTATATTCTGAAGAGTTAGTGGGGGTTGGGGGGGGGGGGGTAACATAAGTCCCTAAGGAATTTGTGCATGCTGAAAGCAAGGTCTTCAGGACCTTGGAGGGTCCTATTGTTAAGATAAGGTTGCTTTTAGTCTGTAATAAAACATCGACATTAAAGCAGCCATGAGTTCCTTGAGGAACGTCACACTCTTCATGTCTCAGGTAATTATCAGTGGGCTCCAAGTCGTTAACACTTAATTTTAGCTACATTTCTCTTTCCTTTGCTCTCCTCATCAACTGCCTTATTCCAATCATTAACTGAGATGATGCAAAACTTAGTGTTAGTCCTTGTGAGAAAAGGTCTATTTTTGGTTCATTCTTACTTCTGAGTCGTGGTCCTTTGGGCCCCAAACAAAAACTTAGGTGTTTACCATGACCCCTATACTTTGACAGGCTTTGAACTCCAATTTTTGTCTACCAAAAGCCTGCTTCACTAATCACCTAAGCTTTAGGAATAGACAAATACCTTAAGGGGAAAATGCTAGGCTTACCCCTGTGAGTTTTCCTTCTCTTCTGAATCTTCGCACCATAACTCTTCATTCCTTGTTAGCTATTTGGAGTCAGATTATATATTTGAAAAAAATGTGTCCATTATTCCTGTTGTTCTCAATAGGAGATCTGGATCAAATCGTCAAGACTGCCATTGTTGGAAGTCTCTAGGCTTTAAACTGCTACTTGATGCCCTTTTTATAAAGTATAAAGGTAGACTATGCTCGCTTTAAACATTTTAAAATACAAACTTTAGAACAGTAACTTCTCTCTTCTCACCATGTCTCAACTCTTTCCAATCCCTGGACTCCTGCAAAGAAAATCACTCTTGTCAACTTGATGTATGTCCTTTCCCTCTTTTCTCTATAGATGTAGAAATATATTGTTGTACATACATTTAAAATATATATAAGTGGGCTCGTGCTACATTTTTACTCTTCCTAATTTCCCTCTTACAGAATAATCTTAACTTTTTAGTTGGCTCAATAATTAATAACAACAGTTAGCATTTTTCAAGTGTTTATCTGTGTTAGGTAATGCCTTCATATACTAATACATTATTTCATCTGCCCTTCCCAACCTTTTGAAGTCTGCATTATTATCCTCCTTTTACAGCTCAGGAAAGTAGGTTCTAGGGAAGTGAAATATGCCTACCCAAAGTCACACTGTTAAGTTGTAGTGTCAGTGTGAGTTCTGAATGTGTAAAGTAATCCTTGTCAAGATTTAAATACTATCTCATTTCTGAAATATATCTATAATACACTATAACACTTTCGAGATGTGTTTCAATGAAAGCTATACACATATTTTCCATTGATGTCAATTTCCTGGTTCTTGTATGTAAGATGTAACAAACTGAGTAAACTAAGTGAAAGGTACAAGGGACTCTTGTTACCATGATTGTAACTTCCTGTGAAGCTATAATTATCTTAAAATTAAGTTACTTAAGGGGCATCTGGGTGGCTCAGTCAGTTAAAGGTGAGACTTCAGCTCAGGTCCTGATCTCAGGGCTGGTGAGTTTAAGCCATGCATCTGGCTCTGTGCTGACAGCTCAGAGCCTGGAGCCTACTTCAGATTCTGTCTCCCTCTGTCTCTGCTCCTCCCCCACTCGTTCTCTCTCTCTCTCTCTCTCTCTCTCTCTCTCAAAAATAAATAATCATTTTTAAAAGTTACTTAGAAATTTACATACTGTATGATTCCATTCATGTAAAAAATTTTTTTAATATTTTTTAATGTTTATATTTATTTTTGAGACAGAGAGAAACAGAGCATAAGCGGGTGGGGGGGGGTGCAGAGAAAGAGGGAGACACAGAATCCAAAGCAGGCTCCAGGCTCTGAGCTGTAAGCACAGAGCCCCACGCGGGGCTTGAACTCATCAACTGCGAGATCATGACCTGAGCTAAAGTCCAACGCTCAACCGACTGAGCCACCCAGGCACCCCTATGTAAAATTTTTAAAATGACAAAAGTATAGAGATTAAGAACAGATTCGTGGTTTCCAAAGGTTGGGAGCATGGAGAGATGGGTATGACTGTTAGTGGGCAACACAAGGAATCTTTATAGTTACGGAACAGTTGTGTATCTTGATTGTGGCAGAGGTTATACCAATCTATACATGATAAATTGCAAATAACTACACACACATACACAAATGAATACATGTAACCTGGCAAGATCTGAATAAACTCTGTGGATATTTACCAATGTCATTTCCTGGTTTTGTTAATGTACTATAGGAATGTATAATATTACCATTGAGGGAAAGTGGGGGAAGGGTACAGGGGACGCTCTGCACATTTTTGAAATTTCCTGTGATCTATATTTCAAAAGAAAAAAAATTACAGTTATGTAACAAAACACTAAACACTTCTTATATAAAAGCTTCTTGTAAATGTTGGTTTAACATAACATTCATTGTAAAACTTCAGAAATTCTTGAAAAGTTAGAGTGAGTTGTTTTGGTTAGAATTACTGGTTTCTTTGTTCGTTTGTTTTTCAGAAGCACCAAGCTTTTCAATAGTTTTTAATATTAAACAAAAAAGATGGGGGCGCTTGGGTGGCTCAATCGGTTAAGTGTCTGACTCTTAGTTTCAATTCAGGTCATGATCTCACGTTTTGTGAGTTCCAGCCCTGCATTGGGCTGGTCCCCTGCTTGGGATTCTCTCTCTCTCTGACCCTTCCCCGCTCATATACTCTCTCTCAAAATAAATTTTTAAAAAGTAAAAAAAAAAAAAAAAAAAAGAAAGAAAGAAGAAAGATGAGGGGTAAATAAAAATTGTTTTTAGTAGTCAACTAAAATTCTGAATTAAGTATTTGGAATTAAGGATATTGAGTTTTCCTCTTTATAGGTAATTATTCTTTTTTCTTATATATTTTTTTAAACATTTCTTTTATTTTTGAGAGAGGGCAAGCAAGTGGGAGGGGGCAGAGGATCCAAAGTAGGCTCTGCGCTGACAGGCTGACAGCAGCGAGCCTGATGTGGGGTCGAACTCAAGAACCGCAAGATCAAAGTTGAAGGCTCAACGGATTGAGCAACCCAGGTGCCCCTCTTTTGTCTTCTTTTAGTTAAGGTTGGTTTCACCAAACTTAAGATATTCCACAGTGGAAAACAACATATATTAAACAATACATGGAAAGTAATAATAATAAATAAGCTTACCTGGCTGTTACTACCTACCAGATACCATTATAAATTATTTCTGCCTACAAACACATTTAAACCTGAGAATAACACTTTACTACTGATTTTAAATATTCTCATTTTATATATTGGCACAACAACAGACACTCAGATCAATGGAACAGAATAGAGGACCCAGAAATAGACCCACAAACATATGGCCAACTAATCTTTGACAAAGCAGGAAAGAATATCCAATGGAATAAAAACAATCTCTTCAGCAGGTGGTGCTGGGAAAACTGGACAGCAACATGCAGAAGAATGAACCTGGACCACTTTCTTACACCATACACAAAAATAAACTCAAAATGGATGAAAGACCTAAATGTAAGACAGGAAGCCACCAGAATCCTTGAGGAGAAATCAGGCAAAAATCTCTTTGATCTTGGCTGCAGCAATTCTTACTCAACAGGCCTCTGAAGGTAAGGGAAACCAAGGCAAAAATGAACGATTGGGACCTCATCAAAATAAAAAGCTCTGCACAGCAAAGGAAACAATCAGCAAAACTGAAAGGCATCCGATGGAATGGGAGAAGATATTTGCAGTATCAGATATCTGATATTTGCATATCAGATAAAAGGTTAGTATCCAAAATCTATAAAGAACTGATCAAACTCAACACCCAAAAAACAAATAATCCAGTGAAGAAATGGGCAAAAGACGTGAATAGACACTTCTCCAAAGAAGACATCCAGAGGGCCAAACGACACATGAAAAAATGCTCAACATCACTCATCATCAGGGAAATACAAACCAAAACCACAATGAGATACCACCTCACATCTGTCAGAATGGCTAACATTAACAACTCAGGCAACAACAGATGTTTGTGAGGATGCTGAGAAAGAGGATCTCTTTTGCACTGCTGGTGAGAATGCAAACTGGTGCAGCTACTCTGGAAAACAGTATGGAGGCTCCTCAAAAAATTAAAAAAAGAACTGCCCTATGACCCAGCAATTGCACTACTAGGTATTTATCCAAGGGATACAGGTATGCTGTTTCAAAGGGGCACATGCACCTTTGTTTATAGCAGCACTATCAACAATAGCCAAAGTATGGAAAGAGCCCAAATGTCTATGGATGGATGCATGGATATAGAAGATGTGATGTATATATATATGTGTGTGTGTATATATATATATATATATATATATATGATGTATATATATGTGTGTGTGTGTATATATATATATATATATATACACATCACATCTTCTGTATCCATTCATCCATCCATTGACACACACACACACACACACACACACACACACACACACACACACACTGGAGTATTACTTGGCAATCAAAAAGAATGAAATCTTGCCATTTGCAACTACGTGGATGGAACTAGAGGGTATTATGCTAAGCAAAATTAGTCAGAGAAAGACAAATATCATATGACTTCACTCAATATGAGGACTTTAAGACACAGAACAGATGAACACAAGGGAAGGGAAGCAAAAATAATATAAAAACAGGGAGAGGGACAAAACATAAGGGACTCTTAAATATGGAGAACAAACAGAGGGTTACTGGAGGGGTTGTGGGAGGGGGGATGGGCTAAATGGGTAAGGGGCAGTAAGGAATCTACTCCTGAAATCATTATGGCACTATATGCTAATTTGGATGTAAATTTAAAAAGATTTTAAAAATATTCCCATCTTATAGATGAGGACAAAAAGACAAGAGCTGTTTCACAGGCAGAAATGTTGTGCCTTTTTACAGACTTTCTACTATAGTTATATTTGCAGAAATGTCTTAAGCAGTGTACTTTGGGCTTTTAAATTTTTTCTTTGATTAAAATAGTATTATCTTAATTGCTGTCATTAGCAATAGTTTGATGTACTATTTGCTCTATTTAGTGGATTATCTGCCCATTTACTGTATTTTGTTCACAAGGCAGAAAATGAAAAGAAACACTATTTCCAGGCACCTGGGTGGCTCACTTGGTTGGGCATGGGACTCTTGATTGTAGTTCAGGTTATGATCCCAGTGTGGTGGTATCCAGTGCTGAGCATGGAACCTGCTTGGGTTTCTCTCTCACTCTCTCTCTCTCCCCTATGCCCATCCCCCATGCCCAACCCCTACATGCTCAATGTCTCTAAAATAGAAAAACAAAAATTAAAAATTTTATTTATTTTTATTTATTTTTAATTTACATCCAAGTTAGTTAGCATATAGTGCAATAATAATTTCAGTAGATTCCAATGATTCATCCCCTATGTATTACACCCAGTGCTCATCCCAACAAGTGTCTTCCTTAATGCCTCTACACATTTAGTCCATCCCCTCACCCACAACCCCTCCAGCAACCCTCAGTTTGTTCTCTGTATTTAAGAGTCTCTTATGTTTTGTCCCCCTCCCTGTGATTATTTTTGCTTCCCTTCCCTTATGGTCATGTGTTTTGTATCTTAAATTCCACATACAAGTGAAGTCATATATTTGCCTCTCTCTGACTGATTTCACTTAGCATAATACCCTCTAGTTCCATGCAAGTTGTTACAAATGACAAGATTTCCTTCTTTTTATTGCCAAGTAATACTCCATTGTATATATATACCACATCATCTTTAGTGCAAAAAAGAAACACTATTTTGAAAATTATCATGTCTTTCCTTGCTTTAAACCGATGTAAAATATGTGAGACAGTAAAATGAAATTTACAATTTGAAGCTAAAATGAAGAGGTTGAGATTTAACTCACCCCTGGTGCTCTGACAGGTTTGCAAAAATAAAAATATCTGACCTTCAAATTTCTCTCAGTTAAGCTCTAGTCTATGCTGTCATCTTTGTAACTGGAGTGATCTGACACCACTGCTGGAGCTACAGCGTGCTGGGAAAACTAGGAAGCCTGCACCAAACACCGAGGGTAGCAGAAGAACTCTGCCAACTCGCAAGCACAGCCGTGCCCAGGCAGGCCAGCAGGAGGACTTCTGAGGGGCACCTGGCCCCCAGACGCCAGGGCTTCCCCATGGCGACAAGAAGTGGGTGCCCAAACACTTCCGGGAGGCACTTTGAGGCCGGGCAAGCACTTCCGGGTGGCACGTGGCAGCGGGGCGGCTCTTTCGCACGTCTCACCTGTAGTAGCGTCGTCCACGCCACAGGAATCGGCGTAGGCTTGTGCCATGGCGTCTCGGTATGACCGGGCAATCACTGTCTTCTCCCCAGACGGACACCTTTTCCAAGTGGAATATGCCCAGGAAGCGGTGAAGAAAGGATCCACAGCGGTGAGCAGCCAACTTCACCACCACCCCCCACCCCGCCCACCGTGCCCGGTGTCATGCCTTCCTTACCCAGCTGCCCCAGCCCAAGGCTCCGGTGTGTGGGGGCGGGGGGGGGGAGGGGGGGGTCAGGAAAGGAGAGCCTCCCACTTGTGAAAATTGCTTTGTTCTTTTAATTGATGGAGATGCCCTTTCTGAAATTTGAGCAAGAGGCAGCAAGAGGTAGATTTCATAGGTGTGCAGCCGCTTTCGAAGGATAGCTCCAGACCCCAAACTAGGGTGTCAGTTGAAGCCTTGATTTTAGAAGCAATATGAATGCCGTGTCTGACAATAAGAGAAGAAAAGACTTTTAGCCAGTAACAGCCATCCTGAATGCACATAAGCCACTTCCGCGGGAATTCACAGATGCGTGGAAAAGTAGCAGTTACTTTGTGTGGGTACTGTTGTTTAGCAGTAATTACATTACAAATAGACCATGCCTGCCCCTGAAATAGGAACGATTAAAGTAAAATTGAATCTCTTGTTGAGAAGTTGGTCAAAAACGCCAAGCCAGTTATCATACATTTCCACCTGTTAAAAGTAATTGTCCTAAAGTTTTCACCTGAATATTTGGCAGCCTTTTAGAGCCTCTAAGCCCCAAGAAACTCCGATCTTTTGCCACTTTTTGGTTGTTGTTCAAATAATGCTGGAATTCCTTGAGAGATTATACCCTACATTATATTTATGTATCCACATTTCTGAAAAACTTTTAAATGCTCAGGGTAGCAGTACTATTCCTGCCAAGTTTTAATTATATCTAATAATATTAGTGATTTATAAAAATTAAAAAGGACAACATTGCCCTGGTAACCAAAGATCTATTACCCCGAATCTTCTAAGTCCTAACCTATGAATTCAGAAGGATCCAATATTTTTTTAAATCTCTCAAATTTCATGAGCATGTTTGTTTTGTATTTTGGAAATTGAGACACTAGCTATGAGACTATGCCATGCATTTCTAAGTGTAGCAGTGTCTGTATTTTCCCTCACTTTCCAAAGCAATTTAGTTATGGAAGGAAATAATTCACTTTTATTATAAATCTATCAAATGTAAAGTGGTAAAAAAAAATAACACTAGAAAGAATCTTATCATTTTTAAGTATTTTTCTATTTAATTGGGCCCTCTAGTTTTGCTTCTGTTTTATAAGTAATTTTTTTAGAATTGTAAATTTAAGAAAAGCCTGATGTAGCTTAAACCAAAAGGGTACCATTTTGATAAAAACAAAAAGTTATATAATCCCCAACAAGGCATGAAGCATATGGTTAGAAAATAATGCCCAAGTTTTAGAGCCTAAAATAAAGGAAGTAATGGTGGAAGACTGGGGTGTAATAAGAAGCCACACTGGCTCATTTAAAATGTTTTAAGAATGCTATAGAACTGATTGATAGTTCCTTTGTAATGAGCTGTAAAAGGGTAAAGATATAAAAATACCTATAGTGGGCATTTTTAAAGATACATTGGAAGGATGAGACAGTTTCGTCTCAGGATTCTGAAATTATAATTTGCATCTTTGCATGGAGTTGTTCATTGCGTTTCCTTGAGGGTGCTATGACCTTTTATGGGGGGTAAAGTTTATAATGGCATTTATTAAAATACGCCACAAAATACTCTGTCTGTAAACAGTAGTTGCTGTGAGGACTTATAAATAAGCCAGGGCTGACCAGTTTTGACCAGCATGTGGATGCAGTATTATTTAGTAATACAGGAAGTTATGGGGACCACAGTGAGAGTCTTGGCCTCCACTTCCTTCTTATTGATTATCTTATAGCATGAAATGAGGCAAGAGGCCTGTTTTCTTTTTGCTTTAGTTCCTTTTTTTATAAATGAAAAACATGTTTGAATAACATCCTGGAGAGGTAATACCTTTCTTCTTAGGAAAAAAAGTCATGAATCCTTTACAATATTCCCATGAAAAAGGTAAGATTTATTACCATTCCTTACACTGTCCTTTCTCTGACCCCGAACTGTTACTGGCTCCACGTTTCCTACTTTTTCAAATCTCAGCTTCACATTCTGGCCATCAAATTCTTCCATAATCCTTATCAACCCTCTTTAATTAAAGGGGCAGCTTCATTGGTTTACCCATATGTGTTTGTGCCCTCGTAGGTGGGTGGAGGAGAAAACACCTTTATTTCTGCCACACTCCCTCTTATTTATCCTTTGGGAATCTCCTCACATTGCTTGTCCTTGATGAAGCCTTCTCTGATGCACTCCAGCCATCATGGCTCTTATTCTTTTCCGGAATTTATAATCTGTACCAACTATTTGGCCTCATATTCACTTTGTTGTTAAATTTTTTAAATGTTTATTTATTTTGAGAGAGAGCACATGCAGGAGAGAAGCAGAGAGAGAGTGAGAGAGAGAGAAACCCAAGCAGGTTTTGCGATGTCAGCTCAGAGCCTGATGCAGGGCTCGATCTCACGAACCCCAAGATCATGACCTGAGCCAAAATCGAGAGTCAGAAGCCCGACCGACTGAGCTACCCAGGTGGCCCGTGGCCTCATATTCACTTTAATTTCAGGTCTATTTAATAGGCTTCTCACACCAACTGGATAGTAGGATCTTTAAGAAGCTAGGTAGCCTAATTCCTCTTGTATTTATATATATACCACATGATATACTACAGTGAGGGGGCTAGGTAAGAAGTAAGCATTTAAGTAATATTTCTTTTGTGCCAAGTATTTTATGCACATTTTGTAATGTTAAGGACGGTATTTAACTCCCTTTTTTTATGTGTGGAAACTGATTCATGGCTGTGATAGTTTCCTGAAGGTACTCAGCTAGAAAATGATGGAGCCCATATTCACACCTAATTTTTTCTACTTCCAAAACCTCTGATCTTTGCATTGTACCATGAAATTTGTTCAATAAATATTTGAATATTAATTGGCTATCACTATCATGAATTTGGAAGGCAAGTATGCATCAGGTAAGGCAACCAACTTCTCTAAACTGCAGTTTCTTTAATAGTAAAACAGGCAGCAAACTAGCGCCTGCTTCATAGAGCTGATGTGAGTTAAATGAGGTAATAATACATGTTAAGCATCTTGCACAGTGTCTGGTTCACAGC
The DNA here is from genome assembly GCF_022079265.1 of Lynx rufus. Lineage (NCBI taxonomy): Eukaryota > Metazoa > Chordata > Mammalia > Carnivora > Felidae > Lynx > Lynx rufus. The sequence goes on along the minus strand of NW_025814837.1, from coordinate 15,207,778 downwards.
AGCTATTTAATAAATGGTTGCTATTATTATTTACTCTCCCTTTGCTTTCTCTTTTCCCTTCACTTTTGTCTGTGGTTCTTCTAGCACATTCATTTTTGTTGAGCACTTAGATATGCCAAACATGGTGCTGGGTTCTGGGGTTTCACAATGAGTAAAATCCCCGTTCTTAGAGAGTTTACTATCTTGCAGGAACATTAGATGATTAAGTGAATGGTCCTAAGTAGGCCTAAATGAGTGTTATAATGGGGAGAATATGGTACAGTATGGGAACTCTAGATGTTAGGGAGATTCTCCTGAGGAGGTGATATTTAAGTAAGCACCTGAAAGATGAACGGTAGCCAGGTTAAAAGGTGGGAAGGGGGAGGGGTATTTTAGACAAAGGAAATAGCATGTGGAAGACCAAGCAGCAAAAGACAACTATGTTCTATGAATTGGAAGGCATTCCAGATCACTGAAGCAATGTAAAAAAAAAAGACAGATGGAGAGAGAGAGAGATAAAACTAGAAAGAAGGGCTGGATATAGAATGACTTTAAGAAAGTAAGAGGCCTTGAAGGATTTTAATGTGGCTATTGTCATTCTCTGGATTATTACTGATCTCTCCTTCTAGTAACAGACTGCATTTGTCCAACCACAGAGGCACTCACACGACTCACATAGATTTATTCATAGTCTCTATCCTCCTGTACACAGTGATAAGCATGTGACTCAAATCTAGCCAATGTAAGTCCATCCTTAGGACTTTTTTAACACTAGAAATAGAGGTAGCTTTTTTACTCTGGGACAACTGTTGGGACGTGTGTCCAAGATTGCCAGTGGCCATCTTTCTTTTTCTGTAACAGAGAAAGTTTCTGTGCATTAAGAGAGCAAAAGGCTGATATGTAAAGAGTAAATATTACAGTCCCTACATCTTATGGTTCCAGGTCCAGTTCTGTGCTGTCTCAGTTTGCTTAGTGAGAAATAGTCCTTACTAGTACAAGTTTTTAAGTAGAGGAATGACACATTCAGATTTTCTTTTTCTTTTTTTCATGTTTTTATTTTTCAAAGATTTCTCAGACATTAATGTGGTCAGTGGATTGGATGATATCAAGACTGGAAGCAGAGAAACCACAAAGGAGTCTATGAAGTAATCCAGATGAAATATGATAGTTTTCACTAGGTTGGGGCAGAAATGGGAATAAGGCAGATTTTAGAGAAACTTTAGTGGCATAGTTGATACAATTTGATTATTATTTGGGTAGTATTGGGGGAGAGGAAGAGGAGAGAACTGAACAGGGAGGAGTCAAAGATGGCACCTCTGTTTTTGGATTTAGCCTCTGGGTAAATGGCCCTGCCATTTTCTTAAGGAAAATTAAACTTGACTGAAGTTTGAACCATTGAGGTTTGGGACTTGTTGAGGTTGAAATGCTTATGGAACTATAGTAGGCAACCTCTAAAATGGCCTCCAGTGATCCCCACTTTCAGATGTTCATGCCCTTGTATAATCTTCTTCCCTTGGGTGTGGGCTGAATCTAGTAACTCTCTTCTAGGGAATAGGATAGGCAAAAGTGATGGGATGTCACTTCAGAGGGTAAGTTACAAAGAGATGGTGACTTATGTCTTGAGCATACTCTTTCACTTTCACTTGCTTGTTCTTCTAGCATGCAGTTGCCATTTTGAGTTGTCCTATGTAGCAAGGAATTGAGAGAAGCTTCTGTTCAAAACACAGTAAGGAACTGAAATCTGTAGCCCTACGATCCCTGGGGAACTGAATCTTGCTAACAACCATGTAAGTGAGTGTGGAAATGGAGCCTCCTGTATGAGCCTTGAGATGAGTACAGCCCTGGAGGACAAACTTGATCACAGGCTTGTGAGAGACCCTAAGTCAGAAGGTAAACTGTGTCCAGATTCCTGACCCACAGAGACTGAGGCATGAGTCTCTGTTAGGAACTCAGGAGATTGATCTGCGCTAGAGATAGTAATTTTGAAGGGCATTATTTCTCTCCCCTACTTAACATGTATGTTGAAGGTCAAGCGATGTTGAAGGTCAAGCGAATGAGTATTCTTGAGTTCTGTCTTCACTCGAGAAGATGAAGTATAGACTGTAGACTAATGCACTATGTAGAGGATAATCTACAACCATGAGGGACCTTAATGATTTGTGTGTAATCCACCCTGGCTAAACTCTGAGAGGAGTTGGGGGTAGAAACCATGTTGCCATCAGCTGAGGGATGATGACACTATTTGGGTTTGAAGGGGTTGAGAGAGAGGTGGGAATGAAATTAATGTGGTCTTTAAGATTTTAAGAGAGACTTTAGCATATGTTTAAATTGCTGGTGAGAATAAAGCCTGTAGAGAAATTCAAGGTTTGTTTGTTTTTATGTTTATTTTATTTATTTTTTTAACTTTTTATTATTGAATATTTGGAACACACAAAGATATAAAGGGAATACCATAATGAACCTCTGTATACCCATTACCCAGCTCCAACAGTTATCAACATTTTACCAGCCTGTTTTATCTTTCCCCAACTTTTCCCTCTTTCCAATGGAGTGATTTTAATTGAATTTTTTATTGAGATAATTGTAGATTCACATGCAGTTGTAAGAAATAATACACAGGGATTTGGGGGCACCTGGCTGACTCAGTTAGTAGAGCATGCAGCTCTTAATCTTGGGGTCATGAGTCTGAGCCACATGTTAGGTGGAGAGATTACTTAAATAAATTAACCTAAAAAGGAAAAAAAGGAAGGAAAGAAAGAAAGAAAGAATACATAGGGATTCCTTGTGTACTTTGCTCATTTTCTGCCAATGGTAGCATTTGCAAAACTATAGCTCAATATCATAACCAGGTTGTTGACATTGATAAAAGCCACCTATTTTATTCAGATTTCTGGTATCACTTGTGTGCATTTGTGTGTATATTAAGTTGTATCAGATTTTATTGCCTGTGAACTTTCTTATATCCACAGTCAAGATTCTTTTTTTTTTTTTTTTTTTTTTTTTCTGAGAGAGAGGCAGGGCGGGGTTGGCGGGGGGAAGAGGGGTAGAGAAAGAGAATCCCAAGCAGGCTCTGCACTGTCAGCACAGAGCCCAATGTGGGGCTCAATCCCATAAACCGTGAGATCATGACCTGAGCTGAAACCAAGGGTTAGATGCTTAACCAACTGAGCCACCCAGCCTCCCCAATACAGTCAAGATTCTGAATAGTGCCAACTCCACAAGGATTCCTCATGATGCTCTTATATAACCACACCCACCTCCTTACCCTGCCTGCCCTACACACCCTTGTATCCATAGCCCTCATCCTTGGCAGCAGTCATCTGCCCTCCGTTTCTAAAATTTTTTCATTTCACTTTTTCATTATGTAAATGCTATTCTATAATATGAAATCTTTTGGGATTTGCTTGTTTCCCCTTTTTCCCCCTTGATCTAAGTTGTCGCATATATCAACATTTTATTGCTCAGTTGTATTCCATGGTATGGATGTACCACAGTGTTTATTCACTTGTTGAAAAATATTTGGGTCGTTTACAGTTTGGAGCTGTTATTTATAGATATGCTATGAACATTTATAGCAGTTTTTTGTGTTAATATAAGTTTTTATGTCTCTGGTATAAATTTCTAACTGTGCAATTACCAGATTATATGGTAATTGCATGTTTGGTTTTATAAGAAACTGCCAAATTGTTTCCCAGAGTAGCTGTATCATTTTACATCCTCACCAACAGTGTAAGAGTAATCCAGCTTCTACACATCCTTGCCAGCATTTGGTGTTATTATTTTTCATTTTGTTCATTCTGATAAGCGTATAATGATCCCTCTTTGTAGTTTTAAATTAGCAGTTAAATGGCTAATGATATCAAACACATTTGTATGTGCTCATTTGCCATTTGTATATCTTCTTCAGTGAAATGTCCTTCATGTCTTTTATCCATTTTCTTTTTCTTCTGTCACATTTTTATTAAATTCCATCCAGTTAACATACATTGTAGTATTAGTTTCAGGTGTAGGATTTATCACTTACCTGCAATACCCAGTGCTCATCACAAGTGCGCTCCTTAATCCCCATTGCCTATTTAACATCCCCCAACCTCCCCTCCAGCAACCCTCAGTTTGTTCTGTATAGGTATGAGTATGTTTTATAGTTTCCCTCTCTTTTTTTTATCCCTATGTTTTTCTGTTTTGTTTCTTAAATTACACATATAAGTGAAATGATACAGTATTTGTCTTTCTCTGACTTACTTTGCTTAGCATAATACTCTCTAGCTCCATCCATATCATTGCAAATGTCAAGATTTCATTCTTTTTTTATGGCTGAGTAACATCCGATTGTGTGTGTGTGTGTGTGTGTGTGTGTGTGTGTGTGTGTGTGTATATGCCACAATTTCTTTATCTGGTCATCAGTCAATGGACACTCAGGCTGTTTCCATATTTTGGCTATTATAGATAATGCTGTTATAAACATTGGGGCACATGTATCTATTTGAATTAGTTTTCTTTTATTCTTTGGGTAAATACCTAGTAGTGCTATTGATAGATCATAGGGTAGTTGTATTTTTAACTTTCTGAGCAATCTCCATACTGTTTACCACAGTGGCTGTACCAGTTTGCATTCCCACCAACAGTGTAGGAGAGTTTCCTTTTCTTTGCATCCTTGCTAACATCTGTTGTTTCTTGTGTTGTTAATTTTAGCCATTTTGACAGGTGTAAGGTGATATCTCATAGTTTTGATTTTATCTTTCCCTGATGATGAGTGATGTTGAGCATCTTTTCATGTGTCTTCTTTGGAAAAATGGCTATTTGTGTCTTCTGCCCATTTTTAATGGGATTATTTATTTTGGGGGTGTTGAGTTTTTTAAGTTCTTTATATATTTTGGATACCAACCCTTTATCACATATGTCATTTGCAAATATCTTCTCCCACTCTGAAGGTTGCCTTTCAGTTTTGTTGATTGTGTCCTTTCCTTTATATCTTGATGAAGTCCCAATAGTTTAGTTTTGCTTGTGTTTCCCATGCCTCAGGAAATGTATCTAGTAAGAAGTTGCTATAGCCTATGTCAAAGAGGTAACTGCCTATTTTCTCCTCTAGGATTTTGATAGTTACCTGTCTCACATTTAGGTCTTCAGTCCATTTTGAACTTATTTTTGTATGCGGCATAAGAAAGGGGTCCAGTTTCGTTCTTTTGCTGTCCAGTTTTTCCAACACCATTTGTTGAAGAGACTTTTTTCCATTGGATAGTCTTTCCTGCTTCATGGAAGATACCATATAGTTGTGGGTCCATTTCTGGTTTTTCTATTCTGTTCCATGGACTAGGTCTCTGTTTTTGTGCCACTGCTATACTGCCTTGATCAGCACAGCTTTGTAATATAACTTGAAGTCGAGAATTGTGATGCCCCCACCTTTGCTTTTCTTTTTCAAGGTTGCTTTGGCTGTTCAGGGTCTTTTGTGATTCCATACAAATTTTAGGATTGTTCTAGCTCTGTGACAAATGCTGTTGGTATTTTGATAGGGATTGCATTAAATGTGTAAATTGGTTTGGGTAGTATAGACATTTCGACAGTATTTCTTCTTCCAATCCATAAACATGGAATGTTTTTCAATTTTATCCATTTTCTAACCAGATTGGCTTTTCCACTGTTGAGTTTTGACAGTTCTTTATGTATTCTAGATCTAGCCCTTCATCAGATGTAGGGTTTGCAAATATTTTCTCCCTGTCTGTAGCTTGTCTTTTCATCCTCTTCATATGGACTTTCATAAAACAAAAGTTTATAATTTTGATGAGGCCCAATTTAACAGTTTTTCCTTTTACGGTTCATATTTCTTGGTGCCAAGTCTAAGAACCCTTTGGCTAGTTCCCAAAATTTTTCTCCTCTGTTTTTTCCTGAAAGTTTATAGTTCTGCATTTTACGTTTAAATCTATGATCTATTTAGAGTTAATTTTTGTATATAGTGTGAGGTATAGGTTGAAAATCATTTTTCAGTGGAGTATTTTGAAATCTCAGATATTTCACAAATAAGTAAATATTTCAGTATACATCTCTAAAAAATAGTTTCTTAAAACCATTATCACTCCTAACGAAATTGACAAAAACTCCTTAATATTTTGTAATCCTCTACACTCTGGTTTTCCTTGTTGCTCACAAAATATCTTTTTGTAATTGTGTTGTTTAGGTCTGAATCTAAAGTCCATGCATTGCTTACCCTTAGGCATCTGTTTTAGTCATGAACAGCATCTCTTCTTTTTTTCCTGGCTTTGACTTCTTGAAGAGACTGGGTTAATTGTTCAATAGAGCATCCCACTTTCTAGATTTATCTGATTGCTTCCTTGCTGTCAGAGATTTTACTATTTGGAGAGAAGAGTCTAATGAATAAATAAATAATTGTAAATGTGTTGACTGAAAGAACAAGTTATTATAAAGGATAATAGAGAAGGACTCCTTGAGGTGAAATTGAAATGGAGACTTGAAATAGGAAAAGAAGCATTCCAGGCAGAGGGACTTGAAAAAGTCTTGAAAAAAGGTAATGTGGCTGGAGCTTGGTGAATAACAATGACATACTGTTGGATAAGTAGGCAGGAGCCAGATCGTGTTCAGCTTTATAGGCAAGACTAAAGAGTTTGAAAAGATTTTCTAAGTACAATGGAGTGCTGTGGAAGGACATTGACCTAGAGAGTAATCTTGACCCTATTAAGGTTTTTAATGCTCACCTTGGCAGCTTTGTGGAGTCTAGATGGGAGTGCAGGGTGGGGGTGGGAAGATGGAGAGCAAAGGTAGAAAGGGGAAAACTATTAGGCTATGTAGTTGTATGTGATCCAGGCAAGAAATGATGGTTGCTTGTACTAGAATGATGATGGGGAATTGGTTAGCTTTTGTAACTGAAATGGACAAAAACAAGGTAATTGATTGGAAATGGATAGTGTGAGAGGAGGAACTATAAAGGATAACAACTGGGGTTTTGGCTTGAACAGTGGAATGGATAGTGACTCATTTCCTCACATGACTCTGGCTGCCAGTTTGTGATGCTTTTTTAACAAGTTATGAAACAGTCTTCACAGATAGTCTTCCTGCTTTTCTAGTGTTGTTTTTAAACTAGGTATGGATATTGAATTTTATCAAATGTTTTGTAGCTTTTATCGTTTATACTATTTAATTGTTTTAGTTAGGACTCTTTCAGTTGCAAGCATGAGAAACCCTACTCGGGGCACCTGGGTGGCTCAGTCCACCTAGCGTCTGACTTTGGTTCAGGTCATGATCTCATCGTTTGTGAGTTGCAGCCCTGCATTGGGCTCTGTGCTGACAGCTCAGAGCCTGGACCCTGCTTTGGATTCTGTCTCCCTTTCTCTTTGCCACCCCCCCTCCCCACTCTCTCTCTCTTTCAAAAATAAATAAATATTTTTTAAAAATTGTTTTTAAATAAAAGAAATCCAACTCAAACTGATTTAAGCAAAAAATTAGGATGGATTTGAACAGCATGGGTCCACTTGAGCTTTTTACACTACTGTAAATGTATATCTCTTACTTACAATTTTTTTAATGTTTATTTATTTTTTGAGAGAGAGAGGGAGCACCAGCGGGGCAGGGGGAGAGAAAAAGAGGGGGGCAGAGGATCCAAAGCAGACTCTGAGCTGACAGCAGCGTGCCTGGTGCAGTGTTCGAACTCACCAACCTCCAGATCATGACCTGAGTTGAAGTAGGACGCTCAACCAGCTGAGCCACTCAGGGGCCCCATTCCTTATGATTTTCTTAATGTTTTCTTTTCTCTGGCTTACTTTATCGTGAGAATAGAGCATATGACACATATAACATGCAAAATGTGTGTTAATCAACTGTTTATATTATCAGTAAGGCTGCCAGTTAACAATAGGCAATTAGTAGTTAAATTTGGGGGGAAGTCAAAAGTTATACATGGATTTTCAACTGCATGAAGTGGTAGGGTTGGCACCCCTAACCCCTGCATTGTTCAAGGGTCAACTGTACTGAATCAAGTACCCAAGGGGAGCAGGGGTAAACCTTCCTTTCAGGCTCAGTTACATGGCTACTACGGTCTTCTTGAATAGCCCTAGAACTGGTGTGTCTCTGTTTCTTTTTCCTTCTTTTCCTCTTCTCTTCCGTCTCTGTGTCCATCTCTTACTTGCTCTTTATATTACTTTCACCCTCAGACATGACCTCCCTAAGAGTAGCTCCTAAATAGTCCTAGGCTCCAGGCTCCTAGCTATAGGTAAAGAATTATCCTGTCTTCCAAACACTTTCAGTAAAACTGTAAGGATTTACTGTTTGACTAGGCTGGGTTGCATTACAGCTGCACCTAAAGACTCCTTATTTTTCCAAGAACAATTGAAGAGCTCTTGTTATCAGAAGGGCAAAAAAACCAGATCTTCATTCTCCCCTGTAACATTTATATTAAAAGATTTGCTTTCATTGAAACTCCTAAAATTCCTGGAATAAACCATAATTGTTTATAGTATGTTACTGTTTTTCTGTGTTTGTAGATTCCATTTGTGAAAATCTTGTTTAGAATTTAAAAAAAAAAATTTTTTTAATGTTTTATTTATTTTTGACAGAGAGAGAGACAGACAGACAGACAGACAGAGCATGAGTGAGGGGAGGGGCAGAGAGAGAGAGGGAGACACAGAATCCGAAGCAGGCTCCAGGCTCTGAGCTGTCAGCACAGAGCCTGATGCGGGGCTCGAACTCAACGACTGTGAGATCATGACCTGAGCCCAAGTAGGATGCTAAACCAACTGAGCCACCCAGGCGCCCCTTGTTTAGAATTTTTAACATCAGCTTTCCTAAATGAAAATCACTGGTACCTTTCTTTATTTAGAAAATGTTATATTTGCCAGATTTTAACATTGTTATGTAGCTTTCCAAAAAAAGAGTCAGGAACATTTTTATTTTGATCTGTGCCATGGAATAATTTAAATAACACAGGAATTACCCATAACAGCAGATTAGGAAAAATTCATCCATGAACCTTCTAGGCATGACACTTGTTTTTGAAATTATCCCATGTTTGTTAGAGACTGTGTTGTCTATTATTTTCTTGAGTCAGTATGGGCAGTTTTTTAATTTTTCTAGTCTGTCATCCTTTTCACTAAGGTTTTCATGTTAATTAACTTAGGGTTATAATTTTTAAATTCTTGCTTTTTCACACTTGTATATATTTTTTATGCTTTGCTCCTCTTGACTAGATTAACTGAGATATCTCTTAATTATTCCTTTAAAAGCTATCTCTTGGTATTACTTGTCAATTATATTGTTTTCTCCCTAATCATTAATTTCTGCTTTTTTTCTTATTTTTCCCATTAAGCTTAGCTTAAATATTTGTATTCCTTTTTTAACTTCTTAAGTAACTTATTATTTTACAATGAGATTAGGAATTTTCTTCTGAGAATAATTTTACCCTCATCCAAAAGACTTTGATATTAGGATTTTCATCGTAAACATTTTCTAGTTTGTGTTGGAAGTTTTAATTGCTTTAAGTCAGAATTGTTTAGGTGAGAATCATAAAAATTATCGTATGTGGTGATCAATTAATTTAATTTATTAAAATTTGGGGGAAATATTGAGATTTTCTTGAGCCATAATTTATGTTACATTGTTAGAAAGTCCCATGGCTTTTCCCTATAAGATATAAAGTTCAACATGAGTCTATTAGATGAGGGTGGGATGTAGAGGGAGGGTTGTCATTTTAGATAGCATGATTAGAGAAAGGCCTGTTAGATAAATTGACAGACTGGAATGAAGTGAGGGAACAATAAGAGCAAAAGCCTTGCTAAATTGTCTTAAGTTTTATTTAATTGAAAGATGTAATCTCAGGTCTAGTTCTGTATTTAACCTATTCTATATTTCTGTTTCAATGATACTAATTGAGAGGACACCTATTTGCATAGTTAGTACTAATATCACCTTTGGCCACAAGGCAATCGTAAACACAAATACCAATTCTCAAAATATTTAGGTTACCATTGTAATACAAAATTAAACTTCTTATAGATTACTCTTGAGCCCCTGAGAATATGGGCATGTTTCCACAGAAGACCCAGTTTGAGAACTACTATCCTTACACATTATTCTTTAGACTTTTTCCCACTTCACTCTCAAGGGAAGAGGTGGAGAGAGGAACAATGGGATTCTTCTTGTTGAATTCATGTTAGAATTGAGGTTTTGTTGATCAGTGAATTAGAGTGAAGGCATTTGGTCTTTCTCTTGGCTGCTTATGTTCCCCAAGCATTATCTCTCCAAATTGTGAGATACATGGGAGAGCTTTCAGAATTTTATCTACTTAATTTTCTAAACTACTTCTACTCCACTACTGGTATTGCCCACTCTACAAGGAATCCACGTGGATTCCCAGCATTTTCTTTCATTTTGGTTAAAATTGTTCTATATCTGCTTAGCACTTCTTCAGGTGTATTGCGTGAGTTTAGGACACCCATGTAGTTATAGCATTGGTGGTATATTCTTCCAATCTCGACCTGTTTGTGTTCTGTACTTTTGGGTTTGGAGAATGGAGTAATCCTGTACCTGTGCAGCTGTTTTCTCAGAAGTCAACTTTTCTCATTTTTTTTCAACGTTTTTTTTTTTTTTATTTTTTTTATTTTTGGGACAGAGACAGAGCATGAACGGGGGAGGGGCAGAGAGAGAGGGAGACACAGAATCGGAAACAGGCTCCAGGCTCCGAGCCATCAGCCCAGAGCCTGACGCGGGGCTCGAACTCACAGACCGTGAGATCGTGACCTGGCTGAAGTCGGACGCTTAACCGACTGCGCCACCCAGGCGCCCCAACTTTTCTCATTTTTATTGAATGGTTAAGAGAAAGCCTTTTCCGGGGCGCCTGAGTGGCTCAGTCAGTTAAGCGTCCATCTTCAACTCAGGTCATAATCCTGCAGTTTGTGGGTTCGAGCCCCCCCACATCTCTGTTACCAATACAGAGCCCTCTTCTGATCCTCTGTCTCCCTGTCTCTCTGCCCCTCCCCTGCTCGCGCACTCTCTCTCAAAAATAAACATTAAAAAAAAAAAAGAAAAAGACTTTTCCTACAAGTCATGTGGTAGGATAACTTCATTTTAATGTCAAAACTAACAACTAATTGTATTTTTTTAATCACTTGATAGGTTGGAATCCGAGGTACTGATATAGTTGTGCTTGGAGTAGAAAAGAAATCTGTTGCCAAGCTTCAAGATGAAAGAACTGTGAGGAAAATTTGTGCCCTTGATGACCACGTTTGCATGGCTTTTGCAGGTACTTATGGACCTACAGTAGCGATAGAGTATCTTAGTGTAGTAGGGTAACACAGTTGGGCCCCCCCTACAGCTGTCATGCTATATTTACACAACATATAGAGATATGCCCCATTTCTTACTTTGACACAAACAGCATACCCTACCTTTTCTGGAAAATTACACTTCTATAAACATGGATTTCTAATAGTTAGCTTTGATCAAACATAAATGTTAAACAATACATATTATAGTATCCTAATTATGACTGTAGGTAACTGTTTTCTTTTCAAACTTTTTATTTTTAAATTATAGATAGGAAGTCGTAAAAGAAACACAAGGAAGTTTCCTTTACTGAGTTTCCCCCAACAGTAACATCTTCAAAAACTGATAATTTGAGATTGTTACAAGCCACAGAGTTTATTTAAACAGTTTTACTTGCACTCATTTGCATGTATATGTGTGTGTGTTTTGTAGTTTTATTAGACGTATCATGTGTGTAAGTTCATGTAACCATCACTGCAATCAAGATACACAACTCTTCATTAACACAAGACCACTTCATGCTAGTCCTCCTCATCTCTAACCTCTGGCAACAATAATCCTCTCTCTTCTCCATCTCTATAATTTTGTCATTTTGAGAATGTTATATGAATAGAATCCTGTGATATATAATCAATTAATCTTGGCTTTTCTCATTCAGCATAATTCCCCTACAGTTCATCCAAGTTGTTGCATATGTCAATAGTCACTTGCTTTTTATTGCTGAATAGTGTCCCATGATATGGATCTACCACACTTTGTTAACAACTCACTGATTGAAGGACATTTGGATTATTTCTAGTTTTTGCCTGTTACAGAGAAAGCTGGTGAACATTTGTGTACAGGTTTTTGTGTGAACATGGGTTTTCCTTTTTTGAGTAAATGGTCAAGAGTACAATTGCTGGGTCATATGGTAATGCATGCTTAGTTTTATAAAAAAAAGACAAATTGTTTTCCAGAGTGGTTGAACTATTTTACATTCCTACTAGCAGTATATGAATGATTCATTTTCTCTGCATACTCAGCAGCCTTTGGTGTTGTTACTTCTTTAAATTTTAGATATTTTTATGAGTGTGTCGTGATATATCATTGTGGGTTTAATGTGCATTTGACTCATGGCTAATGATGTTGAACATAATTTTCCTGTGCTTATTTGCCTCCGTATAGCAAACAAGACGTTTTTCTTGCCATGTGTGCTTGTGCACGCACCCATTTTCTTTTTTACTTTCTTTCTTTTTTTGTTTGAAATAAGACTTTAGGGGCGCCTGGGTGGCGCAGTCGGTTAAGCGTCCGACTTCAGCCAGGTCACGATCTCGCGGTCCGTGAGTTCGAGCCCCGCGTCGGGCTCTGGGCTGATGGCTCAGAGCCTGGAGCCTGTTTCCGATTCTGTGTCTCCCTCTCTCTCTGCCCCTCCCCCGTTCATGCTCTGTCTCTCTCTGTCCCAAAAATAAATTAAAAACGTAGAAAAAAAATTAAAAAAAAAAAAAAAAAGAGCCTAAGTCCCAAAACTTGAAGACTGGACTTTAAAAAAAAAAAAAAAAAAAGAAATAAGACTTTAATGTGCACAAAGAAAGTTCACGTTAATGACAGAGAGAGGAAGGAGGGTGAGGAGGTCCCAGGAAGCCCAAGGAAACTGGAGTGTGGAGACAAAGGCCGTGGGGCAGAGGAAGTGGCTGGGAGGGAAGGAGAGCAGAGGGGTGGGCCAGGCAGGGCCAGGCTGCATCGTTGCCTGGTGGGGGTCAGGGGCAGTGTGGAGGCAGGCTCTTACTTCATCACAGTGGTCTTCCTCTGGCCTCCATTCTTCACTTCCTTCTGTTCTCTGAGCCCTGTTCACTTCCTGCCAGAGCCTAGAGCCTGGGGCCATCCCTGCCCTGCTCCTTTAGTCTTTCCAGGGGCTGAAGTACTGGGCCAGCAGTGGGGCCAGCAGCACCTTCCAGCGGATATCGGTCTGGGCAGCTAGGTCCTTGAGTCTGGTCGGGTGCGTGGCCTGGTTGCTGAGAGGCGGTCCAACTGCATGCATGGCTGCTGCAGCCCTCCCCATTGGTCTGGAGTAATGTCCTGCAGCTGACCACCACCCCAGCGAGTGTCAGAAGAGTGGGACACAGGGAGCAAACATGGTCTTGTTTGGTGCTGGCCTTTTGCTATTGCTCCTGGCACGGTGGCAAGGTCTCAGAGCCCAGGTACTGCCTGAGGGATGATGGCCTCCTGAGGCTCAGGAGCTGGCTGAGCAAAGACAGCCTGGGCCTTCTCTTGCCAGAGAGGGAGTAGTGTCTCTTGCTGGTCCAGCATCTGTGCAACAACCACAAGGCTGAGCTGGCTTTGAAGCTGCCTAGTCTGGGAGGTCAGAAAGAACTATGCAAGTACCAGCAGATTGTGGCGGTACTCTGACACCTTGCTCGGGGTGCAGCACAGCTGCTGGAGCTTCCCTGGCCACCCCTGGAAGTTCTCGACCAGCAGAAGGCAGAGACTGATGGCAATCAGGCTTGGGCAGCAGGTGGAGCCCCACGTCCAGGCTGACTCAGCACAGCGGCTCCATCAGGCCCAAGAGGTCCCTGGCTGGGCGGGGGCACACAGTGTCAGGAACTTATGGATGTAGCTCGGGCTGATGTCCAAGGCAGTCTCTGGGGGAGTGTCCTGCTGCTCACTTCAGCTGAGGCTACTGTTATTGTTTTTTAGTGGTTTTTTAAAAAATTTATTATTTTATTTTGAGAGAGAGAGAGAGCAGGGGAAGGGCAGAGAGTAAGAGAGAAACTCCCAAGCAGGGTCCACGCTGTCAGCACAGAGCCCAACGCAGGGCTTAATCTCACAGTTAATGAGATCATGATCTGAGCCGAGGTCAAGAGTCAGATGTTTGACTGACTGAGCCACCCAGGTGCCCATTGGCCACTGTCATTTTTAAGCACTCTCCCACTGTGCCAACAGGGCCCCTGCAGGCCCAGAGCAGGGTTGCGGGCTCCCAGGATGTGAAATGCCTTCATGACCTCTTGCAGCAAAGGGGCACCACCAGTGCTTGTCTCCATCAGACTGATGGAAGAGCCCGTCCATGTCGAGATCCCATAGGAGGCCAAAGACTCCTGAAGAAGTTTCTGGAGACTGTGTCAGCAGCTGGAAGAGCCCCTGGAGCAGGAGCACCAGGTAGTCAGGGGTGTGCAGGTAGAGGCCGCACAGGAAGGAGAGCTGCTGGGCCGACGGGCAGTGAGGAACAGCCCTTCCAGGTGGCTGTGTGACTTCAGGTGTAAACAATCCAGGATGCAACACAGGGGGGACAGCTGGGTAGAAACAGTCTGTCCAGGATGTGCTGGTGGAATGACCTGCAGTGACGTGAAAAATCTCTCCACCAGCATCCTGTGCCCAAGTGTGGCAGGCACTTCATCTTCATCCAGACCAGGGAGTCAAGGTCGGGACAGTTGTGCAGAAGCAGCTCCTCTTGCCCTTGCTCCAGGGCCTGTTCCTCCTTCTCCTGCACTGAGTGATCTAAGCTATTGACGTAGGTCTGTGAGGCCACAGAGGTAAACTGGAACAAGGTGTGGGTGTCTACCACTGGAGCCAGAGTCTTCGGGCTTGGGACTGCCATGTTCGAGAACAGCTCCTCCAGTGAGGCCAGGCTTCCCTGGAGGTCTGAGTCCTGGGGTCTTGCTCTAACTCTTCAGGCAGCTTGTGGGCCCACATCCTCCAGCTCTGAGGCCCTGCCATGGCCACACACCTTTGGGCTGGAGCCCCCTGCCAGCCTGTGGTACCCTCAGGTCCAGGAACTCTACAGGCAGTGGGTTTCAGTCATTGGGGAACATATCCTCAGCCACCTGCACCTTGGGCTTCCATGACAACGTGGGAGTTGGAGCTGAGGTGGGACTGCAGCAACACCGGGCAGGGTAGAGGAGTCTCTGGTACAGAGGTGCTCGAAGCAGCCGCCCTTCAGGTTGGGAAACAGGATGGACATCAGAGCAGCTGTCTAGCTGTCTGGACCCCTTCTCTCTGAGGAAGGGCTAGTGGTGTCTTCTGGGGCCTGGCCGTCTGCAGACAGCAGGACGTTTTTTCCTCCAGGGCTGCCAGGCCTCCCCATGGCCCCAGTGTTGCATATGGGCAGGTTGCGCCTGGGCAGGCAACAGCCGCCTACCATTCGGACACGGGCACACAGCCACATGCACCCATTTTCTAACGATGCTTTTTCAAACCAGGATTTTATATTGATTATTAAGCAAAAAAATAGCCTTTATCTTTCTGTCTTAAAAAAGTAATCATCTTGGGGCACCTGGTGGCTCAGTCGGTTAAGCATCCAACTCTTGATTTTGGCTCAGGACATGATCTTGAGGTTCATGGGATCCAGCTTCACATGGCAGAACCTGCCTGGGATTCTCTCTCTCCCTCTTTCTACCCCTCCCTCAAGTGTGTGATCATTCTCTTTCTCTCTCTCTCTCTCTCAAAATAAATAAATAAAAATTTAAAAAGAGTAACAAACACCTTTAAAAACAGCCACCTTGCCACAAAACAAATTTTGATAAATTTTTGAAAGATCGAAATCATACAAAGTATCATGTCCAATCAAAATGAAATAAAACTAGAAATCAACAGAAGGAAAGCTGAAAAATTCCACAGATGTGTGGGAATTAAACAATACAGTTGACCCTTGAATGACACAGGTTTGAACTACACAGGTCCACATATATGTAGATTTTTTTACATACAGCATTGTAAATATATTTTCCTTATGATTTTCTTAATAACCTTTTTTCTCTAGCTTACTGTGTTTCAAAAATACAGCATATAATACATATAACATACAAAATATATCTTAATTGACTATGTTATCAATAAGGCTTTCAGGCAACAGTAGGCTATTAATAGTTAAGTTTTTTGAGGAGTCAAAAGTTATGTGCAGATTTCACTTGGGGGGGTCAGTTAGTGCCCCAGTGCTCACATTGTTCAAGGGTCAACTGTACTCCTAAAAAATCCATTGACCAAAGAAGAAATCACAAGAGAAATCAGAAAATATCTTGAGACAAATGAAAATGAAAACACAACATGTCAGACTTATGGAATGCAACAAAAGCAGTGCTAAGAGGAAAATGTGTGGCTATAACCATTTACTTTAAAAAAAAAAAAAAGATTTCAATTCAGTAGCCTATTCTTACACCTTAAGAATAGAAAAAGAAGAACTAACCCTAAGGCTACCACCAGGAAGGAAATAATAAAGGAAGATAGGGAAAATAAAAGATTATAAGAAAAAAAGGTATATAAAACAGAGAATAGGAAAGCAAGAGAGAAAAATCAATAAACCCAATACTTGGTTCTTTGAAAAGATCAATACTATTGACAAACCATTAACTAGGTAGACTAAGAATAAAAGAAGACCTAATTAAAAGTAGAAATGAAAAAGGAAACATTACTAATAATTTTACAGAAATAAAAAGGATTATCAGAGAGTACTATGAGCAATCATATACCAACAAATGAGATAATCTAGAAGAAATTGACGTATTTCTTGAAACATACAAATTACCTGAAGTTACTCAAGATGAAATAGAAAATCTCAACAGATGTATAGTAAGAGTCAACCAGTGATCAAAAACCCAATTAAAAGAAACAAACACAAACAACAAAAAACATGACCTGATGGTTTCCCTGGTGAATTCTACCAAACATTTAAAAAAGAATTAATACCAGTCACTCTCAAACTCTTCCAAAAAATTGAAGAAGAAAGAACACTTCCAAACTCAATATTCTATGAGGCCAGCCTTACCATGATACCAAAACCAGACAAAGACACTATCAGAAAAGAAAACTACACGTATAAATATTGATGTAAAAATCCTCACCAAAATACTAGCAAACCAAATTCAGCAAATTAAAGGATTTATGTGTTGTAGCCAAGCGGCCTTTATTCCTGGAGTGCCAAGATAGTTCAACACTTGAAAATCAATCAACGTACTATACTACATCAACAAAATGAAGAGAAAAACAGCATGATCATCTCAATCGATTCTGAAAAAGCATTTGACAAAATTCCATGATGATGAAAACACTCAACAAACTAGGAATAGAAGGAAAAGACCTCAACATAACAAAACCCATTTATGAAAAACTCACAGCAAACATCATACCCAGTTACGAAAGACTGAAAGTTTTTCCTCTAAGATCAGGAATAAGACAAGGATGTCTGCTTTTGCCACTTCTATTTAACATAATAAGGAAAGTCCTAGTGTGAGCAATTAGGCAAGAAAAGAAAAGGCATCTAAATTGGAAAGGAATAAAATTAGCTTTGTTTATGGATGACGTGATCTTGTATATAGAAAACCCTAAGGATTAAAAAAAAAACAACAACAACACAACATTGTCAGAGGTAATAAATGAAATTGAAATTGAAATAAATGAATTGAAAAAAGTTGCAGGAAGCAATGTCAACACACACAAAAATTAGTTGCTTATCTATATACTGACAATGAACAATCTGAAAAGGAAAATTAAGAGAAATAATTCTATTTACAATGGTATAAAAAATACTAAAATACTTAGAAATTTAACTAAGGAGGCAAAAGACTTGTACGTTGAAAACTATAAAACATTACTGAAAGAAATTTAAGAAGACACAAATAAATGGAAAGACATCCCCTGATCACGGATTAGATTAATATTGTTAAGATATCAGTACTACCCAAAGCAATGATTCGGTATATCCCTGTCAAATTTCCAATGAGTTTTTTTCAGAAACAGAAAAAACTAAAATTCATATGGAACCTTGAAACAGTCTTGGAAAATTACAAATCTGGACAACTCATGCTTCCTGATTTCAAAACTTGTCAAACCACTGCAGTACTAACATAAAGATGGACATATAGGGGCTCCTGGATGACTCAGTGCTTTAAGCGGCTGACTCTTGATTTCAGCTCAGGTCATAATCTCAAGGTTCTCTCTGAGAGCCTCTCTCTCTCTCTCTCTGAGAGCAATCTCTCTCTCTCTCCCCCTCCCCCCCGCAAATAAATAAATAAACCTAAAACAAAAACATATGGACATACAGACCAATAGAATATAATGGGCAGCCCAGAAATAATCCTCATATACATGTCCAAATGATTTTTGACAAGATTGTCAAGAGTATTTAATGGGGAAAAGATAGTCTTTTCAACAAATGGTTCTGGGGAAACTGAATATCTAAATGTTAAAGAATAAAACCTTAGCTAACATTATATGCAAAAATTAACTCAAAATGAATTAACTAATGGGGTACTTGGGTGGCTCAGTCAGTTAAGCATCCAACTTGGCTCAGGTCATGATCTCGTGGTCCATGAGTTCGTGCCCCATGTCTGGCTCTGGTACTGACATCTCAGAGCCTGGAGCCTGCATTGGATTCTGTGTCTCCCTCTCTCTCTGCCCCTTCCCCGCTCATGCTGTGTCTCTCTCTGTCTCAAAAATAAATAAACACTAAAAATAAAAATTTTTTAAATGAATTAACTACGCATAAAACCTAACGCTTTAAAACTCAGAGGAATACATAGGAGAAAAGTTTTGTGAAATTGGATTTGACAGAGATTTTTTGGATTAAAAAAATGTAAATTGGACTACCTCATAATCAAAACTTGTAATGCATCAAAGGACAAAGTCGACAGTGAAAAGGCAGTCTATGAAATGGGAGAAAATATTTGCAAAATTATATGTCTGAAAGGATTGATAACCAGAATATATAAAGAATACTTAGAACACAACAACAAAGAAGTAGACACCCCAATTCAAAAATAAGCAAAGACTTAAAAGATATGTCTCCAAAGAAGAGCTACAAATGGCCAATAAACACATGAAAAAATGCTCAACATAACTAATCATTAGAGAAAATGAAAATCAAAACCACAATGAATCACCACTTCACATCCATTAGGATGGCTATTATAAGAAATAAAGAAATAAATAACAAGAATGTGGAGAATTCCCTTATGCACTGTTGGTGAGAATGTAAAATGGTGTAGTCACTATTGAAAACAATATGGCGAATTCATAAAAAAGTAAATATTGAATTACCATGTGATCCAACCGTTCCACTTCTGGGTATATATCTAAAAGAACTGAGAGCAGTGACTCAAAGAGATATTTGTATACCCATATTCATAACAGTATTAATCACAGTAGCTAAAAGATGGAAACAACCCAGGTGTCCATCAATGGATGAATGGGTAAACATAATGTGCTATATGTATACAGTGGAATATAATTCAGCCCTAAAAAAAGAAAGAAATTCTGAAACATACTACTACGTGGAGGAATCTTGAAGACCTTATAGTAAGTGAAATAAGCAGTCATAATAGGCTAATTACTATATGGTTCCATTTATATGAGAATACTATTTGTCAAATTCATAGACACAGAGAATAGAATGGTGGTTGCCAGGGTCTGTCGGGGAGGGGAAATGGGAGGTTATTTCACGGGCTCAGAGTTTCAGTTTGAGAAGATAAAAATTCCCAGAGATGGGTGGTGATGATTTCCCAAACACTGAAAATATTCTTTTTTTAAAAAAATTTTTTAATTTATTTTTGAGACAGAGACAGAGCATGAGCAGGGGAGGGGCAGAGAGAGGGGGAGACACAGAATCTGAAGTGGGCTCCAGGCTCTGAGCTGTCAGCACAGAGCCCGAGGCGGGGCTCCAACTCACGGAGCATGAGATCATGACCTGAGCTGAAGTTGGACACTCAACCGACTCAGCCACCTAGGTGCCCCCCCCTTTTTTTTTTAATTGTTTTTAATGTTATTTATTTATTTTAGGAGAAAGAGAGACAGCATGAGCGGGGGAGGAGCAGAGAGAGAGAGACAGAATCCGAAGCAGGCTCCAGGCTCTGAGCTGTCAGCACAGAGCCCGATGCGGGGCTCGAACTCATGAACTGTGAGATCATGACCTGAGCCAAAGTCGGATGCTTAACCGACTGAGCCACCCAGGCACCCCAAACACTGCAAATATTCTTAACTCCACTGAACTGTAAGCTTAGAAATGGTTAAAATGGTAAATTTTATGATATATATTTTACTTCAATAAAAGAAAAAAAATTTAAAAAGAAATCATCTTAGTATAAAAGATATGGAATGCTTTAACTTCTGATATGCATAATTTTCTGACTATAATATAAAAATAATTTTAATATGAATTTGACTTTTTAGCAGAGTAAAATAAGCATTTAGTAATATTCTCCCCCACATGTTAATTGACCTTTGTAGTCAGAAAACACCTAAATGTCTGTTACTGGGAAGTAGTATAATTAGCCATTGCATATCCAAGGAGTTGCTTAAAAGTACGGGCTCCGGAACCATACCAACTGGATTCTTAGCCAAACTCCACTGCCCACTACATCTATAATTGTGGGCAAGGTACTTAACTATTGCTGCTTGCCTCAGTTTAGTCTTCTTTAACGTGAGGTTAAGGATAGTGTGTACCTTACTGATTTGTTACAAGAATTAAATGAATTAATACATAAAAAACATTTAGAACAAAGTCTGGCATATATTATTACTATTACACTACAGTTACTACTACTACCATGTTATCATTCTTATTATTTAGTAGCAGTTAAAAAGGGAGGCCACAGGATCTGTCCATATTGACATGAGAAGTATCCACAATATATATTAGTAATAGTGGGTTACTGAATAATATGTATAATTTGTATGGTAGCTTTTATTCCTGCTGTTGGAATATGTTGTGTTGAGTACATATCAGAAAAAAATAGTTCCATCTTGAAACAAAATCACATTCTTTTGTCAGTGTTGTTATTACATTGTACTTTTAATGTTTAGAAAATAGCTTTTAGGAAAAAAATCAAAGACTTTGAAAAAATAATTCATGTACCATGTAGAATTTCATTTAAAAGTAGAAATTTTACAGTGTGATAGTATCTTCAAGATAAAGTTGTGGTGTGAATTTAAAAGCACTAGACAGAGGACTTATTTCTTCTATAGATTGCTTATTTATAGAGACAGTAAAATTGTAATTTTCTTTTTTTTTTTAAGTGTTTATTTAAATTCCAATTAGTAGGGGCACCTGGGTAGCTCAGTCGGTTGAGTGTCCAACTCTTGATTTCGGTTCAGGCCATGATCTCAGAGTCGTGAGATCGAGCCCACCATTGGGCTCCTCACTGAGCATGGGGCCGGCTTAAGAGTCTCTCCCTCTGCCCCTCTCCTCCACTCACATACTCTTTCTCTCTGAAATAAAAGATAAAAATAAAAAATTCTGGTCCGTTAACATACAGTGTAATATTAGTTTCAGGTGCACAGTACAGTGAGTCAACACTTCCTGATCACCCAGTGATCATCACAAGTGCACTCCTTAATTCCTATCACCTATTTAACTTATACCCCTCCACCTCTCCTCTTGTAACCATCAGTTTGATCCCTATAATTAAGAGTCTGTTCCTTGGTTTCCTCTTTTTTTCTCCCTTTGCTCATTTGTTTCGTTTCTTAAATTCCACATATAAGTGAAATCATATGGTATTTGTCTTTCTCTGACTGACTTATTTCACTTAGCAGCTATCTCTAGCTCTATACACGGTGTTGCAAATGGCAAGATTGTGTTCTTTTTATGGCTGAGTTGTATTCTGGTGTGTGTGTGTGTGTGTGTGTGTGTGTGTGTGTGTGTGTGTATGTATATACACCACATCTTTTTAAAAACTTTTTTTACTGTTTCTTTTTGAGAAATAGAAAGTGTGAGTGGGGGAGGGGGAGAGAGAGAGTGAGACACAGAATCCAAAGCAGGCTCCAGGCTCTGAGCTGTCAGCACAGAGCCTGACAAGGGGCTCAAACTCATGAACCATGAGATCATGACCTGAGCCGACGTTGGATGAGTCGACTGAGCCACCGAGGCACTCCCCGCCCCCCACCCCAACATCTTCTTTATACATTCTTCAATCAGTGACACTTGGGCTGTTTCCATAATTTGGCTATTCTAGATAATGCTGCTATAAACATCGAGGTGCATGTATCCCTTTGAATTAGTATTTTTGTATTCTTTGGGTAAATACCTAGTAGTGTGATTGCTGGATTGCAGAGTGGTGGTATTTTTAACTTTTTGAGGAACTGCCGTACTGTTTTCTAGAGTGGTTGCACTAGTTTGCATTTCAGCTAACAGTGCAAGAGAGTTCCTTTTTCTCCACATCCTGGCCAACACCTGTTGTTTCTTCTGGTGTTGATTTTAGCCATTCTGACAGGTGTGAGGTGATACCTCATTATAGTATTTCCCTAATGATGAGTGATGTTGCGCATCCTTTCATGTGTCTGTTGGTTATCTGTATGTTTTTTTTGAAAAGATGTCTGTTTATGTCTTCTGCCCATTTTTAAATTGAATCGTTTGGTTTTAGGGTGTTGTTTTAGAAGTTCTTTACATATTTTAGATACTAACCCTTTATCAGATATGGCATATCTTCTCCCATTCCATAAGGAGAACAAATATTGTTACAATGTCAATTCTACAATCTACACATTTAATGCTATCCCTATCAAAATACCAACAACATTTTTCACAGAATCTAGGACAAACAATTTTAAAATTTGTATGGAACCACAAAAGACCCCGAATAGCCAAAGCAGCCTTGAAAAAGAAAAGCAAAGCCAGAGGCATCACAATTCCAGACTTCAAGTTATATTACAAAGCTGTAGTGATCAAAATAGTATGGTACTGGCACAAACATAGACACATAGGTCAATGGAACAGAATAGAAAACCCAGAAATGAACCCACAAATATATGTTCAATCTTTTACAAAGCAGGAAGGAATATCCAATGAAAAAGACAGTCTCCTCAACAAGTGGTGTTGGAAAAACTAGATAGCAACATGCAAAAGACTGAAACTGGACCACTTTCTTATACCCTACACGAAGGTAAATTCAAAAGGGATTAAAGACCTAACTGTGAGACATGAAATCATAACTCTCCTAGAAGAGAGCATAGTAATTTCTTTGACATCAGCCTTAGCAACTTCTTTTTAGATAAGTCTCCTGAGGCAAGGGAGACAAAAACAAAAATAAACTATTGGGACTTTATCAAAATAAAAAGCTTCTGCACAGTGAAAGAAACAATCAGCAAACTAAAAGGTAACCCATAGAATGTGAAATTGCAATTTTCAGTTGTATCTTTAAGTAAAATGTGTTCTCTTTTTCTTAGCCATTTAGTATTGATTAGTGTAACTTCTGTTTCCTATGTTAAATAACTGTATTACTCATATGGTTTGGCAAATTTATTACTAATTTTTTTTCTTGTGTCAGTTATGTCACTGCTTCCTAAATATACTTCTATGTTTCTATGGTTTTGGATCATATTTACATTGTAAAGGGGAAATAACATAGAAATCTCCTCTCTCATCACATTTTGTGATTGAACAAAGCTTTTAATCCATAGAATAGGCAAGTCAATCTCCTCCCATTTCTTTCTCTTATATAACAAATTTTATAAAACATGTTTTAACTTTTTAAGTGAACTCTACCCCCAACATGGGGCTTGAACTCATGACCCCAAAATCAAGAGTTGCATGCTCTACTGATTGAGCCAGCTAGGTGCCCCTCATCTTTTTTTTTTTTTAATGGAGAACGTTCTATGACATGTATGTGAAAACCCAATAGAGAAGTTCCTTTATAGGTTTTTAACATTTTTAAAAATAAGCTCTATTCCCAATGTGGGGCTTGATCTCACCACCCCAAGATCCAGAGTCACATGCTCTACCGACTAAGCCAACCAGCCACCTCTCTCATATAACATTTACAAGAGAAGAAAATTGGTTTTTTCCTTAACTATCTGATTAAAATTTGCACCCTACCCATGAGGGTTAGGGTGATTCTTAGTGGCATATTGTGACAGGTTCTTCATTGTTGACTACTATTATCTATCTTCAGGGACTGATAATTCATCTAGGTTTGTAGAAACACAATTTGAAATGGCGGGGAAGTGGAACATGAGTTTGTGACTGCAAAAGACTGATGGTTATGTGAGAAATGACAGTTTCAGAGATTTTGTGAATGCATTTTCTGGGCAGTATGGTATTAAGAGAGTGGGAAAGAAACCGGCCATGTGAAGGTCAAATGCCAAAAGTCTTTAATAGAAATGTTTGCAGGGAAGGCGTTTAAGATGGCAGAGAAGAATGAAGACCCTGAACTTGTCTCATCTCTGAAACACAGCTAGATTAGTACCAAACCAATTTGAACACCTAGGAGATTGTTCTGAGGATTAACACAACAATCTGCATAACTTTAGCCACAGAACTCAGTGGCTACTCAGTGCAGAGAGGTGAACTGGGGGAGAGAAAAGCTGCAGAGGCTGGGGAGCTGTTTTTGCGGAGAGAAGACAGAGAAAGAAAGGAGAAGAGTACAGCACATTGGGATCATGCAAGAAAAGCACTCTCCCGAAAGTAGCTGGAGAGGAGAGAGCGTGAAAACACTTGCAGGGGACTGAACCAGAAATTTGTTCCCCAAAACCATTGACAGGAGGAAAGGAGAGGGTTTCAATACCCCCAGAATTCTATAAACAGTGGAGCACAGAATCTTAAGTTTTGGAGGTCAGTGCCTGGCAGTGCTCTGGTGAGGAAGCAAGGCAAATCCCCAGAAACAGGCAGTGTGGCCTGAAGGGTCCATGTGCCGCATGAGGAGAAGCAGTTCTCCTGCTCAGAGTGCATTTGGTAGGGGCCATACGGCCTCCCCACAGGCAAGGGTCCCAGCAGACCCCAGAGAGCAGCCATTTTTGCTGACACTGGAACAAAGATGCCAGGATGAGGTAAAGCCTGGCACCAGCTGCGTGATGTGGTTTGCCATAAACTCTGAACCTGTGCTCCCATGTGATTGTACAGAAGTTTTCTGGGGCAAACTGGCACATGGCCACTGCTCAGTGATACCCTCCCGCAGAGAGTCAGTGCAGGTCCAAGCTGCAGGAGTCTCTGAACTGTGGTGTTTTGAAACACAACCCCATCTGAGTGAAAACTCTGAGGGAGGTGCCACCTGACAGGCAGACAACTTGGACATGGATAAAATAGAAGCAGGGAATGGATGGAGGCCTGAAACAAAGGAGGGGTGTTTGATCCTGAGTCGGTGAGAGCCTGAAGTTTCTGTGCCAGAGACTAGGGAGTTGGGTGAAGCCATCTCTGCCTCTCCCACACACAGGCATGCATGCACCATGGCCACACAACACTGATCCACCCAGTAAGCTATGCAGCACCACCTAGTGGAGCATGGAGCCTTTACACTAAGCCCTGCCCAACTGCACCCTCCAAGCACATCCCCTAGAAGATCCGTACAGGTCATGTCACCTGCTTAGTATACAGACTATAGAAGGCTTCATAGTTTCAGTCGTAGGGGAAACGGGATGTAACTTCATTTGGGTTTCATTCTGTTTGCTGGTTCAATTGTCTTGTTCGTTTTCTTTGCTTCTGTTTTTGCTTAAATATTTTCTTTTTTCTTCTTTTTTCCTCATTCTTGGATACAGAAAGATAAATATTTTTTTTACATTGCTTTTTAAATTTTTTACTCTACTTCATTTTCTTTATTTCGTTCTATTTTATTATAAGTTTTTTAATTTTTAATTTTTTCTTTTTTTCATTTCTTTTCCTTTTTTCTCTATCAAGCTTTTTCAGTAAGCAGACCAAAGCACACCTATGATCTAGCTTCCTTTATTTGATTTTTTTTTGTTTTTAATTTTTTAATTTAATTTTTTTAATTAATTTTTTTTTCCTCTAAAATGGCAAAATGAAGGAATTCACCCCAAAAGAAAGAACAGGAAGAAATGACAGCCAGGGGCTTAACACAGATATAAGCAAGATGTCTGAAGTAGAATTTAGAACCACGATAATAAGAATACTAGCTGGGGTTGACAAAAGCATAGAATTCCTTTCTGTGGAAATAAAAGAAATAAAATCTAGTCAGGATGAAATTAAAAATGCTGTAACCGAGATGCAATCTTAAATGGATGCAACGATGGCAAGAATGGATGAAGCAAAGCAAGGAATCAGTGATTTAGACGATCAGATTTATAGACAATAATGAAGCAGAAAAAAAGGGGGAAACAAAGGCAAAAGATCATGATTGTAAGACTTAGAGAACTCAGTGACTTATTAAAAAGGAATAACACTGAATCATAGGTGTCCCAGAAGACGAAGAGAGAGAAAAAGGGGCAGAATCTGGTTTATGTGTGAGCAAATTATAGCAGAAAACTTTCCTAAGCTGGGAAGGACATAGACCTCAAAGTCCAAGAAGTACAGAGAGCTCCCATTAGATTCAACCAAAACTGACCATCACTAAGGCATCTCATAGTCAAATTCACAAACTACACAGACAAGGAAAGAAAGCAGCAAGGGGAAAAAGTCAACCTATAAGGGAAGACAGATCAGGTTTGCAGCAGACCTATCCACAAAAACTTGGCAGGCCAGAAAGGAGTGGCAGGATATATTCAATGTGCTGAATAGGAAAAATATGCAGCCAAGAATTTTTTATCCAGCCAGGCTGTCATTCAAAAATAGGAGAGATAAAGAGTTTCCCACAAATAAAAACTAAAGTTCATGACTGCTAAACCAGCCTTGCAAGAAATTTTAATGGGGACTCTTTGAGCGGAGAAAAGACAAAAAACAAAAAAGACCAAAAGCAACAAAGACTAGAAAGGACCAGAGAACATCGTCAGAAACCCCAACACTACAGGCAACACAATGGCACTAAATTCATATCTTTCAGTACACACTGTAAATGTCAATGGACTAAACACTCCAATCAAAAGACATAGAGTATCAGAATGGATAAGAAAACAAGACCCATCTATATTCTGCTTACAAGATACTCATTTTAGACCCAAAGACACTGACAGATTGAAAGTAAGGGGGTAGAAAACCATCTATCATGCTAATGGTCATCAAAAGAAAGCTGGAATAGGCATATCTAGGAATAAACCTAACCAAAGAGGTAAAAAATGTATACACTGAAAACTATAGAAAACTTATAAAATAAATTGAAGAAGACACAAAAAAAATGGAAAAACATTCCATGCTCCTGGATTGGAAGAACAAATATTGTTAAAATGTCTATACTACCCAAAGCAATCTACATATTCAATGTAACCCTTATCAAAATAACACCATCATTCTTCACAGAGCTAGAACACACAATACTAAAAATTTGTATGGAACCAGAAAAGAGCCCAAATAGCCAAAGCAATCCTGAAAAAGAAAACCAAACAAAACTGTAGTCATCAAGACAGTATGGTACTGGCACAACAACAGACATATACGTCAATGGAACAGAATAGAGAACCCAGAAATGGACCCACAACCGTATAGCCAACTAATCTTTGACAAAGCAGGAAAGAATATCCAATGGAAAAAAGACAGTCTCTTCAGCAAATGGTATTAGGAAAACTGGGGAGCGACAAGCAGAAGAATGAACCTGGACCACTTTCTTACACCAAACACAAAAATAAACTCAAAATGGATGAAAGACCTAAACATAAGACAGGAAGCCATCAAAATCCTAGAGGAGAGGGGCGCCTGGGTGGCTCAGTTAATCATCTGACTTTGGCTCAGGTCATGATCTCACCATTTGTGGGTTTGAGCCCTGTGTAGGGCTCTATGCTGACAGCTCAGAGCCTGGAGCCTGCTTTGGATTCTATATCTCCCTCTGTGTCTGCTCTCCTTCCCTGCTCACACTCTCTCTCTCAAAAATAAACATTAAAAAAAATTTTTTTTTAATCCTGAGGAGAAAACATGCAACAACCTCTTTGACCTGGGCCACAGCAACTTCTTACTTGACATGTCTCCAAAAGCAAGGGAAACAAAAGCAAAAATGAACTATTGGAACCTCATTAAGATAAAAACTTCCTGCATAGCAAAGGAAACAAATCAACAAAACTAAAAGGCAACCAACAGAATTGGAGAAGATATTTGCAAATGACATATCAGTTAAAGGATCAGTATCCAAAATCTGTGAAGAACTTATCAAACTCAACATCCAAAAAACTTATCAAACTCAGCATCCAAAAAACATTAATCCAGTGAAGAAATGGTCAAAAGACATGAATAGACACTTCAAAGAAGACATCCAGATTGCTAACAGACACATGAAAAGATGCTCAACATCACTCATCATCAAGGAAATACAAATCAAAATCACAATGAGGGGGCGCTATGGTGGCTCAGTTGGTTAAGCATCTGACTTTGGCTCAGGTCATGATCTCCTGGTTCGTGGATTCAAGCCCCGTGTCAGGGTCTGTGCTGACAGCTCAGAGCCTGGCGCCTGCTTTGGAATCTGTGTCTTCCTCTCTCTCTGCCCCTCCCCGCTCATGTGCGCTCGCTCGCTCTCTCTCTCTCTCTCTCTCTCTCTCAAAAATAAACAAACGTTTTTAAAAATTAAATAAATAAAGCCACAATGAGATACCACTCACACTTGTCAGAATGACTAAAATTAACAACTTCAGAAACAACAAATGTTGGCAAGGATGCAGAGAAAGAACCACCCTTTTGCACTGCTGGTGGGAATGCAAACTGATGTAGCCACTCTGGGAAATAGTATGGAGGTTCCTCAAAAAGTTAAAAATAGAACTACCCTATGACCCAGCAATTGCACTACTAGGTGTCTATCCAAAGCATACAAAAATGCTGATTCAAAGGGGCACGTGCACCCCAGTGTTTGTAGCAGCACTATTAACCATAGCCAAAGTATGGAAAGAGCCAAAATGTCCATCAACTGATGAATGGATAAAGAAGAAGTGGTGTATATATATATACACGATGGAATATTACTCGACAATCAAGAAGAATGAAATCTTGCCATTTGCAACAACGTGGATGGAACTAGATTATATTATGCTAAGAGAAATAAGTCAGAGAAAGACAAATATATGATTTCACTCATGTAATTTAAGAAACAAAACAGATGAACATAAGGGAAGGAAGGCAAAACTATTATGAAAACACAGATAAACTATAAGAGACTCTTAAATACAGAGAACAAACTGAGCATTGCTAGCGCAGTGTTGGGTGGGGGGGAAGGGCTACAGGGGTGAGGGGCATTAAGGAGGATATCACATTGTTGGGATGAGCGCTGGGTGTTATATGTAAGTGATGAATCACTAAATTCTACTCCTAAAATTATTACACTATATGTTAACTAATTGGGATTTAAATTTTTAAAAATAATAAATAAACGAATGAATAATAATAAATGAATGAAATGTTTGCAACTGTTGCATTTAAGTTTTAGGTCAGTTTTTTATAGAAACATTTTATTTCCTTATAAAGTATTGAGAATCAATTACATGATGTTTTGGTATGGCAAAAGGAAGACAGTGTTTTCTTTTTCTGTTTTAAAATTCTTGATTTTCAAACCCTTAATTTTAGACAAAAAGCTGAGAAGTGGTATGTCACAGTTATACTGAATGCATTTTGAAGGCAATGGATAGATTTTTGATAATGAAGTAATATTGTTTTCATAAGGAGAAATCCAGCTTACTTCATAATTTAGGTAATAAGTATATTGATTTTGGAACCAGGATAAACCCTCAGCCTTTGATCAGTCTGCCACTGATATCTTCTCCAAAAATAGGTTTTAAAAAACAACTACAGGGGCACCTAGGTGGCTTGGCTGGTTAAGTGTCTGACTCTTGACTTCAGCTCAGGACATGATCTCATGGTTCATGTGATCTAGCCCCAGGTCCGGTTCTGCGCTGACAACGTGGAGCCTGCTTGAATTCTCTCTTTCTAAATAAATAAACATTTTTAAAAACTATAACTACAGAGATTTTTAGAAAATGGTTAGTAAAACCTAATAACCAGCTCAGCTACTGTGAATTAAACCATTTTGATCTTTGAGAAATAGTTTACTTAATGCTAGTGTCTAACTACTATTCTTTAAAACCATTTTCTTGGGGTGCCTGGGTGGCTTAGTCAGTTAAGTGCTTGACACTTGGTTTTGGCTCAGGTCATGATCTCATGATTCGTGAGTTCAAGCCCCACATCAGGCTCCATGCTGATGGTGTGGAGCCTGCTTGGGATTCTCTCTCTCTCCCTCTCTCTCTGCCCCTCCCCTGCTCACTCTCTCATTCTCTCTCAAAATAAATAAATAAATTTTAAAAAATTAAAAATAAACCATTTTCTTTAAAGAGTAAATAAGGGGTGCCTGGGTAACTAAGACAGTTAAGCATCTGATTCCTGATATTGGCTCAGGTCATGATCTCTTGGTCATGGGATGAAGCCCCATGTCGGGCCCATGCTGAATCAAAATCAATAAGATTTTTTTTTGAAAGCAATTAAGAATGAATCAGTTTAAGTGTTGAATGTCAGACAAGTGATACTCTATTTTACAAGAATTACAAATTGTTTATAATGGACATATATTGATAAAAATGGACATCACAAGAAAGATTTCATAGTAGCTTTAAAAAAAACCTTTTGATAAGAAAAAGCCATTTTTTAAATAACGCATTGCCTACTTTTATAGGACTGACTGCTGATGCTAGAGTGGTAATAAACAGAGCCCGTGTGGAGTGTCAGAGTCATAAGCTGACAGTTGAGGATCCAGTAACTGTAGAATATATAACTCGCTTCATAGCAACCTTGAAGCAGGTAAGCCAGTATTCCGACAGATTTCTTCAGGCTTTCTTCTTTTGCATCATTATGGTTCCTGTCATGGGAATACTATAAGCACTCCAGTCATTTAATCCATTAAATCTACTAAACTCCTTATTCCTCCTCACATTTACTTCATTTAATCCATTAAATCTACTAAACTCCTTATTCCTTCTCACATTTACTTCATATTCACACTCTTATTCCAGTGGACTGGATTGATTTGATCGTTAGAAACCTCAGTCACTATCAATTCTGGGAATTCTATTAAAATTTAAAAGAGCAATAAATCTCATATTTTAAGAGGATTTCTGTACTTCTCGTGATACAGTAACGAAAACCTTTTTTTTTTCTTTTAAGTTTACTAAAGAAATACCCATGATTCTTTCACCTGCAAACCTAAACAAAACTGATCATGTTTGAATTTGACTTCTGAATCCATACATAGATACACAGGTTGACATTACATATAATCACGATGTATATAAGTATTCTCTTACTCTCATTTTATGTGCCCTTTATGTATGCCAGCATAGTCCTTATGCATACTTACCATTCTCACTAACTGTGTAATACTGTTTCCAGTTGCTCACTGGAAATTATTTAGATTGTTTCCAGTTTCTTTCCCTTTCTCACTCCCTTTCTCAATTTAGTACTTTAATAGCATTACTCTATCTTTGTCATAGCTTTTAGTTTTCTTTTTTGAATTATATTGTTAAATTAATTTTCAGTATGAGATTACTAGATTAGAGATTGTAATTGGTTTTAAGACTCTTGTTATATGTAGCTAAATTGCTTGGTAAAAAGATTGAACCAATTTTTATTGTGCAACCAGCAATGCATAAATGTATCCCTGAAGGATCATCAGCCTTGGGTTTCCATTTTTCTTTTATTTCGCAAATAAGTATAACATAGTACTGTAATAGTTGTTTTAATTTGTATTTTATAATTAGTAGTGAGGTTGATTTTTTTCCCACATGTTCATTTGCTATTTTCATTTCTTCTAGTGTAAACTATCTTTCCTTTTGACAGGCACTCTTGGTGGTTAAGAATGCGCCTCCAGGAGCACATTGGGGGTTTGAATCCTGGCTTTGCTACTTTCTAGTTAATGCCGTGAGCACACTATTTAGTCTGTTTTTTTGTAATTTTCTTCTTTATGGAATAAACATTACAATAATACCTAGTTCATTGAGCTGCATTGTGAATTAAATGATTAATACATCTAAAGCATTTAGAATATTTTCTGGCATGGATTTTGTCATTGTCCATGTAGAGATTTCTTTATAGACTATATATTCTAGATACTAAACTTTTAGACTATATACTTATAAAAAATTACCCTATTTTGTTTTTTTTTTAATTCATGTCTCAAGGAAGTCCAACATTTTTATATTTTTCTACTTTATTTTGGCTTGATTTTCTCAGTCGTTAAAAAGGTACCCACTAAAAAACAAGATGTAGAGCATTGTATATACAAGGTTCCCAATTGTGGCTTTAGTTTTTCTTCTAGATATATAAAGGCTATACACAGAACATTTAATATACATTGTAAACCTGTAATAGTGGGGTTGCTACTGGGAAGGGGCCTGGGGCTGTGAGACAAAAGAGATCTTTTATGTACTCCTTTTGTACTTTTAAATTATTTTAAACCTGTGCAAGTACTACTTTTTCATTAAAAAAAAAAAAAACATGGGGGGCGCCTGGGTGGCGCAGTCGGTTAAGCGTCTGACTTCAGCCAGGTCACGATCTCACGGTCCGTGAGTTCGAGCCCCGCGTCGGGCTCTGGGCTGATGGCTCAGAGCCTGGAGCCTGTTTCCGATTCTGTGTCTCCCTCTCTCTCTGCCCCTCCCCCGTTCATGCTCTGTCTCTCTCTGTCCCCAAAATAAATAAACATTGAAAAAAACAAAAAAAAAAAAACATGGTTGTTTAAGCAAATAAGAGGGTCTCTCCTCTGAGGTGTATTTACAAAACATTTACTTTATACCTCTGTGTGAACTAGGAATATTAAGAAATACAGGAGAATAAAGACACAAACCCTGCTCATTAAGAGTTGATTTATATTTGTAGCACAACTATTTGCATTCAAAATTTGAAGTGGCTAATAAAAATATATAATAATAAAATGAAAAAAAGGTGTGGACTTGAGCTTTCTGTCAGGGCTGCCCTGTGCACGACTTCTAGGGGCACCAGTCTCAGAATTAGTGGGAATTCCACTCTCAGGAAGTTCCTGGCACTAAAGTAAAAAGAAATACAATTGGTTTCCAGTGCCCTGTTGTCTGGGAGGGAAAAAAAATGCTTTTTCTTCCAGAGAGATAAAGGTTTCCTTGTTTGGGAACTGAAAGAAATCTCTTAGTTGGGTTTTCTGTAGAGATAACTTAGTATAGAGTGAACAGAATATCCTTGATAATAGTATCAAGTAAAAGTACTGATTATAGTAGTGACAACTGTAATATCTCTCAGAGTAAACTCCAAGGACTTCCTTCCAAAGCACAGCTCACTAAAATCAGCTTTACTAGGTGGGAACCAAAATGGTGTGACATATACGGTTCTCTGCTATATTAACAAGATTATAGTCTAGTTATGTTACCAAAAAGCATATAAAGCAATGAGAAAATAGTTTTAAGACCATATATAAGCACTCTTAATTATTTAATTTTACATACTGTATGCATTAATTTCATTAAAATTTCATCATGGATTGAAGTTACTCCAGAAAAAGTCAGAAAGAGGATCTTAAAGAAATACAGAATACTATTAGAATTTCTTAGTTGGTAAGTAATAGTGCTGTTCTTTGTATGGCCTCATAGAAAAAGTAGTTGAAAAACACTTTATTTTTCAGAAATATACACAAAGCAATGGGCGAAGACCTTTTGGCATTTCTGCCTTGATTGTAGGTTTTGATGATGATGGTATCCCAAGATTATATCAGACTGATCCCTCTGGTACTTACCATGCTTGGAAGGTGAGTCATGAATTTGTTAATATAGTTTAGAAGTTAAGTAAATGTATTCACAGTAAAGTTTTAGCGTTTTCAGGGACATGACAAAAATTATGTTGCATTAAAATATTTTTCTTAATTTTTTTAAGGTTTATTCATTTCTCAGAGAGAGAGCATGAGTGGGGGAGGGGCAGAGAGAGAGGGAGACACAGAATCTGAAACAGGCTCCAGGCTCTGAGCTGTCCGCACAGAGCCTGACTCTGGGCCTGAACTCACGGACCGCAAGATCATGACCTGAACCGATGTCGGACGCTTAACCAGGCGCCCCTTGTTGCATTAAAATACTGATGGTGGTACAAACTTTATGTAACCATTTAGCTAGTCAGCAACTATGATGGTTTTTGATGGATAGAGAAACACTTTGTTTT
Source organism: Lynx rufus (assembly GCF_022079265.1). Lineage (NCBI taxonomy): Eukaryota > Metazoa > Chordata > Mammalia > Carnivora > Felidae > Lynx > Lynx rufus. Next base: position 15,173,622 of record NW_025814837.1, on the reverse strand, counting down.
ATTAATCATAAGGTCTTTTCCTTTTGAAAAGATGTGACAAACCTAAGTATATATAAATGGCCAAATAAAAGATATATCCAGTTGCTGTTAACACACAATTGAATGAGCATTTAAGCCCCATAGTAAAGTATTTAACGCATCCTTTATTCGAGACTTAGAGTACCCCAAACTATGAATCGGTTTGGGGTACAATTTATATGGCAGTACATTACAATTTTCTCCACATAATTCTTGGAATATAGTTTGTTTTCTGGATAAGTTGTCATTCCTGTTTCAGTACCTAAATACTAACTTTGCTTAATGATACATTCAAATCTAATACAAAAGTCCAGGGCCTAGGGAAACTAGTGACAGTTTCCAGAAATAAGTTTTTGTATATTCTCATATATAAATATAGAAGTACCCCATAAAATCTAAATAGTTTTTTATATTATTAAAGTTTAAACACCCAAGCTTTAAATAATTTCGTGAGGGCGCCTGGGTGGCTCAGTCAGTTAAGCATCTGATTCTTGATTTTGGCTCAGGTCATGATCTCATGGTTCATGAGATAGATTCCCACATCGGGCTCTGCACTGACATCAGGGAGCCTGCTTGGGATTCTTTTTCTCCCTCTCTGCCCCTCCCCTACTCACACACACTTGCACGCTCGCTCTCTCTCAAATAAGCTTAAAAAAATTTTCATGAAGAGTTTATCTTACTGTTATTAAAAGTCAAATAGGGCATCTGGGTGGCTTAGTCGTTAGGTATCTGACTTTGGCTCAGGTCATGATCTCACAGTTCATGAGTTCAAGTCCCATATCAGGTGAGCTCAAGCCCTGCTTCGTGTAAACACGAGCCCTATTTCAGGTGAGCCTCGCTTTTCTCTCTCTCTCTCTCTCTCCCATCCCCTCCCTCTCTCTCTGCCCCTCCTGGGATTCTCTCTCTCTGTTTCTCTGCCCTTTGCTCACTTGTGCACACACTCTCTCTCTAAAAAAAAAAATAATTAAATTAAAATTAAATATAAAAATAAAAGCCAAATAAATTAATGGGGAAATATTACCTTGGTCTTTATGTTTGTATGAACTAAAGGAGTTTTTTGGGCTAATCACACTCATTCTGTTTTATAAACCAATTAACCAGGCCAGTAAAACAGTGGATTATATTCTTGCCACAAAGATCTGAATATTTGTGTAAGCTACACACCTTCTTTTAAGTTACCTGGACAAACTAATTGGTAATCAGAAACTGTGAATTTACCTGCTGCAAATACCAGACTTTTTTCTGCCAATTTAAGAAATCTTTTACATGTACTAGATTTCTTATGTTTCCCAAATCTATACTTTCAACAAGTTATTACAGCCTTTCTCAAAATATTTTGAAGTCTGCCATCTTCTGTTTGTATTAATTATTACATCATTACATTTCATTTCAATATCATAACATAATAATTTCCAAGTTTACATAATTTTTCATTTTAATCTGTTTGCTCCCTAGGGTCATACAGAGAAACACTTTTATTGAAAAGTCAACTAGTTAGGAAAATTATGGAATTTTTTTTAATTTGGGGGATTTCATTTATCATTAGGTCTGAAACTATGCTTTGCCGTGGTGTGTGAAGAACATGTAGTAGAGGTGGAGGGTGTGAACAGGTGTGTGCATACACCTGCACACATGTATACCCCATAACCATTTTACTGATTTCACACATTGTACTTTCTTGTAGGATTTTGGTTGAAATCAAATGCAACTTAAAAAAATGATAACAAAAAAACATTTGGAAACTTTTTCATTTTACGTATTTGGTAAGTGAGACTCAGGAGTCAAGTGATTTTTTTAAAAAAGCCACACCAGGGGCGCCTGGGTGGCGCAGTCGGTTAAGCGTCCGACTTCAGCCAGGTCACGATCTCGCGCTCCGTGAATTCGAGCCCCGCGTCGGGCTCTGGGCTGATGGCTCAGAGCCTGGAGCCTGTTTCCGGTTCTGTGTCTCCCTCTCTCTCTGCCCCTCCCCCGTTCATGCTCTGTCTCTCTCTGTCCCAAAAAAAATAAATAAAACGTTGAAAAAAAAAAAAAAAAAAGCCACACCACTAGTTAATGACAAAACTGTCATTAGAACTTAGGGTCTTCTGCCTTATTAGTACAGTGTTCCTTCCACTACATCATGCTTAGGCCAAATGATTCTTTATGTGTGTTATATAAATTCTGATATCCAGTCTTGAAAGGTAGAATAAAATCTTCTGGCTTTATTTCTGTTTTGGGGAAACTATATATAGCACTTTAGCCATGAGATCAGGTGGGGGTTTTTTGTTTTTTTCATTTCTATGGCTTGTTTTTTACCAAGGAGCCTGATAAAGTGATACAATGGGCTGTTGAGGACATGGCTGTGGTACCATGTGGAGCCAACACTTTCACAGTGCTAGGATGTAGTTTTTTACAAGGCGCAGAGAGAGGACGCATGAAATGAATTATGGAAATGGGAAGTTAAAAATATAAACTCTGGCCACCTGACCTGTTGCAGAAATGAGAACAGAAATAACTGTTACCAGCACTTTGGTCAGTTTGTTGAGGTTCTTTATCTGGCATGTTAACACAGACTTTTTTTAAGATTATGGTCCATTAGTGATCCTGCCTTGATGGATTATAGAGCCTTGAGTTAACTTTTTTCGCTTTATATGGGAATAATAAGAGAGATCTCCAGAAAATCCCTTGAGTACAAGACATCTCCCTGGTCCCATTGTCTAATAGTAACTTTATTTCCCTTGATAATCAGAATAAATCATACCATCCTCACAGTAACCCATTATTTGCCTACTGGTTCAACGGCATGAGGAGTCCAAAATTGCCAAGTGGAAGTCTCAGCTTCTAGTTCAGTGAAATTATTGTTATATCCCCTAGTAGAACATTGCCTCTTCTCCCTCCCCTACCACACTGCCAACTTGGGAACTAGGACCTTTAAACTGAAACAACCTGGGGCGCCTGGGTGGCTCAGTCGGTTAAGTGGCCGACTTTGGCTCAGGTCATGATCTCACAGTCCGTGAGTTCGAATCCCGTGTCGGGCTGTGTGCTGACAGCTCGGAGCCTGGAGCCTGTTTCAGATTCTGTGCCTCCTTCTCTCTCTGACCCTCCCCTGTTCATGCTCTGTCTGTCTCTGCCTCAAAAATAAATAAACATTAAAAAAATTTTTTTTTAAATAAACTGAAACAACCTTAGAAGCAAAAATTTTATTAGTGGGCTATCAGGGGTTTAATGAGACATCTATCCCTTGACTCCTAGATTTGTGGCTATGATCCTGTTTCCAGGCACACAAGACGATCTTGTCAAACGTAAACCTGGCTTCAGAAGATGCTGTTTCCCCGCCCCCCCCCACACACACCCCTGGTGCTATAACTGAGTCTTCAGTTGGCTATTCCCTATTTTTACTAGGCTGGCTTCTTTAGGATTACAGAACATAAGACCAGTGAATCCTATGGGCACAAGTATATTCTCTCAGTTCCTCCTTGGTCACCAGCAGTGTTTTGTAGGATACCATCATGGTGAAGAAAACATTCAGGAAGTTCACAGAAAGTGAGGCATTTGTTACAGGGAAATAAAACTCCTATCTGGAGTAAGTTTCTCTTCCAATAAAGACATATAGCTGCCCCTTCCATGACAGAAGAGTCTTAAGAAATCAGTTAGCTGTGTAGTTCTGGCAGTATCCAGATCAGTGGAAACACCCTTCTTGAAATATTTTTCTTCTTCTTTATGTTTTCATATTGCAGAAAATATTATTTTTACTTGGAGTAATGGGTTCTGGGGTTTGGCACATTACATTAAATTATATTAATCAGAAATCCTCCTGCAACCACATAGAATACTAGAATGGTCATTAACATGTTTTTAATGCATAGCTGAACTTACAAAAAGGACAAAATCCTAAGGGGCCAGAAATAAAGAAGAAATTGAGTACCAGAGCAATAATCCTGTGAGTTGAAGATACCTCTGTGCCAGGGATATTGTAGTGTAGGATTCCCAAAGATAATTCACTATCAAAAGTTACGAAGTAAAATATATAAAGAGTCCATCATTTAACAAATATTCCCTCTAGGGGTGCCTGGGGGGCTCAATCGGTTAAGTGTCTGACTGTTGATTTGGGCTCATATTATGATCTCACAGTTCATGAGCTCAAGCCCCACGTTGGGCTCTACATTAACAGTGCAGAACCTGCTTAGGATTGTCTCTCTCCCTCTCTCTCTGCCCCTCCATCACTCACATGCATGCTCACACTCTCTCAAAAAAAAAAAACTTAAAAAATATTCCATCTATAAATATTTGAATTGCATATCAAATATTGTTCTAGGTTCTGGGGATACAGAGATAACAAAAATATGTACTGATGGTACACATGTAACATAAATCCTTTGGGGAAAAAGAACAGGTTGGGAGGAGAGAATGTGATTGGTAGGTAAGGTAGTCAGGAAAAGTACCTTTGAAAAAGTGATATGTGAACAGAGGCCTGAAGAAAGTAAAGGAGCGAGCCAGGTAGTTATTTCTGTGGTATTCCAAACAGGAACCAATAAGGCAGCAGTATGTTCCATATCTGTGAGACATCAAGCTGTATGCAGAGCATATGACTGTGCTGTGGTGACTGCAGAAAGATAGTGATGAAGGATGAAGTAAGAAGCAGGAGGGGACTGATCTTACAGGGTCAAAAAGGCCATTGTAGGACTTGCATATTAAATAGGGTGATGTATGGGGCACCTGGGTGGCTTGGTCGGTTGGGCGTCCGACTTCGGCTCAGGTCATGATCTCACGGTCCGTGAGTTCGAGCCCCGCGTCGGGCTCTGTGCTGACAGCTCAGAGCCTGGAGCCTGCTTCAGATTCTGTGTCTCCCTCTCTCTCTGCCCCTCCCCTGTTCATGCTCTGTCTCTCTCTGTCTCAAAAATAAATAAACGTTAAAAATCTTTAAAAATAAATAAATAAATAAATAAATAAATAAATAAATAAATAGGGTGATGTAGAGAGCCATTTGATTTTTTTGCATAATAGAATAACATGATCTGACTTTTATATTTTTAAAGTATCTGTGTGGCTGCTGTATTGAAATAGACTGTATAGTAAGGTCGAAGCAGGCAAACAAGTTAGAAGGCTATGTCCAATAATAATCTAGGTTAGGGGCATTGGACCAGTGGAAGATGGGGAAGGAGTCAGCATAGTCTGTAAAGGAAGAGTACCCAGAGAGTGGCATCCTGGATCACAAGTGAAAACACCATTCCAAGAAGAGTTGATCAGCTGAGTCAGTGCCACTGAGTCAGATGAAAAGTGAAATGACTGGATTTGGCAATGGGCAGGTCATTGGTGACCTTGACAGGAACTTCTCATAGTGACGAGGGACTGATTAGAGTGGACTTAAAAGAAAGGGAGAAAGTTCCAAGAGTCATCAAGCTTTCATACATTCCGTATGAGACCACACAAAGGATAACATTGTTATGTTACTCATCAGCTAAGAAATTCTAATAGTAAATAAAGTATTGCTGCCAAAATGACCTTGTTTATCAATTTTTATTCTGTATATCTTTAAGATATACCAAGATACATCTGCAAGGTATTGTTTTGGCTCTTAACAACAGGGATGTGATGATTCTTAACACATAAGGGTTTATTTTTCTCATATACTTAGAAGTTTGAGGATAGATGGTCACTGGTATTTGTCTCTTTTATTATCATAGTCTTTGCCCATGCTCTCAAAGTGGCTGCTAGATCTCCAGCCAACCTGTCTGCATTCCAGGTACCAAAGGTTTCTAGAAATTCCACCCACTTATTTCCACTTATCTATTCCTACTGGTAGCTGGGGCTAGGAAATCCTACTTTTCAGCAGGCACATTGCCTAGAGTTCTGTCACAAAGGAAGAATGGATATTGGCATTGGCTGCTAATGATCTTTGCTATAGAAATCATCGTTAATCATTACAGGCAGGAAAAAATACTGCAAGACTATCAGAGTCTTCTGAAGTGGGCTGGGGGAGGGGTGGGTGATGGGTTGGGAGAAAGGGTGGGGACTTGAGCATGGCAAGAAGATCTTAAGAAACCAGTCAAGTAGATAAGAATTAAAGAATTTTTGGGGCGCCTGGGTGGCTCAGTCGGTTAAGCGTCCGACTTCGGCTCAGGTCATGATCTCACAGTCCGTGAGTTCGAGCCCTCCGTCGGGCTCTGTGCTGACAGCTCAGAGCCTGGAGCCTGTTTCAGATTCTGTGTCTCCCTCTCTCTCTGCCCCTCCCCTATTCATGCTCTGTCTCTCTCTGTCTCAAAAATAAATAAACATTAAAAAAAATTAAAACTAAATAAAATAAAAAAATAAAATAAAGAATTAAAGAATTTTTATATTAGCAATTAGGAGAATTGGACAGGAAAGTCACCAGGAATTTATAAGGTGACCTTTAAGGGCTCAGTGAGATTTTTTGGATAAACCACTACCTTATGTTCTTCCTCTCATAGCCACACCTAGTTACCCCCCAAAAACTAGTAGCTAATAATACTCCAAAGTCATACCAGTCTTTACCTTTTATCTTAGTGAAATTTCAGAGCCACAAGATTCAATTTAAAATTTCGCAACTATTTATTTTAGTCCTCTGAAATATAAAGGCATAGAAAAAGTTCTGTGAAATAAAAATAATCTTCTGCTAACAGGAACAATACACTGTCAGGCAGTACAAAAGGTAGGCTTTCACGCTCACTTCCTAAAATCTCTTTTGAGATCTCTTTCTTATAATCAAAACTAACCATAACCACTTAGAACTAAGACTTTCCCTCATTCACTGCCAGGATCCTTCATTGAAAGGATGGACTTTTCTGCTGGTTCCTCTCACTCTCTAAAATCATCAAAGCGAAGAGTCAGGTGGCAGCACAGTGTATAAAGTTCAGAGCTTGGACTGTCACTTCAAACTACTTGGTTTCAGAGCTCAGCTCTTCTACTTACCCGGTCTTCCGTGATCTTGGGTAAAATTACTTAAGGCACTGGTTCACAAATTGGGGTGATTTTGTACCCACTGAGAGACATTTGGCAATATCTAGAGACCTGTTTGGTTGTCACAACTGGGGTGGGGGATGCTACTGGCACCTAGTGGGTAGAGGCTGCTACACATCCTACAATGCACAGGGCAGCACCCAAGCAAAGAATTATCCAGTTCAAAATGTTAATAGTGCTGAGGATGAGAAAGCTCGTTTTGACACTTCCAACCTCCCATTTCTTCATTTGTGAATTGGGGTTAGTAATTATTTAATTGTTTTTGTGATGGTTGAATGAGATAATCCATGCAAAATGCTCAGCATAGTGCCTGGCACGTAAGTGCTCTGTTAATATGAACTACTGTTATCATCCTCATTATCATCACTAATACTCGTCTAGATATTTTTTTTTATATTTTTTTTTTTACCGTTTATTTATTTTTGAGACAGAGAGAGACAGAGAATGAATGGGGGAGGGTCAGAGAGAGAGGGAGACACAGAATCCGAAACAGGCTCCAGGCTCTGAGCTGTCAGCCTAGAGCCCGACGCGGGGCTCAAACTCACGGACCGCAAGATCATGACCTGAGCCGAAGTGGGACGCTTAACTGACTGAGCCACCCAGGCGCCGCTCGTCTAGATATTTAGACTGAACTAAATATATATATTACGCGTGGCCATGCAGCCAGGGCAATCGTTCACCTCTTTCCTTCATCTGAAGAAAATTTCGAAGGAACAAAGAAAAATGGGGAATGGAACAGAAGAATCTTCTCTCATTTACAGAATCAAAGATAATGAATCAGTAATTAGGTGACCATTCTATAAGTTCTAAGAAAATGGTACGCACGGTCCTATTCATATAAACAGTTTCTTCTTCATGCCAATGTCCTTTTTTCCTTTTTTCTTTCTTCCTTTTGTACTGTATTACAAAGTTATATACCTCCTTTCCTCTATACCTCTTTTGGAATTTCAACTGTTTCAATCTTTTCTGGTTATCAAGGAATTGGAAGCCATTAAAGTAGTAGAAAGCATTGACCAGGACAAGACAGTGGTATGTTTGAAGATAAGTCATACCACCATTACAGATTATTCATGTAGTAACAAAATGAACTGCTGAAATGTTAGCTAATTTTTCAAAACTACAATTTTCACGTAGTAATTACACTAAGAAATGTGGTAGTAAACTCTACACTTCACTGAGTAACCATAAATTCATTCATACTGTAATGATACTAATAATTATCTTATTTTTCAAGGCAAATGCAATAGGCCGAAGTGCTAAAACTGTCCGAGAATTTCTAGAAAAGAATTACACAGAAGATGCTATAGCAAACGACAATGAAGCTATCAAATTAGCAATAAGAGCTTTGCTAGAAGTAAGTGATCTAATAAAGCATATTCAGGAAAACATGTTTTTTTCCCTTATCTATTTGCTTCAAAAAGTAAAATTTGCTGAAGTAATTCTACTATTGTGCTTATTCTACATTAGGTTGTCCAGTCTGGTGGAAAAAACATTGAACTTGCTATAATAAGAAGAAACCAGCCTTTGAAGGTAAGTCATTAACCAAAGAGGAAAAAACATATGTAGTATAAAGTAATTTGACAACAGTTGAATCTTGTCAAAATCTTGACGCCTGTGAATCTTCATTAAATGCCTGAAAACTCCATTAGCATCCACTGGCAACATGATGACTTCTGTTTTGTTTCTGTAGCCTAATGTTCACTAATTCGCATGTGCTTATTGTGAGCACTTACCTTTGCGAAGACTTAGAGGTGCTGAGATCTGTATGTAGTCCTACCCCATTTAGTATGTATTCTTCTAGGCAGGAACCCCTACTGAGCCAGTCATATATGGGGTTGGTATAGAACATAGCCTATGGATATTTATTCCTAGCACCATAAACAAGCACACCTCGGAGATGCTGAGGATTCAGTTCCAACCACCGCCATAAAGCCAGTATTGCAGGGCCACCTGGTTGGCTCAGTTGGTTGAGCATCCGACTGTTGATTTCAGCTCAGGTGGTGATGTCACAGTTGTGAGACTGAGCCTTGAGTCAGGCTCTGTGCCATGGACGTGGAGTCTGCTTGAGATTTTCTCTCTCCCTCGACCCTCCCCGACTCTTGCACGTACACACACATTCTCTAAAAAAAAAAAAAAAAAGAAAAAAAAAGCCAATATTGCCACAAAACAAGTCAAATGAATTTTTTGGTTTCCCAATGCATGTAAAAGTTATATTTACACTATACTGTAGTCTCTTTAAGTGTGCATTTTGTCTAAAAAAACAAAAACAATGTACCTAATTAAAAAATACAGTGCTGCGGTGCCTGGGTGGCTCAGTTGGTTGAGCATCAGACTTTGGCTCAGGTCATGATCTCGCAGTTCATGAGTTCAAGCCCCACATTGGGCTTGCTGCTGTCAGCATGGAGCCCACTTCAGATCGTCTGTTCCCTGCCTCCTGCCCCTCCCCTGCATGCTCTCTCTTTCAAAAATTGAATGTTAAAAAATTACAGTGCTAAAAAATGCGAGCCAATATTTGAGCTTTCAGTGAGTCATAATTTCTGATTACAGATCACCATAACAAATATAATAGTAATGAAAAAATTTGAAACCTGAGAATTACCAAAATGTGACTCAAACACAAAGTGAGCAAATACTGTTGGAGAAGTGGTGCCAATAAACTTGCTTGATGGAGGGTTGCCACACACCTTCAATTTGTAAAAAATGCAGGGGTGTCTGGTTGGCTTGGTTGGTCGAGCATGTGACTCTTGATCTTGGGGTTGTGAATTTAAGCCCCACGTTGGATGTAGAGCTTACTTAAAAGAAATTAAAACCCCAACAATTTATTAAAAATGTAGTATTTGCGGGGCGCCTGGGTGGCGCAGTCGGTTAGGCGTCCGACTTCAGCCAGGTCACGATCTCGTGGTCCGTGAGTTCGAGCCCCGCGTCGGGCTCTGGGCTGATGGCTCAGAGCCTGGAGCCTGTTTCTGATTCTGTGTCTCCCTCTCTCTCTGCCCCTCCCCCGTTCATGCTCTGTCTCTGTCCCAAAAATAAATTAAAAACGTTGAAAAAAAAATAAAAAAAAAATGTAGTATTTGCAATGCACAATAAAACAAGGTATTCTGTAGAAAGCAGTTATTCTTCCCGTCTTTTTAGATCTTCTGAAAATCAAGATATGCTTCCACCTAGTGTCATTCAGCTACCGTTAGTATAGCTGTTGGCCCTCCAGGCTTCTAACGTAATATTATCCTTCATTATGTCAGAAACCCTCTACTCCTCTTAATTGTCTACTGGTTTTTATCTGTTGTCTCTCCTTTTCAGTTAGATGTGCCTTGAGCCTCTGTGAGACATAAATTTTAATACTTGGTGTGACAACCTTCCCGTATTTCTTTGAGGCAAGTCTGTACCTTTTGTTAACCATTATAGTTTAAAACTGCGGAGGCACAAAATAAATTGTCCAGAGTATTGTGATGGAGGACTCACTGGCTAAAGAACATTTGAAATTTGGTTCACCACTGTTCCTTAGGTAGAACTGTACACGGTACAGTTTGCCAGCTCTCTAGCCGAGAGTGTAAAAAGCACGTCAAGCATGGGAAACCATATGAAAAGTATACTAAGAAGGATTATTTTACATATACTTTCTGTTTTGAAGGAAGTATTTCAAGGGGATACTTTAATACTTTAAAGTCAGCATTGGGTGGAGCAGTGGGCCTTTTGTTTTTTGAGTTGTGTTGTTGTCGTTTGTTCCGACACAACATTCGCACCTCGTACCGGTCGTCAGCCAGAAGATGGGGAGGTGAGGATACGGCAGCGGCAAAGCTTCAATGACTAAGAGAAATGGGGAAATAGGTGGAGGTCCTGCCTCTGCACAGCCCCCAAAAATAACCACGGTGCTAAGATGGAGTGTAGAGATGGGAACCGGGCCGTGTTGTCATCCCTGCTGTCGAGGGTCTCAGGACAGATGCACCAACAGCACAAGGACACAAAAGCACTGAGGCCAGACTCGCCTCTCCAGCTCCATCACGTACATGTCTGCCCACACGGATAGACACACCCAGGCGTGCATATATTTTTACTTAGGAGTGCTAGGATGGTGCACTGGCAGCAAAGTTACACCGCCTCTCCACACGCTGTTTCACGATACGCTGTGTAACACACAGGGCATGTGCTTTGGAATTGGATAGACCTGGGTTTAAGTTTAGAGTTACATAGACCTAAGTTCCAGCACACTGATATATTTAGTAGTGTGACCTTGAGCGAGTTGCTCCCCTCTTTACTTTTCAATACAATAAAATTGATTTGTATAAAATAAAAGCTGTTTTTGCTTTATACTGTAGTGAGGGAGCTGTAAACACAGCAGTGTAAGTCACCTTCTCCCTGCCGCTTTGGCTATTCTCGTGGCTGGTAAAACAGGCCAACCCTATTAGAGAGTCAGACAGTGGAGTGGAGAGGAGCGGGGAGTTCAGCAATGAGTTACTTGCCCATAAACAGAATGAGTCTGCATTTAAATGTTTTCAGAGTTATAGTCATATATATGATATGTAATGCAATATAACATTCTGCCCTCCTTTCTTTTTTAACACAATGATAGTGGAAATGTCATGGAGTTAAGTTTTGTCCATATTTGTTATAAATATGTTGCTTACATACATATTATATATTTGAAGATATAAAGTTAAAGTTTAAATAGAAAATATAAATACCCATTTCAGGTGAGCACAAGCCCCATTTTGGGTGAGCTTGAGCTCCACTTTGGTTGACCATGAGCCCTGTTGCGGGTTAAAAAAAAAAAACAAAAAACACAGGCTCCATTTCAGGTGATCCCTGCCTCTCTCTCCCTCTCTGTCTCTCTCCCTCTCTGTCTCCCTCTCTCTCTGCCTCTCTCCCTCTCTCTTGCATCTCTCTCTGTCCCTCACTCACTTGCACTGTCTGTCTAAGAAAGAAAGAAAGAAAGAAAGAAAGAAAGAAAGAAAGAAAGAAGAAACAGAAACAGAAAGAAAGAGTAAATATAAATGTATAGGGGCACCTGCTGGGTGGGTCAAGTCGTTAAGCATCTGACCCTTGATTTTGGCTCAGGTTATGATCTCATGGTTTGTGAGTTTGAGCCCCATATCAGGCTCTGCCTAACAGTTTGGAGCCTGCTTGACATTCTCTTTCTCTCTCTCTCTCTGCACCTCCCTCTCTCTCTCTTTCTCTCTGTCTCTCAAAAATAAATAAACACTTCAAAAAATAAGATATAAATGTATAAAATATAACTTATTTTGGAAATATTTAGAAATTACTGGTGTAATTGAAATTTGCTTTTAAATTTATTTTCTTTTCAGATGTTTAGTGCCAAAGAAATTGAATTACAAGTAGCTGAAATAGAAAAGGAAAAGGAAGAAGCAGAGAAGAAAAAATCCAAGAAGACTACCTAATTCTTAGGATGAACATTAGGAGCCTTTAATGTTTTGTTTTACTCCTTGGAATTACTTAGTGAAGTTTTAAAGGAAATAAGTTGGTTTGCAGCATTCCATTGAATAGTTATATGCTGTTTTGAGAATGCCACATCTGTGGCTGTCTTCAGACTGTTACATAGACAGACTTACCTTAGTATGAAGATATTCTTTGAAAAGAAATTTCGGTAATTGTTGAAAGCAGTCATAATTCCATATAAGCCTGAGCCTTATTTATGCAAACCTAAGAAAAAACTTTAATTTTTAAGAATTAATAATTTGTTGATGTTTGAGTATTGACTATCAGGTAAAGAGATAGCTATTTCAAAATAAACTGAATACTGAGTCATACTTCACGAATGATAAAAACATCTTTGTGTTGGTAAATTGCCAAAATTTTGTCAGAGCCTTCTTCATTTTTAAACATTTTATCATATTTATTTTACCTTTGTCATTTTATAAGTTGCAGTACATTATTTTTTTCCACAGAACAAGTATTAAAGGCCTAATCTAGATAGGCAGTTAAAGTGTGGTAGGAGCTTATAAGAGCATCTGAATGAGGTACTATATATAGGAAAACAAGGAGAGAAATGGATACATATAAAATTCTTAGTTTCAGTTTTTATTTTATCTTAGTGTCCAGTATGTTAGGTTTGTTACATGTTCCATCAGCCATCTGAGTGCTTACTACGTGCTTGGCCTTGAGCTAGGCTTATTAGGAGTAATAAAAAAATAGAAAAAGTGATCCCTGTCCACAGAGGGCCCACAAAAAAAATGTGCTTAATTCCTGTATGAGGTTGTATTTTTGAAGACAAAGGATATTAATAGGCATAAAAACAATAGCCTATATATCTTACTATTTTAGAGCTTTGTCTTCTCTTTCTCTCTCTCTCTCTCTCTCTCTCTCTCTCTCTTAATTTTAGAGAGCATGTGAGCAGGGGAGAGGGTAAGGAGTAGGAAGACAGAGAATCTCCAGCAGGCTCCATTCTCAGTGCAGAACCCAACACAGGGCTGGGATCATAACCTAAGATGATGACCTGAGCCAAACCAAGTGTCAGACACTTAACCGACTGAGCCACCCAGGTACCCCCTTTTTCTTCTTTTTAATGCTCTTTCTGAAAACGGAGAGGAGAGAGGTTGAGTTTTTGCAGAGGAATGAAAAGCTCAGAATAGATGTTAACAGAAAAGAATCTGTTTGGGGGAACAACGGCCATAAGACGATCTAAGCCATTGGTGGTTGTAGTGCTCTGAAGCAAGGGGAAAAGAAAGAGCAGAGTCAGAATTTTCAGAGATATAGGCGTACCTGGGTGGCTTGGTTAGTTAGGCATCTGACTCTTGATCTCAGCTTAGGTCTTGATCTTGAGTTCAAGCCCTATGGGTGTGGAGCCTACTTTAAAAAAATATATACATAAGAGATACAAAGACACTGGGGCATCTGGGTAGCTCGGTCGGTTAAGCATCCAACTCTTGATTTTGGCTCAGGTGATGATCCCAGGGTCGTGGGATCAAGCCCTGTGTCAGGCTCTGCGCTGAAAGTGGAGCCTGCTTAAATAAATAAAACAAAATTTAGATTTTTTTTTTAAAGAAGGGAGCAAGAGATAAAGACCTTAACAAGGCTACCTCACTGGTATTCATCTTGGGCCAAATTCCTGTGGCCTGCTGCTGATGCATTTCACTTCCTCAGAAGCACTGCAGGGCATTTTCTAAGGCAGAATGTACAATTTGTGTTCTACTCTACTTCAGGCCACTCTTATTCTACTCTGACTTATGTCACTCTGACTGCCTTTCTGGTTTCATAGGAACCATGGAATTTTGCAGCTTCTGCTATCTGTCCTCTGTTTTGTTTTGGATACTATGATTCTTTGCTTTGAGTCATACTGTATACCTTTCTTCTTTAGAACTTAGAATCAAAGATAAGTATTTGTTCCCTGTCACTTCTGGCCCCTCTTAGCTTTCCAGAAGCAAAGATGCTTCCCAAGTGGAAGGCCTGCTAAATAAAATATTAGCCTTTTGGAAAAAGAACCTCACCACTTTGAAAATCAGTGATCAGCTCTCTCTGGAGGTATCTCAACACACATGCACACCTAACATACAATGTAAAGGGCAGGATGTTCACATTACCCTACTGTACTGCAGTGAGCCCATTATGAATTCTTAATACTCTTGATACATTATTTGATAATAAAAATTTGACAAATATTGAGTGTTTTCAGTGGCAGACACTATTAGATGCTAGGGATATAGTGGTAAGGAGCAGACTCCCAATTTGTCCCCATTACTGTGTAGTGAAAAGGTGGGTATTAAACCCAAATTGGGATTAACTCTGTGAAGCTCTGTATCTGTTTTCCCTTCTAAACTAGAAGTCCTTCAGGAAGGTGGACTGGGATTTACATCTCTTTCATCTTTGTTTCCACAGGTTGCCTATCATTAAGACTTAATACATGCTTGTTGGGCTGTGTTGACCTATGCAGATTGTTGCAAATATCAGAAATTGAGAGTGGGGAGAGGAATCGTCTAATCTCTCACTTAGTGTAGAAGTCAGTTTCCTGATTTCTTTTGGCCCTTGTTGAACATCACAGTAATGGGAAGATATCACATGGTCAATGAATAGTGCAGGCAGGGCCCCTGAAAGTGGATTCCACCCCTGGTGAAATAAAAATGAGAGGACTTGAGGAAGAGAAGAATATATTGTTATGGCCCTGGAAAGCCTTCTAAGGGTGCAGTAATTTGAAGTCACATTCCCCAATCACTCATGCCTGATTGAACATTACCTTTGTGCTGGGTACCGGAGATGAACAAGATACGGTCCTTGTGTTGAAAAGGTCATAGTGCCGAATAGTTGAGCCCATTCTGACACGTTATTGGAATAACGAAAAGTGTATTTCCCTTATAATCTGAATTTAATATACAGCATTGCTTGCTGATGGTTCTGGAGTGATTTATTTAAATCTTTGCTAGTAAATGTTGCACAAAACACCGGATCTTTTAAAAGGGAAATGAGACCTATTTTGTGTGTTAAAATGAAGAAGGTGGTAATACCTCCCTGTCTCCCAGTTTCAACTTCCGATCTGAGGACAGGACAGTCTATACTGCCAAATCCATCTGGCCATAAATAGATATAATGTTAATGACTCTTCTCTGAACCACTGCTGAGCTGTGTGGCTTCCATGCTTCCTATCTGGGAATAATAGGGATACATTATCCAAATGCTATGGTTATAATTCCACCGCTTGTTTTTATTTTTAAGTTTTATTTATTTGTTTATTTTTAAAAAATTTTTTTAACGTTTATTTATTTTTGAGACAGAGAGAGACGGAGCATGAACGGGGGAGGGGCAGAGAGAGAAGGAGACACAGAATCAGAAGCAAGCTCCAGGCTCTGAGCCATCAGCCCAGAGCCCGACGCGGGGCTCGAACTCACAGACCGTGAGATCATGACCTGAGCTGAAGTCGGACGCTTAACCGACTGAGCCACCCAGCCACCCCTATTTGTTTATTTATTTAGAGAGAGAGAGAGCAAGCACATAGGAACAGGGAAGGGGGAGAGAGAAAATCCCAAGAAGTCTCCACATGGTCAGCGCAGAGCCCAATGTGGGGCTCGAACTCAGGAACCCTGAGATCATGACCCGAGCCAAAACCAAGAGTCAGCCACTTAACCAACTGAGCCACCCAGGCACTCCACCCCTTGTTTTTCCTTAAGGAGTACTCATACAGTACTTGTTACATACCAGACACTTTTGCGTTCTTTACAAACATTAACTCATTTAAGTGTCTTCACAACTCTCATGAGACACATGTAATTGATGTCCATAGTGCTGACCTTATAGTGCTTTGCCACCACAGCTGTCCATCAAAATGGACACCCACATCCCTCCCCCACAAAGCTGTTTCATGACAGGACTTACTCATTTATTTCACGGGCTGAATTCTTACTGTAACAGGCATGAGGGTCTGATTATTTTTGGCTCATTTGCTTTGTTTTACTTTGGAAATCTGTTATTTTGGCCAAGTTTCACTGATATGCACAAAGTAATTTTTTTGTTTAACATAAGGTTTTAACCAAAACATACTCTTAACACGCTTGTTACTTAAAATAATCACTTTTACTTCTTTTACTAAGAGAAAATCCCCGATATGGAAGCGCTTTATGTTTTTTCTGCATCGTATCCTCAAGGTGAGATAATCACAAACATTTGGTTTTAAGAATCAGCTAAACAACTGCGCTTTACATCATTGGGTATGGTTAACTAGACAGTCTGAAAATCCCTCACTACAGGCATAGAAACACTTTCTAACAAACATCCTTTTAAATGCATAGCTTAGCTGACAACAAGGGAAATCCCTAGAGACCAAAAACAAAAGGACTTGAAAATCTGAGAACGCATTTTGATCAGATGCGGGTGCTGCCCTGTTTGTATTGGCACAAGGAATAAACGCTAAGAGTCAGGCAACAGAGCACCTAGGAACATCTCCACCCTTACCGGGGTACTTGGTTTATGGCAGCTAGTATTTCATATCAGTGGATAAAGGATTAAGTTATTCAATAAATGGTGACAGGACAACTGGTTATCCATTTGAATAAATCGGACCTCTACATTCTATTAAAATCAATTCCAGATGAATTAAACACCTAGACATAAACAAAACTTTTAGAAGGAAAATAAAGATCTTTAAGACCTTGGAGATAAGGATAGATTTTCTAAACAAGATGCAAAAACTGCTAACAAGGAAAAGACTGATAATTCAGCTGCCTCTACATAGAAAGATAAAGTGAAAAGACAGGCCCCAAATGAGAGAAGACATTTGCAACACATTCAACTGACGAAAGGCATGCATCCGGAATTTATAAAGAACTGTTGATTCAAAGAAATAAAAAAGTACAGTGCAACAGAAAAATGGGTGGAACATTTAAAAAAATTCTTTAATGTTTTTTATAATTTATTTTTGAGAGAGAGAGACAGAATGCGAGTGGGTTAGGGGCAGAGAGAGAGGGAGACACAGAATCAGAAGCAGGCTCCAGGCTCTGAGCTGTCAGCACAGAGCCTGATATGGGTCTCGAACTCATGAGCTGTGAGATCATGACCTGAGCCAAAATGGGACGCTCAACCGAGTGAGCCACGCAAGCGCCCCAGGTGGAACATTTAAACAGGCAGTTCACTGGCACAAAAAACAGACACATAGACCAATGGAATAGAATAGAAACCCCAGAACCAGACCCACAAACGTATGGCCAACTAATTTTTGACAAAGCAGGAAAGAACATCCAATGGAAAAAAGACAGTCTCTTTAACAAATGGTGCTGGGAGAACTGGACAGCAACATGCAGAAGATTGAAACGAGACCACTTTCTCACACCATTCACAAAAATAAACTCAAAATGATAAAGGACCTGAATGTGAGACAGGAAACCATCAAAACCCTAGAGGAGAAAGCAGGAAAAGACCTCTCTGACCTCAGCCGCAGCAATCTCTTACTTGACACATCCCCAAAGGCAAGGGAATTAAAAGCAAAAATGAACTATTGGGACCTTATAAAGATAAAAAGCTTCTGCACAGCAAAGGAAACAACCAACAAAACTAAAAGGCAACCAACGGAATGGGAAAAGATATTTGCAAATGACATATCGGACAAAGGGCTAGTGTCCAAAATCTATAAAGAGCTCACCAAACTCCACACCCGAAAAACAAATAACCCAGTGAAGAAATGGGCAGAAAACATGAATAGACACTTCTCTAAAGAAGACATCCAGATGGCCGACAGGCACATGAAAAGATGCTCAACGTCACTCCTCATCAGGGAAATACAAATCAAAACCACACTCAGATATCACCTCACGCCAGTCAGAGTGGCCAAAATGAACAAATCAGGAGACTATAGATGCTGGCGAGGATGTGGAGAAACGGGAACCCTCTTGCACTGTTGGTGGGAATGCAAATTGGTGCAGCCACTCTGGAAAACAGTCTGGAGGTTCCTCAAAAAATTAAAAATAGACCTACCCTATGACCCAGCAATAGCACTGCTAGGAATTTACCCAAGGGATACAGGAGTACTGATGCATAGGGGCACTTGTACCCCAATGTTTATAGCAGCACTCTCAACAATAGCCAAATTATGGAAAGTGCCTAAATGTCCATCAACTGATGAATGGATAAAGAAATTGTGGTTTATATACACAATGGAGTACTACGTGGCAATGAGAAAGAATGAAATATGGCCCTTTGTAGCAACGTGGATGGAACTGGAGAGTGTGATGCTAAGTGAAATAAGCCATACAGAGAAAGACAGATACCATATGGTTTCACTCTTATGTGGATCCTGAGAAACTTAACAGAAACCCATGGGGGAGGGGAAGGGAAAAAAAAAAAAAGAAAAAAAGGAGGTTAGAGTGGGAGAGAGCCAAAGCATAAGAGACTCTTAAAAACAGAACAAACTGAGGATTGATGGGGGTGGGAGGGAGGAGAGGGTGGGTGATGGGTATTGAGGAGGGCACCTTTTGGGATGAGCACTGGGTGTTGTATGGAAACCAATTTGACAATAAACTTCATATATTGAAAAAATAAATAAATAAAAAATAAACAGGCAGTTCACAGAACAGGAAAGTTGAATTATTTTCTCTCTTTATGAAAAACTTACTAAATGATGTTCTACCAGACTAATCCAGGAAATGCATGTCAAAATGTTGGGGAGACACTATTTTACAGCCATCAGACTGGCAAAAATTTTAAATATATAAAATGTTGCATATGTATAAAATGTATAACATTTATATAAAATGTATATATGTATATACATAAAATGTATGTATAAAATATATAAAATTTATACAATATGTATAAAAGAGTTGCATAAGAACTCTTATCTACTGCTCTTAGGACTGTAGACTAGGCCAACTGCTTTGGGCAGCAAGTTAGATCTAGTAAAGTCAGAGAGGCATGTGCCCTTTTACCAGCAATGCCACTCCAGGGCATACAGCCTACAGAAACTCTAACATACGTGCATAAAAATAATCACACATTGTTTGTGATAGCAACATATATAGACATATATATGAAGTAACCTAATGTTTGTCCACTGACTGAATTGACTGAATACATTATGGTGTATTCATACAGTAGCATACCATATAGCAGGGGAAAAGAAGTCACTACAGCTACATGCATCAATATAGATATATCTCAAAAATGTCATATTGAGTGGGGCGCCTGGCTGACTCAGTCTGTAGAGCATGGAACTCTTGATATCAGAGCATGGAGCATGGAGCCTGCATGAAGGGAAAGGGGCAGAGAGAGAAGGGAAGAGAGAATCCCAAGCAGGCTTCACACTGTTGCAGAGCCCCACACAGGGCTTGAACCCACAAACCATGAGATCATGACCAGAGCTGAAATCAAGAGTCAGATGCGTAACCCAATGAGCCGCCCAGGCGACCCTAATTTTTTAAATTGTATCGTCAAATATTCCATCTCATTTTTGTCCCCCAGTGACTTAAGTTCCTCTTCTGAGAGGCAACCATATTATCAGGATGTTTCCACTTATGTTTTCAATATCTCCTATTGATATATTATACCTATAGAAACAAACACATGTAAATATATCTTTTAGTGCAAATGGCACCATACTGTATACTGTTCTGTATCTTGCTTTTTTCACTCAACATATATTTGAGGATCTTCTCATGTGAGGATCATTCTTTCCAATGTATAGATGTAACACTAAATTATCAATCTTCTATTGATGAACATGTTGATAGTGTTGCTATTGCAGATGCTGCAGTGAATAACCTTTAGTCATTTCACAAATGTGGAAGTAGATAGGATAAACCACTAGAAGTAGAACTGCAGGCTCAAAGGTATGTTACACACTTTTATGTTTCTCCTAACGGTGAGCGAGAATCTCTCCCTTTCTACACCTTCCCATTGTAGTTGTGCTGGCTTTGTATGGTGTCAGCTCAGCTAACCTGAAACTGTTTTCCAGAAATCTCTTTCCTGTACAGTTCTGAGTTTGAGTTGGGCACAAGAGAAATTCACATAAGATTTGAAAGGCAGAAGGGAAGCAGCTCAGGGTAAGAAGGCAGCTCACAAAAAATGCTGGTTTACTAGCCCAGTTGGTTAGTGTGGGAAGGCCTCCAGAACCATAGCTACACTAGTTCCTCCACATTCTGCTGGATCTTTTCCTTCAGACTCTGGGAACTGGGCCAGGCATGCAAGCAGCTTCATGACAAAGGACACCAACTTTTATGTCAGGTCACAAGCATCCCCAGGTTGCAGGTGGTAAAAGATACATGTGGTTACAATTTGTCCTCATGGGTTACAGTTTATTCTTCACCCTCCCCACTTGTATCCACCTTTCCTTCCTAACTACCACCAGACTCAGGGGATCAGTGTAACAGAGGGACAGCCTTAAAGAGACTTCTCCATCAACTCCCACAATTGGGAGGGATATAATTTATCTAGAAAATTGTCAATTCTGCATCATAGTGATTTCACTTCTTTAATTGAACCCAGACTGATACAATAGTGCTTCAAACATTTTTTGCCACTAAATAGGTGAAATTACAATCGTTTTTGCATTTTTACTTTTCAAAAAAATTCCCAATGTTCAATTTGCACTTTTCTTATTATGAATGATATTGAACATCTTTATGTTTGTTTAAATGTCTTTATGTTTGTTTAAATGCCTAGCTGGCTCTGTTAGTAGAGCAGGCAATTCTTGATCTTGAAGTTGTGAGTTTGAGCCTCATGTTGGGTGTAGAGATTCCTTAAAATATAAAATCTAGAGGGGCATCTGGGTGGCTCAGTTGGTTGAGCAACTCTTAATTTCAGCTCCAGTCATGATCTCACAGTCATGAGATTGAGCCCCCCATTGGGCTCTGTGCTAAGTGCGGAGCCTGCTTGGGATTCTCTCTCACCTCTCCCTCTGCCCCTCCCCCCACCCATGTGTGCTCATCTCTCTCTCCCTCTCTCTCTCTCTCTCTCAAAAATTTTTTTAAAAAAAATTTTAGAGACAGAAAAAGAGAAAGTGGTGGAGGGGCAGAGAGAAGAGAGAATCTTAAGCAGGCTCCATGTGGAGCCCAACACATGGCTCGATCTCACCGCCCTGAGATCAGGACCTGGGCCAAAATCAAGGGTTGGACACTTAACTGATTGCACTACCCAGGCACCCCACTCAAACATTTAAAAAATATATAAATAATAAAATCTTTAAAAAAAATAAATAAAGGCCTTTTGAATTTTCCTTCCATTGATTGCTCATACCTGTTACCTACTTTTTCCAATGGATTTTGTGTGTGTGTGTGTTTTTTCCTCATTGCTTTGTAACAGCTTTGTATATATTTGGGAAATTACCCTTTTGCATATGTGCTAGGGCAATGCCTGCTACTATAATAGATGAATCCACAGTAAACATTTATTTCTCAATAACAAATCCCATTGCTGATAGCAATCCTCCAAGCAAAAATCTAGGACTCCTCCTTCCCCATTTTCTGGCTCTGCCGTCTTCAACATGCCATTTACTTTCTTCTTATTTTTTTAACCTTTATTTAAGTAATTTCTACACCCAACATGGGATTTGAACTCAGCCCCAAGGTCAAGAGTCGCATGCTCTTCCCACTGAGCCAGCCAGGTACCCCAACATTCCATTGTCAAACATTCCCAAGATTTCTGTGTCCATCTGCATGAAGCTACCAAATGGGGAGTTTGGAGCATCGATTGTGATTAAAAAAAAAACAAAACACTCAGTAAACTAGAAATAAAAAGGAACTACCTTAACATGATGAAGAGCATTTTAGACAAACTCAAAGCTAATGTCATACACGGTGGTGAAAGCTTTCACCGTAAGGTCAGGACAAAGACAAGGATGCTCACTTTCACCATTTGCATTCAACACAGTATTGAGTATTGGCAGTCTTAGCCAAAGCAATTGGTAAAAACAAAACAAAACAAAACAAAAACATCCAAATTGGAAAAAATAAAAGAAGTAAAATTATCTGCTTGCAGGTATTTATTTATTCTAACAGTTTTGTTTTTTTTTCTTATATAATATTTAGAGTACCAAAGAAAGTTACAGAATAAAGAAATCAACACACAAATTTAGTTGAGTTTTATATACTAAAACAATCCAGAAAGAAAATTAAGAAATTCGCAATAACATCAAAAAGAACACTTAGGAATAAATGTAACCAAGGCAGCGAAAGGCTTACACACTGAGAACTACAAAACATTGCTGAAAAAAAATCAAAGAAGTCACAAATGTAAAGTCATCTGCATTCATAGACTGGAAGACTTACTACTGCTAAGATACCAATACCACACAATGCTATCTACAGATTCAATGCAACCTGTATCAAAATCCTAATGATGTTTTTGCAGAAATAGAAAAATTCATCCTAATCTGAAAAGTAATGAAAAAGTGCTGGTGCACCTGAGTGGCTCAGTCAGTTAAGTGTCTGACTTCGGCTCAAGACATGCTGTCACAGTTCGTGGGTTTGAGCCCCATGTTGGGCTCTGTGCTGACCGCTCAGAGCCTGGAGCCTGCTTTGGATTCTGCATCTCCCTCTCTCTCTGCCCCTACCCTGCTCACACTGCCTCTCTCTCTGTCTCTCTGTCTATCTCTCAAAAATAAATAAACATTAAGACAATTTTTTTAAAGAAAAAAAAGAAAAAGTGCTCACTGTGGGTTCTTATTTCTTCTATTTCTTCCTATGGAGGAAAGTAAAGTTACATAATCTGAATCAGTGTTTCTTATACTTTTATACTGGAATGTGTGTGTGTGTGTGTGTGTGTGTGTGTGTGTGTGTGCATGCGCATGCGTGTGTACATGCACACATAGGCTCTGATTCAATAGGTTTAGGGTGAAGCCCAAGAGTCTTTTCTGCCAAGCTCCCAGGCGATGTCTAGGATGCACTGGCATCACCCAGGAACTTGTTAGATCTCATCAGCTAAGTACTTAGGAAAAAACTGCATGTAATCTATGTGATCTCCCTCCTCACCGCTCCCCCTCCCCCATTACACACACCTCTCTGCTTCATCCCTTGCCATTCAGACCATTGCTGCCCTGTCTCCTTCAGCTACAGTGATAGTGGCCTCCCTACTGTTCCTCATATACCCTAAGCAGGCTCTTGACCCAGGCCTTGCCACTAAGTGGATCTCCTGCCTGGATCACTCTACCTTTGTGGGCATGCTTCTGTACTTCCTTTCACTTGTTGCACAAATGTCACCTTATCAGAAAGGCTTTCTCTGACCACCATATATAAAACAGAACACCCATCCCCCAACACCCAACACATGAAATACGTATTTCTATGTTTTTTTAAATGTTTATTCATTTTTGAGGTACCTGGGTGGCTCAGTTGGTTAAGCGTCTGACTTCGGCCCAGGTCATGATCTCACAGTTCATGAGTTTGAGCCCACATTGGGCTCTGTGCTGACAGCTCAGAGCCTGGAGCCTGCTTCTGATTCTGTGTCTCCCTCTCTCTCCCGCTCATGCTCTCTCTCTCAAAAATGAATAAACATTAAAATTTTTTTTAATGTTTATTTTTGAGAGACAGAGAGACAGAGCATGAGCAGGGGAGGGGCAGAGAGAGAGGGGGACAGAGGATGCAAAGCAGGCTCTGCGCTGACAGCAGCTAGCCTGATGTGAGGCTTGAAATCACAAACTGTGAGATCATGAACTGAGCCAAAGTCAGACGCTCAACCAACTGAGCCACCCAGGTGCCCCATGTGTTTGTATGTGTTTACTGAAAGCCTCTCCCCATTAGAATTGTTAAGTTCCATGTTTGTTTTATCCATTGGTAAATGGCCAGGACCTAGAACATCTGGGTATATAGTAGATACTTAATAAATGCTTAATAGTCAAGAGCCATCCATTTAGATTAAAACTTTTAAATCCTAAGTCAAATACTAGTTGTTTCAACATTTCCTATTTAAAAGATATATGAAACTACTGGCTAAGATGGTATATTTTTTAATTATCTTATTCTAGCATAATGTTATATTTACTGATAATGGATAAAACAACAGGAAAGAGATTTTGAAAAGTTCTCCAAATGATGTGTTTATTTGTGAATTATAATTCTGTCTTTGAAATGCACATATCATGCGAGTATCATGCACTTTCCACTGGCCCAGCCAGCTACATTGAAATTCAGTGACAATTCAAGGGCACCTTATTCGAACATGTTACCTGTACTTGGATTTTGCTGATTGTGTCATGTTTCCTCTATGCCCATTTCAGTTGAGATATTTTGGTTAAAAGAAGCGAAGATTCACTCCCCAAGGATACAAGGAAATAAGGGCTTTTGAAGGGAAGTACCAAACTCGGAACAATAGCATCACTTTGCCTACTAGGAATGGCAGCGTTAAAAACGTCCACATCAGGAACTTTTGAATCTTAACTCTAATGTTAAAGCAGTAAGTGGACCAGTTCTTTTCCACACATCTGTTTTGTTCTTCTCCCTCTATTGTCTCTCAGCCTTATTTTAGTTATTTAACTCATTGCTTATGTTAACTCATGGTTCCTTTTCCCTTATATAAGCATCTAGCTTTTACATGAGCATTATGGCCTTTCCAGCTTCTGTTTCAATTACAATCATGTAGTTTTAGCTTCCATAGTTAACTTCCCTTCTCCTTCCAAGGTTCCCAAATTCAATTCTGCAAAGAGTAAATGTGTTTGGACCAGCTCACCACCATGAGCTTCAAGACTGGGTTGGGTAGCATACACAGGCTTCTGCTCACTGAAAGACTTTGTCCTCCTCCTTTTCATTGATTGAGCTAACTCTGGAAATTTCTTATGACTCACAACAGACAGTCTTCTCCAAGAAGCCTTTCCTAAGGCTTGAATAGAGACCCAATCTCTGTGTTTCCATAGCTTTTTATTTCAACCTGTCTCATACTGTCTACTAATCATTTCCTACTTATATCTCCTTCTAGAGTGTGAGCATCTCTGGCTAAGAACTGTAACCTTAACATTTGGGGCCTCAATTTAATGTTTACTAATTAAAGGCTTTAAAAAGGCTTTAACTTTATTGAAGTAGTGGGCAAAATCTATTATTCAATTCCTGAAAAAGAAGAGGGACTGAAAGCCTTTTTTTTTAAATTAATTTATTCATTTTGAGAGAGTGAGAGAGCACAAGTTAGGGAGGGGAGAAGAAGAGACAGAATCCCACAAACTGTGAGATCATGACCTGAGCCAAAATCAAGAGTTGGATGCTTAACTGAGACACCCAGACACCCCAGGAGCGATTCTCTTTGATGGAAAAGTTAAGCAGATTATTGGTTAGAGGAGTCACCCTCCTTAAAAACTGGCTCTGGTGGGAAGGCGTGTTCTATTGGGCAGAGGAGCCTCAGCAGTTTCCCAAAACGTATTCCACATAAGCTTCCTTTGTACCATGTTGATGGGTGTCAGGTGATCCAAGTGTTCCTGGTTGGGAAAATTGGTGAAAGGCTGGCTTAACAGAATAAAGCAGTCTTCTTTACTGCAGTGGTTATCAAAATATGTTCTGTCTACTCCTGGGTATCTGAAACCATTTCACAAGGTACATGGGGGTCTTAGTTGTTTTTATATCATACTAATACTAAAATAATTGCTTTTCTCACAGTGTGGACATTTCTGCTGATGGTGCAAAAGTAGTGATGGGTAAACCTGGACCTAGTCATTGTATTCTTCACTGCCAGACGCTCACATTTTGTTTTTATTTTTTTCAAGGCAATTTCCCTTATGAATGTCCTTGATGAAGCAGTAAAAATTGCATGTCTTTTGACTATTCTGTGTAATAAAGTAAGAATTACACATAAAGTACTTTTGCTATTTACCAAAGTAAGATGATTGACTTGAGAAAAAACACTTCTGTGATTATCTGAATTGCCAGCTGAACTAACCACTTTTTTTTCCCCATGGACCATCATGTCTTTCAAGGAGGAAACTATGTTTTACAGTGTTTTCTCTGAAACATACTGACAAACGATTTTTTTTTTTCAGATTGGGTATTTAGCAACCATTTTCTCAAAAATGAGAATAGTAAACCTGTCATTTCAACAAAAACAACTGAAAGCATTTATTGCCAATGACAAAGTTCAACTTTCAAGTAATAATTAGAATTTTGGAAGACCTGTATATACTATTGTGAGATTGACAGTTTCCCAATACATAAAGCTGATGAGATTGGTGGTGTTATTGAGAAATATGACTTTTCGATACGGTATAATGCAATATGTCAACATTTGGAAGATCTGAGTAACTCAGTGAATCAATATTCTCCAAAGGCATGCTCAATACAATGAAATCACGCACAGGTAAAAGATCCGTTCAAAGACATCCAATGCAACCAATGCAATCCAATATTATAAAGTATGAAAAGTTAACTGATATGATTTCAACTTCCACTTTGCAACTAAACTTTAAAAAACTGCTACTTGTTAAGTTTGATGCAGCAGCAAAGAATATCCCCGACAATCTGAAAAGGCTATTAAAATACTCTCCCCTTTTCAAACTCTGCGTGAGGCCAGACTTTCTTCATAGACTTGAACCAAAATAACCAGTTGCAGCAAACTGAATGCAAAGTAAATATAAAATCCAGCTGTTTTCTATTAAGCCACACATTAAAGATATTTGCAAAAATATAAAACATATACTTTCACTGTTTTTAAAAATAGTTGTTTTTTGTTTAAAATGTTTATGGTAATATGGATGCTACTTTCTTATTTCTCAGCTACAAATCCACCTTTCTTTGCCCTCTTTTGTGATAACAGAGCTGGACCCTGAAAGCATTTTTTCCTTTGCCAGCTGATGCCATGCTACACTTCGTCGATAGAGGGCACTGAAGTGATATTGCCGAGCCATAACGGCAGGTAAACGTTTGACTTCTGGATTCTGGTACTCTGTTATTATTCAGTGCAGATGAATTCCAGCTTTACCCTCAGGCCATGATTTTCCCACCTTCAGTGGCTTCATAGATCAGCAATGGCCCAATTCCCTGCAGCAAGTTTCTGCTTCACTGTTGGACTGTGGGCTCCATACTCTCTTTGAGGAAGCCTGAATCTCAGCCATAGAGAAGTCCCTCTCCTAATCCTGGTTCTTTTAATGTTCACTCTCCCTCTAGCTGAAGGGACTAAATGCATTTTTTTTGCACCTTCTACTTCTGTATGCCTTAGAGTCCTCTTCTACCCACTTTGGCAGTTCTTCTACTAGTTAATAATTCTTTCTATTACATTTTCCCTCTTCAAATAACTGGTGTGATATCTGTCCCTTGACTGGACCCTTGGCTAATATAACATATAATGAGGCTTTTATTGCTATTTTTTAAATGGACTCATAAATCAATAATTTAATTTTCTCAGTTTTAATTTCTAATGTGGTAAACATTGATAGATATAATCCATATAAACAAAAGATTTTTGGGGTCCCCAATAAGTTTTAATAGTGTAAAAGTTGCCAAAATGTAAAAGTTTGAAAACAGCTGCTTTATTGCAAGTCTTCTCAGAGCTTTCGATATACTAATGTACTTTGCAAATCTGAATTTAAACCCAGATTAACATATACAAAAGCTGTAGGAGACAGTAAGGCCGACAATTTTTAGGTCTTAAAAACTTGAAAAAAAAAAACCTTAAAATCTTTTTTTCTCATGCAGAAGTTCCTTTAAAAATAAAACAAGAGGAGATCACACCTTATCACCAAACAATGTAACCAAAATGAAATGCATGGACTGGGATTACTTGACAGTGCAGGGAAGATATAAAACAAAACTTGTTGGAACATGAAAGACAGAGAAGAGCTGGGGCACTTGGGTGGCTCAGTCAGTTGAGCATCAGACTTGGGCTCAGGTCACGATCTTGGGGTTCATGAATTCGAGCCCCATATTGGGCTCGCTGCTGTCAGCACAAAGCCTGCTTAGGATCTTCTGTTCCCCCCTCTCTGCCCTTCCCCCTCTCTCTGCCCTTCCCCTGCTTGCACTCTTTCAAAAATAAATAAGCATTAAAAAAAGAAGAAGAAGACAAAGAAGAGTCTCTGGAAGAAATACCTGGAAAGAGAGGTGACAGTAGGTGGGAAGTTTTTCCTGGGACTTTGACCTACCTTCCTACCATTAAACCTCATGGTACTGTGCCCCAAACTGCAGTTTAAACAAGAAAATAACACAGGTTCTTCTTCTTCTTCTTCTTTTTTTTTTTTTTTTGAGTTTATTTTTAAGTAATCTCAACACCCAACATGGGGCTCAAACCCACAATCCCAAGATCAAGAGTCGCATGCTCCACTGACTGAGCCAGCCAGGCGTTCCCACAGGCCCTTCTGAATGGAACTTAGAGTCTACTGGGAGTTAGGAAAGTAAGGGATATATCAAGAGGATCTACCAAGAGGAAGAGAAACACACTGGAGGGTATTTGCTAGGGAGGGTTGAAGAAGACTTCCTTGGGGAAAGCTCATCCCCCACCTCTTTGCCTGGCCAGAGAAGCACAGCATCATAAGAGAGGTTTGGGAAAGGAAGGTCGCTAGAAGGAACGCCAACCAGGAGTCACACCGTGATAGGACTTCTATTCTACATTTGGGTTTTATTCTTGAGGCACTGAGGGAGGAGAGGGTGATGACAGTTGAGGTGGGCCATGGAAAGTTTTTAAGTATGGAAGGACCTCAAATTTTTGCTTTAGAGAGGCAAGCATTAAGACAACTAAACCACCTGAAGAAATAGTATATCAAGAAGACGAGGAAGCATATCATTGTAATTATTCAGTATTTTTCTGGAGATTATGTCTAATCAGTGCAATAGTACCACAAAAATATATAATCTACAATTTCATTCAGTCAGGCAACAAATATTTATGAAACACCTACTTTGGGTCAGCCAGTGTTCCAGGCTATAGGGATAGAGCAGTGAACAACAGTGAAAGATCCCTGTTTTCCTAGAGTAGCATTCCAAAAGAGACAGAGTAAAGTCTTAATGACCTCTCAGCATTTCATCTAGTGAAAACTTTTATC
Source organism: Lynx rufus (assembly GCF_022079265.1). Taxonomy (NCBI): domain Eukaryota; kingdom Metazoa; phylum Chordata; class Mammalia; order Carnivora; family Felidae; genus Lynx; species Lynx rufus. Next base: position 15,144,278 of record NW_025814837.1, on the reverse strand, counting down.
TTGGCTTCCTGACTTAACCATTTTGGGTTCTTTTCCCTACTTCTCCAGTCTTTCCTCTTCTATCCTTCCCCTTATTGGCTTCTTTTTCTAGGCTCCCACTAAATGTTGAGGTCTGAAGTGGAATGATTCTTCTCTCTTTATTGTACCTTCTCTCCCTCGGTGATAACATCCAGTCCCATTACTTCAATAATCTCTACTTTGTCAGGAAGTACAGGCAGAAAGGTAATATAACACCTAGCCTGTGTTTCACTTTCATGTTCCATTTGATCCTTTTTGAACTTGAACTCTCGAGTTTTTCCATCAGAGCTGGTCCATCTCCAATCTTCCCCATCACTGTGAATGAAATCACCATCTATCCAGTTTCTCAAGCTAGAAATGTGAAAGTCCTTAACATTTCTCAGTATTGGCTACTTTATTCAATTTACCACAAAAATCCATAGATTTTTACCTTCAAATCTGTCCACTGCTAACACCCCGTTTCAAGCCACCCTCATCTCTCTTGTGGCCTGCTGCAAAAGCCATCTAACTTGTTTGTTTCTTCTTGTGCCTTCCCCAAGTCCATTCTCCATATAATAACTAGAATGATCTTTGAAGAATGTAAGTTACTCAGAAGTTGATGAGGGGGCACCTGGGTGGCCCAGTTGGTTGAGCATACGACTTTGGCTCAGGTCATCCTCTCATGGATCGTGGGTTTGAGCTCCACATCAGGCTCTGTGCTGAGAGCTCACAGCCTGGAGCCTGCTTCAGATTCTGTGTCTCCCTCTCTCTCTCTCTGTCCCTCCCCAACTGGCACTCTGTCTCTCCCTCTCTCTCAAAAATAAATAGACATTAAAAAAATAAAAATAAAAAAAAGAAATTGATGGAGATTCATCAAAAGGATACAGGAGATACCATAAAGGAGATCCTACTGTCCAAATCTGGGAAAATTTGAGAATCAAGATAATCATGATGGTAACTGGCCATAGCCCACTGACTGAAAAAGACTGCATAAATATCCACACCAATACATACATAAGAGAAATGGGAAAACTACTTCTGCCAGTAGAATGTCAAATGATAATGTAGAAGAAATGAGTTTTAAAACATCACCATTTTGCAGCCATCATAGTAAGAATTGATTCAGTCAAGAGCCAAAAAGTGATGCTAAAATTAACAGGTCAAAGTTTGTGAAGAACTTATTAATTACAAGATGAAAAATAGTAACTTAACAGTGACAAACCTTAAATATACCAACATAAACAAGCGGCCAAATTTAAGGTAAATAATAATAACACCAACTTACATCATCATGTATATCTTAATGTGATATAGAGAATACAGCATCACTCATGCACCATTTCTGTCAAAATGCTAACCTGAATATGATCGTGAGGAAACAATAGACAAGTCCAAGTTGAGGACATTCTATAAAATAAATGGCCTATTCTCTTCAAAAATGGCAATATTGTGAAAAACAAAGAAAGGCAGAGGAACTGCTCTAGATTAAAGGAGACTAAAGAGATACAAAACTGTGTGCAATGAATGATCTGGATTGGACCCTGGACTAGAAAAAAAATGTGATCAAGGACATTATTGAGACACTTGGCAAAACTGAAAAAGAGCTGTTGATTTAAGATCTATTGACTAAATGATTATATTAATGTTAAATTTCCTAATGTTCATTGTATTTTGGTAATGCAAATGCATGTCCTTGGTTTTAAGAAATAGACAATGAAGTATTTGGAAGAAGGGGGCAAGTCTGCAACTTACTTTTAGGTAGTTCAGGGAAAAAAGTGTGTATAGAGTTGATTCTCATGATCCATGGTAGTTATGTTCTATTAAGTTACAGAACCCTACATTAGCCAATACTCAATCATCACTTCAAGGGGAAGCACAGTGTTAGGTTCCTGTAAGCCTTTAGTCATAACATTTTCTTCTACCCATCAGAACACAACCTTGTTTTATGTGTTTCCTTTTTTAAAATTAAAAAAAAAAATATTTGAGAGAGAGAGAGAGAGAACACATAAGTGGGGAGAGAGCCTGGGGGGGGGGGTGCAGAGAGAGAGAGAGAATCCCAAGCAGTCTTCACACTCAGCATGGAGCCCAACACAGCGCTCAATCCCATGACCTGGGAATCATGACCTCAGCCAAAATTGAGTCAGACAGTCAACCAAATGAGCCACCCAGGTGCCCCTTTGTGTATTTCTGTTTAAAGAACCTTATTTGATATATGTTGTTGATTCAGTAACACTGAACTCACAACCAATAGCACTGTAACTCATGCCTGAAAGATGCTTATCTAACATATATATTTTCTCTGTAAAGCACGTCACAGCCTTGCTGCTCTTAGAAACGCAAGGCAACACTTCAGCACTATGCCTGGGGGTTATTTTAAGCAGAGACATCACCAACAAAAAGCACAAAAATATGAAAAGTATGACACTAAATAGTCAGCAAAAAGGACAACTGGTTACAGCATGAGAGCTGAAACAAGAAGGCACAGCATCATCCTGTTTGACCTCACCTGGGAACATGGGCATTTGGCAACTCAAATTTTTGGCTGCTCTGCACATGCCTGCAAAAGACCTCTAGAGTACCATAAGTATTGATTTGGAGAGCACTATTTATTTAAGTTTTAGGAAGTAGGTGAATTTGCAAATGTGGAATCTGTGAGTAATGAGGATTGAATGTATGTGTATGTATGTATGTCTATATACATACATACACTCACACACACACACATACAGAAAGAGAGAGTGGATGCTTTCATTTGCACATCACATGACCCCACTCTCCAATCTCATTTAGGCAACTCTTCCTCTGGTTTGTTCTGCACCAGTCTCTCTGGCATTCTTTTAAGTCCTGGAACACTTCCCTAACTCCCTAGCTAAATTAGATCCTGTCCATTATCTTCTTTCAAAGTACCTTCTTCTTTTCCTTTGTAGCATTCATCATAATTTGTAATTATATATGCAAACATTTATGTGTTCTTGTTTAATAAATATTACGCATAAAATGACAATTACAAAGACATTTAGAAGTATGAAATTATGCACATGACCTGATTTAAATGTTTAGTTTAGGCATGGAAAATTACTTAAGTACAGTTGATTCTAAATGATATAGAAAACCATATGTATACTTCACATAGTGGTAAGACTGTAATGGGCAAGGATTAGAAAGTAATATGCAAAATAAGAATTCAGGTGGAATGATGGAATTATAAATAGTTAAAAATAGTAATAGTTTTCTTTTTAGGCTCCTTTCAGTAAGAAAGAACAATAATCCTAAATCAAAGAATAATGAAAATAATTGCAATGTTAATGCTTAAAGGAACATATTGAATAAAAATCTGATTGCAGAGTAGAGAACAGAACAAAGGAGGGGCAATGCAGGAGTTACTGAGAGCGCCCAGTTAGCATAATTTAAGTGAGTGTACTTGGGCTTGAACTAAGAGTAACAGTGGTAATGAGAGAAGTTGATGGATTCCAGAGATATTACAGATATGATGCCAGGATTGACAGGATTTAATGACTCACTGAAATGAGTGAAAAAGAGGGAAGAGCCAAGGTCAATCACTAATTTTACATCCTAGGCATATGTAAAACCTTTGATTGTTTCACTGAGATAGGGAATCACAGGAGAAGCAGGTTTGAAGGTGGGATAATAAATTTAGTTTGAACTTGTGAAACATCCAGACAGAAGTAGGCAGCTGTCTATATAAGACTGGAGGCCAGCAGAGAAATCTGGGCCAAAGATAGATAGATAGGTCTGAAAATCATAAATATATAGATAGATGGAAATTAAGCCATCAAATTAAATGTTTTCACCCAAGGAAAGTACAGACTAAGAACAGAGAGCTGAAATATGGACTTCCTATTACTGTGTGGAGAATACACACACAAGACAAAACTCCTTTCCCTACTTCTCCGGTCTTTCCTCTTCTATCCTTCCCCTTATTGGCTTCTTTTTCTATGGTCTCTTTCCCCTGGAATGTATACTTCACAGGGACAGGGATTTCTATCTTTTATTTTTTTCATTGATATACTCTTTACTGTCAAGCACAGAGTAAGCATACAATGAACACTGGTTATGTGAATGAATGACTGAAGGGAGCCGGGAGGAGGATCTTCTAAGAAGGTATAATTCAAGAGAATGAGTGCTAAAATAGACAATACGAGTAAAAAGTTCTGTGACTGCAGAATCTTCCAGAAAATAAAAGATCATTTGTGAGATTATGGCTTCTTAGGCCGTCATTACGTTTTCTATACTGAATTATGAAATGAAAGGAAGGGAGTACTCACACTTTTAAAAATGCCCATCTTCCCAGGTTAAGGCAGTGTTTGTAATAAGCTTCTGCCTGGCATAGCTTAAGCAGGCTAATATAGTTGCCCAGTTTCAGTGGTTTCCTGAGTGCTATGGCGGGTGGAGACCAGGGAGGACTTAGCTGTACTTAAAAGATTTCAGTTGTCGCTAAGAACATATATTTTAAGAAAAAGCTTGTATTAACGTCTGATTATGCAAATAAATTAGAAAATAAACAAATATAAAGAGAAAATGATCACTTAGAATGTCTCCAAATAGATGTCCTCTGTTAACAGTTTGGTTGTATAATCTAGATTTTCCTCTGAGCATATATCTACCCGCTTATTAGTTTAAAATTTTTTTAAGTTTATGTATTTATTTTGAGAGAGACAGAGACAGAGACAGACAGACAGAGAGAGAGAGAAAGACAGTGTGCAAATGAGTGGGGGAAGGGCAGAGAGAGAGGGAGAGCCCAACATGGGGCTCCATCCCATACACTGTCAGATCGTGACCTGAACTGAAATCAAGAGTTGGACGCTTAACCGTCTGAACCACCCAGGTGCCCACTCCCCAAATTTTTTTTAACTTACAAAAAATAGAATCCTATTTTATATACTATTGTATAACCTCCTTTTTTCATTTAACAATATACCATGATCCTTTTTCCATAAATGTACAAGTATAAACTGAATGACTGATTCGTATTCCATAGTGTGATACATCTCTTACGATAGAATCTTTCAATCATATCCATTTTTTTTTTTAATTTTTTTTTTCAACGTTTATTTATTTTTGGGACAGAGAGAGACAGAGCATGAACGGGGGAGGGGCAGAGAGAGAGGGAGACACAGAATCGGAAACAGGCTCCAGGCTCTGAGCCATCAGCCCAGAGCCTGACGCGGGGCTCGAACTCACGGACCGCGAGATCATGACCTGGCTGAAGTCGGACGCCCAACCGACTGCGCCACCCAGGCGCCCCTCATATCCATTTTTTGTAGGAGCATTAAAAGTGTCTGAAACTTCATTAAACCTTTAGTGAAGGCATTAAAAATGGAAGTCATTAATGAAGACAAACTTAAGCGTTTAAGGTGCATTCCTTTAAGACGAAAGAAATGACAGAATGGTGTTATAGGAATGTGTTCTACTGCAGAAAAGTATTTAAATGTTTTTTTATGTAAAAGCACAGATACTGGACCTGATTCAAGGTTCAGAACTTGAGGCCATTTGTTTCTGACTCAGTTTGAAGCTGAGGCCATCACCATCTTAGCCAAATAGTTAGGTTTTCTCAGGCAGATTTTTCAGCTGATTTCATTTCACAGATAAAGGCTTCCTGTTTAAAATCTACAGAGTAGTAAGCTTTTTTTTTTTTTTAAGATTTAATTTTAAGTAATCTCTGTACCCAACATGGGGCTCAAACTTACAACCCCAAGATTAAGAGTTGCATTTTCCTTTTTTTTTTTTTTTTTAGCTTTTTAGAAGTTTATTTATTTTTTGAGAGAGAGAGAGACAGAGCAGGAAAGGAGTAGAGAAAGAGGGAGAGAGAGAGGATCCCAAGCAGGCTCCACACTGTCAGCACAGAGCCAATGTGGGGCTTGAACTCACAAACCGTAAGGTCATGACCTGGGCCAAAATCAATAGTCAGACGCCTAACCATCTAACCGACTGAACTGCCCAGGTGCCCCAAGAGTTGCATTTTTGGAAGAGACTGTAGGCATATGGAAAATCAGAAGGATAATAAGAGTAATTTTCATTGTCCACCCAATAATCATACCCTTAGCCTTTGGTTTTGCCCAAATTTAAGTGTGTGTGTATATGTGTGTAAAATAGTGAAATAATGGAAATTTAAATTCTGTATTTGTTCACAGTTTTGTTTCATTACCTGAATTGATGATCAGAGTATCTGGACAATTGACTTAGTCCCTCATTTACAAGGTGGTCTGAATGTTTGTGTCTCCCCAAAATTCATATGTTGAAAGCCCAATTCCCAAATGTGATGGTATTAACTAGGTGGGGCCTTTGGGAGTTGCTTAAATCATGAAGGTGGGACCCTCATGAATGGGATTTGTACCTTATGTAAGAGGCTCCAGAGAGAGTCTTTGTTCCTTCCTGGATGTGAGGATGTAGGGAGAAGTCTGTGATCTGGAAGAGAGCCCTCACCCGACCATCCTGGCACCCTGATCTGAGATTTCCAGCTTCCAAAACAATGAGCAATAAGTTTCTGCCGTTTGTAAGCCACCCATCACCTAATCCCCCTATGTGAAGGAGATTAAGAGGTACAAATATCCAGGGGTGCCTCGTTAGTTCAGTCTGTTAAGTGTTGAACTCTTTCAGCTCAGGTCGTGATCTCACAGTTTGTGAGTTTGAGCCCTTTGTCGGGCTCTGCACTGACAGCATGGAGCCTGCTTGGGATTCTCTCTCTCTCTCTCTCTCTCTCTCTCTCTCTCTCTCTCTCTCAAAATAAATAAATAAAAAGGTACAAACATCCAGTTACAAAATAAATAAATCATAAGTCATAGGGATGTAATATACAGCATAGGGAACAGTCAATAATGTTACAATAACTTTGTATAGTAACAATAACTAGATCTATCTAGGTGATCATTTCATAATGTATAAAGATACTAAATCGCTATGTCATATACCTGAAACTAATATAATATTATGTATCAATTTTAATTCAATTAAAAAAAAAAGCCACCAGTCTGTGATATTTTGTTACAGCAGCCCGAATGGACTAAGACAGAAGGTAAATGAATAAGTATTTTCAACAGCCTTAATTTTACAAATATTTTAACAGATAGACAAAATAAAATCAAGGTATAATCCTCCCCTGCATTTTTTTCTTTTCTTACATAAATAGATAAAATGCATTTTGCTTCCTATGTATGCTGCATTAATAGAAGTTTCTATAGAAAGGAAATGTAGTAAACATAATTATTACTAAACTCCAGATTCAGGACGGTAGTTACCTGTGCTGGGTAAGAAGTATATTCTTTGTAACTAGAATATTAGAGTTCCCATCAATGACACAAATAATGAAGCAAATATAAACAAGTATAACAAAATGTTCAAGGTCACTTAAAGAGAAAGTGTACTTCCTCAGCCAAGCTTCTTTGTAACTTGATTGAGGTTATTTACATATCTAAACAAAGTATGTGAGTTGGGGGTGGGGTCTAATGAAAGTTTGGAAAGGGAGAGTCATTAGAGCAAACTCTGAGTCTTCTGCGAGTATTTACTGAATTATACTGTAAGGAGAAAAAACAAGGCTAAACAATTTGCCCAGCTAGTAAAAAAGCAGATCTAAGATTCGAATCCATGAGACCATTTTGCTTCACTGAAAATGTTGCATAGATCTATTTAATATTTACTAAACACCTTTTATGTGCAAGGCATTTTGCAACGGCAGAGTGCATATATATGATGAATCAGATATTTGTGGAGATATAGAAAGAGATGTACTTTGCTTTCATACAGACTGTTTTGAATCCCAGATTCTTAGAAAATTAGTCTTTTAACTGCAGTTTTTAAGTTAGGACATTGAAGTGGTTGTTTCAAAAAAGAAAAGAAAAAAAAAAAAGAGAAAGAAACAAGAAAATGTATCTATTAGTGACCAGCACACAAGAGGCCCTCGATAAATTTAGTTTTCCTCTCCCCAATTCCACTATAAATTTTCTGGAAGCTATGTGATCAAGTAAGTCTTCATGGAATGGGGAAGTTTGTAAATGATTTGAACCATAAGATGGGTTCTTGATTTGGACTGGTTGAGATGGCAGAAACAGCAAATGTAGTGAAGTGTGAGGGCTGTGAGTAGATCTTGTCCACTGGAGTACACAGGGAGAGAGAAAACCAGAAGCTGTAAAGGTCAAGTTGCCTGCCTACTTGCAAAATCTCCTTCCGTATAGTGTTGGGTCCTACAAACGTAGTATTATGACAAAAGCCTGAAATCAAGGCATCTTCTCTGACTAGATCTCTAAAAAGCAAGTTTCTCTGTATATTGGGCTTTCTTGATTCATTTAACAAACACTCTACACTTTTTCAAATAATATCTAAGATTGCAGTTAAGATCTAATTGCTCGAATCTGAGGATGTGGTAATCATAAGACATTGTCCCAGTTTTCAAGGAGAAAATGTTTACGTGTGTATAACAATTTAAATACGTTTAGAGGTGACAGACATCAATAGCCGCACAAAGGAAGAAAAAGATTTTCCCTTGGGGCAGGCAGTTCAGCTCTAAAGTCATATGAAAATAGACATATTTTACAGACTATAAAATTAGACGCCATTCTTACATATTTAAAAGAAAGAAAAGGACAATTTTTCACAATGTCAACTGTAACTCTCGTTTGGCGACGCTGTAGGGCAAAGCCCGCAGAAAAACAGAGGAAGCGTGATTAAGTCTTACTGAGTTAAACCGCTCTCCGAAACCAGTCCGCCACATTTTTCCTTAAAAAAGTAGAAGCGTGTAGAAATTACACTCCTGGCTTTTAAAGGAACATACAACTGGGAATACCAAGAACAGGAACGCGAATGTCGCAGTTCTCCAAGTGCGGCCCGCCCCTCCCACGCGGTAGATTTTTGGCAACTGACCCACCTTCCTCCTGATTCTGGGGGAAGATTCTAACGCCCTCTGGAGGCGTCCCTAGTGACGTCACGAGCGCGATTCCAGTATGTGGCCAATCACAGAGCCGGATTCCGGGGGAAGCCCGGGGCGGCGGCGGCGGCCTGTGCGCGTGCGCGAGGTCTCCGCGTGGCTATATAAACATGGCTGGCGTGGCCGCGCGGTGGGGCCACGCCGAGTGTGTGTAGGGGGCTTTGGGGCGCTCCGGGTTTGTAGTTTTTAAATTTCTGGCGGGGGATCTGGGGCGCAGAGTTTTTCTGGGTGGTGGGAGCCGAAGTGACGCCCTTCCGGGAACCGCGCAGCCGGGCTCCGCTGTAGCGGGACCCGAGGCTGAGGCGCCGGGCTGAGCCGGCGCACGTGTGAGCTCCGCGGAGGAAGCGGCGAGCGGCCGGGCAGATGTTGCTGCAGCCGGGGCCGCACTAACCGGAGGGAGGTCTGGGACGCGCGGGTCTGTGCCCAGCCGGTGTCCGTCACTGACTTCTGTGTCGCGGCCCCTGCGCCTCTCCCTAGCGATGCTGTGGAGCCGGAACTGCTCTGGAGTCGGCTGCAGCTTGTCAAGCCTCCCTTCGCCTCTGCTCCCGGAACGGCAGCGTCGCAGCTGCCGCTGATCCACCTGGGGGATGCCCGCGGGTCTCACGGAACCGGCCGGCGCCGCTCCTCCCGCCGGTGTGAGCGCCTCCGGGACCGTGACCATGGCCCCCGCTGGGACTCTCCCTGTGCGGGTGGAGAGCACTCCGGTGGCCTTGGGCGCCGTGACTAAGGCTCCTGTCAGTGTCTGTGTGGAGTCCACGGTGTCCCAGCCCCTGCGGCCCCCCGTGGGGACCCTGGTGACCAAAGTGGCTTCTGTCAGCGCTCTTCCTAAACTCAGCAGCGGTGGTCCGCTGCCTGCTCCTCAGATAGTCGCTGTGAAAGCCCCCAACACCACAACAATCCAGTTGCCTGCTAATTTGCAGCTTCCTCCAGGTATGTCGATCACCTTTTCCAGCTTTTCCAGCCAGTGGTGACACGGGAAACGTCGCAGCTCCGGATTGTGCCTTCATGCTGTTAGCTTTAAAAAACTCAGCTAAGAGAACCTTTCATAATCGACTTTGCAGGGCAGTGATTTGGCTTTACAACTGATATAGCCTCTTTGAGTCATTACTGCACAGTTTTTCTTTCCATATTTAAGGAAAGAATCTTTTCACCTAAGTGACACAGTGAAAGCTGGAACAGTATATTCAGGAGGACCTTTGAGGCACTAGCTCCTAGGTGGGGGAAGATAGAATATAACTAAAGTTTATTTTCATATGCAGAAGAGACCAATTTATATATCTACATGCTTAGATAACCATATCTTTTTTTTTTTAAAGTTTAAGTTCTTGTGTGTTAAGACTAAAAGAGGATTTTAAATTTAAGCTAGCTAAAATAAGTTCACTGCTTTTCTGGTACCAGAAATGAATAATGCTGCTTCCCTCACAATCTTTAGATGTGTGATGGTTGTAGTTTTCAGTTAGAAGATTACCACTCATTCCCAGCAAATGCCAGAGTTGACCGATCAGAGGCATGCGATTCTTAAATCTGAAGCAGTGTGTGAATGCTGCAGTTAGCCTGTGACCACTTTTTATGGAAGGGTCTACATGTTTGGGCTGTTTTTCATGATTTACGTAAAGATTTTGCTTTGTGACTCTTCAGCATATTGTAAATTTGAGTGTTCTGCTTTCTTTCCTCAACTGACGGTGTCTTGGAGTTTTCAGTCGGGAAAAAAGGCACATCTCACATTTCTTTGGAGTGAACTCTTCTCGTAATTATATTGTCTTCTGTTTATTTTATTAGTAGTATTTGGATCTCAGACCTGCAAAGATGGTATAGGAGTGAAGCATGTGATTCAAAATTTCAGTATCCCCAGCAAAATGATAGGGGCTCTTTTGTAGCCAATGTTCTATTTGATCAAGAATGTTGTGGAAAGATCATGTTCTTCACTTTTGATGAAGTTCTGTTTCAGTTTTGTATTCTACAAGGTATATATATTTAAGGCTATGCCGTGTATGCCACTGGATACATTTTCTGCCGGTTCTAAATTGTCATCCTGCATATACTTGTAAAGTACTTAATGAATGTGTTTGAATGAAATCACCTCCTAATTTGTTAAAAACTAAATTCTTGTCAGTGAAGATTGTTTAGAAACAGTCAAAAAAGTATTAAAATAGAGGAACTGTCAAGAGTGAAAACTTGCTGGTAAGTGGAAACTAATCAGTAATCACTGGTATACGTGCTATACACACTTTCATATTTATATTCTTTTTGTTGGTCATAATAGGTACCAAATAAGGAAAGGTTTCTAAGCGTAAATAATTTGTCCAATGCCAGACACCTCATGGGTGTCAGAGGGAATTTGAATCCAGGTCTGTTTACTCCTTTTTTTTTTTTTTAATGTTTATTTATTTTTGAGACAGAGAGAGACAGAGCATGAGCGGGGGAGGGTCAGAGAGAGGGAGACACAGAATCCGAAGCAGGCTCCAGGCTCTGAGCCATCAGCACAGAGCCCGATGCGGGTCTCAAACTCACAGACTGTGAGATCATGACCTCAGCCGAAGTCGGCCGCTTAACCGACTGAGCCACCCAGGCGCCCCTGGGTCTGTTTACTCTTTACACACTATGCTTACCACTTGGTGTGTGTGTAGACTATGCCTAATTGAGTATCAGAGCTAAGAGTGACAGAATTTTAGAGCCTAATCTTTTGTACACAAAGAAACCAAAACTGAAACTTACCAGAGCTGCATAGCCATAAACCAAGACCACAACCTAGGTGTGCACTACAGTAAAAACACTTTAGGCTATTGACCTAGGTGTGCACTACAGTAAAAACACTTTAGGCTATTGACCATGGAGAAACTTCCACTACAGAGGACATAAACTGCCTTTAGGAATTGTTATTTACAGAGGAGGTGGCAAGATGCTTTGAAGAGCAGCTTTTGGGAATTTCAGCTGGTGGGTGGCAGAAAAGCATACTAACATTTGTGCTCTCGTTAGTGCACAGTAAGATAACCAATAGTTGAGGAATGAAATGAAAACACAGTAAAAGTTATGAGTCTTGTACTATTTCTTTTATATCCTGAGGATTAGCAATTGATTACTCAGGGATGCTTAAGACATATAGAAGTCCACTCTTCTTTTTCCAAGATAATGAATACTTTAAGTATTTCATTTCTGTTTACTTCAGCATTTTCTCAATGAACAGAACTGGTTTTTAAAAATATATGTATGCACCACAAGTTTTTCTAGGGAGCAGGGGCTGGAAATAAAAAGGGGAGGCATTGTGAGGAAATGAAAGAAGCTGTAGCAAAGCTCTGAAAATTATTCTGTTGAATGTTTTTGGTAATTTCTTTGGTCTTCTTGGTCTTCTCTTTTTTGAACATGTGGGATTTTAGGCCAGACTGTGGCTCTTTCTGTTTTTGGTATTCTGTGTCTCTTCTGTCACTTGTTTGAGAATGATGATCAAGGATTTGGTTGCTTCTGTTAGGTCATAAACTGTGGTAGATTCTGTTTGACGGTCGTACTGTACAGAAGTTAGTGAAAGTAACTTGTAAAATGCTTCAGGTCTTTTTTCATCACCTCCTTCATGCTGAGACATGGCATAGGATTTGGATCTTAGATTCCTGAACCAGTTACTGGAAAAGCTAGTGCTTCTTGTTTCTACCCTGGCTTCATCAAAAGGATATTACATGAGGGTAGGGACTCTTGGCTTTATTATCCAGGGTATTGCATGACGGTAGGGACCCTGACTTTATTATCCAGCACCTAGCTAAGTTCCTTGCTCAGAGGAGGCTGGAGAATTTGAATGCACATATTAGTATATGTGGAGAGATCAGAGGGCAATAGGGCTGCAACCCCTAAGGGGTTCCAAGGGCCATTACACATACCAGTGTATTTTATTCTTGATTGTTTTGCTTATTCTGCTTATAAAAGTGACATATGTTCTTGTAAAAAAAAAAAAAAAAAAAGCAATACTGAAGTGTAATACACCCTTCACCAGAGTATTACTATTAACAATTTGTTATCCTTTTCATGTTAGTACGTATAAATCTCCCTCATTTTTAAAAAAATTCCTTAGTAGTCCATTGTATCAAAGTACCATCATTTTTTGACCACTCTCCTGTTCCTAGACATCGATATTGTTTGCACTACTTTCTGTTATTATAAATGATGCTATAATAAACATTTTTGCGCAGTTCTATAAATGTGTATTTTAAAGAATAAATTGCTAGAAGTGGAATTGCTGGTTCAAAAGGTAATCTTTTAATAGGATTACCAAATTTTTATCCCCAGAAAATTGTTCAAATGCGTAATCAACAATGTTAATACTTAATTTTAAAAGGGTACCTATGGAATCCAATAGTGATTTTCCGGACTTAACTTTAATTAACGTTAATAAAAGATGAGCCCTATAATTGAGTGGAGAGAGATAGACTTTAAATGTAGAAAAATGTGGCTGGATGATAATGTTATAGATTTTTTTACTTACTGAATAACTGTGCCCAAGAGGGCTCTTGTTTGTGTGAAGTAAAGTAAGTATATAGTATACGATAGCTGGCAAGGTGTAGTTCAGGGCCACAGAGTAAGGAATAAGTGTGCTGATCAAATTTGTAGATAACAAGGGGCTTGGAGAGTTAGCCTTTGTGGAAAGTAGTAAAGTGTAGCAATATAGGGCAGAACATTGGCCTTGGAATCAGACCTGGATTTGAATCCCAGCTCTACCACCTATTAGCTTTGTGATCTTGGGCAAGTTTATTAACCTCATCCTCAATATCAGTTTTCTTATGTCTAAAATTGGATCATACCTTCTTCACAGAAGTATCATATGGATTAATAACTAAGATAAGTATATAGGTCTACATGTTGCAGAACTCTAGGGAACACCATTTGTGTGGAATACAGAGTTGCATAGCAGGCATGTCTGGAGTATTTAAGGTACCTGTATAGCAGTTGGCTATAGGTACTCTGGGCACTGTTGATCTAATACGTATGACATCCACCAAATTCACTGTAATTTAAGAGGTTGGATTTCTGGGTGGCTCAGTTGGTTAAGCATCCGACTCTTAATCTCAACTCAGATATTGATCTCAGAGTCATGAGTTCAAGCCCTGCATTGGTCTCCATGCAAAAAGATGGATTTTGAAATAACCTCAATGTCTATGTGTCCCCATTTTTATATGTTTGTTATAGACAATTTGGAAAATACTGAAAAATTATCCTCAGATATTTTAAGTGTATCTTTTAGTCTCTCTCCTTTTTTTATGTAAACTTTATGGAGCTACAGTTTTTTACATGTACATTTATTTTAAAATGGAAACCATTTACAGTAAGTTTTGAAAAATTTGACAAAGGTATAGCCACCATTCCAAGATATAGAACATTTCACTCCCCTAAAGCTTTTAGTTTCTTTGAGAAAAAAATGTATGTGTGCTTCCTCTAATTTTACATAATTGGGATTCTATTGTATAATTTTTATATCCTGCTTTTCACTTATCATTATATAGTGACTATTTGTATTTTATAACCTCAGAAACTTAATTTTAATGGGTGTGTAATCCATTATTTAACATTTTCTCTATTCATTTAGGTTGCTTATGCTTTTTTTTGTTTAAAAAGTTATTTATAGGGGCATCTGGGTAGCTCAGTTGGTTAAGCATCTGACTTCAGCTCAGATCATAATCTTCCAGTCATGGGTTCAAGCACTGCATCGAGCTCTGTGCTGACAGCTCAGAGCCTGGAGCCAACTTCTGATTCTGTGTCTCCCTTTCTGTCTACCCCTCTCCCACTTGTTCGTTCTCTCTCTCTCTCAAAAATAAATAAACATTAAAAAAAACTAAAAAGAAACATTAAAAAAAGAAAATTACTTACAAATAAAAGTATATCAAATGTTCTGTATTTAGATTGTGGTGTGTGTGTTGATTATTTTCTTGGGACAGATAATAAGAACTTTGGAATTTCTGGATCAAGGAAATAAGAGTGCTTTAAAGTTATTCATATATTTTTTTAACTTATATATGTCAGTGTTAAGTATATGCTAGGTTCTATGCTCATTACCATGAATGCAGTGGTAAATAAGGTAGACACAGTTCTTCTCCTGAAAATCAAATAGGTTCTGAGAATTTCCATAGATTATTCCGGGCTTAATTTTTCTCCAACAGTATTATTTTTGTAAACTAATACGTGCACATATAAAAACAAATATGACAAGTTAAAAAAAAGTAAAATCACCTGGAAACATCCTACTTTTAAAAGGTGAAATTTAGTAAAGGTAAATAGAAGTTCTGTTTTGACAAATCAACGGTGTAAATGGAGGATAGAGGAGATGTGCCATAACTGATAGTAGAATCTGGGATAAAAACTTACTGATTGATTTTAATTTTTTCTTTTACTCACTCAAAGAATTATTAGACTGAGAGAGAAATTTAAGTGACTTTAAGCTCAATAAGGGAAACTGATTTGAAAAATTAAAGGAATTGGGGCCATGGTGCCTGAGCAAGAATACAACTTTGGGTATGTTTAGCTGCCTTTAAGTGTTCAAAGTACTGTCCTATGGTAATGAAAGTAAGCTTATTTTGTGAGATTGCACAAGGGAACATCCTATCTCTGAATATTAATGGGAAGAATATTTTGATTCCATATTAAGGAATAACTTTGTATTTCTAATCTACTTGTGAAGCAGGGGCATTTATACCTCTCTACCTTCCTAATTCTGGACTTATTTCAATAGAGACTAGAAGGTCACCAGTCAGGCAGTTATGTATAGATGTGAAGTTATAATAGATGAATTCTAAAGTTTTTCTGATTCTTAGATTTGGATGGGCCTGCTATTCTTTCAGTATTTACTATTTACCATTGCTGGGAATATGGACAAATTAGAACCACCATCTGGATCAACTTGCAACCAAGACAAAATAGGAAAGGCAACTTGGCATATAATAGTTCACTGGGCAGATGAATAGAGTATGTTAAATTATGTACCAGATAGAAGGTGGATACCAGACCACTTTACACTTTTTTTTAATTTTTTTTTTTTTTTTAGCGTTTATTTATTATTGACAGGCAGACACAGAGCGTGAGCAGGGGAGGGGTGGAGAGAGGGGGAGACACAGAATCCGAAGTAGGCTCTAGGCTCTGAGCTGTCAGCACAGAGCCTGATGCAGGGTTCGAACTCACAAACTGCGAGATCATGACCTGAGCTGAAGTTAATCACTTAACCAACTGAGCCACCCAGGCGCCCCTACACTTTAATATCTTAATATTTTTAGAGGAAAGGTGCTCTGTAACCTAATGTGTAATTAAATTTTTTTAACATTTCTGTAGGATAAGTAGGCAAAACTGTGTATCCTTTTATGTTTGGAAAATGAATTATATTTATTAGGATTTGATTCAGAGGCTTGGTAGGTGGTTTTCACAAAAGAGACTAATGTTCAGTTTCCTTTGTATGTTTTTAAGTGCGTTTCACTAGGTTGTTGCTCATTGGAATTGGACTTTTGGGATAAACACTTCAGTCAGAAGAGCGTTGACTTTAGATGAGCTCTTGTTATTTTATTCTCAGTATTGTCTGTCTGCAGCTATTCTAATATTACTTCCTACTGCTGTTTTGAGTACTTACTAGAAGAAAAGTTTGTATTGTAGACCTTTTGACATTAATAACAACTACTACAATTGATAACTTTAAAATTCAAAAGTCTGCTCAAAAGTATTGTCTTATTTAATCCCCTTTAATGATCCTACAAGGTAAGTAGTAAGTCTCTTGATCCACAAATATGAAGTGTCCATTTATTTAGGTCTTTTTTTTTTTTTTAATGTGTATTTATTTGAGAGAGAAAATGAGTGAGGGAGGAGCAGAGAGAGAGGGAGACATAGAATCAGAAGCAGGCTCCAGGCTCGAGCTCTCAGCACAGAGACCAATGAGGGGCTTGAACTCACGAACCGTGATATCATGACCTGAGCCGAAGTGGGACACTTAACTGACTGAGCCACTTGATTTATTTAGGTCTTTAATTTCCTTCAACAGCATTTTGTAGTTTCTAGGGGCACCTGGGTGGCTCAGTTGGTTAAGTGTCCCACTCTTGATTTCACCTCAGATCATGATCTCAGGGTCATAAGATCCAACCCCCCACCCCTGCTCCAGGCTCCACCAATAAGTGTAGGTACTGCTGAAGAGTCTCTCTCCACCCATCCCCTGCTCACGTGTCAACGCCCTCTATTTCTCTCTCAAAAAAAATTTAAATAGCTTTGTGTAGTTTCCATAGTATTGGTGTTATACTTACTTTGTTAAACTTGCCAGTATATTACTCTTTTTGGTGCTATTGTAAATGAAATTGTTTTCTTTGTTCCGTTTAGTCATTCATTGCAACTGTATATAAAAATACAGCTGATTTTTATATATTCTGTATCCTGCTGCCTAGCTGAACTTGTTTATTGGTTTTAATATTTTTTCATGGATTTATAGGATATCTGTATATAAGATTGTATTATCTGTGAATGGATAATTTTACTTCTTTCTTTGGATGCCTTTTATTTCATTTTCTTGCTTAATTGCCCTGGTTAGAACTCTGAATACAAGGTGGAATAGAAGCAGTGATTGCAGGTATCCTTGTCTCATTCCTCATCAGTAATCTTTGTCTTGTTCCTAATCTTAAAGGGAAATCATTTAGTCCTTCACCATGACATATGATGTTAGGTGTGAGTCTTTTATAGATCTCTTTTATCAGTTTGAGGAGGTTTGCTTTTATTCCTATTTTATTGAGTGTTTTCATCATGATAAAAGGGGTGTTAGATTTTGTCAAATGCTTTTTCTGCGTCTGTTGAGATGATCATGTGGTTTTGTCCTATTTTGATAGGTTGTTTTGTAGTAACTTTTTTATATTAGACCAGCCTTATGCAGTGAGATAGATATTACGTGATATTACTTTTTTGTGCTACTGGATTCAGTTTGCTAGCACTTTGTTGGAAATTTTTGTATCTATATTCATAAGACATATTGGTCTCTGTTTTCTTGTGATGTCCTTGTCTAGTTTTGGTATCATGGTAATACTGACCTTGCAGAATGAGTTGAGACATGCTTCGTTCTTTTCTACTTTTTTGGAAGAGTTTGTGAAAGATTTGTATCAAGTTTTCCTTGGATTTTTGATAGACTTCACCAGTGAAGCCATCTGGACCTGGGCGTATCTTGTGGACACTTTTTGATTAATAATTAAATTCATTTGTTGGACCTATTCAGGTTGCCTATTTTCTTAAGTCAGTTATAGTAGTTTTTGTTTTTAGGAGTTTGCCTGTTTCATGTATGTCATCTAATTTATGGATTTACAGTTGCTTACGGTATTCCTTTATCCATCTTTCTATAAGACTAATAGTAATATCCTCTTTTTTTTTTTTTTCCATTCTTGGTTTTAGTAGTTTGAGCAGTCTGGTAAAGGTTTTTCAGTTTTGTTGGTCTTTTCCCAGAACCAACTTTTGCTTTTCTTTTTCTCCTTTGTTTTTATACTCTATTTAATTCTGCTTTAATCTTCATTGTTTTCTTTTCATCTGCTTGCTTTAGTTTTTATTTTGCTGCCCCCCCAACCCTGTATCTTAAGATGGAAGTTTAAGTTATTGATTTGAATCTTTTTTCTTTTTCTTTTTTTTTTTTTAATTTTTTTTTTTCAACGTTTATTATTTTGGGGACAGAGAGAGACAGAGCATGAACGGGGGAGGGGCAGAGAGAGAGGGAGACACAGAATCGGAAACAGGCTCCAGGCTCCGAGCTGTCAGCACAGAGCCCGACGCGGGGCTCGAACTCACAGACCGCGAGATGGTGACCTGGCTGAAGTCGGACGCTTAACCGACTGCGCCACCCAGGCGCCCCAAATCTTTTTTCTTTTTAAATACCATCATTTATAACTATAAATGTCCCACTAAACCCTGCTTTAGCTGCATTCTATAAATTTTGGTATATTATGTCTTTATTTTTACTCCTTTCAAAGTATTTTCCAATTTCCCTTATGATTTCTTCATTGACCAACTGATTACTTAGAAGTAATTAATTTCTAAATATTTGTGAATTCCCTCAATTTCTTTTTGTTACTGATTTCAAATTTCATTCCATTGTAGTTGGAGACTATACATTGTATGATTTTAGTCTTTTTAAATTTATTGGAGCTTATTTTATGTCCTAACATTGAGAATGTTCCATGTGCACTTATGGAGAATGCTGTTGTTGGGTGGAGTATTCTATGGATGTGTTTGGTTGGTTGGTTTATAGTATTGATCAAGTATTTGATTTCCTTGTTGATTTCTATATAGTTGTCTATCCGTTGTGGAAAGTGGGGTATTGAAATCTCTCAACTATTATCATTGAATTTCTGTTTTTCACTTCACTTACGTCAGCTTTTGCTTTGTATATTTTGGGCTTTGTTTTTGGGTACATATTAATATTCCTGACCCATTGGGTGTTACATCAGTTATAAAATGCCCCTCTTTATCTCTAGTAACATACTTAGTCTATTTTGTCTAATATTGGTCTGACCACTCTAGTTTTCTTATGATTGCTGTTGTATATCTTTTTTTTTTTTTAAGTTTATTTATTTTGAGAAAGAGAATATGAGCAGGGGAGGAGGAGAGAGAGAGAGAGAGAGAGAGAGAGAGAGAGAGAGAGAGAGAGAGAGAGAATTCCACGAATTCCACTATCCGTGCAGAGCCTGATATGGGACTCGAACTCACGAACCATGAGGTCATGACTTGAGCCGAAATCATGACAATATAAATGTATGTTAATTCTGCTTTCTTCTCTTAATTTAAAAAATTGTTTAAAAACCAGTTGTATAGAACAGTATGTATATAATTATATTGTTGGGCCTATACCATTAAAATAGTATATTTGTGAATAACAACAGAAAGTGAGTAGGAGTAAAGTTGTATTGCACTAAGGAAATTACCTTAGATGAAATCTCAAATCCATAGGAACAAATGAAGAAAACCAGAAATGGCGAATGCAAAAGTAATGAAACAAATGCTACAAATACATCCTTTGCTCCTTTCTTCTGTCAGTTTCTTTAAAAACCATACAGTTACATTATGTGATAATAACAAGGTATTGTTGGGTTTCTAATATATCTAGATACAATATATAGAACAATAATAGCACAAAAATAAAAGTGAGAGGAAAATGAGCTAAATAGGAGAAATGTTTCTATATCTCACCCAAATAAGTTAATACAGACGTGAAATAAATTCTAATACGATATATATTGCAAACTCTATTGTAGCCTATAGAACCTCTAAATATATGTATTGAAAAATTATAAAGAAATTTAAGTGTTACACTAGAAAATATTCACTTAATGCAGATGAAATCAGGGGGAAAAAAGAGAGAAACAAAAAGGAGAGGAAATATACAGAAACAAAAATAAATGGCACACCTAAACCCAACTATATATCATGCAATGTGAATGGTCTAAATAATTCAATCAAAAGGCAAAAATGTCTTGGGCTCCTGGGTGACTCAGTCAGCCACTATTTCTTTGAATGTTTTTCTGTTTCTTTACCTCTCTCTCTTTATGTTTCTCTTGTTCTCCCTCTCTGGTACTCACATTATGCCCATGTTGTGGTGCCTATCAGTGTTCCACATTTCTCTGAGGCTCTGTTCATTTTTCTTTATTCTTTTTTCCTCTCCTTTCTTTGGATTTAATAATCTGTTGATCTGTCTTCAAGTTCACTGATCTTTCTTCTACTTACTCAGTTTCACTGTCAAACCCCTCTAGTGAATTTTTTGTTATTGTGTTTAACTACAGAAGTTATTTTTTATGGTACCTATCTCTCTAGGGATAGTCTCTATTTGGTGATCTCATCATACCTTCCTTTGCTTTTTTAAGATGGTTTCCTTTTGTCTTTTGAACAAATATATAATGTTTACTTTGAAGTTTCTGTTGTTAGATCTAACATCTAGTCTCTCTTGTGGGTGGTTTCTGTTGCTTTGCCTTTTTTTTTCCTGTGTGTCACACTTTTCTTTTTCTTTGCATGTACTGTAATTTGCTATTCAAAAGTAATATATTGTAGCAACTCTGGGTACTGTCCCCTATTCCCTTGAGTGTATTATTGTTGTTTGGCTAGATTATTTTAGTGAAATCTATTTTCCCTACAATGGGAAGCCTCTGATGTTGCACCTCAGAGGGCACAGCCTTGGTTGTAGCAGGGCTCTCTCTGACTTTCTCTGAATCCTGTTTAGCTGTGCCTCTCTGTTGATAACCATACCTAGCTATTAAGCTCTTTTGGTTGCCAGCCAATTGCCCTATTTTTTTCAACAATGCCCTAGAGCCTAGCTTGCTCCACAGTCTGATCCAATTAAATTTAGGCTCCTTTACTGGTTAATTTTTTAGGTTTATTGTTACACGTTTGTTCTGACATCAGGAAGACCCTTCTTAGTTATCTCTTTATGTGGTTCTCTCTGGTAAACTAGAGCTAGGCCTGTTGTCTATCTTGTATGGGTCATGAAGCTACCATCCTTCTTTTAATTGTTTATTGTATTTGAGAGTGCTCTTACCTTTGAGTTTGCCCATGCTGTGTTGAAATAAAGTCAGCTTCTCTGGGGAGATATTTGGAGTGGGGACCAGGACTGTGGCATACTTCTCTCTGGGCAATATCCCTGCTTTAGGAGTGGGGTACTAGGCATGGGTGGTAGCCTTTGATCTTACCTGCTTACCTCTCCCAGCATGGAATAACTCCTACAAAATAACTAGGGTGAAGGACACTGGGGTCCAGATATTTTTAGTGTTCCATCCCTGAGGTGTAGAGCCTTCCTTTTATGAGTAGAGATGAGTAAAAGAAGAAGCCTGGAAACTTTTGGATACACTTATCTCAAATTTGTCCTCTGTTGTATGCAGCTCATTGTGGGGGAGATCAGAAATGCTGGTGGCCTGCTCCTTCCAGGAAGATACCATAGCCTCAACTGGGAGCTTGGGAGAGGAAGAGGCCCTGTGTTGACCACACTGCCTGATGTGAGAAGGAAAAGGGAGCAGGTCATGGTTCAGATGCCACAGATTCTTGCTGTTCTTACTGAGTTTTAGTAAATCCTCTTTAATAATGGTGTAGTCATTTTCTGTATGCCTTCAGGCAATTTCCAAAGACTCTAAATGATGTTTTTAAAAATAATTTTCACCAGTTATGCATGCTTTGCTAGGAGGCAGGTTTGTTGAGCTCTTGATGCTCCCATTCCAGAAATGGGACATCAGCTGTGAATATTCTCGTTTGTGCCTCCTACTGACATGGACAAGAATTTCTTCAGATTAGAAATACTACTGGGTTAGAGAGTACAAATGGGAATCAGTTTGGCACAATCATGTAAAGTTGAACAAAGCAATTCTACCATGTAATATTACCATCATCAGGATGTTAGAGTTCTTGTTGCTGCACATCTAACACTTAATGTTGTCTTTGGACTTCTTAATTTTTGCCCATCTAGGTAGATATAAAGTGATCTCTCACTGTGGTCTTAATTTACCTTTCCCTGTCATTGGCATCTGTGTTTTGTTCATTTTTGATATTCATTCTTCAAACATAAGTGAACTAAATTTTTTTTTTCCATTTGGTAGTTTGTTTTTTTGCTTGGTAGTGTCTTTTGGTAAACAAAAGTTTTTTTTGGTATAGTAGAATGTGTCAAATTTATTTAAGAAAGTCTCCCTATCCCATGTTCAGAAAGATAATTTTGTATATTATCTAAGAGTTTCAAAGGTTTTACTTTTTGCCTTTGTATTCTTAATGCCCTAGGGGTTTTGTGTGTGGTATGACACTTTTAATCTTTTCCATGTAAATAACTAATTGACCCAACCTTGCTTATTGAGTGGTCTGCTCTTTTCCTCACTAATCTGCAGTGCCTCTTAGGAAAATTTGATATGACATATCTACCTGAGCCTATTTTGGAATTCTCTAATTTATTCCATTGGTCACTTTGTGTAGTCTGGTGCCATTACCATATCATCTTACTTACTGTAGTTTTACAGTTTGAAGTCATGAAGAAAAAGTGTTTTGGCTTCTTCAAGAGTATGGGCCATAGGCTTGGACTTCTAATATTTTTTTAAAAAAAAAAATTTTTTTTTCAACGTTTATTTATTTTTGGGACAGAGAGAGACAGAGCATGAACGGGGGAGGGGCAGAGAGAGAGGGAGACACAGAATCGGAAACAGGCTCCAGGCTCTGAGCCATCAGCCCAGAGCCTGACGCGGGGCTCAAACTCAACGGACCGCGAGATCGTGACCTGGTTGAAGTCGGACACTTAACCGACTGCGCCACCCAGGCACCCCCGGACTTCTAATATTTTAAGTAGCTTTGAGTGAAAACATTTTTCCATATTATTTATGGTAATTAGCGTACATAGAATTTAGTGTGTACTAATCATTTGTTCAGACATTTTACAATATCGAAAGAAATGGTCAGAACACAAAATATATGATGCTTATGTTTTATTTATTAGCTTAGAGGTCATGGTTTTTTTCTTTTAATTCTAGGAACAGTTTTAATCAAAAGTAACAGTGGCCAGTTGATGTTGGTATCTCCTCAGCAAGCTGTGACAAGAGCAGAGACCACTACTAACATAACTTCAAGGCCAGCTATACCAACGAATACTCATACAGTCAAAATCTGTACAGTGCCGGTAATATACCTTAGGGTTTTGGTTTTTTTTTTTTTACTCTTGGTTTTCTAGCTGGTATCTTCATGTAAATATATGTGTATTTGTGAATAAAAATAATAGATGATTCTGCTCAACTTTTTGAATTGAGCCACTTTCTTTGTGTTAATCAAGATGTTTGGTTTTGTCACTTGGTAATTGCTAAAATAATAAAGATTCAGTCTTCATACTCAAAGATTTTTATTTCTCAGGGGAATGTTAAAAGGGCTTTTTGCATGTCTAAATGGAAAGAAAATATGCTTCAATTTTAATTTGTGGTAAGACATTAACAGTACAGTTTTATACTATTCATTTGTATCTGTATCTTATAGGAATGACTTCTTAAGAAGTCCGAAATAGTTCATTAATTTAGCGTTGTTAGAAAATGGTTTATTTTACATACATGGTAATCTTTTTAGGTAACTAACTGAAGCTTATCTTGTGTGGCAGAGGTAAAAAAAAAAAAAAATACATATATATATATGTATATATATATATATATATATACATATATATATGTGTGTGTGTATATCATAGCATCTTTCTCTGGTAAAATAAAAAATGCTGAATGTAGTATAGCATTTTCTTGATGAGTCAGGTTCATCCTAATGAAAGATCGCATAGTGTTCTGTGGTAATATCCTCTGGCAGTCTGTCTGCCACCCTCACCCCCCATTTTGTGCTCTCCTCTAATATTTGATTCTAGGTTCTCATTTTCTATGTTACTGTATCTTTCAATGATAGCTGCTCCTTCCCTCTTTCCTTTTCTTTTCTTTTCTTTTCTTTTCTTTTCTTTTCTTTTTCCTTTCCTTTCCTTTCCTTTCCTTTCCTTTCCTTTCCTTTTTGTTCTTTTTTTTTTTTTTTTTTGAGAAAGAGACAGAGCACAAGTGGGGAAAGGGCAGAGAGAGAGGGAGAAACAGAATCTGAATCAGGCTCCAGGCTCCAGGCTCCAATCTGTCAGCACAGAGCCCAACGTGGGCCTTGAATTCACAAACTGTGAGATCATAACCTGAGCAGAAGTCAGATGCTTAACCTACTGAGCCACCTAGGTGCCCCTGCTCCTTTCTTTTCTAGTTTGCTTTATCTAACTGCTGTGAGTTGAGAAGATAGATTAGCAGACTATTTTAATAATGTTAAATAAGAATCCATATGTTTTTGGGGTGCTTGAGTGGCTCTGCTCTGTTGGTTAAGCATCCAACTCTCAATTCCGGCGCAGGTCAGGAAATTGATCTCAGGGTCATGAAATTGAGCCCAGAGCCCAGTGCTAGGCTCCCCACTGGGCGTGGAGGCTGCTTAAATTCTTTCTTTTGGGGCAGCTGGGTGGCTAAGTCCGTTAAGTGTCCGACTTCGGCTCAGGTCATGATGTCATGGTTTGTGAGTTTGAGTCCCACATCAGGCTCTGTGCTGACAGCTCAGAGCCTGGAGCCTGCTTTAGGTTCTGTTTCTCTCTCTTTGCCCCTCCCTTACTCTCTGTCTGTCTCTCTCAAAAATAAATAAACATTAAAAATTAAAAAAAAAAAAAAAGATTCTTTCTTTCTGCCCCTTCCCAACTTGTGTTCTCTCTTAAAAAAAAAAAAAAAACAAAAAAAACAACTATATGTTTTCTGTATGAGCCAAAGAGTAAAGTTTAAGATTTTAATGCTAAAAAACTGTGATATTGCTAAATCAGTTGCCTCCTTAAGGAGTATGAAGTAGTGTCAGTTGGCCAGTTGACCAGTTAGGTTCGCAGTGGAGAATATGCTTAAAACCTATAAGGCTATATAAAGCCAGTTATAACAACGGAGTTTGCTGTGGTGAAGTGTTTTAATTTTTTTTTTAATATTTATTTATTTGAGAGAGAGACAGCATGTGTGCGCACAAGTGGGGAAGAGCCAGAGAGACAGGGCAGAAGATCCAAAGCAGGCTCTGAGCTGTCAGCACAGAGCCCGACGTGGGGCTCAAACTCCTGAACCGTGAGATCACGACCTGAGCCAAAGTTGGACATTTAACTGACTGAGCCATCCAGGCACTCTGAAGTGGTTTAATGTTTAATGTTCACCATAGTACTGATTGATTTAAAATTACTAATGCTGATGATTCTGTTATCTCTCTCCCCTCCCCCTCTCACCCCCTTAGAATTCTGGTCCACAGTTAGTTAAGAAAGTGGCAGTGGCACCTGTTAAAAAGTTGGCACAAATAGGAACTACTGTGGTAACCACGGTTCCAAAGCCTTCCTTAGTACAGGTAAGTTGTGACTGACTTGTGACTATGTGTGCACTGCTTATTCTCTCATCTTTATTTAGTTGTTTCCTGCTAGATATGTAGGTTGTCACAACAACTGTGTAACCTTGAGCAATTCAGTGATATTTGGTGACACCAAAGTGGGTGGGAACGGTTGGAGGTGTAGAAACACAGGATAAACATGGTGTGTGCTCTTGGAATATTAATTTTACTTGAATATATTAAATTAATACAAATGCACCCAATAGCCATGTGTGATAGTGTTTAGAAGCAGGAGCTAGGACATCCCCTTTGGTGTAGGGGATACTAATTAGTTATTGATACTTGTGGAAGGGAAGGAAAATAAGACTTTGAACTAGATGTAGGCCCAGTAAAGACTCCACCAATCAGGTGGGGAACATTGGAGCAAATATGGCTTGTCAGAGTTGTCCTACCATGTGCCAGCTTTGGTCAGCTGGGCCTTAATTCCCACTCTGTGATCAGTCATTGGATGTCAGTTCCACAGGGAGAGTTGTGCTATTGGGCAAGATAATTCTCTGTAGTTGAGGCAAACCCTGAAAGAACTGACAGCTGTAGCCTATGTAATAGCATTCCCAACAGCTGGGACAACACAGATGTCCTTGTGATGGTATTGCAAAGTTTACTCCTTGTATCACTGGTATCTACTTCCTTATACATTGTTAGAGACCAGATCTTTTGGAATTCCATTGGGTTTCTTCCTTGGGGAAACAAAGAAGAGGGGTTATAGGATGAACTGCAGTCCTCACTGCTATGGCTGATACTCATCTTCTCCCCCCTTTACTATCCTATCCATTCTAGATTCCCTTCATTCTCAACTAATAACTCTACTGGTCTTGGTAGCTTAACTGGTAGTGGGACCAGATTTTCATCCCTGAGGGATCTGAGGTCTTAATCACTATGCTCTTTTGAGGCAAGAGTTGCTGTACTTGTCCATTTATCATTACAATTGGGCAAGGAAATACCAACAGGCACTTAAGTAGATCCCTTGGATTCACCACATATACTCCTCTCAGTCTGCATTGTAAGATAGCAACCCTACCTATTCCAGATGTCAGGTCACTTACCCTTGTCATGATAAGCTCTTTACTGATGTTCCCTGGACGTAAGGAACCTGAGGTGCCCAGGAGGCAGGCATGGTGTCTAGTTTATGGGAACTCTTGTTGTGTCCTCTGGTGAAAGTGTGCCCCCTGTGGGCAAAAATGGGAAGCACATGGTCCCCCAGCATGTCTTTGGGAGTCATAAGTGGTTCCATTCATCCCTTTACTCCTTGATTCCTTGATTTTCATGTATTTGTCCTATTGGAGACATAGTACCATAAAGGATTTCTTGATACAGTTAGTACACTTAGTCTTGGGGGATGGAATTCGATCATCATTGAGTATTGCCTCTGAGTTTGCACTTCACCTGTGCCTTCTGCAGGCTGTTCTAATACTTTACTAGGATGCCAGCTTTTAGGTCATGCCCCCCCCCCCCCCCAGACAATCATAATCAGTGCCAGTGCTTCTTGCAAAGCATGGAAATACCATGGGCTGGTCTAGAATATCAGAAGATATGATTGAGTTTGAGATGGTCCATCCATTACTGCAGTGGGATTGTGTAGATAGAGTAAGACTGGGATTGTGTACCTCTCTATGCCTTTTAAGAGTTAGAATTGGCATGGAAGGTGCAGATATCTGGTAAGGTACAGCTAGTAACTATATTAGAAAGAATTATGAAAGACAGATTTTGTACTAGAGACCATTAAACATTGACAAGGAAAGTGGAAATGCCATAAATCCTTCATCTGTTCACAAAAAATAGTATGCTTTTTCTGAGCTCACATTTCATTGAGCCTTATTTTGCTTCATGAGGGAGAGGAACCCTGAGGTTCCCCAATGAACATTTCCCATTGGTTCTGGAAAGTAATCATAATTACCAGCTAAAGTTTTAGATTATATGTTCTTAAATCAAGTAGTATAAGGAATTAAGGGCAGAGTATAAATCTAGACTCAACTGAATATAGAGTCAGCTGAAGGAAGAGTATTTCATTATTGTATATTGACCTGGAAAAGTTTTTAGACAGTCTCCAAAAAGATTCAGAGAAACTGCACGGTAGTTGTCCTTGAAGAGCAAGACTAAGGCTAGGAATAGGAGGGGGATTCATTTTTATTGTTGCCGTTGAGATCTGCTTATATTTAATAAAATTTTACTAACGTAGCTGCAATTTTTTCCCCCAAATTTTTATTTAAATTCTAGTTAGTTAACACACAGTGTAATACCTGTTTTAGTAGAATTTAGTGATTCATCACTTACATATAACACCCAGTGCTCAATACAACAAGTGCCCTCCTCAATACCCATTACCCATTTAGCTCATCCCCCCAACCCACCTCCCCTCCAACAACTCTCGGTTTGTTCTCTACCATTGAGTCTCTTGTGGTTTGCTTCCTTCTCTCTTTTTTTTTTCCCTTCCCATAAGCTCATCTATTTTGTTTCTTAAATCCACATATGAGTGAAATCTAATGGTATCTGTCTTTCTCTGACTTATTTCACTTAGCATCCATCCTCTCTAGCTGCATCCACATCATTGAGAATGGCAGGATTTCATTCTTCCAGCCTCTGTGTTCTTAAGCATTATTCTTTATTGCTTTGGATGGGGCAATTTGAAATTTTAACCCTTGAGAATTACAATATCAGTAAGAATAATGAACACTCTATCTGTCTAATTTTCAGCAAATGAGATTTTATCTGCACACTTTTTACAAAGGGGTATATAAAAGTTGAAGATTTAGCTGCAATTTTTAATTTAACTTTTTTTAACATTTCATCATTCATTCTAGTCTTCATCGTTAATCAGGGTTTTTAATTTCTTTCCCATTTTTTTACCCTTGTCTTTTCTAATATATGCTTGTCTAATATATGCTCCAGTCTTTCTAAAGTGGGAAATTTTGGTGTACATTTTAATTCACTTACTGGGACTGTTACCAAAGGAATTTTCTTGAAGGAGATTGCAACCTGAACTTTTTGTGTTGTATGCCTTAGTATACAAGTATTTCAACTAAAGTGATGGTGCATTCAGTTTTCTGCATGAATTATAAATACTCTTGTCTTCTGATCCCCCTAAACTTGACTCCTGTTCTGTTACTTTCAGTGTTTGTTTTAAAATAAGATTGTTGCTTTATCTCAATATAGTTGTCTAAGTTTTTAACTGCCTGACTTGTGATTTCTTGTATTAAACTTTTTATCCTGCAGGTGGCGCTAGAATCACACCTCATTTCAATAGAGGGTAGAATAACCAAAATTCTTTTCACTGTGAAAGATATTACAGTTTGTAATATTTATTATGTTTAATAGTCTAATAAAAGTAGCTTATCTGAATACAAGATGATCAATAGATCTCTCTATACTTAAGCAGAAAATTATAGAATAGGAAATCCTATATTTTCATATAAAGACTATTTCATATTCTTTTTAGAGAAGTATTAATAATGTTTTTTGAGGACCATATGCTTGGTACTATTTTTCACAAACAACCCTAGGAGAGTAGGTAGGTGTCTATTTTTTTATAGATAGGAGTCAAGGGATTACTTGCTTGAGGACAATACTCAGTAGATGTCAATGAAAAGTAGGTAGGTAGATGAGAATGAAACCCAGATCTGTTAAAGTCCAGAGCTCTTACAGCAGTGTGCCATTGCCTTACACTAGTAGAACATAACATGAAAGCAAAGATGTCAAGATACATTTGTAGTCTCATAAGTGTGAAATGAGGCACCAGCTGTGATATATATATTATAGTAAATGTATCTAAGTATACACTACTCTTAATTTCAGTCTGTGGCTGTGCCAACAGCCAGTGTTGTCACAGTTACTCCTGGAAAGCCCTTGAATTCTGTAACTACCCTGAAGCCTTCAAATTTGGGAGCATCACCTGCCCTCTCAAATGATCCCAGTCTCAAAGCAGAGAACTCAGCAGCTGCTCAGGCAAATCTTTCTCCGGTAAGCTCTCACTTCCACCTTATGTGAGTACAGCTCTTTACAGATTTTCTTGAATTCTGTTTTTAGCTAACATTTGTGTTTTATGTATATTTCTTTACTTAGGCGATGCTAGAAAATGTGAAGAAGTGTAAGAACTTCCTTGCCATGTTAATAAAACTAGCGTGTAGTGGATCACAGTCCCCAGAAATGGGGCAGAATGTGAAGAAACTGGTGGAACAACTTTTGGTAAGTTAGTATTATGAAAACGTGAAAATTCTGTGAGAATTCTTAGAACATGTTTTAAATGGGATGTATCTTTAAGTGAGGTTTATGTTAGATGGATTTTTTTGACAAGCTATGGTTTGTTTTTTGTTTTTGTTTTTGTTTTTTTTTAAGTTTATTTTGGGAGAAAGAAAGCACGCAGGGGTTAGGGACAGAGAGAGAGAGAGAGAGGGAGAGAATCTCAAGCAGACCACAGAGCTCAAGGTGGGACTCGAACCCATGAACTGTGAGATCATGACCTGAGCCAAAGTCAAGAGCCAGATGTTTAATGAACTGAACCCGCCAGGTGCTTCTGCTTTTGCTTTTTAAGAGCTTTATAATGATAATAAATCTAAGACAAGTAAATCTATTGTATATTATTTTCTGTATGCCTTAACCTAAAAAAAGACCTTGGAGAGAAGGTTGACTATTTGGCCAAGTAAAAAATTGTTACTAGAATTGCAAATGTCAGAAAGCCAGTCTGTAAGTTCAAACAACAAACTTTGTAACCCATGGAAGTAAGTTAATCTTCTTAAGTCTGCCTTTCCTTCTCTTAAAATGAGAAGAGTAATAAATGTGATGACCTTTAGGGCGCCTGGGTGGCTCAGTCAGTTGGGTGTCCAACTCTTGATTTCAGTTCAGGTCATGATCTCACAGTTCGTGAGATTGAGCTCTACGTTGGGCTCTGTGCTAACAGTGGGGAGCCTGCTTGGGATTCTTTGTCTCCTTCTCTCTCTCTCTTGCCCCTCCCCAACTTGTGTGCACTCTCTGTCTCTCTCTCTCAAAATAAATAAGTAAACATTTAAACAAAATGTGATGATCTTTGACTTACAAGTTCCAAGATGCTGTATTTTTTAGCTGTCAAATTATATGTCATTCATTTTTATATCTTTCAGATAAAATGCTTACATACATTAAAGCAGATGAAAGTGGAAATGAGCAAATATTGCATATTATATGCTTAAGAAATATGCTGATGATATAACAAATACAATTTTGAATTTTTTGAACTACTAAAATCTACAGATTTCTGTGACCATACAATGAGAATTTTGTGTATTTTTTGTATAAAAATGGTCACTTTTTCCTAGCAGAAGATGTTTATGTTTCAAATGTTACAGGAAAACAAGTATACTTTATAAATATTAAAATACCTTCTTTACTGCTCTTTTTTATGCTACCTATAATTTGTTAGAAATAGAGCACATTTGAAACGGTTAGTGTTCTGCTTGGGAAAACTATTTTAGATACTTAAAATTGTAAGTCCTACAAACAAATTTTTTTTTTTTAAAAATTTTTTTTTTTTTTTTTTTCAACGTTTATTTATTTTTGGGACAGAGAGAGACAGAGCATGAACGGGGGAGGGGCAGAGAGAGAGGCAGACACAGAATCGGAAACAGGCTCCAGGCTCTGAGCCATCAGCCCAGAGCCCGACGCGGGGCTCGAACTCACGGACCGCGAGATCGTGACCTGGCTGAAGTCGGACGCCTAACCGACTGCGCCACCCAGGCGCCCCCCTACAAACAAATTTTTAACTTAACTTTCAAGCATTTTTAAAAATTAAAATTAACTTAAATTTTTAATTTTTGATTTAAATGTAGTTGACATATTATTTTCAAGTATACAGCATAGAGATTTGACAATTACATACATTACAGAATGTTTACCACAGTAAGTGTGGTTACCATCTGTCACCAGAAAGTTATTGCAGTATTATTCGTTATATTTCCTGTGCTGTACTTTCCATCCCTCTGACTTGCTTATTTTATAACTGGAAGTTTGCCCTTCCTAAGTCCCTTCAGCTATTTTGCCTATTTTCTCCTCCCCAGTTTCTTCTCTGTATTTGAGTTTGTTTCTCTTTGTATTATTTTTTAGATTTCACATATAAGTGAAATCTTACAGTATTTGTCTTTCTCCTGTCTGACTTACTTCAGTTAGCATAATACCCTCTAGGTCCATCCATGTTGTGAATGGCAAGATCTCATTCTGTTTTATGGCTGAGTAATATTCCATTGTATGTATATACCGCATCTTTTTTATCCAATCATCTGTCTAATGATGGACATTTAGGTTGCTTTTATATCTTGGATATTGTAAACAGTGCTGCAGTAAACACAGTGGTGCATATATTTTTCAGAGTAGTGTTTTTGTTTTCTTTGGGTAAATACCCAGAAGTGGATCATGTGTTATTTTAATTTTTAAATTTTTGAGAAATCTTCATACTGTTTTCCATAACAACTGTACCAATTTACATTCCTTCCAATAGTGCATAAGGGTTTCCTTTTCTCCACATCCTTGCCAGCACTTATTACTTCTTGTTTTTTTGATATTAGCCATTTTGATTGGTGTGAGGTAATATCTCATTGTGTTTTTGAATCAGAATTTCCCTGATGATTAGTGATATTGACCATCTATTCATATGTCTGTTTGCCATCCTAAGTCTTCTTTGGAAAAATGTCTATTTAGGTCCTCTTGTCTATTTTTAATCAGATGATTTTTTTTTTTTTTTTGGTATTAAGTTGTATGAATTCTTTATATATTTTGGATATTAACCCCTTATCAGGTATGTCATTTGCACATTATCTTCTCCCCATTCAGGAAGTTGCCTTTTTGTTTTGTTAATGGTTTCCTTTGCTCTGCAAAAGCTTTTTAGTTTGATATAGTCTCAGTAGTTTATTTGTGCTTTTATTTCCTTTGCCTGAGAAGACATATACAGAAAAATATTGCTAAGGCTGATGTCCAAGAGTTTACTGCCTGTGTTTTCTTCTGGAGTTTTATGGTTCTAGGTCTCACATTTAGGTCTTTAATCCATTTTGAATTTATTTTTGTATATGGTTTAACAAAATGGTCCAGTTTCATTCTTTTGTATGTAGCTGTCCAGTTTTCCCAACACTATTGAAGAGACTGTCTTTTCCCCATTGTATATTTTCACCTCATTGTCATAGATTAATTGACCATATACACATAGGTTTATTTCTTGGATGTCTATTCCATTGATCTGTACGTCTGTTTTTGTGTCAATACCATACTGTTTGGATTACTATAGCTTTGTAGTATAGTTTGAAGTTTGGGATTGTGATAACCTCCAGCTTTTTTCTTTCTTAAAATTGGCTGTTCAGGGTCTTTTGTGGTTCCACACAGATTTTAGGATTATTTGTTCTAGTTCTATGAAAAATGCTGTTGGTATTTTGATAGGAATTGTATTCAATCTGTAGATTGCTTTGGGTAGTATAAACATGTTAACAATATTAATTCTTCCAATCCCATGAGCATGGTGTATGGTTCCATTTTTTTGTGTCCTCTTCAATTTCTTTCATTAACATCTTCTAGTTTTCAGAATACAGGTAGGTCTTTTACCTCCTTACATCAATCATGAATTACATACCTTTTCTCTTTTAAAATATTTGTAAACATAAAAGTATTCTTCTTTCTTCTGTTCCTCAGGATGCAAAAATTGAAGCAGAAGAATTTACTAGACAACTGTATGTTGAACTCAAGTCTTCACCTCAGCCTCACCTAGTTCCTTTTCTTAAGGTAAAGTTGTCTGTTACTTTGAAGAAATTATTTGGATTAGATTATTTAAAATAATTTTGAAAAAATAATTGAAAACCTGAATATTTCAATATGAGAGCAGTTTAATGTGAAAATACTAACAATGTAGGAGAGGGCTCTCAAATGTTGTCATCTGTTAACATTCATAGTTAGTCCATATTCTTTGGATTGGAACACTTTGAGAAAACAGAAGTAACACCTCATTCATGAACAAAACTTAATGATTATATTGTTAAAGCTTATATCCTCAAATATCTTGACTTTTCCATTAAAATAGGGCCTTCTGCTTTGTCCTAATAACTCATATTGTCTTAGAAATAAAAAAAATCTCATTGTGACTAATTTAGTGGGAGAGCTGTTATTTTTAAAAACTGTTACTATGCATACTCCTTTTGACGATTTGTTGAATTAAATAGAATTTTGATGTAGAACAGTAACTTTGATAACAAGAGACTATAAAAATTATTTTTTTTGGATATTCAGAAGCTGAAGAGGAATCGAATTGAAATTTATACAGTTATTAAAGACCTGGGATTATAGTGAACCACAGAGTCATCCCATAAATTTTGAAATAATGGAAGACAATTTGACTTAATTGTGTAGGGAGATGAAAGAGGTGCCACAGTGGAAGACTCCTTTTGGTTGCCTCATACAAGAAGAGTTGGAAGGAAAATGGGGCACCTCTTCAGAAGGATATTAAAATAGTGGAAACTGTCACTAGAAGGGTGAGCACATTGATTAGGAGGATGCCAATCATGTGATATGAATTGTGGCTATAGCAACAGAATGTTTTAGCTAAAGGAGACTTGGTCTGGGGAAAGTTGCAGGTTCAGCAAAAATACCTAATAATATCAAATAACTACTGCCCTGCTTTTTGGATGACCTTCTTGATTGAGAAGTTAGAGGCAGTTCTTCCTTGGGTCCCTTTCAATGCCTAAAGTTCTGTGAGCTATAGGTGTCTATATGACACTGACAACTCTTGAATTTATCTGTATTTCATACTCCCTGGAGACACCATGGGGAGAAGGAAAATAATCAGTAGGCTTCTATTATGTATCCTATGCTTTGCTACATACTTTTTATTTTTATTTCTTATTTTATTTTTATTTTTTGATTTTTAATATTTATTTTTGAGACAGAGAGAGACAGAGCATGAACGGGGGAGGGTCAGAGAGAGAGGGAGACACAGAATCCGAAGCAGCCTCCAGGCTCTGAGCTGTCAGCACAGAGCCCGATGCGGGGCTCGAACTCACGGACCGTGAGATCATGACCTGAGCCGAAGTCAGACGCTTAACCGACTGAGCCACCCAGGCGCCCATGCTAGATGCTTTTTAAATTTGCATTGTTTGCGCTTAATTTTCATATCAGTCTTTTGAGAATACTAGGTGCTAGATTTTATAGTAGTTTCCATTTTGGAGACGAAAAAAACTTTAAATTGACTAATTTTTTTATCAAGCTCACAGGTCCAGAATTTATTCTACCTGACTATTTGTTTGATAATACTAACATTAAGTTGCCAAATGTTACACTAGGAAGTATTTGTGCTTTGTATGTATTTTTTTTAAGTTTATTTATTTATTAAAAAAATTTTTTTTTAACACTTATTTTTTATTTTTGATTCAGAGAGAGACAGAGGACAAACGGGGGAGGGTCAGAGAGAGAGGGAGACACAGAATCTGAAACAGGCTCCAGGCTCTGAGCTGTCAGCACACAGCCCGAGGTGGGGCTCGAACTCACGGACCGCGAGATCATGACCTGAGCCAAAGTTGGACGCCCAACTGACTGAGCCACCCAGGCGCCCCAAGTTTATTTATTTTTGAGAGAGAGAGAGTGTGAGCATGTGCATGTGTGTGCATGAGCAGAGGGAAGGGCAGAGAGAGAGAGGGAGACAGAGAACCACAAGAAGGCTCCATGCTGTCAGCACAGAGCCCAGCATGGGGACTCAATCTCACAAACGGTGAGATTGGGACCTGAGCTGAAATCAAGGGCCAGAAGCTTAACCAACTGAATCAACCAGGCATCCCTTTATGTGTTTTTTAAGGATCTATTAAGCTTTGTGATTTTTTTTTTTTTTTGGTGAGAATTTTTTTCTCATTTTTGAAAGCTTTTGTACATTGAATGTGGCGTAGAGATGCCACATGTAAACTTAACTCTGGCCAGCTGATCAAGAGATAATTTAGACATATATTTTTTATTATCTCTTTGAGTCTCATTAATTAATTTATTTATTAAAATTTTTTTTTAATGTTTATTCATTTTTCAGAGACAGAGCATGAGTGGGGGAGGGGCAGAGAGAGGGAGACAGAATCTGAAGCAGGCTCCAGGCTCTGAGCTGTCAGCACAGAGCCCGACGCTGGGCTCCAAGTCACGAACTGTGAGATCGTGACCTGAGCTGAAGTCGGACGCTCAACTGATTGGGCCACCCAGGTGCCCCTGAGTCTCATTATTTTAACATTTTTTTTCAATTGTGTTTTTCTCAGGATCCCCTCATGTTAGAATTCTAGCTTAAATTTAATCAGATCACTTCATCTGTTCACGTGTTTCCGAAGCAGCTTGCTTTTAAAGTTTGGAAAAAGATTATGAGAGATTGTTTCTTACTTTCTTTTGTTACCATTTATATACATATTTGAAAACCTTCAGAGAGCTTTTCAATCCTTTTTAATCAAAAAAAAAAGTAAAGGAAGTAACTATAAGAAAAGGAAGAACAATGGTTCTCATTTGCTTCTTAAATAAAGGCAGTCTGACTGAATCTAAATGTCAAAACAAGGAAACCTTCCAAACAGCCCTTGAATTCACCAAAAGATAACCTACTATCTTGCCTCCTTTTCCATTTTTTTTTTTCTTAAAAACAAAATCCCCAGGGACAAAAAGAATGTTCTACTTTTTAGTTTGAACACCCTTTACTCTTTTAGAAGGGTGTAAGGGACACCAATGTAAAATCCTGTCAAAATATTCTAGCTTGGGGAACCTAAGGGGCTCAGTCAGTTAAGTATCCCACTTTTGATTTTGGCTCAGATCATGAGATTGAGCCCTGAGTTGGGCTCCATGCTGAGTGTGGAGCCTGCTTAAGATCATCTCTCTCCCCCACATCCCCCCAAAAGACTCTCTCCCTCCCTCTCCCTCTGCTTCCCCCCCCCCCCCCCCCCCCCGCATGCATGCACTCGCATTCTATCTCAAATAAATAACACAAATGAATAAACAGACAAATAGTTAAATAAATAAATAAATGAAAATATTCTAGCTCAGTTAAGGAAATTGACCTTGTTTGTATTAGTTTTATTTTTCTTTTTTCTTGTATTACTTTTATTTTGATTTAAGACTGTCTATCCAAAGCTTGAAAGTTGTTTACCAAAACCTTTTTTTTGATAGATTCTATTGTTATAAAACAAACTTATAGATACTGAGATTATTAGTGATCTATTATGGGGTATAGGTAAATATAAACAAGTATACACAGTGTTTTTATTTTACTAAATTGATATTGAGGTATACAAAATAAGTTTAATATTGGGGGATAATTTCCTGTTGAAAAATAAAGCACTTTGGGGCTTTAAATTGACTGTATCCTGGATTTTGACAGGATATGAATATGAAGTGATACCAGATTTCCTCAACTGAAACACCTGATATACTTTTGATTTGTTTTATGTTGTAAAGCTATGAAAAATACAAAGCTATGAAGTACTAAATCCTTTAGTTTTACTAGCAGTTGATTTGTTTAATCAGGTTCTTTTTTCTCCCCTGTTTCTAGAAAAGTGTGATTGCCTTACGACAACTCATGCCCAACTCCCAGAGCTTTATTCAGCAGTGTGTTCAGCAGACCTGTAGTGAGGTTGTCATTGCTACCTGTACCACAACAGCAGCCACTTCTCCCGTGGTGACAACAACAGTTTGCTCCATCCAGCCTGAAAAACCCATCATTGTTTCTGGAACAACAACAGCCAGCACCGTGTCAGTGCCAGCTCTGAATCCACTTGCTGGCCCAGGGGGAGCAAAACCAGGAGTTGTGACACTTCATTCTCTGGGTCCACCTACTGCACCAGGAGGAACAGCAGCTGGAACGGTTTTGCTTCAGACTTCAAAACCACTGGTGACATCTATACAGAACACAGTCACAGCAGTCTCCCTCCCACCTGAGAAGCCAGCTGTCTCTGGGGCAGCAGTCACGCTGGCTCTCCCTGCAGTGACTTTCGGAGAACCTTCGGCAGCAGCTGTCTGTCTTCCGTCTGTGAAACCTGTCATGACCTCTGCTGGGACCACATCTGACAAGCCTGTCATTGCTCCAGTCCAGATAAAACTTGCACCACCAGGCCCCGTCCTTTCTCAGCCGGCTGGTATTCCACAGGCAGTTAAAGTCAAACAACTAGTGAGTAACGTTCATTTCTTCCTCAGTTTCTTCTTTTGAAAATTTCAAACATTCAGAAAACTGGCAAGGCTAGTAAAACAAGCCCCTGAGTATCCTTGACTGAGTTTGAATACTTGGTAACATTTTGCCATATTCGTTTAGTTTCTTCCTCTCTCTGTTCACACACATAAGCACACACACATAACTTTTTCCTGAACCATTTGAGAGCTTATTGCAGAAGTCGTGATGTTGCACCTCTAAGCTAAGTACTGTGTATCTCCTACTGAAAAGGATTTTTTCTCTAACGTAAGGGCCTCACACTTATTACCGTATGTGGAAAGTTAGTATTGGTACAGTTATTTTCCTAGTTGTGCCAACAGTGTCCTTTACAGCTACTTTTTTTCTGATAGAGAACTGCCTGTTACATTCACCTGTCTTTTCTCTTTAATCCAGAACAGCTCCCCAGCCTTTCATGGTTGCTCATTATCTTGTAATAGTTTAAGTGCCCAGGCTAGTTGTTTTGCAGAATGTCCTTTGTTATGTCTAATTGTTTCCTCAAGTTAAGATTCAGACTAAATCTTTTTGACAAGGTTATTACAGAGGTAATGTTATGGTAACAGTTCTCAAGAAAAATATGCTAAGAGGGGAGGGAAACGGTGAGGGGAATAGATGAGTATGAAGCTGTGTTTTTTCCTAAACTTGGTAGGTTAGGAGGTTCTTGGATGAAAGAAACCTTAGCTATTTATCAATTAGTGTTGTTAACACTTAGAAATAAAACTGTCAGTTATTTTACCAGTTTATTTGGGAATAGCAGAGCATTAGATTCAGGACAAGCAAGCTGTGACAAAATCACAGGCACATCTAGAGAACAGAAGAGAACGGCCTTGTATAGAGGAAAGGAGGAAGTTGGAAAAGGCTGTTATAATCAAAAGTCCTTTGGAGTAAACACAGTTCGATGTGTAGTAGCTTCTCCTTGGTGGAGTTGTGACAGTCTCTCTCTCATCGGCTGGGCTGTTGCTGGGCAAGATGAAAATCTTTCTTCCTCCTGCAGTCGTAGTAAAGGATAGGTTTCTTCCTGTTCAGAATGCAAGGTACCTCTCTTTGTGTTGGGGTCTGCAGCTGATGACTAGTTGTAGGGTGTGAGAGGTTCCCCTTTTGGCTTCCTGGCTCATTTTCATGGGGCTTCCCCTTATTTTCAGTGTTTAGAACATTTTAGTTGATTCAAGACAGATGGTGAGAATATTGTTAATAACCTGTGGGAGATAGTACATGGTGAGTTAAGAATCACGTTTCTTGGGGTGCCTGGGTGGCTCAGTCGGTTGAGCGTCTGACTTCGGCTCAGGTCGTGATCTCAAGGCTTGTGAGTTTGAGCCCCACATTGGGCTCTGTGCTGACAGCTCAGAGCCTGGATCCTGTTTCAGATTGTGTGTCTCCTCTCTCTCTGCCCCTCCCCCACTCATGCTCTTTGTGTCTCTCTCTTTCTAAAATAAACATTAAAAAAATAAATAAAATAAAAATTATTTTTCTTTTTGCTTACCTTATACTGTAACACCTGTTACACTAGCTGTTCTAGTATAGTTTTGGTAATTGCCCTTGTTTTCTTTTATAAATCTTTTTGTTAAAGGCTGTGTGTTGAATCTCTTTGTTTTAGTTTTTATTCTGCTTCTGGGAATAATAAAATCCAAGTAAACTTACTAGCCTTGTTTGTGTGATCAGGAGCAGAGGATAGTATCTGTGGATGATTGTCTTTGAGGCAGAAGGTAGCAATGGGTGTAAGATGAAAGAAGGAAGATCAATATGGACAATCAAACTCCTGAGTAGGTAGGAAGTAATAGCCATTTCCTGGGTGCTAATCTTTTTTTCATCCCTTCCTACTCAGGGTCTGATTTTCAAATAAAGAAATGTGCCTGCCTCGCAGGGTTTCTCTTGGGTTGTCTGAATTTAATCTCAGACTTGAAACCTTTTTAGAAGCAGTGATTCTTAAACATCAGTCTGAGCAGCCAGCTTTGGGAACCACTGAAACAGAGTAATTGCCTCAAGGAAAGGCCTGTTTTTGGTAGCACTGAACAGAATTGAAATCCTCTTTACAGGTCATAAGTGATTCTTGAATCAGTGCTAATCTTTATTGAACATTTATACTATTATTAGTTCCTGAAGTGAAATAACACTTTATAGCTATGTAGAATTTTAAAAGCATGTCATGTATTAACTATGGGTTTTAAAATAATTTTGTGATAAAGAAAAGGCAGTGAGAAAACTAAGACTCTGGAAACATTAAGTGACCCATCCACTGGCACTCAACAAGTGTTGGATCTCAGACTAGAACCTAGTGTCTTTCCCATTAGAGTATGGTACTCATGGCAAGAACTTCTAGGTTTCTAGAGTGTCCTGAAACAGAAAAGTTATGTGGTAATAATATCTTGATAGCATTTATGTTTTGTAGGTTTGACTTGTTATACATTAGGAACAATTTCAGTAAAGAAAAAATGTAACAGAAAATCTAGTACTGGCTAACCCAGTACTTCGAGTATGCAGCTCTGGATCTCAGGGTTGTGAGTTGGAGCCCCACGTTGGATACAGAGATTACTTAAAAACAAAATCTAAGAAAGAAAGAGAGAGAAAAAGAATGAATGAATCCAATGGTAAATGTTAGGGATTTTTTGAATTACTACTTTCATTTGTATAATGTGGAGTATTTTAATTTTCCTTGTGAATTCTGCTTTCTTGTTTAGCCTTTGTTTGTTTACATTTTTTTTTTTTTTTTTTTTAAGTAGGCTCCATGCCCAATGGTGGGGCTTAAACTCAGGACCCTGAGATTGAGAGTTGCATGCTCTACCTACTGAGCCAGCCAGGCACCCCGTTTGGCCTTTGTTTTAATTTTACTCAACACATTTGATGTCAGTATTCATACCTTCATATTTAAAAATGACAAACACTAGAGCAACTAGACACTGAAGATGCATTGTAATCTGTTTTGTAACACATTTTTACCTGGGGCACAAAACAAGATAAGCCATTCTGTATGGTAATGCCACAGAGAGGACTGAACTAGGATATTTTTTCAAATTAATGTGGAAAATTAATATTTACTAAAGTGTTTATTAGTATTAGGTGAGCCCATTTTAAACCATTGTCCAATTTAATCCCAGTTAGGTGAGAAGGAAAATAGGATGCTAGAAACATAAGAAAGTATTCAGTGCAGCTTATAAGAAAGATGGCAAATAATAATTTAAGATATGAGAATTGCCATACTGGATCAAATCTGTGGTCTGGGCGACTCAGGATGTAGTCTCTAAAAATGAGCTGAAGAATGGGGCACCTGGGTGGCTCAGTTTGTTAGGCATCAGACTTCACCTTGGGTCATGATCTCACAGTTTGTGAGTTTGAGCCCTCCTTGAGGCTCTGTGCTCACTGTGCAGAGCCTGGAGCCTTCTTCAGATTCTGTGTCTCTCTCTCTCTGCCCCTCCTCTTCTCATATTCATGCTCATGCTCATGCTCATGCTCATGCTCATGCTCTGTCTCTTTCTCTTTCTCTTTCTCTTTCTCTTTCTCTTTCTCTTTCTCTTTCTCTTTCTCTTTCTCTTTCTCTTTCTCTTTCTCTTTCTCTTTCTCTTTCTCTTTCTCTCAAAAATAATAAACATTAGGGGCGCCTGGGTGGCTCAGTCAGTTAAGCGTCCGACACTGGCTCAGGTCATGATCTCATGGTGCGTGAGTTTGAGTCCCATGTCAGGCTCTGTACTAATATCTCAGAGTCTAGAGCCTGCTTCGGAATTTGTGTCTCCCTCTCTGTCTGCTCCTCCCCTGTTTGCACTCTCTCTCTCAAAAATTAATAAAACATCAAAAGAAATTTTAAAAATATATAAATAAACGTTAAAAAAATTAAAAATGAGCTGAATGCAAGTATTACTGTTCAATGTTAGTTTTTAAATTTGTTTATTCCCTTTAATAATTGATTGTGAATTTTAAAATTCCTTCTTTATACTTTATCTGTTTCTAGCATTTCTACTAATTTTTCTGGAAATTGTATAGGTTTCCTGCTTTCTAGATGTTTTCTATATCCATGCTTTTGAGCTATAAGAATCCTCTTAATCTCCCATTGCAGGGTTTAAATTTTATAGAATTATTGCTTTATGAGATTACACATTTTTATCCCAGATTAAAGAGGCCCTTCCCCATTTTTTTTTTAAATTTAGATTTATTACTACATGTTATCTTTTCTATCTCATTGATTATTGTATGTTAACCTCTGGGGATCTGCTTAAAGTTCTCATCAGAAGAATTGACTTGTTCACAGCTTCCGTAGATGAAAGTTTTTCATTTTGTGCCAGTAGTTCATTGCTTTGTATATTTTAGTCCTCAAATGCTTGAATTATTGAAATGTGGACCTAATCAGTAGTTCTTTTGATTTCACCTGAGAATCTAGTTTTTATAAATGTTAATGTTATTATCTATTAATTCTAGCATAGCAGGTGTTATATGATGTTACACACTCTGACTAAATGTTAAGCTTAACGTTTTTACCTTTAAAGTTAGTGAAAGAGAGTGGATGATACGTAGTATAGTCTACTGATGATGGATACGTAATAAGTAGAAGCTTTCAGAAGTTTCAGCACTTAAACAGTTTTCTTAGGATATTTGTGAAAAAACTGTTTTACTCATAATTGAGCAAAAGCCAAATTTAATTTAAAGTATAATTTAAATTAAATTTAAACTTAATTAACAAAAGGTAATTTAATAGAGAACTAAATTTTAATTTCAGTTTGGTCATTTTAAAAATTAAATTTGATATATTTTAATAACTAATTTTACCATATAAAAATTAAACAGTGTCTCTAAAGTCCACAACATGTATGAATAAAATTCACGAATGAGAAAGTTAATTCAAAATTCCTGGTCTGTATTTTTAGGGAAAAGAAAAATGCTGATAATTTTAGAGAGCAAACTGAATGTTGCCACTCTTAGTAGTAATATTGTATTATATGTTGTTAGTTCAACATCTTTAAAAACAGTTTATACTTGGAGATAGGGCAGGAAGCTTTTATATTATCTTGGATATTTTTCTTATTTCAAATATTTATTCCCCCGAGCACCTGGGGTGGCTCAGTCTGTTGAGCGTCTGACTCTGGATTTTGGTTCAGGTCCTGATCGCAGGCTTATGGAATTGAGCCCTGTGTCATGGAACCTACTTAAGGTTCTCTCTCCCTCCCTCATTCCCTCCCTCTCTCCCTCTGCCCCCGCTCCCTTGCTTGCACATGGGCATGTGCATGCGCTTTCTCTCTCTGTAGAAAATATGTATATATGTCTGTGTGTGTGTATATATATATACACATATATATATATACA
The DNA here is from genome assembly GCF_022079265.1 of Lynx rufus. Lineage (NCBI taxonomy): Eukaryota > Metazoa > Chordata > Mammalia > Carnivora > Felidae > Lynx > Lynx rufus. The sequence goes on along the minus strand of NW_025814837.1, from coordinate 15,101,025 downwards.
CACACACAAGACATACATATATATGACTCTTTTATCTGCATTTCTTCCTTAACAGAATTGTAGACATTTGATAAATAGTGGCCAAGTATGTCCAACAGTCATTCTCCAAATATTACTGTTTTGTGGATATCAGACGAAAACAAGTACTAGTACATTATTAAATGTGGTAATTTTCCATTTCATTCCATTGAAGTAAAGCTGATTTCTTAAAACAAATTGATCTAGAATATTAGAAAAGATTTATTCTTGTTGCATTGTATTTTCCTCTGGTACCTAATTATTTTGAAGTAAGGGACCCATTAAAGAATTTTAAACAAATATATCTTTATATGAAATACTATATGGATGTAACTCTGCTGACTGACTCTGACCAGTTTTCACTGGACATGGAGAAGTATTTTCAAGGGTATAAATTTTAGTTTCTGAGTATGCTGGTGGCCACTATATTTATTAGAGAAGTTAAAGTAAAAATTGAGTAGGAAAAAAACAAAACAAGGATCATTAATTGTTTTATTGGCTCAGGTAGTTCACTCTCAGTTTCATATTGGACTGACCTAAGGATCCAGATTTAAGCAGTTTGTACTTTTTTCTTTCTTTTTTTGCATTCTGTTAAGTGTGAGAAGAGAGGTAGAATTCCAGTTGATGGTTGTAGTCCCACTTAAATGGGACTGAGGAAAGTTTTGGTGAAGAAAGAGATTGAATTCAAGTAAGGTACCTTTATTTACCATGTGTAATTAGGGTTGCATAGAAGATTCTCCACATGCCATATTTAATCAGAGTTTATATAATAGTATATAGATTGATTAATGCTAGTTCATTTAAATTTACTTGAGTTTTTTTTTTTTTAATTGGCAAGGATACATTAGAATTGATGGACAATAAACTATTTAGAAACAGTGTTTACAGTATTAGGTCATCTTATTTTTGCTTTATCAAAGAAAATGTTTTATTATGGAAATTTTGAAACATAGCAGTGTTGAAGTTTGTAGTGAACACCTGTATAGCAACCACCCAGATTCTGTTTATAATTACTATACTTGATTTATCATGTATTTATCCAGCCTTCAATCATCTTATTTGATGGTTTCAAAGACTTCTTCCTAAATAGTCAAACATGCATCTTATTAACTACAGTTCAATATTTCCTGTTCTTTTTCTTTTTAGCTAAAATCTACATACAGTGACGTACACAAATTTTAAATGTACCATTGGATAAGTTCTGGCAGTTAGCGTATACTTCTGTGTAACTCAGATCCCCTACCAAGTTATAGTATGTTAACATCATCTTGAAGTACCCTTGTGTTCCTTCTCAGTCCCCACCCCAACATCCCCAGAAGCAACAACTCTTTTGATAATTTTCTCCCACAGATTACTTTTGCTTGTTCTAGAATTTCATATGAATCAAATCTTACAATAAGCACATTTAAAATTTAACAAAAATTTTAAATTTTTTTTTAATGTTCATTATCGAGAGACAGAGAGACAGAGCATGAGTGGGTGAGGAGCAGAGAAAAAGGAAAACACAGAATCTGAAGCAGGCTCCAGGCTCTGAGCTCTCAGCACAGAGCCTGGCACAGGGCTCAAACTCACGACCTGCAAGATCATGACATGAGCCGAAGTCGGACGCTCAACTGACTGAGCCACCCAGTCACCCCTATAGGTTCTCAATTTTAAGCAGCATTTACAGATTCCTATAAAAGCTGGTGGCATAATTAAGAATTCATTTGAGCACATTTTTAAAAATGTTTTTTTATTTTAGAGAGAGCAAGCAGGGGAGGGGCAGAGAGAGAGGGAGACAGAGGATGCGAAGCAGGCCCCATGCTGTCATCCCAGAGCCCGATGCGGGGCTCCAACTCATGAACCACGAGATCATGACGGGAGCTGAAGTCTGACACTTAACTGACTGAGCCACCCAGGCGCCCCTGAGCACATTTTTAAGAGTTTAGAAGGCCCATTAAATTAAAGAAACAGCATGTTCTAAGGTTTACCAAGATTGAGTTTTAATTTAGATTGGGCATGGCAAATAAGTTTCAACTTTCATTGTAGGATTTGACTGGAGCTCTGTGTTAAGATTCTGAGGCTGAATGTGGGCATATAGAAGTGTTTAGTGGTGTATGCCATTGTCCCAGAAGGTAAGGAATTGTGGTACAAGAACCATATATTAGCTGTTCCTGAAAAATGGTTGGCAACTAACTAACTGACTTTTATACTGCAGCTTTTGTTTAGTTAGGGTCTTCTATTTTCTGGAACTCAACCTTACTGAGTTCATTCCGGTAATCACATATTGAATAATGTATAGAAATTAGAGGAGATAGTAAGTGATTGAATCCAGTAGCTGTGTGTGCATGCACTACTTGAGTTATTTACAGATAAACATTTGATTGCTGTGTATTTATGAATAGGGGAGTAGGTGAGGGTTGAAATACAGAGAAAGCAATAGTTCCTTGTTACATATCCCAGAGCATAATGTAAAAATCATAATTAAAAAAAAAACCTAAGTAATGTTATGTAGCCCTAGACTTATATTTCTATAAACTATTAGAACATTAATTTATTTTAAGATTCAAATAAAACATCAGAATTTGACATGTCAAGAGAAAAGGCTAAGGTATGTGCTACTTAGTGATTTTTCTTGCTAGTGGTTTTTTGGAGGGAAATTAAATAAAGGACTTAAGTTTGCAAAAATATAATACAGCTTTCTTTTGCTTGCCAAGTAGGAATAAATATCTCTTCAGGTAAATTTCCATCTCTCTGCAATAATTTCTCAATCTCCATAAGATGCCTAATACTGTGGTTTTAAGTGGTACTTTGAAAGAACGCTAATGAATGCTCTTCTTTCTCACTCATTGTATTTTATTTTGTTCAGCAAGCGTGCAGTGTGCTGTACATGCTGCCCCAAGTGTCATAATCATTAAGATGAGGAATAATAGGGATCCAGGGTTATTTAAATCCCAGCTCAGAACTTTGTGATATGTATAAATACCACGTATCATATACATTTATATAAATATTTGTATATTCATAATATATATAATAATTATAAACATTTATAAAGATATATTTATATGTTTTTAACTGGCATATATGTCTCCCCCCACGTGTATGATCTTGATCCCATGTGGGGCTGTAGGCAGGGCCAGGCACACCTGGGATCCTACAGGTGGGCACTGAGGCTTGCTTTCCCCAGCTTGTTCTTGTCAGGGTCACATAATGGTGCCTGGATCCCATGGGTGCTATCCCTGTCTGCCTCACATCCACTCCTTATAGTCCAAGTCGCATACAGCCAGGCTGTGTAGGGCCCGCATCCACCTCAGGGACAGAGCTTCAGGCTATTACGTGAGTACCTATCAGAATGGTATGAAGACTAACTCAAACACATATGTGTGTGTGTGTGTGTATATATATGTATATGTATGTATGTATATATAAACTCAAACACATATGTGTGTGTGTGTGTGTATATATATGTATATGTATGTGTATATATATATATATATATATATATATATATATTTTTTTTTTTTTTTTTTTTTTTCCCCTTAAGAAAGAGAAGGGTGCAAGTGAGCAAGGGACAGAGAGAGAGAGAATCTCACGAGGGACAGAGAGAGAAGCAGAGCTCACCGGAAGCAGGGCTTGTCGTTTTTGTTGTTGTTGTTTGTTTTGTTTTTACATCGGAAGCAGGGCTCATGCTTACCTGATGTGGGACTTGAACTCTCAAAAGGTGAGATCATGACCTGAGCTGAAGTCAGATGCTTAACCACTGAGCCACCCAGGCACCCTCTAATAATATTTTATTACTGTTTTTCAAAATTAAAATACTGAAAAAGAATACTTAGTAAAGGATATTAAGGAAGAAGATGTGAGTGAATGGGGAAAGAGGCCAGAATTGTTAGGACTGTTTCTGTTAAGATTCAGTCTGAATGCATAAATGTAACTGTGAATGCATATTTCATTGTAGAATTTATTATTTTTCTAGTAATATTAGTTTGAAAACTCAACTTCATTTTTCTAATTATAAATGTAGTATATGCTAATCATAAAAAAGCAAATAATGCAGATACCTATAAAGTATATATAAAATATATAATAAAGAAATACACAGCATCCAGGTGGCTCAGTCAGTTAAGTGTCCAACTCTTGATTTTGGCTCAGGTCCTGATCTCATGCACCTGACAGTGCAGCCTGCTTTGGATTCCCTCCCTCTCTCTCTGCCCCTCCCCTGCTCATATGCATACTCTCAAAATAAATGAAATAAATAATTAAAAGGAAAAAAGGGGTACCTGGGTGGCCCAGTCAGTTAGGCCTCTAACTCGTGGTTTCGGCTCAGGGCATGATCTCACAGTTCTGTGGGGTTGGATTCTCTCTTTCTCCCTCTATCTCTGCCCCTCTCCCACTTGCACTCTCTCAAAATAAATAAATAAGCTAAAAAAAAATGAAAATATGATCCAAATGGAGAGTTAAATTGGGCAGTGGATAGTGTAAATTTGAATTACACTCTAAAAATAAAACACAGTAAAACCTTGGATTGCGAGTATCTTGTTCTGCGAGTGTTCTGCAAGACGAGCAAACTTTTTTTTAATTTTTAAAAAAAATTTTTTTTTTTTCCAACGTTTATTTATTTTTGGGACAGAGAGAGACAGAGCATGAACGGGGGAGGGGCAGAGAGAGAGGGAGACACAGAATCGGAAACAGGCTCCAGGCTCTGAGCCATCAGCCCAGAGCCCAACGCGGGGCTCGAACTCCCGGACTGCGAGATCGTGACCTGGCTGAAGTCGGACGCTTAACCGACTGCGCCACCCAGGCGCCCCGCAAACATTTCTAATAAATTTTAACCTGATAAATTTTAACCTGATCAATGAGTGATGCCTTACAATACAAGTAGTATGTGATGCCAAACATCACATGATCACAGCTGAGCCAGTGGTTCTTCTTTGTCTCTCTTCAATGTGGGATTGTGGGTGATCGTGTCCCATACTCAGATACTTGGTCTCAGGCCGCAGCGTTTGGCAGAAATCTGATTTTTCAGAATGTTGGAAGGTGCCCACAACTGGCATCCTACCATTAGATCCGACTGTTGCATTGTGAGCAACAACAAGAGGTTATGGAGGAGATCTCCTATGCAGAGGAGGAGGAAAAAAAGGTGGAGGAATCCCCCACTTCAAATGAGATTAGGGAGATGTGTACAATGTGGGAAACTGCAAAATTTTGTAGAAAAGCACCACCTGAATACGGCTGTAGCAGTGTGAGGGATGAATCTGTTTAATGACAAAGCAACGTCACATTTCCACAAAATCCTCAAAAGGAGGGAAAAGCAAGTGTCATTGGATAGGTTCCTTGTTAAAGTTGCACAAAAAGAAAAAGATTCCATTGAGCCAGTAAATAGCACTGATTCTGTTAGTGATAGTGCAAGTCGTCCTACACAATAACCCTCATTTCTCTTATCTCCCTCACACCAGCCACAAAGGTTTTCAAAGGTAAGTACAGGTTAATTTGTTTATTTTTCTTTTAAAAAATTTTTTTTAAACATTTATTTATTTTTGAGAGACAGAGACAGATTGTGAGTGGGGGAGGGGCAGAGAGAGAGGGAGATACAGAATCCAAAGCAGGCTCCAGGCTCTGAGCTGTCAGCACAGAGCCCCATGTGGGACTTGAACTCACAAACGGTGAGATCAGGACCTGAGCTGAAGTTGGATGCTTAACCTACTGAGCCACTTAGATGCCCCTGTTTATTTTTCTTTATATGCTGTATTTTCTTTATTTTGTATTATAGTATTGTAATCATTTTTATATGAATGTTTTTGGGTTGTGGAACAAATTGAGTCCCCACTATTTCTGATGGGGAAATTCACTTGAATATACACATGCTTTGGATTACAAGCAAAATGTTTCCAGAACGAATTATGCTCACAAACCAAGGTTTTAGTGTACGTTGCGTGAGAAAGTCCTATTTTTCACTTTTGAACAAGATAATTTTGCTACATACAGATATAAATTTTAGGTAGACTTTCTTGTTATGCTAACATAAAGGTATATTTACAGTTAGGTGAGCACAATCATTTGTTCTGTTACAACTGAAAGCTTGTTCTTTCCTAAAGCAGGTTTAGTTGAATGAGTGTATTAATAACTCTCATTGTTTCAGGTAGTCCAGCAGCCTTCAGGAGGTGTTGCAAAACAAGTGACCACACTTCCCCATTCCTCAGCATTGACCATTCAGAAATCTGGACAGAAGAAGATGCCAGTGAGCACTGCAATACCTGCCAGTCAGTTTCCTCCAGGTAGACCCCAACCCCCACTCCCACATCCCTGGCCCCATCATGCTGGGTTTGGAACATGATGGGGTTTTGTGTTCTCTTTTTTATTTGTTATATTAAGAAAAGGTACTCTTTTAAAAGTAGGACCTAGGAGAGAGGACTGAAAAATCACTAGTACATTCTTTGTATATACATAGCTACTTTTTGGGGATATATATTTTAGAGTAGAAGAAGCAACTACTCATGGTATTTTGTAATTAGATAAAACAATGTATTAGTGAATAAAGCACTTTTTTTAATTTACAAAAATTGCTATAGCTTTATTTCTTTTTGAAATGTACTTTTTCTACATTTGGAAATCAGTCTTAACACAAAAGAAGTTTCATGTATTTTTAAAATATGCAAATATAAATGATATATTAACATCACTTGTCACTATTTATGCATATTTTCATAATGCTGGTAATCCTATAGGCTGAAGACTGTATGAAAAGAAATTTTGATTTTTCTAAGATGATTTCATGCAGGGAATAAATTCATTGTCATTTTTGAGTTTAAACATAGTTCTAGGACAGCTTGAAATTTCTTTTGGTTATTCTGGGTATATTAAAAGCTGCTGTCCTGCATTTCTCCTAATATGGCATGACTGATTTTTTTTAAATTCTTTTTTCTTCTTTTGTTTTTATAGCTTCCATTTTAAAGCAAATTACCCTACCAGGAAATAAAATTCTGTCACTCCAAGCATCTCCTATTCAGAAAAATAAAGTAAAAGAGAATGGAATAACATCTTTCAGGTAAAGAAAATAGTTAAAATTTGGTCTGGTTTAAGGAAGTAGTATTAACAAAAAAGATGGCAGAATAGTACTTATAAAATAAATATCTTGATGCCTTTTTAAAAAGCCGACAGTACTTTATTGAGTATAATTTATAAACAAGTGTATAAATCTTAAGTGTATAGTTCAATGAATTTTGATAAATATACATCCCTGTATAATCAAGATGCTGAACATATCCTTTACCTTCATGCTATTTTCAAATCAATTACCTTCTAACCCTTGCCTCCAGCAACCTCTATTCTTTAATTTGTTTTTTAAAATTTAGAGAGAGAGAGAGAGAGAGTGCACGCACACACATGACCAGGGAAGGGGCAGAGAGAGAGGTAAGGGGCAGAGAGAGAGGGAAAGAGAAGCAGGCTCTGCACTGACAGCGCGGAGCCCAACAAAGGGCTTGAACTCACAAACTGCAAGATCACGTACCTGAGCCGAAACCAAGAGTTGGGCACTTAATTGACTGAGCCACCCAGGCGCCCCCAGCAGCTGCTATTCATATGTCCATCCCCACAGATCATTTTTGTTTATTCTTGAACTTTACATAAATGACAAATTGCATTAACCTTTTTGCATCTTTTTCCTCTCGGCATGTTTTTGAGATTCATCCATATCATTTTGAATATTAAAAGATTGTTCTTTTGTATTGGTGAGAAATAACCTTTGTAGTCTCCTGTTGATGGACATTGGGCTGTTTCCAGTTTTTTTACAGTAATATGTAAAGTTGCTATAAACATTTATATACAGGGGCACCTGCATTTAAAAAAAAATCACACTCATATACAGATTTTTATGTGAACATAGGTCTTCATTTCTTTGTAGTAAATATCTAGGAGTTTGATTGCTGGATCACTAGGTGAGTGTGTGTTTATTTAAGAAACTACCGGGGCGCCTGGGTGGCTTGGTTGGTTAAGCCTCCGACTTCGGCTCAGGTCATGATCTCCCGGTCCGTGAGTTCGAGCCCTGCGTCGGGCTCTGTGCTGACAGCTCAGACCCTGGAGCCTGTTTCAGATTCTGTGTCTCCCTCTCTCTCTCTGACCCTCCCCCCATTCATGCTCTGTCTCTCTCTGTCTCAAAAGTAAATAAAACATTAAAAAAAAAAATTAAAAAAAAAAAAAAAAGAAACTATCAAACTGGGGCACCTAGGTGGTTCAGTTGGTTAAGCGACTGACTTCAGATCATGATCTTATGGTTCATGAGTTTGAGCCCCGTGTCGGGCTCTGTGTTGACAGCTTGGAGCCTGGAGCCAGCTTTAGATTTTGTCTCCCTCTCTCTGCCCCTCCCCCTCTTGTGTGCATGCGCACGCACTCTCTCTCCAAAATAAATAAATATTAAAAAAAAAAAAGAAACTGCCAAACTTTACCAAAGGAACTGTACCATTTTGCATTTCCGCTAGCAATAATAAGAGTTGATTTGCCCTTCTACTTTGTCACCTCTTGGTATCATCAGTTCTTTTGATTTTTACCATTCTAATAAGTGTATTATGGTTATTATTGTGTAGTTTTAATTTGCATTTCCCTAATGACTAAAGATATTGAACATCTGTTCTTGTATTTATTTGCTATCCACATACATTCTTTTGATGAAGTGTGTGTTCAAATCCTTTGCCCATTTTTTCTTACTGAGTTGATTTCTTATGGTTGATTTTTTTTTTTTTATGGTTCATTTATTTTGAGAGAGAGACAGAGACAGAGACAGAGAGCATGAGTGGGGGAGAGGGAGAGAGAATCCCAAACAGGCTCCTCACTGTCAGGGTGGAGCCCAACATGGGGCTCGAACCCATGAACTGTGAGATCATGACCTGAGCTGAAACCAAGAGTCAGACGCTTAACTGAGCCACCCAAGAGCCCCTCTAATGGTTGAGTTTTTAGAGTTCTTTGTGTATTCAAGATCTAAGCTTTTTACCACATAAGTAATTTGGAAATATTTTCTTTATGGTAGGTTCTATCATTCGCCAGTGTTTCTCACAGAGCAAACATTTAATTTTGCTGAAGTTCAGTTCATTACATTTTTCCTTGTAAATTGTATTTTTCATGTTTTACCTAAGAAGTATTTGTGTAATCCTAGCTTACGGAGATTATCTTCTATGCTTTGTTCTAGAAGTATTATAATTTTAGGTTTGTTCTTATATTGATATTCTAAAATTCCTGCCTATTTCCTGTATAAAAATTAGTGTGTGGATATTTTATTTTCTTCTTCCTCAACTTTCTTCCATTTTTAGTTGCATTATTTCTTTGTCATAATTTAAAATAATTTCTGCAGTAGTTTTTCTTCCTTGTCTCCATCTGCATTTTAGTTATAGGTCTACTTTTATATTAAAATGATCATCATCAGCCCTTTCTCTGACGTTTTCTTAGTTATCTCTTCGTTGGAATGAACCAATTCTACTTGAGTTCCTCTACTCAAGAAAGGCTGATTAGTGTAGAATTCCCTAAGTTCTTGTGTGTTAAAAAAACCAAAAAACTGCTGCAGTGTCCTTGATACATGAAGGACATCTGGCTGGATATGAAATTAACATTTTTGTAACATTTTTGTATTGCGTTTTAAAAAAATGCTTCTCCACTGTTGCTTGATATTTATGTTGTTTTTATGTATTTGATATTCTCATCTGAAGTCCTTGAATTTATTTCTTCATCTTTGAAATGTAATATTTTTGTATCAGGATATGCTGTGAAACATTGCCCATTCTGACCTTAACTTTCTTAGGTTCCCAATTGGCATGTTTAATATGCAGATTATGCTCTCTTAAGATGCCTATAAAGTTTTCTTAGATTATAATTTGAAATATTAGTTCTAGTCCATTGTTTTATGTTTCACTCTTCAGGGGATACAGTAGTATGGATTTTATTCTGCTTACCTCCCTTAATTTCCACTATTTTGTCTCTGATCTTTTATTTATCTCCTTTTCATTCCTTTGTTTTTTATATCTCTCTTCAATGCTTGTTTTTTTTATTTTTTAATTAAATTTTTTTTTTATTTTTTATTTTTTGGAGAGTATGAGTCAGGGAGAGGGCCGAGGGGCAGAGGGAAAGACAGAGAATCTTAAGCAGACTCCATGCTTACTTAAGATTCTCTTAAGCAGATTCCATGCTCAGCATGGAGCCTGATGTGGGGTTCTGTCCCAGAACCCTAGGATCATAACCTGAGCTGAAATCAAGAGTCATATGCTCAACCAACTGAGTCACCCAGGCACCCCTGAACATCTTTAAAACAGCTGTTTAAAAGTCGCAGTCTAGTACATCTGTCCTGGGTCTTTTTCAGGGATAGTTTTCTGTGGATTTTATTTTTCTTTTAATTGGTCATACTTTCATGTTTCTTTGTATGTGTCATGATTTTTTTGTTGAAAACTGGATGTTTAAATCTAATAATGTGGCATCTCTGGAAATTAGATTCTTCGCATTCCCCAGGGCTTGCTCTTTTTTTGTTTTGTGTGTGTTTTGTTGTTGAAGGATCAACCTGAGGTATACACTTTAGATCTTAGATCATCTTTAGCCTTTGCTTTCCCTTAGGCATGTTTGATGACATTCTAATTGCCCCCATACATTCTGTTGCCTTTGAATGTCCTAGTCTTTCATGTTGGGCTTCCAAAAGAGGAAAATGAGGGCATGAGGAAAAATGGAGACTGGCCCTTTAAATGCCTTGGCTGTCCCTATGGCTAGAGGGTGAGGACCTTGCAACAGAGGGAGGAGTTGCAGCAACAATGGGCCACTCACTTCATTGTCTACATCTCTATGATCAGAAGCAACAATCAGTAATCCTAGCATATACTCCTGATATTTGGAGGACAGTTTTTTTCCTCATCCTAGTTGCAACAAGCTTTGTGCAGACTGCTCCAATACATATGCATAGTTGTCTGCTCCAGGGCTGCAGCCTGGGGAATGGGGAGCTTCTGCCAAACTAACAGCTGAAATTGACCCAAATAACCACAGTTTACCTTACCATCCCCTTGGAAGTTGGAAGCCTTCAAAAGATTCAGAAGATCCAAAATAGTTACATTAGACAGATTCCTGATGCTCTTTTGCCATCTCCCAGAATCCTTCTCAGAGTGCTTTTCATAAAGCTTTTCGCCTGGCTTCTTTGACTTTTATTTTGCAGGTTTTTTTTTAAGTGAATTACATTTTTTAAAAAATGTTTATTTATATTTGAGAGGGAGAGAGAGACAGAATGTGAACGGCAAGAGGGTCAGCGAGAGACAGGCAGAATCCAAAGCAGGCTCCAGGCTCTGAACTGTTAGCACAGAGTCCAATGCAGAGCTCAGCTCACGAGCCTTGAGATCATGATCTCAACTGAAGTTGGATGCTTGACCAACTGAGCTACCCGGGTGCCCCCTTTTGCAGAGTTTTAGTGCTCCATTCCTTAAGTGAAAAATCATCACACAATGTCAGGTCTGTTTCTTTGTGCCTCAATTCTTTTATAGGATCATGGCCTATACTCTGAGTCTTGGCAGCCTTGGCAGCCTTGAACTTTTTCCTGTCTCTCTATCCTCATGAGTTTGCCTAATGCTCTTTTGGCTTTTCTACTTAGTAGCTGCCCTCTCCATGGCTCCTTAGTGTCTTATTCCTTATCAAGAATTTGCACATGCCCAAAGGAAAAAACAACATGAAGAGAATTGTGTTTCCTATCATGAGGAACCTCCTATCATGAGGTTCTCTTCTCTTGGAACTCTGGTTCTTCAAGACCTGGTTTTCCCAGCATTTATCTGCCTTCAAAGAAACTTTAAAAAAAATGGGCTTTGTTAGTTTTGTTTAATCAGAACAATTTGTCTGTTATAAGTGATAGTCTACAGCAGAAGCAGAAGTCCTAGTGTAATTCTTTACACTTTTGTGTATTGCAAATATCTATTGGAGTTAATGTTTTCAGTACACTTTATGGTGTATTTTAAAGTAGTTGAATTTAGCAATTTCTTATATATGAATTACTTATTGATGTCTTACCCTCCTTGGTATCATAAAGATACCTTTATGATATTCTAAAAATTTTAAAGTTTTACTTTTTATATTTAAATCTTGGTCAACAGGGTTTAATTTCGAATTTTTTTAAATGTTTATTTATTTTTGAGAGAGAAGCAGAGAGAGGGAAACAGAGGATCTGAAGCAGGCTCCACGCTGTCAGCACAGAGCCTGATACAGGGCTCAAACTCAAACCATGAGATCATGACCTGAACTGAAGTCAGATGCTTAATCAACCTAGCCACCCAGGCACCCCAAAAGGGTGTAATTTTGGATTTGTTTGTTTCTATGACGTAGGGTAGGGATCCTACCTTCACTCTTTCTCATATGCATAATCATTTGTTCCAACAACATTAATGAAGACTCAATGATCTGCAATGCCTCCTATGTCATATACACATGGATCTTTTCTAGGCTGTCTATGCATTTTAGTTAATCTTTTCATCTCTGCTTCATCTTTTTGGTTAATTTGTTTATTTCCAGTAGGATGCTTCTCAATTTACTGTAACTTCAAAATAAATTTTGAATCTGTTAAGGTACCTCCTCTACCTACCTCTCCTTATTTATTTTCCTTCCTTCACTTTCATATCCCACCTCTCCACTCTTACTGATTTTCATGTCTGTTCTTGGGATTTTGCTGTTCCATATAAATTTAAGTATTTGAATTCCACCAGAAATGTCTGTCTGCTGGAATTTTTAATAGCATGGCCTTGAGTCTATTGTCCTTCAGCTGATTTCTTTATAATTTTTAGTCTTCTGTCTATAAACATGATTTATATCTTCATTTATGCATGTTTTCTTAAACATCTTTCGATAAAGTGTTACAATTTCATCTATAGGTATACACAGTTTGTTGAATTTATTCCTAGGTGCCTCTTTTTTTATTGCTATTATAAATATATTTTTGGTAATTGCCTTTTCTGCTACTACATAGGAATGCACATTGCTTTTTTTTTTTTTTAATCCTATGCCAACTGCCTTGTTAAGTTCTTATTTCTGATAATTTTTAGTTTATTTTGGGTTATTTATGTAGAAAGTGATGTCAGGAGTGATACTAGAATTATGGGTTGACTTTTTGTTTTCAACACTTTAAAAATATTGTTCCCATAGTTTTGTGTGTATCTGTATGTATTCACTTTTCAAAGGTAAAACAGACAGGGAAAAATCACCCTGAGTTAAACTACAGTGAAACAGCAGCACATTTGAAACCCTACTAACATCAAACATTGGACAATCAAATATTCATTGTTAGAAATTATTATAAAATGGTTAAAAACAAAATGTGGAATCATAAACATGAGCAAGTAATAATTTTCTATTAAAAAAATGAATATGGGACACCTGGGTAGCTCAGTCATTTGAGCATCCGACTTCAATTCAGGTCATGATCTCATGGTTCGGGAGTTCGAGACCCACATCCAGCTTGCTGCTGTCAGTGCAGAGCCTGCTTCGGATCTTCTGTCCCCCTCTCTACCCCTCCCCTGCTTGCACCTTCAAAAATAAATAAATATTAAAAAATAAATACAGTGATGAAAAAGGACATTTAGAAGTGAAAAATATAATTGCTGAATTTAAAACCTTGTTGGATGTGTAAATCAGATTAAACCTGAGGACCTAAAATGAATTTGCTTTACTCCAGAGAGGATTTGTGACTTTCTTGTAGGAACCAGGGTGACTGTTGACTTGGGACCACTTTAGCACCTGTTCTAGGGAACCTGACTGAACTGAGCAGTCTCAGATACAATTTCTCCACTTTATAAGGGGTCTGAGAACTAGTGCCAGCCACAGGCATTTGTCCCTGAGGTAGTTTTACCTTTAGAGTGTGGTTATTGCTTATTTTTACTGACAACTTTTTTGACAACTTCTGTGCACCCAACATTAGAATGAAAATGTCTTATGCTGGTCTAGTTAGAATGCAGTGTAATTTCTCCTCAGTAAATCTAGTCCACTTACTGCCTGAAGCAAAAATGTCACCATTAGTATTTTCTCTGGGAAATTTCTAGCTTATTACTTTTGCTCATTTATCTGTTGAGTGCTTATTGCTTTCTAGACTTATATATATATATATATATTGGAGAGTAATTCTTTGTTATATATGTTGTAAATATTTTTCTCCCAGTCTTTTGTTTAACTGGCAACTTTGTTTTTAGTGTCTTTTGTTTTAGAAGATTTTAAATCGCAATATTCGATTTATCACTCATGCTTTATGGCTTTTGAATGTTACCATTTTCTAAGAAATCCTTCTTCATCCCAAGCTCATAATGATGTGCTTCCATATTTTCTTCCAAGATATGTATACACATCTTGTATATGTACATATACCTTTACCTTTTCAATAATTCTTTTTTTTTTCTTTTTTTTTTTTTTTTTTTTTTTAATTTTTTTTTTTTTTTCAACGTTTTATTTATTTTTGGGACAGAGAGAGACAGAGCATGAACGGGGGAGGGGCAGAGAGAGAGAGGGAGACACAGAATCGGAAACAGGCTCCAGGCTCTGAGCCATCAGCCCAGAGCCTGACGCGGGGCTCGAACTCACGGACCGCAAGATCGTGACCTGGCTGAAGTCGGACGCTTAACCGACTGCGCCACCCAGGCGCCCCATCTTTTCAATAATTCTTGATTTTATCTTTGTAAATGTCTGCAGCAGAAATTACCTTTTTCCCAGTTGGAATGCCTGTCTCAACAGTAGTTACTAAAGAATTCATTATCCTTACCTTTCTGATTTGAGATGTCACCTTTACCTGATAATAAATTATCACTTATATAAGGGCACATTTCTAGAATTTCATTTTAGTGCAGTGTTTTTATTTCTGTGTTAACATTTTTGCATTTTCTATTATGATTCTTTCATTATTTGTTTTTATATCTGATCTGACAAGGTAAATCCTCTGTTTATTCCTTTTTTTTTATCAAAGGTATCTTCACTTTATTTTTCTACTGCATGTGAATTTTAGAAATTTAGAATCTATGAACCATTTTTTATTGAGGTCATGTGATTAGATTAGTTTAAGGAGAATTGACTTTTTTTTTTAATTTTTTTTTTTAACGTTTATTTATTTTTGAGACAGAGAGAGACAGAGCATGAATGGGGGAGGGTCAGAGAGAGGGAGACACAGAATCTGAAACAGGCTCCAGGCTCTGAGTTGTCAGCACAGAGCCCAACGCGGGGCTCGAACTCACGGACCGCGAGATCATGACCTGAGCCGAAGTCGGCCGCTTAACCGACTGAGCCACCCAGGCGCCCCAGAATTGACTTTTTAAAAAATGTTTGTTAATTCATTTTTAAGAGAGAGCAAACGCGAACAGGGGAGGGGTAGAGAGAGAAGGGGACAGAGGTTCTGAAGCAGGCCCGTGCTGACAGCAGAGATCCTGATGCTAGGCTCAAACTCAAAAACTGTGAGATCGTAACCTGAGCCAAAGTTGGACGCTTAACAGACTGAGCCACACAGATGCCCCAACAATTGATATTTTTTTTTATGATGTCAGCTATCTTGAACTGTAGTTCTGTTTGTTGGAATTCAGTAAGGCTGTAGATAACAGGCATACTAAAAAACAGTGGCATGAGTCAGACAGAAGATTGTCTTACATTTGGGAAAACTGAAAGTAAGCAGATCATTGCAGATATAATGTTGCATGGTGTAAGGGACCCGGGTTTCTTGTTCACTTCCTTTTTGTTCTTCAGACACAACTACTCATGTTCCCACTGTACGTGGGCATATTGTAGATGTGATATTCCCTGGACTCTCTTTCCTCCAGTCTTCATTTGGCTTGGTCCTCATTTTAGTTTAGAAGTTAACTCTTTAGAGAGTCTTTGCTTAGCCAGCCAACAGAAAGTAGTTTCTTCATTCACACTTGCTGTCTTGTGAAGGACTCATCAGAAAATATCCTGTTTGTTTGTTTACCATTCCTTGTGTTTCCCACTCCTTTTAGACTCTCTGGGTGTTTATAGTCACTTTTATTTACCATTGTATACCTAATGTTTAGAACAAGGCCTGGTCCATAATAAACATTCAAATAGTTGCTGAAGTAATGAATTTTGAAAAGAGAATAGAAGTTTCTATAACCATAGCTATTTTTAAAGATATCTTTTATTTTTGCAGTAAGATACATTTTTTGTTTTGTGTAATGCTTTATAGTAATTTGGGTTATTCATGGTTTATGCATATCTTTTTAAAGTTACATTTTTTTAAACTTATGTTTGGTTTATTTTGGGTACTTAATGTCACTTCAGTTGTTAAAATGAAGCTTAAAAAAGACCCTTGATGTTGACTCTTTTGTAAAATAAGAGGAGATAATAGTGTATGCCATTAGATCTTGTCTTGACTTTAACTGGATGAGGTTTAATAACATAGGATGATATCTGCCTATTTTTTCAAAACTACTTGTTTAACTGAATAAAAAATTTTTTTTGTTCATGACTTTTTCCACTAAGAGAATTATATTTTCTATTCTGCTTGTCATTGTACCTGGGATGAATAAGGGAACTTATTCACCAGGCACTTAACACCAGTACTTAAACACCAGAGGGAGCCAGAGATTCATGTTTTATTCTTATTTCAGCATTAGAAGTGACAAATATGACTGTACCTTTGCATGTTTGTTTAGTTAACCCTACTTAAACTGAGTGGCTATTTAATGATAATAAGGAATTATTATTGATTTTTTTGAAGATATGGTAATGCTTTAAGGTTAAGGTTTTTTTTAAGAGTTCTTATAGGAAAAAATAGTAAAATATTCATGGATGGATAATGCATATACATATTACCTCTGTTAGTAGGGGTTTAATGTGTTATTTTTAAACTTTTGCTTTAAAAGACACTTTTAGGAAAATAACATAGGACACATTACATGCTATTTGCATAGACAGTATTACTTCATTAAATTGGATATCCTTTTCTTATATTGTAAGAATCAGATTCTCTAATATAGATTAAACATATGTTCACCTTGCTCTATATGTAGTTTTTTCATCATGTATTTATTAAAGAGTCTGCTTTTCCTTATAGGTACAGGTATAGCCATAATACATATTGTTATATAACCTATGAAATAATACATATAATTAATCTTTCCAAAGCAGGACTTTGGAGAGCCTCTAGTGACAAAAGAAACCTCTCATCTTGGAAAGATAAAGCATCAATGTGAGCTATGCCCAGATTAGCTCTAAATCTAGAGTTAAAATTCAACAAAACAGTCTTCTTGGAGGAGTTGCCTTATACTAGATCTCTTTTTTTTTTTTTTTTTTAAATGTGTATCCTTTTTAAATTTTTTTTTTCCACATTTTTATTTATTTTTGGGACAGAGAGAGACAGAGCATGAACGGGGGAGGGGCAGAGAGAGAGGGAGACACAGAATCGGAAACAGGCTCCAGGCTCTGAGCCATCAGCCCAGAGCCCGACGCGGGGCTCGAACTCACGGACCGCGAGATCGTGACCTGGCTGAAGTCGGACGCTTAACCGACTGCGCCACCCAGGCGCCCCAAGATCTCAATATAAATTAAGCTCTTAAACATTCTTCGCAGGAAAATTATATGAATAAAGACTTGGGAGAAAAGATATGAAGTCTTTCAAAGTTTTTGGCCAGATTTTGTCATAGTAAAATGCTGTTTAGGAAAAATGTTTGTACTTAGGTGCAGAATGAACTGGAAGAAAAGGTATTAGAGGTAGATGAAGCAAAGGTCGAAGTTACATGGGCAGGAAATAGGACATGTCTCTTTTATATGTCATGGGCATCCTCAAGAAGGATCAAAGCCAAGAGATAGTGACAATTGTATGGTATTATTTATAATAAAAATTTCTTAACAGTATTAATAATGGAAAATATATTAAATATAGGAAGTGGGTGGTAGATACTTTCAGAACAATTTATAAATAAACAATTGCTAGTATAGCATAGGTCAACAATTTCAAAACTACCCATGAACTTACTGAGATTATTGATTTGTGGGCTTACCCAGAATAAAATCTCTGGAGGCTGAACCTTGGCAAGAGTCTGTATTTTAAAAATCCTCATAGTATTTCTGCTGCTCATTATAAGTTTGGGACTGTAAGTATAACCATCAGGTTTCCAAATGTGATCTATAGAAAATAGTTTTGAAAATGAGGACTTTTTCAGGGAATTTGTGGTTAAAACAATTTTAATTTTACTACTACTACTAATAATAATAATGTTATTTGCCCTTTTCAGTATATTATTTGATTAGTGGTTCAAAAACTACAGTGGCAAAACCTCTGGCACCTTAGTATTATTCAAGGCAGGGACACAAAACTATGCTGGTAGCCATTCATTCTTTACCCTCACACACTCACAGAAAATGAAAAGAACCTAGGTGTTTTGTTTGTTTGTTTGTTTTTAATGAGATGTCATGCATTATTATTTTTATTAGGTCTCAACCCTTGAGTACACACCTTTTTAGTATTCTGTGTGACAAAATAGGAGGTTTGCATAAAGCTCTTCTGCATGTTGGGGGTCTCACGGTTGTCTCAAGGACAAGTGCTTGCGCTTGTGTTTCAATTGTGAGCTAAACTAACCACTTTTCATGGAGCACCACTTTTACTTGAAAGAACAAAGAGCAACTGAAAAACAAACGGTGGTTATTTAGACTTGGGAATTTGTCAGATATTTTTGTGAAAATGAAAAAACGGAGCCTGTCACTTCGGGGAAAACAACAGACAGCATTTATTTGCCAGTGATAAAGTTTGAGCTTTTTAAGCAAATATTAAAAATTTGCAAACCTTGTATCCACTACCATGAGCTTAACATCTTCTCAATACTTAGATTTTCTGATAAGATTAGTGCAGATATTAACATGTGATTTTGGATTGCGTATGGTGAATCTAAATTTAGAAGATCTGTATAAACTCAGTGACACAATATTTTTCAGATTACCAACACATGATGTTACAAAACCATGCATTAGTTAAAGGTTCATCCAAAGTGAAGAGGGTCAATGGATTTTTAAAGAGATTGGAAAAATAGAGCACAATGCTATCCTTCTGAGTGATTAGTTTTTAATTTTGGCATTGTTAGCATTAAAATGGTACTTATGTTAATATGTGATGGTTTCATTACTTTTCAATGAATAAATACTCATTTAAAAAAAAAGATTTTATTTATTTATTTTGAGAGAGAGAGAGAGACATAGAGCAGGGGAGGGGCAGAGAGAGGGGGAGAAAGGGAATTCCAAGAAAGCTCCGCGCTGTCAGCACAGATCCTGACATGGGGCTTGAACCCACAAATTGTGAGATCATGACCTGAGCCAAAATCAAGAGTTGGATGCTTAACCAGCTGAGCCACCCAGGTGCCCCCCAAAATATTTTATTTTTAACTAATCTCTGCACCTGACGTGGGGCTCAAACTTACAACCCTGGGATCAAGAGTCATATGTTCCACCAGCTGAGCCAACCAGGTGCTTCTACATACTCATTTTGATTTCTAATATGGTTCTAGTTTCTAATACAGTTTCATTCAAAATCTTATAATAGCTACAGTTTTCACCCAAGCTAGATAAGGGAATTGATGAATAGAGATGTGAACAAATTTGTTCAAGGTCATCCTTTTAATAACTGTCAGAACAGGGACTGAAACCTTGGTCTCTAACTCTAGAATTGGTACAGTTAGTTAATTAATTAATTATCTTGAGAAAGAGCACAAGAGCCAGCAAGAGCAGGGGAGAGATGGGGGGGGGGGGGTAGAGAATCTCAAAGCAGGCTCCATGGAGCCTGGAGGCTGACACTGGGCTCAGTCTCTGAATCTGACTGTCAGATCATGACCTTAACCAAAATCAAGAGTTGGACGCTTTACTGACTGAGCCACCCAGGTGCCCCAGTGCTCTTAATTTTATAACTCCGTAGTTTTCCAAGTGTGGTCCACAGAGTGTGTACCTCACAGACACCTAAGTATGTTTGTTTAAAAACAAACAAACAAACAAACAAACCAAAAAAACCCCTCTATAATAGACCCACTGAACATGAATTGTGGATGCTGAATGGGTGTGTATTTGATTGTGAGACCTGCATTTTGAACATACTCCTGGGTGGTTCTTAAAATCACTAAGGTTTGGGAAATCCTTCAGTATGTTACACTACATTTGAGTCAAAAGAGGAAAGACAAAAGGGATTTTCCATGAGAAAAATAACTTCACAGAGGCATGAAAGAGGAATAAATAGGGTGTTGTGTGAGTTTATGTGCTGGCTATGGTATAGAGGTTATGCTTGAGGGTGGTTAAAAAAAAAAAAGGATTGAAGGCAAAATTATTTTACCAGAGATTAGTAATCTAAGGGAAAAATTTGATCTTAAAGTAAATTTTTTCTTTATACTTTCTAAACAAATTTATTCTACTAAGTAATATATATATTTTGTACAATATTCAAAAGGAAAAAAGGATACACAATGGAAAAATATGGTTCTCCCTTGCTTCTTTTTCACTCTGCTACCCAGGTTCCCATTCTAGAGCCAACCACTGTTAGCAAATTCTTGTGTATTTTTCTGGATGTAATTTTCTCAAAATAGATGGTAGTATACAATACATCATGTTTTACATTTTGTTTTTTTACAACTTGGTAGTAATAAATCTTGGAGATTGTGCTATCCCAGTGTATATTCATTATGATTTGAGATTTTTATCAGTTACATAATGATGGTTACATAATAATGATAGTTAAGCTATTTCCAGTGTTTTGTACTAGGAAAACAAAGGTGCAGTGGCTATCATTTCACATAATTTCTAGAAAGAAGTGCTTATTCATTTTAAATTGTCAGATAATATCAAGTAAATCTCCACAGAGGTTAGCTTTACAAATTACGCTGAGCAGCAAAGCTTACAATAGCATATTTTCACATGTTCTGATGAACTTTATTAACAAGTTTTTGCCAGTCTAACAGGTGAAAGGTTATATCTTATATTTCTCTTATGAGTCGAACATCTTATTTTTGAGTCATTTTAAACTTTCTGTTAACTGAAAATTCTTGTGCTTTGTCCATTTTTCCATTGGATCGTAGGTTCTTTCCTTAGTTATTTGTAGGAGCTCTTTGTATATTAAACTAATTCCTTTTCCCATGATATGAATTACTTCCTTTAATCTTCAGTCTAATATGTAGGGATTGTTATTGTCTCCATTTTACTGACAGTGCAGGTCTAGAAAGATTGATTTGCTTTATTTCATACAGATAATAACTGGCAGTCAGGATTACACTATGGGCAGTTCGACTCCTCATTTTTACCCACTGTTCTTCTCAGTATATTGTAATAGATAAATAGCACACTGTTCTGAATGCATGGAAGTTTCCTCAACTATTTACCATTTACATACTACTCTGCTAAGAATGAGAGAGGTGATAAAAATAGTATATTTATTATACTTAATATATTTGTTGAATATAATCAATACAGTTAGTCTAGTAGGAGTTTAAGAGAAATAGGCTGATTTTTTTTGTATTTACAAAATAACCATATGTTCATTTATTTACCATTTATTGAATATTTACTATATGAAGCATAATCCTGGAAATGAAAGACACTTTCTGCCCTCATTCATAGGTTAATATGGGAGATAAGCAAGTAATCCAGTGCTTAAAATATGGTAGAGTAAGTGCTGTGGTGGAGTATGTAAAGACTACCTTGGAATATCCAAGCCCCCCTCCCAGACAAGTGGGGACGTGCTGTATTGCATTTCAGTAAAGTTATTAGTGTGTGTGTGGGGGGGGGGCTTAATACAGGTTATCCCTTGAAATATGCTGATTTTTAGAATAGGAAGCAGAGTAAAACCTACCATAACAGAGACAAAACATGCTCTCAGAAGTTAAAAAGTTGGAGCAATTGGACACATGCTTTTTTTTAAAGTATCAGTATTAGTATTTTATTAGCATAAAAACAAAGTAAAAACATAAAAACAAAAGTTTAAAACAAATTAAAGTGGCATTTCTAAACTACGCATTTGAAAAGGACTGGGATATAGCTAAGACTTTTGACAACTGAAAGATAATCAAAGAGGAGTTTGAAGACTAGAACTGGAAGTAGGGAATGTTCTGAGCAAGCCCAGAATCAGTATGAGCTGTGTGATAGTAATGGGAGGTAAGAGTGCTAAGTTAAGGTCATTACCTGGAAAACCTTGAATATCAAGTTAAGTTATTGGCAGCGTGAGAGATTTTTAAACAGGAGAGTAATATGATTCTCTCTACTTTAGAAGAATCAGTCTGGTGCTGGTATAGATCTTAAGAGGGTGGAAGAGATTTAAGAAGTCAGGCATAAGCAGTGGATAACTTTATCAAAAGCTGAAGAATTAGATCCGTTTTAGAAGCCAGATTGCAAGACATTAATGATAACTGGGTAATGCTTCTTTAATTTTTACATAGTAACTCATTACAACCCACAGAATCTTGAATTGGAAAGCTTTTTCTATTAAGGCATTATTAAATTTCCTTTTTGCATATCTTGAAAACAGAACAGATTATTTTTCATAGTACCTTCATAAAAAGACACTGCATTAGATCAGAAGACTTGAAGATATAGTTCAGAGAGTCTCATTTTCTTCTTCAGAATTAAAACCAAACCAAAATCACAACTGTGCTTCAACATCAAAGCCTTTAATACTGTCCTGGCCTATCTTAGCTTTATTGATAATGCTGTTACAGCATTGTGTTGTCTTTTCTTTCCATCAGTCTGCCTCCTGTCTTAGAGGAAGTGTTAAATGGCTTGGGTGCTATTTACTGTGGCACCTTTTCCTCTTCCCTCAGTAGGGGTCTTCCTCTCTATTGCTGCCGCCCTCGGTAACCATAGCAACTGACTGCTGTACTAGAGGGAGCTGTGTTCAGCTTGGGGCCAAATAGGAGGAGGAAAGGCAGGCATGAACAAATCTTATTGGGCAGTTAGTTCCTTGCTTATTTCAGAGGAGGGCTGCAAGAAGATTCTTAAAAACATGGGACGGTCTCCTCATTGATGAATTCTGTTCATTTTTAGTACTCTGGTAGTAAGTACTAGTAAGTACTGGTAGTAAGTATGCCTGGTACTGTTCTCTGCAGCCTGTGTGTGAGATTTCAACAGGGAGTATGCAGAAACCCCTTGGAAGCAAATTGCAGTTTATAGGGCCTGTGTACCTGACAAACATCTGAGATTGTAAGCATTCGGTGTTGTGTGCATGTGTGTAAAGACCTTGTTTTATATACCTTAAACAATTCTACTTTTTTAAATGTTATTTTTGAGAGAGACAGAGACAGTGTGAATGGTGTGGGGGGGGGGTGCAGAGAGGGAGAGAGGGAGACACAGAATCCGAAGCAGGCTCCAGACTCTGAGCTGTTAGCACAGAGCCCAAGGTGGGGCTTGAACTCAGGAACTGTGAGATCATGACTTGAGCCGAAGTTGGATGCTTAACAGACTGAGCCACCCAGGCCCCCCCTACCTTAAGCAATTCTGATTTTCTTTTTAAGGGAAGATTGATGTTATATGTCTAAACTTCATGTTTTCTATTTCCAGGTTTCTTTTCCTACATGTTTATTTACTATTTTTAAAATATCACTAATAATTTTTATTGGGTAATTCATGTACATAGTACAGCATTCAAAAGGTAGAAAAGAGTATACTGTGGTATAAAGTAAGTCTTTCCTATCCCTACTTCCCTGTTTTCCTCTCCAGAGAATTTCTCATTTATCTTTCCAGAGATATGTGAGGTTATACCCATATGTGTATGTGTGTGTGTATGTGTGTGTGTCTGCGTGTCTGTCTGTTTCCCAAGGGACAGTTTCTTCTCTACCTCTTTTTTTTTTTTTTTTTCCTGCTCCATAGTACTCCTTGGCAGTTGCTCTGTATCAGGTCAAAGAGGACTGCCTCATTCTTTTAAGTGGCTGAGAGGGACCTTTGAAAACACCTAATCTAAGTTACTCATTTAAAAAAAATTTTTTTTATTAATTTTTATTTTTTCATTTTTATTTATTTTTGAGAGAGGCAGAGACAGAGCATGAGCTGGGGAGGGGCAGAGAGAGAGGGAGACACAGAATCCAAAGCAGGCTCCAGGTTCTGAGCCATCAGCACAGAGCCTGACAAGGGGCTTGAACCCACAAGCTGTGAGATGATGACCTGAGCTGAAGTTGGATGCTCAACCGACTGAGCCACCCAGGCACCCCTAAGTTACTCATTTTTAAAGGAAGTTTGAGTCCTAGAGATGGTAAGTAACTGGTTGGGTTTCAATTTTAGAGTGAACTAGCTCTTCATTAATGTGTAGTTGGCCTTTTTTAAAAAAATAGATATTGTTTATTAAAGCAGGTTTAGGTTCACAGCAAAATTGTTCGGAAGATATAGAGAATTCCCCTAATCCCACACATGCATCACCTCCCTCATTATCAACATCTCCCACCATAGTGATCATTTGTCACAGTTGACAAACCTGCATTGGCCATCAGTATCCCTCAAAGTCCAAAATTTACATTACAGTTTGCTGTTGGTGTAGTACATCCTATGGGTTTTAACAAATGTATAATGATGTGTATCCAACATTATAGTATCATACAGAGTACTTTCACTGCCCTAAAAATTCTGTGTTCTGGCTATTCATCTCTCTCCTCGCTAAATCTCTGGCAACTGCCTGTCTTTTTAGTTTGCCTTTTCCAGAATGTCATATGGTTGGTATCATACGTTATGTACCCTTTTCAGATTGACTTTTTTCACTTAGTAATATGCATTTAAGTTTCCCTGTATGTCTTTTCATGGTGTGACATCTCAATTTTTTTAGCACTTAAAACTCCATTGTCTGGATATGCCACAATTTATTTATACATTTAGTTACTGAAGGACATCATGATTATTTCCAGGTTTTATCTGTTATCTTTGAAGCTGCTCTAAACATCTGTGTACAAGTTTTTGTGTGGACATAAGTTTCCAACTCCTTTGGGTAAATAGAAGTGTGGTTGTTGGACTGTACAATAAAAGTATGTTTAGTTCTGTAATACACTGCCAAATTGTCTTCCAGGGTGACTGTACCATTTGGCATTCCCACCAGCAGTGAATGCGAGTTCCTGTTGCTCCACATCCTCACCAGCATTTGATGTCAGTGTTTAGGATTTTGCCTTTTCAAACAGATGTTTAGTGTTATCTCATTTTAATGTATATTTCTCTGGTGAAAGGATGTGGAGCATCTTTTCATATGCTTCTTTGCTATCCGTACATCTTTGGTGAGGCATCTGTTAGGTCTTTGGCCCATTTTTTAATTGGTTTGTTTTATTATTGCTGAGTTTTAGGAGTTCTTTGTGTATTTTGGATAACAGTCCTTTATCTGATGCCTTTTACAAATATTTTCTCCCAGTTTGTTTAGCTTGTCTTTTCATTCCCTTGATATATCGGGTTTTTTGTTTGTTTTTTGCACTTTAAGGTAATCTTTACCCTCAACGTGAGGCTCAAACTCACAACCCCAAGATCAAGAACCACATGCTCTACTGACTGAGCCAGCCAGGTGCCTCTTGAGACCTGGGGTTTTTAGAAATATTTTTCACTCAGACCTTTTATTTTTTTATTTGGATCTTGGTCCATCTTTGGGTTTATGGTGTCTGCCATTCTTACACTTAAGATGTTTACATGTTTAGATGTTTCTGGAAACACTGTTTATGTAGGTGGCAAAATAATTCTTAGAACCATTTTTGGCATTCATACTTCTGACAATACCTCTGTGACATTTGATAAGGCGGACTGCAAGCATTTTTGTATAGTTTCTTTGTATTGCATGTTTTATTTTTCCCTTTGTAAAGACTCACCTCTGAATGTTAGGATTTTAAATCTGTTCAGATTATGAGACTATTGTTCTATCTCTCACTTTCAACTGCCGTGTCTAGCTTTCTTTTATTTAGTTGTTTTTGTTTTTTTTTTAATCTCTCATATATGTTTGAGCATCGTCTCTTTCCCCCTCACCCCTAAACGCTGCTTTTTAAAGTGGAACACCAGAGGCCTTCATTTCTTGAGTACTTGACAATTATAATTTATTTCCCTTTCCCATGCACAAATGCATTACCACAGGGAGTCTCATAATTTAAATCTATTGACGTGAGACCACATGATATACCATTTGGCCCATGCAATAAAGAGAAGCAACATCTTTTTTATATAATCATGTTTGTGTAAATTATGTTACGCGTTGATAGGTGAGTTATGATCGGTAACCTGCTTGTTATTACATACGGTGATAAGGATGCTGTGAGGGAATTTTCGTATTTCTTTTCTCTCTTCTCTACCCTTAAACAGATACGCTCATCTTAGCACTGTAGCCATGTAGCAATCCTATTAGATAAAAACAACTATTTAATTTTGCTGGTGCAATGCAAGGAGCTCAAACATATTTTGTGTTTTATATATATGTCATGTTAGTATGTGTGTGTGTGTATAATTTTATATCTTGTATGTAGACCTTTGCAGCCATTTGCTCGAGGATGTGGTTTAATGAATTTGGTTGGTACAGATGGAGCACACCAAAAGTCTCAGGCAGAAAATCAAAACTAGTTTTAACCATTTGGTTTCAGAATAGTTAGTCAAGAAAGCTTCTTTTCAAGGGTCTTTATGTGGGTACGGACCTTTGAGGACCAGGGGATTTCTCCTGCTCCTCAGTGGAACAGTAGAGTACACTGGGGAAATCAGAGGGCATTTAATCATCTTGGATGAAAACAAAGAAGTCTGTTTTCATTTCTTTGTCTCTTCATTTCAGGGCATTTGTGGATAACTTAGTTTAACTCCCAAGTCCCTCATTGACTAAACTGAAAGACAGAGAGATGGACACTAGGAGACACAGTTGCTTCTGATTCATCTTTCTGATTAAATATACACTAATGGTTAGACATATCAATTACTTTTAAAAGCTTCCAGGGAAAGATAGCTATTGTTCAGTTCTCTTGCTTGGATGAATTGAGAAATTAATGTCTGTAGTTATAAGGAAAGATCTGTAATTCTTTGCTCTCTTAAATCATTCATGTACAGATCGCCAACCACCACCACCACCAAAAAGCTATCTTTTTTTCCTCTTAGAGATGAAGATGACATCAATGATGTGGCTTCCATGGCAGGGGTCAACCTCAGTGAAGAAAATGCTTGCATCTTAGCAACAAACTCTGACTTGGTTGGCACACTTGTTCAGTCATGTAAAGATGAACCATTTCTTTTCATTGGAGCTCTACAAAAGAGAATTTTAGACATTGGTAAGTGCAGACTTATGATTGTTGACCTGAGAGTACCGTCTGTTCCAGGGAAAGTATTATCAAAAGAGACAGCCTGGGTTGGTGTTCCTGGAACTCTGAGGCTTAAATAAGGCTGTGGAAAGAATCAGGATTTCATGGGTGTTCTAGAAAGAGGCGTTTCATTTTAAGAACTACTAATGTAACTTAAATCATAACCTACTGTTTTGGGTTTAGATAATAGAAATTAATATTTTATTTATATTTCTTAGAAAAAGATGTGTGTATTTTTATGTGAATTTGTACACATGACATACATTTTTTTTTCTGTCCTGTTCCTTTCTTGGTTGGACTTAAGTACATATGTATACATGTGCATGCATACATTACAAGTTCATGTTTATGAAATACAGAAACTGCCAAATATTGTGGAACAGAAATACAGAAGTTGAGAGTAAGTCCCTTTTTTTTTTTTTTTTTTAAATCTCAACCCTGAAATTAAACTTGTTGCCCTAAAAGAACTAAATTAAAATACTAGGTGTCTTTCTGGGTCCAAAAGTAGCTATTAGATGGCTGCAGCGTGTAGAAGGAAATGGAAAAAATGTACCAGTTTTGTTCTGGAGCCACACAGCTTTTTTGTTGTTCTTTAATACCAAACTTGCAGTAATGTGAGAGACTGCACTCTCCCCATATTGACTGAGAAATGAGACAGTTTGGAGAGAGAATATTGCCTGTGAGTTATCTCATTTCTTGTGTCCTAACCCTGGGACTTTTTGGAGTCCCTTCTCCCATATCAAATTTGGGAGGTCAATACTAGTGACCTTTGAGTATACTTTAGTAAGAATCTTTATTATTATTACTTTTATTATTCTTATAATTATTAAATGTTTATACTTGAGAGAGAAAGAGAGAGAGAGAGAGAGAGAGAGAGAGGCAGAGGATCCAAAGCGGGCTCTGTGCTGACAGCAGACAGCCTGATGTGGGTGGGGCTCCATCCCATGAACCGCAGAACCATGACCCCAGCTGAAGTTGGATCC
The DNA here is from genome assembly GCF_022079265.1 of Lynx rufus. Lineage (NCBI taxonomy): Eukaryota > Metazoa > Chordata > Mammalia > Carnivora > Felidae > Lynx > Lynx rufus. Next base: position 15,072,821 of record NW_025814837.1, on the reverse strand, counting down.
TTAACAGACTGAGCCACTCAGGCACCCCAAGAATCTTTATATTTTATATTGAAGCCCTAACACAAAAATCTGAAGGTTTCTGATTTCTGATTATACCCATAGTATTTTTTTTTTTTTTTTGAGGGAGACAGAACGAGTAGGAAAGAGGGAGAGAGAGAGGGAGAGAATCTTAAGCAGGCTCCATGCTCAGCACGGAGCCCAGTGTGGGACTGCATCCCATGACCCTGGGATCATGACCTGAGCTGAAATCAAAAGATGCTCAACCATCTGAGCCACCATGGTATTTTTAAAGACTACAAAGTACATTACTATTACATATTTTAAATCTGTTTTGCAAAATAATAAATGTTTGAGCTCCTGCACCTTTTTTTTTTAAATCTCTAATGTAACTTGGGTATGTTATCTTTCTTTTATTATGAAAAACTAGAATTTATAAGCAGTCCAAAAGTATAGGAATTCAGAAGAGCTCTTGTTAAAATGTTTGCTGTTTGCTTGCATTTTGTTTACCTTTTCTCCCTGCCCTCTCCTTCTCCTTTTCCTTCTTTCTTCCCTTTCCTTTATTTTTATTTTTATTTTTATTTATTTTTTAACTTTAGAGACAGAGCATGAGACAGGTGGGAAGGGGGCAAGATTCAGAAAGAGAGAGAGAAAGAAAATCTTAAGTATACTCCAAGCTCAGTGCTCAGTGTGAAGCTCAGAGACCTATGCAGGGCTTAATCCCATGTCCCTGGGATCGTGACCTGAGTTGAAATCAAGAGTCCGACACTCAGCTGACTGAGCCACCCAGATGCCGCGTTTTCCTTTCTTACCGTTTCAATTTCTTCTTTGCCTAAGTGTTGTGTACGGTATAGGAGCCAGTTCCTTAATTTTGGAAGACGCATTTTACCGTCCTGTGATGGCTTAGGAAACTTACTGGTATTGACTCCATGTAACTATATAATTATCTAGAGCTTTGGTAGAGTAGAAGTAGATACTTAGTTTTATTCGTTCCCACCCCACCCCCTAACAAATTTTGTTTTTAATTTGACTTAAACTTTGATTATATGATAGGAAAGTCTTTGGCATTGCAAGAACAGTTTGATCATTTAGGACAGGGATGGGCAATTTTTCTCTACAAAGGGTCAGATAGTAAATATTTGCCACTTTGTGGGCCATGTGGTTTGTATCACGGCTGCTCAACTCTGCTATTACATTGCAAGAGCAGCCTTAGAGAATATGTAAACAAATAGGCAAGACTGTATCCCTATCGAACTTCATATACAAAAAGAGATCAAATTTAACTTGCCAGCCTCTGTTTTCAAGAAGAATTCTGGGAACAGCTATTTGTATTTTCAGTCCTTAATAATCACAAATGTGTCACTTACTAGGATAGAAAATTGCAAAACTTCTTACTTCTGAATTACCTAAGCTTTTTAAAAAACAATAAAACTATAGAGTGAGTGGAATTATGTATTTCTAGGAATGTTTTCCATTTATAGTAAAATTCCATCTTTACAGAACAGATCAGAACCAGGACTATTCCTTAATAGTCCAAAGTTCCAGAGAATTTTTTTTGGAAGGTTTTTCTACTTAAATGTTAGGATAGTAAACATGCCAATGTTTTTCCTTTTTTTGTTAATTATCTAAATTAAATTACAGACATTCTATAAAATCACATAACAAGCTTTCAAGTACCAGCTAGATTTTTTTAATCAATTATGTTGATTTAAAGAGAGTGTTATATTTAAAAGTGGGAATTTTGGGGCGCCTGGGTGGCGCAGTCGGTTGAGCGTCCGACTTCAGCCAGGTCACGATCTCGCGGTCCGTGAGTTCGAGCCCCGCGTCAGGCTCTGGGCTGATGGCTCAGAGCCTGGAGCCTGTTTCCGATTCTGTGTCTCCCTCTCTCTCTGCCCCTTCCCCGTTCATGCTCTGTCTCTCTCTGTCCCACAAATAAATAAACGTTGAAAAAAAAATTTTTTTTTAAAAATAAAAAAAAAATAAAAGTGGGATTTTTTTTTTTTTTTTTTTAATTTTAGAGAGTGAGCACAAGTGGGGGAGAGGGGTTGAGGGGGAGAGAGGGAGGGAGGGAGGAAGAGAGGGAATCTTAAGCAAGGCTCCACATGCTCAGTGCAGAGTCTGACACAGGGCTCGGTCCCACAACTCTGGGATCGTGATCTGAGCTGAAATCAAGAGTTGGACGCTCAACCAACTGAGCCACCCAGGTGTTGTAACTTGGTAACTTTGTCATGTTTTATTATCAGTGGAGTAAAGATATTAGAACATTTGAGTGTTCGTTAAACCCTGGAATTGTCTGCAAATCCCCTCACTTGTTTATTTCTGATACTCTAAAACATGAATTTTATTTTTACATAGGATAAACGATTTTATAAATACATATAAAATTATTTTTGAAGTTTCCCTCCAAAACACTACATATTTCTATGTGTTCATTTTCTTTCCCTTAGTCATGAACTGACATGTCATCACCCATCTACCCATGTTTAGTTGCAACTTTAATCATTGGATGATTTTGAAGTTGTGTCCTTTATATAGAGGACCTCTGCTATTTATGTATGCTGACAGTTTTAGTAGAGTAGCTTTGGCTTTGTAGTGTTTTTTTCCCTGCTTGAATCTAAAATTGGCGATGAATTCAGTTTTGCTAGATAGCAACGAACCACATTTTGAAGGTTTGGCTTAGGAGAGGCTAAATAGTTTTATATCTTCTTCCTGTCTGCTTTGCTATAGCCTGCATTTTGGACCTTGAGCGCTTTTTTGGAGGTTCTAGTAAGGGAATGCAGCTACTCACATACCCCTGACCAAAGAATGGCCCTCCTCTATCCAGTTCTGTCAGTTCAAGGAACATGTAGCTTTGGGAGGGATGCACAAGGAACACTGAGAGAGGAAAGGGACTGCACCTTGGCAGCCAGATCAGCCACATCCACCCTGGTGATCAGATGTCACAGCCAGGTCGCCCTCACATCCTATAGCCTATACTTTGAAGTTTAACATTTATTATGAAATAGTGTTAAAGAATGAATATAAGATTTGTTGGCTTTTAATTAAAGCCTATCTTTGCTATTTTGCTGTACTCATTCACACCGGGAGTATTTAAGAGTATGTTTCAGATGAGAGTGCAAAAGCAAACTCTTATGTTTGTTAAAAATAAACACAATAGTACTATTAAAAACTCATTTAAATTAGCCAACCTAATTGGCTATATCTTTAGAATTAGGTCTCTGTTGGTACAGGTGGTTCACTGAGCTGAGGAATTATTATTCAAAAACTGATAAGATTGATTTATAAATGAGCCTTCTGCCTTTGGGTATGTGGTCCAAGTTGTTTTCTTGAATCTTTCTTCCTAGTTAGCAGAAAGAAGAATAGAAGTTTGGTTTATTTATGGAATGAGATAAAGTGAGAGAGAAATTATTCAAATGGAGGAGTGAAATGATGAGGTTTTGAATCTATTTCAACTTATAAATTAATTACCAAGCCAGTTTATCAGAACATGAGTTAAAGCAAAATAAGCATGTTTGGTAATGGACAAAAGGAATGTAGGTATGTCTTGTAGACAAGGCAGTAACAGAGACCCACAATCTGAATTCATTGAAATAAATGTCGTAAATTGTTAACAGTGTCAAACAGGGCAAAATGTAATTTTCTATTTTTTTAATTACTGAAATTAACAGAATACGGCACTAATTTCTGCAGTTACCATTTTCCTCCCTGAACACTAGACTTGATTTGTGTTCTTATTAACTTTGTCCTATAAATGACCTTGCAAGGAGAATGATTCTAGAGGCTAAGTGAAACAATGTCTATATTTTCTGAGGCTTCAGGCTAGGTTTTATTAATGTAATGTCTAAGATCTTTGAAGTTGTGACTTTACCAGGAAAATCATAATCTCCAAACCTTTATTCATAATGGGTATGACTTCCAGGGGGAACAGAATACCTGCTGTGCTAATTATTTCAATTATCAGCCACTACTAAAACACGTAATGGATTTTCTCTGCTTCCACAGGTAAAAAGCATGACATTACAGAACTTAACTCTGATGCTGTGAACTTGATCTCCCATGCAACACAGGAGCGATTACGAGGCCTTCTAGAAAAACTGACTACAATTGCTCAGCATCGAATGACAACATACAAGGTAAAGGAAATCGTTAAAGAAATACAGACTCTCCTCTTTCCTCTTTGTTGTGTTAAAGATAGTTTTTTGGTGTGGATTCATATTCTAAGTATATTTTTATAAAGGAAATGGTCAAGATGTAGTTCATACTGGTAGACAAAGTTTCATTCCTAATTTGCCTGATTTAGATATGCTTACATGACAAATAAAATAGAGTTTAAAATTGTGTCCAAAGCTTTTGTGTCAGTGTAGATTGAGATATGCATCCGTTCTGCCTCAGACTTCTACAGCTTTTGATTAGGAGGGAGAATGTGTTAGAATGGAATATTGGATAGCTGTGTTCTCTTCAGTGATCTGTAATCTGCTAGCATTGTTGTTCCTTTTTAATAAGTTAAATAATTGCATTGAGTGCTAATGCTGGTGCCGCTCATTATCATTATTGGCTGCTTTTTAAACAAATTAAATGCAAGGATAGCCTGTCTTGTCCCTTGTGGTATGAACCAAATCACTTGCCATCATGAAGATGAAAGCACTTGATTTATTTGCATTATGGTTTTGGTGGAGAGCAAATTTATTGGGTGGTGACGGATGAAAAAGAAAAAGATAACCTTTTCCTCCTATATCAAGAAATGTTGGCTAGATTTTGTGCAGCATGTGGGTTACCTTATGAGGTCTTGAGTTTGTGAGAATGGTCATTGTCACAATGTCTTTGCCATGGGTTAAAAGGAGCTCAGGGAAATATCAGTTACCACATCACTGGTAAGTTCCCTGGAGGAATCATTCTATTTTCTCTCCTTTCTGCTTTATTTAGAACTTTGGAAGAACTATTTATAGTTGTATAAATCTTTGTGAGAATTTGCTGGACCGACTTAAAAATATGTGATCATGAGGAGAAAAAGCTGTGGGGAAAAAAAACACTTTCACTATTTTTGTGTGTTTTTAGAATTTGTCCATTTCTTTTGGGCCTAATTTGTTAGCATATAGTTTTTTATAGTGTTCTCTTATAATCCTTTTTACTTCTGTAAGGTCAGCAGTAACGATCCCACTTTCATTTTTTAATTTTATTTCCTTAAAATATGAAATAGGTTATTGGTTTGAGATCTTCCTTTTTTTAATGTAGGCATTTACTGCTATAAATTTCCCTCTGAGCACTGCTTTCACTGCATTCTGTAAGTGTAATGTTCCAATGTTGGAACATTGTGTTTTTGTTTTCATTTATCTCTAAGTATTTTCTGATTTCCTTTGAGATTTCTTTGATCAGATGGTTGTTTGAGAGTATGCTGTTGAGTTGCCACATATTTGTGAAATTTTTAATTTCTGTTTTATTGTTGATTTCTAGCTTCATTCCGTATGGGCAGAGGAGATTGTGTGAGTCAATCATTTAAAATTTATTTAGGCTTATTGTGTGGCCTAACGTAGGATCTGTCTTAGAGAATATTCGATGCACACTTGAGCAGAATGCGTATTCTGTTTTTGGGGGGAGTATTCATAAATGTCTGGTAGATCTAGTTGGTTTATAATGTTAAGTCCTCTATTTCCTTATTGATCTTTGTCTAGGAATTCTACCCATTATTGAAAGGGAGGTATTGAAGACTTCAGTTGTTATTGTAGACCCCTATTTCTGTTTTTAGTTCTGTCATTTGCTTCATAAATTTAGGGACTCTGTTGTCTGGTATGTATATCTTCTTGATGAATTGACTCTTTTGTCAACATATCATGTCCTTGTTTATGTCTTTTAACAATTGTTGACTTAAAGTTTATCTTACCTGGTATCAGTATAGCCACACCTGCTTTCTTTGGTTATTATTTGCATGAAATCTTTTTTCCATCTTTTCGCTTTCAGTCTGTTCATATGCTTTCATCTAAAGTGAATCTCTTGTAAGGCAGCTTGTTGGTTTGGATAATGTTAGTCTCTACCTTTTGATTGGGGAGTTTAATCCATTTACATTTAAAGTGATTACTCATAAGGAGGAACTTATGATATTTGACTATTTTTCTGTATGCATTGTAGCTTTTTTTAAATTCCTTATCTGTTATTACTACCTCTTTGGTTTGATTTTTGTTGTTGTTGTGTACTATTTTGATACCCTTCTCGTTTCCTGTTGTGTATGTATTTTTAGATATTTTATTGACGGCTACCTTGGGTATTACAATTAACATCCTAAATTTGTAATAATCTAATTTGACCTATATCAGTTTACCTTTAATACTGGGATGTGGGGAAAATAGTCTTTCTTTTTGGCTTTTTACTGTCACTTTTAAAAGTCTTCAAAATTTTTCCAGCCTGGATTATCCCCTATTCCCACCTCAGTCACTGAACTGTTTCAGAGATATATGAGTACACTTTTATTTATAGTGGGCAGTTTCTATATAAAACATAATGGTATAATTTAGTATGGAATAGAATATTTCCATGTAATGTTTATTATTCTGTCATCCAAGTCACTGTTCTGTGTTCCAGTCTTCAGATGGAATTCTTCTGTTGTATATTAATAGCATATGTTCTAAGGATTTTGTTGCCCAAGGCAAAATGGATAATATCTACCCCACCTGGAACCTCAGTAACTTAGCTTAAAGCTAACACTTCCTTAACCATAACCTAATTGATTTTCCCCTGCTTGCCTTTCCCCACACTCATTACTTAGTGCAACTAATGCCACTGTCTGAATTTGTACTACATTATCATCCTTCTTTAAACAGAAGTAATAATCATTTAGTTACATTTGGATCTAGTTCAAAATTATATTTGTTTTGTAGACTTTGATCTTATAATAATCATTGTGTCACAGATTTAGCTCTGTCCTTACATTTTAGTTCATCCCTGATAGGATTTATTTTTATCTGTACAGTGTGGGAATTTTTACCCTATGAATTTCACAAAAACAAGCTTACTTTTATTAAAAGCAAAATCCCACCATCTCTTTTCATTTGACATCCATCTACTTTTGGTAATCTTTCACATGTTTAGATATAATTATCTAATTAATCATAGTCCATAAACTGAGATTTAAGTAAAGAAGTAGAAAGTGACACATGTGACACAGAGCTTTTGATGTTGCTGCCAGGTGTTTTCCAGCCGAAGATAGTCTTCTGCACGCCAGTGGTCACGGAGAAGCTTCAGTGTTTTCTAGTTGAAAGGGGCTTTGTGCTTCCTTTAGATGGGATAATAATAATGGTTTTATCATTTGGTCTGAGTCCTTATATTTTCATTGTTAAACCACCCTATTCAACCTAACATAAAGACTTGGGTTAGGCCTGTGTGGTAGACAGGAAGCAACGTGGTAAGATGGGGTTACTGTTGTTTAAATAAGTTTGGGGAATCAATAGGAATAGGGGAGACACTCATTTGCTTAGCATCTGTAAGAATAAAGGAAGGATGCATTAAACCAGAGGCAGTTGTATCTAAATTGGGAGAAGAAGAAGGGGTCTTAGCATGGGGATGAGATTGGGTTAAATTTTAGAAAGTCTGTGTTTCTTTTTAATTTAGTGTTTGTTGTCCTTTTAAAATTAAATTAAGTCAGTAAACTATCCCCAGAGTATCTGAGCACAAAAATGGTAAAGATGAAGTATTTAAGAAACCACTGGTTATTATGTTTATGCCTCATGGTTGGCCTATAATGTATTCCATATTCTATCTTGTGTTATTTAACTTTAAAAGCATTTGAGAATTCATTTTGTATTAAACATGAACTAAAATAAGTAGCACTAATACATCCTTGTTCGTTATACTACGGTAATACTCTTTTGATCTAGTTAAATACCAACAATAAAAATTTAATTTAGAAAGAATCTTGGGCATATGAAATCTCTTGGTCCCAGTTAATTGAATCAACCATAAGCATGGGATAAAACAAAGATGGGCTTGGTGCTATACCTGTGATTTCCAAGCCAGGCACTGACTGTTAGACTAAATGTTTAAAAACTTTAAGTTTTCCTCTTATACAGTCTCCCACAGTCTCTGTCCCATATTTTGGGTGTCTGATTTACTGAGATGACTAGATGGCAGGATATCTTAAATGCTGATTGGGAAGATTGCATCCGCCAATCCCCATCTTAGGTGTATTAGAAAGATAGATGAAGAAAATTTTAAAAATATTTAGATTGGAAAGCACTGTCTTACACTCTAGAATATCAAAATAAATAAAGCAGTGTAAATTTTATCATTTTATGGAGCAAATTAAGACAAGTAATTATACTTCTCTGTTATGGCTCTCATTTATAAATTATCTACTTACTTTCTTTGACTTTAGTTTCTGTCCAAGTTCATAGCTTAAAGAAGTCCTCAAAACAAGGTTTAGGATATTAAATGTTTGCCATTTCATCTTATGTTCTATTTTGATTGAAGTTGTACTCACTTGTCAAGGTTAGACCAATCCAGCAATGGAAATGGGGGTGGTAACTTTCATCTTTGATGTATTTTTTAGTGAAGTGATTGTTTTTTTGTTTGGGATTTTTTTGTTTGGTTTTGATTTTGTCTTTGACAGGCCTGAGATTTCATTAAACATAGTAAGGTCTGCAGAGATGGGACAATAATTTAACTAAACAGATTTTAGATTATAGGTACATGCTTTCTACTTCTTGCTTTCTACTTCCTATTGTTAGGATTTGCTTGGCTTAATTCTCTTTTCTTCCCCCTTGCGGCTTTCTAGGAAAGCTCTGAAATTTGAATGCTTAATAACCTCTCAACTTTCAAGGATGACTAAGGTTTTTTTGTTGTTTGTATTATCAGAAATACAAATATTACATCTTGAAAATTTAGCTCCCTGTGTATGTTGGTATTATTGTCTTTAGCTGATTTATTAAACCTCATGTAGAATGTGTTGCCTAAGGATCATTAGGAATCTTTTTTTTTCTTTTTTTCCAGGCAAGTGAAAATTACATCCTGTCTAGTGATACCAGATCACAGCTCAAATTTCTTGAAAAGCTAGATCAATTGGAGAAGCAGAGAAAGGATTTAGAAGAAAGAGAAATGCTACTTAGGGTAGCCAAGGTAAGAGCCTACATGATTTATGATTGAATGTGGCCTGGCAAGGAGGTCAGAATTGGCTTTATTGTTGGTTGACTGTCTTGTTTTTATTAAGCTTTGAGATTTCTCTGAAGGATTTCTTGAAATGAGATTACTAATAAAGTCTCTCACAGCCAGGATAGTGTCATACAGTGACTGTCAGCTAATTTAGCTTAATGAGATATAATCTTTTATCTCCTCATTCTCAATTCCTGTGTGCCTAGGATCATACCTACTACCCTTAAGTAAAAATGTTTTTTAAAAATGCTCAAGGTCTTTTTAGGGATATAATTTGATATGTGCCAAGTTGAATCTGAGAGAGGAAAATTTGGAAATTTATGGGTAAAATTAGGATTAATTAGGATTATATGGAGCAAAATATAGCATGGGCAGAAATGGGTTAGAGAATGAAAGAACAGGTAAGAAGAAAAGTATTTATCTTATAAATATATATAACTATATTTATTTCCTTTCTTCTTTATTGAAACATTTTCCTGAACTGTTAGTGCCTGATGGCCTGAAAGCCGGTTCTACCGTGGTTTGCATTTTGTTGCTTCACATTTCCTTGTAGTCCTAGGGCCTTTGCATGTAGTCATAAAGGTTGGGCACTAGACTTATTTTTTGTTTTAAACACCTTAGTTTTAATTTTTAGTGTTATTGTCAGTCTCCCATATCAGAGTATTTGTTCCTAATCACATACGAATCACCTTTTTAAAAATTAATTTATTTTGCAGTATTTCATACTTACCAGGAAAGTTGCTGTACTGTACAAAGAATCCTCCTCTCCTTTTCTCAGATGCTCCCCATTTTTAACATTTTACCGCATTTTCTCCATCTCTATCCTTTCTGCACACACACACACACACACACACACACACACACTATCATTATTCTCTTTCATTCCTTTGTCATTCTTTCTTTGAATTCAGAGGTGTTTTTTTTGTTTGTTTTGTTTTTTTTTTTAGTATTTACAAGTAGTGCAATTATCTCTAATTAGCCTTTCTCTGAACCTTTTGAAAGCAGGCTTCAGCCATGATGTCCCATCACTGCTAAACATTCTAGCATGTATTTGTGAAAACAGGACATTCTGCTGTATAACCCTCCAAATCAGGCTGTGAACAATGTAACACTGCCATGTAATCCACAGACCCCATTCAGATTTCACCAGCTGTCTCGGCTCATTCTCCTTTTCCTCCATAGTTTATTCTTCCATTCAGCAATATGTGTTTTATTTGTTGCCCTCTCTTTTTCAGACTCCTTCAGTTAGATTTCTGACTTTCTCCCTCATGTCTTTGACAAGTTTCAGGAGTATAGGCCTTACCATCTATAGGGTGACTAATAATTCCTGGGTTCATCTGATATTTCCTCATGTCTTAGGTCATGAATTCTTGGCAGGAATATATACATTCTTCCCAGCTGATTATCTCAAAAGGCAACCTTGATCACCCAGTTGTGTGGGTGCCTGTCAATTCTCTTCATTTTAAATTTGCCACTTTCCCTTTTCTAATCAGTTTTTCGTAGGAAGACATTCCAGGATTATATCAGTATCCCCTTCCTCATCAAACCTCTGTATATCCACTTTAGCACCCATAGATGGTGTCTACCTGAATCAGTCATTTCTATGATGGGCACAACTTATAAATACGCAAATAGTGATTTTTAAATTCTCATCCTCTTCTACGTTTATTAGCATTGTACTATGTGGAAGAGCTTTCCTTTCTCTTTTATTCATTTGTTCATGCATGCATTCATTGATATCCGTATGGGCTCTTGGATTTCTGTGTGATTCAACAGGTTGTAATCCATTACTATTAATTATTATTTTGATGCTCAAATTCCTCCTGAGTGGGAGACCCTTCCAGCTGGCACTTTTCTCTGTTACTCATGTTTCCCATCATTCCCTGAGCTTGTCCTTACTTTCTGACACAAGATGTTCCAGGCCCAGCTTTTGCTTGTCCTTCCTCAGCCCTGGAATCAGCCATTTCCCCTAAAGAATCTTGTGTCTTTTTAGTTGAGGATGTTGTCCAGAAACCAAGAGTAGAGCTTACAGTGTGCTCATTGCTAATGGGGTGTCATCACATGTAGGCCCTGTCAAGTGGACACATCTAGGAAACATACGTATGACGTATATGTATGTACCCATGTATCTATATATACACAAACATACATTTGTAACTATTTGTGTGTATATGTTCTAAAACCATAATTTATATGGATACCTCCGACTCCAATATCTTAGGACTTTTTCTAGCCTAAACCTTTCCATGTTTATAAATACTTTCTCCTTAGTCAGATACTTGACTCTTGTTATCCTCAATTTATTTTCTTATGTGCTCAATTTACTTACTTGCTCCGTGTAACTAATCTCCAAAACAGCCATGCTGGCTGCCTTCTCTGTCTGCTACCACTGTTTCCCCTGCCTTCATTTCATTGCCTGTGTAATTAGTAGCCATACTCACTGGCCATGCCTTGGTTGGTCTCCCCAGCCCTTCATCACCCCGCATTCTTGGCCACTGGTCTGTAACTTCATGTCCCCAACCCTCACAAGGAAGTGGTGCACCACAACCTTATCACTGTGCTGTTTCTCACTGCCTCAGTCCCCATGCTGACCCCTCTTGAGCTGGGAAGGACAGCTGGGGCAGGAAGATGCTCTTCCTTGAGCTGTCAAGTATTATAAGCAAGCACACAGTCAATGTGATGAGGTGGTTTATTCATATTTTATTTCCAATTACTGTGCTGTAAACAAAGTCATAAACTATTAAATACTTGTTTAGTTATTATTGGATATAATATAGTCTCATTCTCTCTTGGTTTTTCTTCCCTTGCCAGACTTCTAAATATTAGAGTATCCCAGGTTTTATGATTTTCCTCCCCACTCAAAATACCTTTTACTCTTAATAGGTTTTCCTAACATAGTAAACAACACAATTGTTTTCCTTGATGTTCAAACCAGAAAACTTAGGAGTCACCTTTAACTCCTTTTCCTCTCCCTACATCCAGTTTACTTCCTGTTCTGTTTCCCAGATGTAGTCTTCATCGTCTCTTTATCACCAGTGTCACCTCTCTGGTCTAAGTCATCTTTCACTTGGACTTTTGTAATGTCTCCTAACTGATCTTGTTTTCCTTTTACAATCTGTTTTTCATACTCTTGTCAGAATAGTGTTTTCATAACAAATCATGTGTGCCTCTATTACTTGAAAACCTCAGTGACTTCCTCTTGCATTTAAAATAAAATCCAAACTTCTTACCAGATCTTAAAAGGTACCCACCTCCCTCTCTGAGCTCATTCCTATCCCTCCCTTCTTCACTTGTTTTGCTCCGGTCTTGCTGACCTTCTTTGAGGGTGCCAAGTGTGCATCTTAGCTAATTAGGCATCTAAACCTGAAAGTTGAGTTCCTGTGTCCTACATCTGCTCTGGTCTTCATCCTCTCAGAAAGTTGGAATTCTCACCCTTCCAGTTGCTTAGACTAGAATCCTAGGAAATCATCCTTAATTCTCTTTACTTCACACCCTATATCCAGTCCATCAATAAATCTGCCTCAAATATATTTCAACCTGATCATTTATCATCATCTTCTCTGTTATGACACTAGTCCAAGCTGCCCTTCTCTTTTTCTAAAACAATGGTTGCTTTAGGGGCACCTTGGTGGCTCATTTGGTTGAATGTCCAACTCTTGGTTTCGTCTCAGGTCATGATCTCACAGTTTTGTGAGTTCGAGCCCCACATCGGGCTCTGTGCTGATCAGCACAGAGCCTGCTTGGGATATTCTCTCTCTCTCTCTCTCTCTCTCCCTCCCTCCCTCCCTCCCTCCCTCCCCCTCTCCCCGACTCCCTCGGTCTCTGTCTCTCTCAATAAATAAATAAACCTAAAAAAAAAAACAATGGTTGTTTTAGAGTAGTCTCCTCCATTGTTCTGTGTGCCTGTACCTCCAACCTTGGGTCCCTACGGTTCTGCATCCACTGCATAGCAGCCCGAGTGATCTAAGGTGTTGTATCAGTGGCATCTCACTCCTGTGCTCCAAGCCCTATAATGGCTTTTTCTTATAACTAGAATTAAACCCCAACTCCTTTTCATGGCCTGTGTGGTCTCCAATCCATCTCTTTCAACTTTTCTCTATGTTCTAGCTACCTGGGCCTTCTTTCTTTACTTAATTTTTAAAGTTTGTTTATTTATTTTGAGAAAGAGAGCACACAATGCACGAGCTTGTGAGTAGGGGAGGGGCAGAGAGAGGGAGAGAGGGAATCTCAAGCAGGCTCCACACTGTCAGCTCTAAGCCTGACATAGAGCTCATGAGATCATGACCTGAGACAAAATCAAGAGTCGGATGCTCAACTGACTGAGCCACCCAGGCACTCCTCTTTTACCAAGCTTATTCCATTTTAAGTCTTTTGCAATGACTGCGCCTTTTGCTTGGCGTATTCTTCCCCCATATCTTTGCATGGCCGCCTCCTTCTTGTCATTCCGATCTCTACTCAAATATCACTTCTTTCAGATGTGTTTTCTCCCTTCCTAGCTAAAGAAGTACTACCCCCCCACACACTCCTTCCTCTATTACATATTTTATTTTATTTTTATTTTTATTTGAGAGAGAGGGCAGGGTAGAGGAGGTGGGGGAGAGAGAGAATGTTAAGCAGGCTCCATGCTCATCACAGAGCCTGCTTAACAGAACTTGACCCCATGACCCTGGGATCGTGACCTGAGCCAAAATCAAGAGTTGGATGGCCACCTGACTGAGCTGTGCAGGTGCCCCCAATTTTATTTTCTTTAATATAACTTATCACTATCAGTAATTTTTTTTTATTTTCCCCATCATAAATGCTTTACAAATCATAACTGTATTTAATTTTTATAAAATTTATTGTTTTATTATTTTCTTAAATATAAGTCTCTTGAAAGCAGGACTTCATCTTGTTATTTCATTTCTGTATCTCCAGGCTCAAAATAGGCACATAGAGTAGAATTTATACTATGAATAATCATTAAATACTGTTTGACTGACAAAGACTTGCTACTCAAATGTACCCATTTCATACTGGGGCAAAAATTATATACTCACAAATATATAAACACATATATATGTACATACACACGTTTTTATATAAGTGCATATATACACACTGCTTGTCTCTTAATATAAGTGGAATAATAAGGATTTTATCTTAGTTGGGGCTGAAGTGAAGTTGTTTTAACAGATAGGGGACGGGGCGCCTGGGTAGCTCAGTCGGTTGGGTGTCTGACTTCAGATCAGGTCATGATCTCATAGTGCATGGGTTCGGGCTCCTCAATGGGTTCTGTGCTGACAGCTCAGAGCCTGGAGCCTGCTTCAGATTCTGTGTCTCCCTCTCTCTCTCTGCCCTTCTGCTCATATACTGTCTCTGTCTCTCAAAAATATATAATCATTTTTTATTTTTTTTTTTAATTTTTTTTTCAACGTTTTTATTTTATTTTTGGGACAGACAGAGACAGAGCATGAATTGGGGAGGGGCAGAGAGAGAGGGAGACACAGAATCGGAAACAGGCTCCAGGCTCCGAGCCATCAGCCCAGAGCCTGACGCGGGGCTCGAACTCACGGACCGCGAGATCGTGACCTGGCTGAAGTCGGACGCTTAACCGACTGCGCCACCCAGGCGCCCCTATAATCATTTTTTAAAAAGTTTAATAGAAAGGGGACAAAATGAAGAAGAAAATTATTAGCTTTGGTGGAGTCTTATGTGGTATTTAATTAAGGTGTTTAAAATTACAAGGCACTTTTAAATCTAAACGGTTTCTTTCTTTCCTTAACAAAAATACCAATAAATCAGTAAAATGTATCCAGTAAATTTAGTAAATAAGAAAATACCTTTAGCTTTTATTTTGTTAGCTACCTTTAGGTAGCTGATGTTCCATTTCATAGAACAAATATTCAGATTTATAAGGAGTTAGATAACTTTGTTACAGAAAAAAGAATACTCTGCAGCATATTTTTCAGTGGACAAATGTTCATAGTTTCAGAAATGAAGTTCCTTACTGTTGGTTTCATCATAGTATTGCATACAGAAGATAGTTTTCTCCTTACAGCAATCCTGTAAGATTATTCATTTTTGGAATGTTGAACTGAATCAGTATGGAAAGGAATATTTAATAAACATTTAGTGGGCATTTAATTGTGCACAGCATTCAAGTAAGTGCTGTGGAGGACCCAGAGATGACAAGATACTCTAATGAAAACACTGGGGTGTATTTCCTACTTAATTTTTTAAAATTCTACTTTTAAAGAGATAGTGATTTGGTTCAAAGTCCATCAGGTTCCTGATTTTATGTGATTTATTTTTAAGTTTTTATTTTAATTCCAGTTAATTAGCATACAGTGTTAATATTAAATTATATGCCAGTTAATCAGGCATCCGGTATAGTGATTCAACAGTTTTATACATTGATTTTAATAGTCTTGGTTTTAATAGTCCTTGAAATACCATAGGTTTTTCCAAAATGGCTTCACCTGAAGATTAGCCAGTGTTGATTGCTTTCCTTCATTTGAGCCAACAATTATCCTTCTATTCTTTTCCTTCATCTGTACCATCCGTTTTTTAATTTTTAGTGTTCTAACAAGAACAGCGTCATGCCTCAACTGGACCTGACTGACATCGTTAGCATCATTTTCAGTATAAGCTTCCTTGGGGCTAGAGCCGCAGCAGCCGGCCCAGATGATGGGAGGGAGGGGGCGTAACGGAGGGAGTGCACCAGACTGGATTGAGGCATTTTCCCCCGGAGCTAAGGTTTTCAATCACTAGAGAAAATTGTCATTTATTAAATATTTAACGGCAACTATGGTGTTTAGATGCTAGTAATTTCTATTAAAATTTTCTTTTCCTTTGATAGAGTCGTTCCAATAAAGAAGATCCAGAACAGCTGAGATTAAAGCAGAAAGCCAAAGAGGTAGGACTTTCAAGTTACCATGCTTGTCTTTGTGTTGGAGGGAAGGTTGGCAGCTCTCTCCTGGCAATTAGGTCAGGGTTTATTTTGCTGTTGCATACCATTTGCAGAAGCCTTGGGGAAGGACAGGAACTGCTCAAGGCAAGGGCAGTACTTCAAATGAGGTCAATGAGTTATGTGCTCTCTTTTTAAAATTTATTTTCAAGGCTTAGGCCTGTCTAGAAATGGCTCTTTGTAAACTACAGTGGTGTACTTGGAGGAATATAATGTGGGATTAAAAAAAGAAAAAAAAAAGAAACTTCTGAGATTTAGCATCTGGGACTGTACAATAGGCTACATTTTTCCAGGGTAATTGTTCGTTTTGTAAATCTGATACTGCTTATAATTCTTTGGCTGGGAGGTGGTACTGGGATTTAGTTTTAAATGGAAAACGCCTCTGGCTTTTAATTTTCTGGGCCCAGCAGTTTTCTGTTCTGGAATGGAGCCCTTGTTTCACACAGTTCATGTTTAGCTGCAGGGGTTTTAGTTTATAGCTTAGACTGGTTAAGCTTTTACTCCCAGAGGCCTCTGCATAGCAACTGTAGAAATCAACAAATAAGTTCATTTATGTCTGCAGCCTCCTCTCAGTAGCTGACTTTTTACATTTCCCAATATCCATTTCCTGACTTTTCTAGCCCCAGAGAAAAAAGCTCCACTAATTGGAGCTTATTTTAATTGAGCCTTAATATTGGATCTCACTGGAGTTGCCCCCAGAGCTGCTGAGAACAGAAGGAAATGAAAGTACCTAAGGTTGAAGATGTGGTGTGTGTTTGGGTGTGTGTGAAATTTTTCACTTGACCTACAGATTCTTTTCCCTGCTGAATAAATCATCAAGCCTGTTCACATTTCTGATTAAGGATCTGACAGCAGACGATAATAAAGACAATTGAGGTGTGAGACGTGTGATATGGAGCTGAAGAAATTGGTTTCTATAGTTACTTGACTGATTTCATGCAATTTTTAAGGATCTTTGTGCTAAATAAGAGTGATTTCCTGAGCAACCTTTTTCCTTAACTGTGCCTCTTGAACTATGAAATTTGTTGTTGCTTAACATTGCAGCACTCGGCTCCTAGGTGCCAGCAGCAGCAGGTTATTTATGAATGTTTTCAAGGCCCTTATTGTTTGGATTAATGTAGGAGCTGAGGCAAAACAAATGGAAATCTAGTAAGATTCTTACAATCAGTGTGGTATGTTTTCACTAAAATAGAGAAGGAAAATGCATGAACTCTGGATGGAGAGGTTTCTTCTGGATTGAGATGAGGAGAACTGGAAAGGGAGAACATTAGAAAGGATTGAAGTCAGACACATTTCAACAACAGAACACTTCTAATACTCATTTCTGTTCAGCAGAAAATTTATCTAAAGATGTTATCTGAAAAAATTAGTATGAGAACTATACCCATTACCCTCTTTAAGCAAGCCTGGCTTCATAGGTTATTTGGGAATGGACAACCTATTGTTCTGAAACACAAGCATTCCTCTTTGTTTCAATTAAGGACTGATTAGATGCTTATCTTACTTTCTTGTGATTCCACCCCCTTTTGGGAAAACACATATCAGAAAGCTTGCCCTTTTATCTTTAAAAATCTTATCCCATCTTTTCCTTTTTCAAAAACCTTCATTAACATCTGGATTGATTAATTTTTCCTTCAGGTTTGTATGGGATGGTTTTGTTTAGTTGGTTTTTCTTTTAATATTGTGTTTAATTGTTCCCTGAGGGATGAATAGGTGGACAGTATTTTTCAAAGAAAATTGTAAAAGTAAATATGCAAAAAAAAAAAAAGAAAAAAAGGTACCTCTCTTATGAGAGCAGGTGGTAGCAAACCTGTTTTTTCCCCTCTTTTTGCGCCTCCATTTATTTTTTTCCTAGCAAGATTTAAAGGACTGTATAATTTCTTTCCAAAATATTTTGAAAGTTTTCTAGTTGCATACTATCCTAAATCTTTCAATTAAAAAAAAAAAATCAAATACACTGGCCTCATTCCAAGAACAGAGCCACTTTGTATTAGTTGCAAACGTTTGATGAAACTGCAGTATTGTCATTTTTGTGACATTTCCTTTGCCCCCTAGAGCTTTTAATAACTTTAGTATTCTAAGGGCCTCTAATTTAGAATCAAACTCACAGGGATACCATATTGTGTTTCGTTGCAAAAGTCATTGACTCTATCTTAATATAGTTGAACTGTTCTCTTGTGTGGTAATTTGTAAGGTTATCACTTGGGATGTGCTAATTGTTCTCACACTGGTATAAACTATAAAGCTTTCATTTGTGATTTTTTGGTATTTGGTCTGTCTGGGAAGTTTTCTTTGTTCAACTGTGAAAATTAGCATGGATTCCTTTCAGTTGCTCAATTTAAAATTTGTTTGCTTTCTTTTTCTAGGTAACTAGCTACCT
Source organism: Lynx rufus (assembly GCF_022079265.1). Taxonomy (NCBI): domain Eukaryota; kingdom Metazoa; phylum Chordata; class Mammalia; order Carnivora; family Felidae; genus Lynx; species Lynx rufus. The sequence goes on along the minus strand of NW_025814837.1, from coordinate 15,054,360 downwards.
ACCAATCTAGTCATAGGAAGTAGATTAAGGAGAATACCTTATGAATGCAGAACTCCAGATAACTATTTAGAGAAGTTGTAGGCTTTGTTGATCCTGAGAAATGTTTCAGCAATGTTTCTCACGTAAATATTAAATAACTTGAATCCCCTTCATACATAATTTTATGATCTATGGTGGTTTCAACCGTTAAGGATAGAGTTCTCACGTAAATATTAAATAACTTGAATCCCCTTCATACATAATTTTATGATCTATGGTGGTTTCAACCGTTAAGGATATGATCTTGATCATTTCTCCTGGGTGTTTTCTTCTCTATTAATACCATTTTTGAGTCTGTTCATTTCTTTTTTGCATTCTGGGTATAAGGACAAACTGTGTTAAATCAGGCAGGTTTTTATAAACGTGTCTAATAATTTTTTTTTTCATCCTTCCCATCGACTTCCAATTTTGACATTCTTATTTGGAGCTTAAAAAAAATAGGCTGCCCTTGGGATTTGCCTCCATTCTAGTCTCAGTCCATTGAAGTGGCTCCTTCTGCATACTGTTCTTATTGACCTGACAGGTTATCTGTCTGTTTGAAAACCTTATTGTCGTCTGGCTAAAATGTCTATGGATATCCTTGTAATTCAGACATCTTAGTCTCAACTTTGGGGCTGTTTCCTGCCCCCCTCCTCCCTTTTTCTATTTTTGCCTGAGGAAAAAAGCAACAATATTTTAGAGTGTAAGCACTCTATTGTAACTTTATATTTTAAATATCAGTACTTTTAAATTCTGGTTTAAAAATTTTTTCCTACGTATGTTTCCTAAAATCGAAGTACTGACTTTCTTCCATTTTACCATCTATTTGTGAAAAGTTTTAGATGGATTACTAATTGCCAAATTCTAACTTCAAGCAGGTAGGTACATCTTTGTTTAATGCAGCTGTAGGCTTATCGAAATATGTGCTGTGTGTCCTAGATTATCATCTAGCCTTCGATGTTTTCCGTTCTTACCACATCATCCAGAATTCTGAGGAGCAAGCCACTTGACCTTAGAGTTCATACATCCTGATTCCTTAAACATTTGTTATATATACTGTGACCCTTCTTTCCTTTTGAATATATCCTTTTTCTCCTTTGGGAAATGTGAATTCAGCACATCTGTGCAGAATGAGACAAAGAATTCATTTACTTCCTTTTAACAACTCCTAGCATTCCCACTTTCATTTGTTACCAGACAATAGAGGAAAGAAAAAGGAATGCAAGACCTGTACCTGCTGGCACTTAGCTTCACAGGGCAACCAGTAGAAACTGTTATTTTGGTATGAAAAAGACAAAAGATTTTTTTTTTTTAAATTTTTTCTATGTTTATTTATTGCAAGAAAGTGCCTGCACTTGAGCAGAAAAAGGACAGAGAGAGAGAATCCCAAGCAGGCTCTGTGCTGTCAGCACAGAGCCCGATACGGGGCTCGATCCCACAAACTGACATCATGACCTGAGTGAAAACCAAGGGTCAGACACTTAATCAATTGAGCCACCCAGGAAGCCCCTTAGATGAAACATTTAAAGATACAGCGTCTGTGAGATGTGATAGTTAAGGCTGTTAAATTATAGCAATTTGTATTTAAACTTATGCTAGTTCTGCATGAGTGAAAACTCATGGAACACTGGACAGGACAAAATGAAACTTGTCATTTTAAATATGTGTGTGTGTGTGTGTGTGTGTGTGTGTGTATACACATATACATTTTTTTTGGTCATTAAGAATCTATTTTAGCAATCCAGTTAATTTAGTATGGAGAAGACATTTGTAAAATGACACGTTGTAAAAAGCTTGTGTACATAGAGAAACAGATGCAGACATTTCAAAGCATTGATAGTCTAGGACAGAGGTTCTCAAACTTTGGTGGACATGAGTATTATCTGGAGGGTTTGTTAAAATACAGATTGCTGCCCCCCCCCCCCGCCCCCTTCCTAGTTTATGATGCAGTAGGTCTGGGCGAGGCTTGAGAGTTTACATTTCTAACAGATTTCCAGGTAATTCGCTATTGCTGCTGCTCCTCTGGAAATCACACTTAGAACCATTGGTCTAGGAGGAGAAGGAAGAGGACCTTTAAAATCCACCACTTTTATTTTCCCGTTGACTAAATGGTCATAGAAGGTCAAACAAAATACTGCGGTTTGGGAATCTAAGAGTTGGCATCTTGAACTGGCATTGTTCAGTTACCATTCAGTAAATTCTCTTCTGGGAGCTGAGAAATGGATATTTTCTCAAGAGATGTATATTGGTTGTATCTCTTGATTGGTGTACCTTACATAGGAAAGATAGTATTTTATTTAGAGCTTCATCAGAAGGTTACATAGGTTAATTTGGAAGTATAGGATCTGTGTGGCCTGAGGGACATTCTACCCTTTTGGTAGAAGAGGTATGTATTATAAGAGAAATAGCATTGAGCTAGAAGTCAAGAGTCTTCAATTCTAGATTCAACCTGCCATTGACTACATCTCACTTTGGGGAAGTTACTTTACTTCTTGAACTTAACCCAGTTTCCTTTTTTTCTTTTTTTCAAACATCACAAGTAAGATTTTTTATTTGTCACCATTAAATGTCTGAATTTTAAACAGATTCTTGGACTGATGGCTCATATCCATCAGCTTGTTCAACTTCAGCACCAGTGTCATCCCCAGTAGCTTTTCCAGAACTACTGCCTTCACCATGAAGCTCCATGAGCTTTCCCAGTTCAAACTTGGGCTTCTTGAGCATTTTTACTTTTCTAACAAAGACATCATGGAGTGGATAAATAGACTGACAAGCCTTCTCTGTGTCTTTTCCAATGCTGTCTGGAATCAGTTTATTGACCACTTCTTTCAAGTAATTTGTCTGCACCTCTCGGGTCATGATTTCCATGATCTTTTTCCTAATTTGGCAGACCTATTGGTGCTGAGCATAAGAGGTCTTCCAAATCCAATTGTGGCATTTTTTAGTAAAACCGGCACAAAAGAAGCGAAGAAATTACCCACTGGTAGTCTTGACATCAACATGAGTTTCAATCATGGTCTGCCATTTTTTGACCATGGAGCACATTTTGTCCCGGGTAAGATCCATGCCATGGAAATTAGTCAGGTTTTGCCCTGAACATCTTCAGTAATTAGCTTCAATTTCCCACATGCAACTTCATCATTCTCCAGATCAGCAAGGCTTACTTCAAACACACGACCCTTGAGGCCATCAGATGCGATTTTGGTTCCTTGAGTTCTTGTGACTAGTGTTTTCCCAATATTTCTTATATTAAACATTGCTGGTGCTTTTACATCATACCAATCTTTCTTTGAAAATGGATCAACCACTTTTTTCTTGGCTCCCTTTTTGCCGCCTTTCGTAAGATGCTTATTCTTGCTGACCACCATGTGGCACTGCTCAGGGAGCCAAAAGGGCCCCAGTTTCCTCTTATAGTTGATCCTTGAACAACACAGGAGTTAAGGTCACTATCCCCCTGTGCAGTCAAAAATCTATGTATAACTTTTGACTCTCCCCAAATATATCTACTAATAACCTTCTGTTGATAGAAAACCTTACTGGTAAAATAAACAGTTGATTAAAACATTTTTGTCTGTTCTATATATTATATACTATATTCTTATTCTAAAGTAAGCTAGAGAAAAAATATTAAGAAAATCTTAAAGAAGAGAAAATACATTTCTAGTACTGCACTGTATCCCGAAAAATCATGTATAAGTAGACCCATGCATTAAAACCCTTGTTGTTCAGACCCTATTTAAAATGAACAGAGGGGTGCCTGGATGGCTCAGTCTGTTAAATGTCTGACTCTTGATTTCTGCTCAGGTCATGATCTCATGGGTCATGGGTTTGGGTCCTGCATTGGGCTCTGCTCTGACAGTGTGGAGCCTGCTTGGGATTCTCTGTCTCCCTGCCCCTCCCCAGCTTGCATGCTGCTCCCCCCCTCCTCAAAATAAATTTAAAAAAAATAATAAAATAAAGTGAATATAACAGCACATGTTCTGCTTATGTAACATAGCTGTCATAATTTAGGGAAAGGTGAGGTGTAAAAGGAAAAATAGTTACTTAAAAACATTAGCTATAGAAACATTTAAGATAGATGCCATCAAGCTCTTAAATAAGCTCGATACTGACCCATGGATATGTAATTTTTTTTCCTTTGTTTTTTTTTCTTTCAAGAAGACTGGAAAGAAGGTTGAAAAAAAAGAATGTAAGGGGAAGACATGGAGGGGGAGGGTTCTGTACTCTAATACAAATTATATTTGTTTTAAACAATATAGAAATCAAGTATTGTGTTTAAGTCTAAGGAAGAAAGTGTCTAATTGAGATCAGAGAATGTGCTATTTACTGAAATGTACAGATGGATTAGAAGAGCAGACTAACAAGGCATTGGACTCTACATTCCAGATCCCAAGTATCTCAGGTGTTCTGGACAGTATCTTGACATCATAAGAACTAGCATTAGTGGTTGGGAGAAAAAAAAATACTCAGACCATGTATTGTTAGGTTTGGTGGATTGCCTGCCTAATACTTGTCTTTTAGGGGTTGAAAGTGATACTATGTTTCTATTGTTGTATCCCTGAATTTTAGGTGAGATGGGGGGGTAGTTATTGTTTTTTAACTTGCTTTGTTGGTTCTGTTGGTTTAGAATTCATTTGTTAATGGTGTTTAGTGTGGTATTTTTTGCTTCTTTTGTAGTATAATATTTTAGGATTTAACCTTGTTTTCCCCAGTAAGTTGCAGTAATTTAGAAGTGATTATTAACATTGTTGAGAATTTTAGAGTTTGGCCAATTAATTTTTACAAAGCATATCTAAAATTCTACCTAAATGTTTACTATTTAAAAAACATCTATTGGTGGTAGGGTTTTATTATTTCTATGTACACATAACATTAACTGTGAAATCCAAGCAACACACTATTCGTAATTCTTTGCAGAATTCAAAACTAGATAGTGTACTTTATTTCTCTTATTTTTTCAAATTCTTTCAAATATTCCTATTTAGTGGCAATAGCTATTTTCATTGCTACTAATGTATGTTTTTTGGACAGCATACATAAGCTCTGGGGGAGACATTAACTCATCTCTCAACTCTGTCCTTTATACCTTATTATCACTTTCTAAAAGTTCATAGCAAAATCAGACTGAGGATGATAGCACTTCATATTTCTGGATCATTTGTTTTGAAGGACAGCTCTGCTGTTGTCTCTTGTACTTTCAGCACCTTCCTTTTTTTTTTTTTTTTTTTATTAAATATCTTGCCTGCCTTAAGCATGAAAAAGAAACACAGTTTTGAATTTCCCATAGTGTCAGTGTCATAATTATCTAAATAATTTAGTCCTTCCTGTTAATAATGTCCTTGTGTCCGTGGAGGGACTTGACTATATAATACTTGATTTATTCATTCTTTATGTGTCTCCTCTAATTCTGCTTCAGTTTTGCTTTCCTTTTTCATTAATTTTTTAAAAAATCTTTTGTCTTTCAAAATTATGTGCTTAGCATCAAGAAGTACCTCTGTTGAACTTTACATCTGAGAGTTTGTGTGATCTTTAAGGTAATCTGTTAATGTGTTTTGGACTTGATTAAAGTGACTATATCATAGTTGTACTTAAAAATGAACAGAGACAGATACTAAACATCAGGAATAAGATAATCTTCAACCACCATTGCTCTGTTGCTCTCTAGGGCACTGACTTGGATTTTAGGGGACCTATGCTTGTTATCAGAGAAGACTGTGATAAGGGAAATGAAGGCTTCTGCCTTTTTCATTAGCCATAGGAAGGAGTAAGGGTACTCTTAAAAGAGAACTTGCCAAGCCTGTTAGATCTTTTTGGACCAAAGTGTGTGTTGCTGGTGTAAGTAAGCAAGCAGGCTTTAAGTTTTATGAAACAAAGCTTAGTAGGAATATAATTTAACAGAAACCTGTTGTCAGAATTCTGGTTAAACCAGCTTTTAAAGGTTTCAGTTGGTGAAGTAAAAACACTTCCGACTGTCTCTCCCACTGAATACAGCTATAAAACCTGAACAGAATGCATGGAGAAGCTATGACGGTTTTGAAAATAGTAGGCAAATTGGGGAAAAAGATGAGACTTCAAAATACCACTAATCCAGCAGTGAGTTTGCCATCCCTCCTGCACCTCCCCACCCACATTCTTCCTGCTGCTTACTGTTGACATGGACAGTCACAGATATATATGGCAAAGCAGAGTAACTAAAGCCCCCAGCTTTCTGGCCAGAGGACAGAAAGAGGAGACTAGGGAACCAGAAATTACTGGGAAGATTGTGAAATGGGAAGAGCTCAGGAAAGCAAGCCTGTATTATTATTTTAGACTCCTAGGCCCACTCTTGAGTGACACATTTGTCATATGTGAATCTGATTCTAATCAGCATACATAAAGACTTTAAGAATGGAACTAACAGGGGAGATTAGTAGCTCAGTCGGCTAAGCATCAGACTTTAGTTCATGGTCTCACAGTTCAGGTCATGATCTCACAGTTCATGGGTTCAAGCCCCACATCGGGTTCTGTGCTGACAACTCAGAGCCTGGAGCCTTCTTTGGATTCTGTGTGTGTGTCTCTCTCTGCCCCTCCCTTGCTAGTGCTCTGTGTCTCAAAAATGAATAAACATTAAAAAAAAAAAAAAAAGAAGTGGAACTAACAGAGCATGCTAGGTCCCAGACTGACCACCAAGTGGTACACATTTGGGACATATCCAGTGAGCACTACAAAGGCTTTGAAAACTGAACTCGTGTTGGAGCTTGAGCTAACAGAAGATACATTGGAACTTGCGGCCTAAATCTAACTGACCTGTTCTGCATACTAAAATTAAAATGTCATATTCCAAAGGATTTAAAGAAGACCCAGAGTCTTATAATATTTAAAATATTCAGGGTACTATTCAAAATTACTTGACTTAAAGAATCAGGAATAAATTTCTAAAATAGAAATTTTATTTTATTTTATTTTTTAAATGGAAATTTTAGAACTGAAGATAATAGTAATCAAAATAAAACACTTGGCTGGATAGTTGAAAAGAGACAAAAGAGGAAAGAGTCAGTGAACTTGAAGATGGACAAGTAGAATTTATCTAATCCAAAAACTAAGGAGAAAACTGATCAAAAACAAAAAACAGAAAAACAGAGCCCCAGAGACCTGTGGGACAATGACCAAGGTCTGGCATTAATGTTATTGAAGTCCCAGAAGAGAAAGAGTAAGATACTAAAAATATGTTTGGAAAAATAATGGCTAACAACCTCCCAAATTTAGAAAGACATAAACCTAAAGATTCCAGGTCTGTGAACCCCCAAACAGGTTAATCACAGAGAAAGTCAGATTCAGTTCCATCTAAGAAAACTAAAGACAGAGAAAAAATTCTTGAAACTAGCTAGAGAGGTGTACACTTGTCTAATAAGGAACAGCAATTCAAGTGATTGTAGATTTCTTATCAGAAACCATGGAAACCAAAAGAAAGTAGCAAAATATTTGTAAAGTGCTGTAAGAAAAAAACTGTCAACCAACCCAGAATGCTATATCCTGTGAAAATACCCTGCAGTAATAAAGGTGAAATAAAGACAGTGCAGGAACAAGAATAGAATCTTTTGCCAGTAAACCTACTCTAAAAAAAAAAAAAAAAAAAAATGCTTAAGGAAATTGAAGTTCTTCAGAATGAAGTGAAAATGATACCAAAGGAAAATTTTAAACATTAGGAATTAAGAAAAAGCAACAGAAATGGTATATAGTCTGCTTTTAAGCTTTTTAAAATATTAAAAATAAAAATTCTAACATTGTCAGGGATTTTCAGTGTATACATATGTAATATATAAGAAAATTATAACAAAGTGTGGGGAGTAAAATGATATAAGGTATCTGTATTCCACTTGAATTGGTAAATTATGGATTCTAAGTAGACTGAAATTTAATTTTTTTTTTAAACGTTTATTTACTTTTGAGACAGAGACAGAGCATGAACGGGGGAGGGTCAGAGAGAGAGAGGGAGACACAGAATCTGAAACAGGCTCCAGGCTCTGAGCTGTCAGCACAGAGCCCGACGCGGGGCTCGAACTCACGAGCCGTGAGATCATGACCTGAGCCGAAGTTGGACGCTTAACTGACTGAGCCACCCAGGCGCCCCACTAAGTAGACTGAAATTTTAAGTAAGTATACTGTAATTTCTAAAGCCACCACTTAAAAAAAAAAAATCTATGGATATAGTAAAAAACAATAGGTAAATTAAAGTGAAATATTTAAAGTTCAGATAACCCAAAAGAAGTAGGAAAAGGGAAACAGAAATGAAAAACAGAAGGAACAAACAGAAAAGAAATAATAAAATGGTAGACCTAAATCCAAAAACATCTAAGTTGTTCTATTAAGTGTAAATGGTCTAAATATACGAGTTAAAAGAGATTGTCAGAATGGATTTCAAAACCATGACTAAATTATATGTTTACAAAGAGACTCATTTCAAATGTAATTTGATTCAAATGTAATCCTTCAAAGGATAGGAAGAATGCTTATGTTAGAGAAGAAGAAGAGTCTCAAATTAATAATCTAAGCTTTTAATTTAAGATACTGGTAAAAGGGGAGCAATATACATCCAAAGCAAGCAGAAGAAGGTAAATAATAAAGATAAAAGCAGAAATCAATGACTTTGAGAACAAAAGGAAAAAATAGAGACAATAAAACCAAAAGCTAGTTCTTTTATGATAAAATTGACAAATCTCTAATTAGACTGAGAAAGAAAAAAGATGTAAATCACCAATATCAGGAAAAAAGAGGTGGAAATCACTACAGACCCTGCAGGGTAAGGAAATACAAAAGAACAACTCCATGCAAGTAGTTCAACAACTTAGATGAAATGACCAGTTTTTTCAAAAGCACCATCTGTCAAAACTTAGCCAAGTGAGGTAGCTAACCTCAGTAGTTTTGTAATTATTAAAGTTAATTTATAGTTAAAACCTTTCAATGAAGAAATCTCCAGGCTTAGATCATTTTACTTATTAGTAAATTCTCCCAAAAATTTATAGAAGAATTAATACTGTGTCTCCACAATTTCTTTCAGGAAACAGAAGAGTTAGGAACTCTTCCAGTTCATTTTATGAGACCAGTATTATCCTGATAACTAACCAGAAAAACATTACAAAATAGGAAAACATTTCAGTATCCTTTGTGAACATAGAAGTAAACATCTTCAACAAAATATTAGCAAATCAAATGTAGCAATGTATAAAAATAATATATCATGACCAAGTGGAGTTTACCCCCCCAGGAATGCAAAGCTGTGTTAAAATTAAAAAATCAGTGAATGTAATCTACCATATTAACAATCTAAGAAAGATCATATCAATTAATGCAGAAATACATTAGATGGATTTCAATATGTATTAATAAGAATAACTTTCAAAAATCTAGGAATGAAGAGGACTTCCTTAACCTGATAAAGTGCAACTATTGAAACCCTACTATTAACATTATTCTTAATGATGAAATGACTGAATGCTTTCTTCCAGAGATTAGGAAAAAGGCAAGGATGTCTGTTTTCATCACTATTACTCAGTGTTATATTGCCCAGACAATAAGGCAACAAAAAGAAAAATAGAGAAATTAAATATAAACAGTGTGGTTTTTTTTGTTCTCTTAACCGTGTCTTTTGTAGTGCAAGAATGTTTCTAATTTGTATGAAGTCTAATTTGTCAGGTTCTTTTTTTTTTTTTTTTTTAAAGGACCTGTTTTGGGTGTTCTGTCTTAAGACATGTGAGATTTCAGAAAACCAAAGTATACTTTGCAGAGTGGGAGAAAATGTTTTACTACATAGGTAGGGAATTTTGATGACAGAGGTCAATTTAAAAACTTTTTATTTGTTGTGACTATCTTGCAGATGCTAATTTTCTCCAGGGAAAGACTTAAAAAATATAGCTGATTGTTTGATTTGTGCTGCAGGATAGATTAATTAAAATCGCATTTTGTCACCTGAAGTTCCAGATTATGACAGCATCAGACTCTGAAACTATCTGTACTTTTTAAAAGGCCAATGGTTCTTAGTTAAATTTTTTTTTTATTTTTAGTTATGTTTTCTGCTTTACTAAAGACTCAGTTACCTAGGGATTATTTTTGGTCTTTCCTCTAATACTACAAAATATCCTGAAGTGGTCTTTACTTTGTATCTCCTTGAGACTGCCTATTTCACCACTAAACCTTACTATTTTCATCCTGCTCTTTTTTTAATATGTTCAAAATTTGGTCAATTCTCTTTTAAAAAAAAATATTTTTGATGTTTATTTTTGAGAGAGACAGAGCACAAGCCAGGAAAGGGCAGAGAGAGAAGGAAACAGAATCTGAAGCAGGGTCCAGGCTCTGAGCTGTTAGCACAGAGCCCAATGCTGAGCTCAAACTCACAAACTGTGAGATCATGAGCTGAAGTCTAAAGCTTAACCGACTGAGTCACCCAGGTACCCTGGTCAATGTTCTTTTTAAAGAATGTTCAATGTGTGTGTATAGGGTTCCTCAACAGGTTACTTTCAATTGGCTATCTTAGAGCCTGATATTGTTTGAATATTTGTTTAGCAACCAGTGGCAGGTTCTTTATTCATTTCTCTCCATAGTAATAAGATTTTGATGGTAACTGAACGTTCTTCTTCTTCTGGAGAAGCTTAAGGACCTCGTAGTGATGTTTTATTTTGACTTGGTTATCTTTTCTTTTCTTTTCTTTTCTTTTCTTTTCTTTTCTTTTCTTTTCTTTTCTTTTCTCTTCTCTTCTCTTCTCTTCTCTTCTCTTCTCTTTCCTTTCTCTCTTTCTTTTCTTTTCTTTTCTTTTCTTTTCTTTTCTTTTCTTTTCTTTCTTTTCTTTCTGAAATACCATTTGACACTCACCTGCCCTTGTGAAATGATACTATGGTTTCATGTATTTATTTTACAGTTCTAATGTCTTATTTATCTGTCTTTTAATGGGGCATCTTTCATGAGCACCTTTCATGAGTACCCACATAGTAAATAATTATATCTTGTAGATTTGGATATTCTGGGTTAATTATGATAAAAACTCTACAGCAAAATAGTACTTTCAGTTTTTAGCATGAAGATAAATATAGAGTAAATCCATGTGAAAATGTGACCTATAGAAAGGGCTTGTAATGAGAACACTTGGCTCTGAGTTCTGTTTCTACCACTTATTTATTTATTTATGTAACCTTTATGAAGTTTTTCTAAGCTCTTAGGGCATGTCTTCCTTAGTAAAAAAAAAAAAAAAAGATGGTACATGGTACATATATGTATAACTTTCATATCCTATTATAATTAATATTATACTTTTTAATGTGGTTGTAAGAGTTAAATGAGTAAATTTTTAAGGAAGTAGTTTGTAAACCATACAGCATAGAACTCTTTCCTATAATTTACAAAAACTGTCTTTATTTTCAAGTAACTTTTGTTTTGAAAAAGTTGACTATAGTGTGGCCAGTTTCTCTCCAATTTACTGTTCAATTTATTCTTCAGGTATTTCTTACCTGTGATTAAACTAAGGATAGATTAAGCACTAGATGCCCTTTTTTTTTTCTGGCTTTTCTTCTATTCTATACTTCTTCCTTACCTAAATTCTGCCTCTTATTGTTTAGAGATTCAGGACTAAAGAGTTTGTTGGAGTAAAGGCATTAGGAAATGATGTGCTCTTGACTGTTAGGGGAATTTATCATTTATTTTATACTGTAACTTATTTGGTAAAGAACACAGAAATAGGCTTAATGATCAGTTTCTTCCTCCTTCTGAGCATGACTCTGAAAACATTGACTTTTTTGTTGTTGTTGTTGTTGTTCCATCTTCTAGTTACAACAGTTGGAGCTTGCGCAGATACAGCATAGAGATGCTAACCTCACAGCTCTTGCGGCCATTGGACCAAGAAAGAAGAGACCACTAGAATCTGGGTCTGGAAGTGAGGTATTGAAGTAATGTTTGTTATTTTATTTTTCATGTCAAGAAAGCAAGCCAAAAGGAAGCAAAGACATGTACATAGTTTATCCTACCTTGCATGCCCGTGCTGCCAAATGCTTGTTAAAACTCTCCTTTGCCTATTTTATAAAATATTAACTTTGCCTGTTTTTTTTAGGATATATATTACCTTGAACTTTACTCCTCTTGATTACTTATTTTATACTTCTTCCTTTTCCCTCCACCCACCCCCATCTCTACTCATAATGAGTCACATTATCTCAGTTTTTTATTTCTGTGCATTCTTTCCACTGGTCTTAGATAATCCTCTTCCTACTGTATATCTAAATCGAGTTCATATCTTTTTTTCTTAAGTTTTTTAAAAAAATATTTATTTATTTTTGAGAGAGAGAGAGACCGACCCTGCATGAGTGGGGAAGGGGCAGAGAGAAAGGGAGACAGAGGATCTGTAGCAGGCTCTGCAGTGACAGCAGAGATCCAGATGTGGGGCTCCAACTCATGAACTATGAGATCATGACCTGAGCCGAAGTCAGATGTTCAACCAACTGAGCCATCCAGATGCCCCCAGTTCATATCTTAAGATCAAATCTGCCATCTTTTTTCTTCCATGAACCCCAACTACGCATTCCTTCATTGACTTCTTGTCTCAGTACATAATATGTTTGCATGGCAGATTCTTCTCTGTTCCTTATATGATGCATATTTTTTCTTTGCAAGATTTTAAACTTTTTGAGCAGATATAATCCTATTCATTGGTATTCCTCCACAGAACTTACATACTCAATAAAAATTGTTAATTGTTTGATTAGCACCAAGAAAGGAGCTGACCTACATCTCTAGAACAATTATTTGATGTAATGTTAGATTTGTGGATCGATCATCAGGGTGAGATACAGGTACCACTGAGGTAGGGTCAGCAATAGGAGAGCTATGGCTCATCTGTTTTGCTCTGTAAAATTTAAATATGCTTTGAGACCAGCTCCTCCCTAACATATACCCTGAACATTGGCAGTTCCTAAATAAATGACAATCATCTCAGTAGAGGAAGGATTTAAAAAATCTAGTTGTTTTTCATTATAAATGTAATGAATGCAATATGTTCACAGGTCCCCCAAAAAATCACAGTATAAAAAATGTTTGAAAAATAAGTGTCCCTCCTCACAGATTTCTAGTTCCCTGTCTCCTGCCCAACCAGACGAAACCATTATTAAGATTTTTGACATAGCCTTCTAAAAATTTATTATGAATATGCACATGTATCTTATGGGTGTTCACAGATCCACGTGCTTGATTTTGTTTTTACTTAATTGTGATCAGACTATGCCTATTGTTCTGCCCTTGATGTTTTTTCCCCTTTTCTGTAATCTCCGTCACATAATTGACCTCCATACTTTTTAAAGGTATAGGACATTACTATGTGTAGATAAACATAATTTACTCAACCCATTCTGTAATGGAAATTTAGTTTTCTTCCAGAACATTCTTGTACTTACATTGTATAATGTAACTGTAGGCTAAATTCCTAACAATGGAATTCCTGGTTTAAAGGCTATGTATAACATGAAAAACTTTTTGGAAAAATTCAAACACACAAAAAATAAATGAATCCCCCCCATATACTCACCACTCTGGTACACCTACTATCAATGTATACCCAGTCTTATTTAAATCTGAACCAACTTTCTCTGGTTTTTTATACCTCAGGTTATTTTTTTTTTTAAGTTTATTTATTTATTTAGAGAGTGAGCATGTGTGGGGGATGGGAGGGAAGGGCAGAGAGTGAGAGTGAGAGAGAGAGAATCCCAAGCAGGCTCCTCACTGTTAACATAGAGCCTGACATGGGGCTCAAACTCATGAACCATGAGATCATGACTTGAACTGAAATCAAGAGTCAGACATTTAACCTACGGAGCTACCCAGGTGCCCCTTCCTCAGGTTATTTTAGTCAGTTCTAGACTCATTATCATTTTATCCATAAATATTGTTTGTTGCTTTTGATTTTTGTTACATATTTAAAAATGACCCTCTGAATAAGTTGTATCAGTTTTTAAATCCATTAGTTCCTATTTAACATTAATACTGAGATTATCTTTGCCCTTAGATGGTTGAAAATGTAATTTTTTTTTTAAATTTTTTTTTTTCAACGTTTATTTATTTTTGGGACAGAGAGAGAGACAGAGCATGAACGGGGGAGGGGCAGAGAGAGAGGGAGACACAGAATCGGAAACAGGCTCCAGGCTCTGAGCCATCAGCCCAGAGCCCGACGCGGGGCTCGAACTCCCGGACCGCGAGATCGTGACCTGGCTGAAGTCGGACGCTTAACCGACTGCGCCACCCAGGCACCCCTGAAAATGTAATTTTTAATAGAATATTTAAATTGCAAGTAAAATTGAGCAGTTTTTTCCTATGTATATTGGTACTTTCAGTTTACTTTTTTCAACTGAGTTACGTTTTTCAATTGATTGAGAAAATGGAACACACCACACCCCTCTCCCCCCTTTCTAGTTGTCTAGGCTTTCTTCTTGTAAAGTTTTTTATTTTCCTAAAAAGAAGATCTTCTGAGTGTTTGTGCTCTGGCTTTCCATTCTATTTGGGAAGGCCTTTCTTAATTAGAATTATGTGTTAATACATTTATCATTTCACTTTTTAAGTACAAATCTTTGATTCATCCAGAATTTCTTTTGAGTAGGAGTTAAGATATGGCTTTATCTTTATTCCCTTCTTCTTTGTTCTCCCCCAGGCTCACAAATCGTCCCAATACTATTTACTCAATAATTCTTTCCCCACTGATTTGAAGTGCTACCTTTATCACACAGATTCAGTATTGAATACAAATTCCCATATGAATTTGGGTCTTTTTCTGCATACTGTGATCCAGTGCTATCTAACAGAAATTTTTGTGAGAAAATGTTGTATCCATGCTGTCTTGAATGGCTACATACAGCTGTTGAGCAATTGAACTGTGGCTACTGATTGAGGAAATAAAATTTTAATTTTTAATTCTATTGATATGTATCTATTTATGTATTACTACAAAATCTTTATTTTTCCCCATCCTAACCATTTTAAAGTTACACAGTTCAATAGCGTTAAGTATATTCAATTTGTTGTGCAACATATCTACAGAACTCTTTCGTTTTGTAAAACTGAAACTCTATACCCATTAAGAACTCCCCATTTTCCCCACAGCCCCTAATAACTGCCATTCCATTTTGATTCTGTGAACTTGACTACTTAAATACCTCATGTAAGTGGGATCATATAGTATTTGTATTTTTGTTACTGGTTTATTTCACTTAGCGTAATGTCCTCAAGGTTGCACATCTTAATGTATTGAAAAAATATGGTAGGGATGCCTGGGTGTCTCAGTTGGTTAAGCATCAAACTTTAGGTCATGATCTCATGGTTTGAGTTTGAGCCCCACATCGGTGTCTGTGCGGACAGCTCAGAGCCTGGACCCTGCTTCAGATTCTGTGTCTCTCTCTGTCTCTCTGTCTCTCTCTCTCTGTTCCTCCCTCACTCTCTTCTCTCTCTCAAAAATAAACAAACATTAAAAAAATTAAAAAATAAAAACATGGTGAAACTAGCCCAGTGGAGAGTTTTTATGTTTTTATTATTTCTCTACCACAGGATGACCCACTGCCCTTTATTTTTGGTCTCTTTGTATATGAATGTGTGTAAATATTTTATTAAAACTGGGGCATGCTATTTCATCATGAAGCATATTCCTATATATATGACTTAGCATACTTGTTTCTTTGTTGCAAGAATAGTTATTTATAATTTTTTTCCCATCCACAGAATTATTATTTATACCTCCTTTGCGAAAGAGCTATAGAGATACCTAAATTCCTATCCTTCCTTTCTATTAGTATTATACAATAAATCCTATATTATAGCACATGGGGTGAGTACACTTGCTTTGAACACAGACAAATCTCGGTTTTGTTCTTTACTCTGTTAAGTTTTATAATTTTTGACACCTCCTTTAAACACAGTACCTCAGTTTTCCCCATTTGGAAAAAGGGTATAATACCTGCCTGTAATGTTTTAAAGATTGGATTCTGCAAAGTGTTTAGCTAGTTTCTGGCCTCACGAGTGGACTTAATAAATTATCATTATTGTCATCATAGTAATAGTACCATTATTTTAGCTTTTAATCATATTTTATAAGTAGTCTTCATGGTCCATAGTAAATTTGAAATGTTAACCATTAATCTCTTGAGACCTTTGCTTCTCTATCTCATTTGAGTTTGTCACAAATTTTAAAAACAAAACATTCCCTGGTGTACAATAATCAGAGATTTTTAAGTGTTTTTTTCTTTTACTGTATGTTCAAATCTGAGAAAGGTCATAGGTTAGGGGTCAGAGAGAAATGTATTTTTGGTGTTCAGAGATAAAAAAAAAAACTAGTTTATATGATTTGTCTATTGGCATTAAAATGCAAGATTATTAATTTTTAAATTTCAAAACAGATGTGTCATAACTTGTGTTTAAATGTATTGAAGAGTATGTTTGCTTGGTGCTTCTTTAGTTTTGAGAATTTAGGCGTGTACATTTTCCCCTGTATTTCTTGGGTTTTAAGCTTAGGTAGTTGTCAGATTTTACTGTATTATATAACAGTACTTTTAAGTAATGCTAACCTAAATTGACAATACCATTTCTTTAATGAGCTGGTAACATTTTAGTACAATCCTTATTTTGAAATTAGCTTGAAGACTATTTTCTTATTTGTTGATTTTTATTTATGATATTTTAACTTTAAAGGCCATTTTCTTTTTAAAATGAGAAACTGGAGAAATGATGTTTTAGGTTTATTGCTGATTTATTTGCCCTCCCAGTAACTTAAATTGCATTAAGTCAAATTATTTTTTTTTTTTTTTTTGGGACAGAGAGAGACAGAGCATGAACGGGGGAGGGGCAGAGAGAGAGGGAGACACAGAATCGGAAACAGGCTCCAGGCTCTGAGCCATCAGCCCAGAGCCTGACGCGGGGCTCGAACTCCCGGACCGCGAGATCGTGATCTGGCTGAAGTCAGACGCTTAACCGACTGCGCCACCCAGGCGCCCCAATTCAAATTATTAAAAACATTTTTTTAATGTTTATTTTTGAGAGGGAGAGGCAGAGCACGAGTAGGGGAGGAGCAGAGAGGGAGGGAGACACAGAATCTGAAGCAGGCTCCAGTATCTGAGCAATCAGCACAGAGCCCAGCGTGGGGCTTGAACTCACGAACCACAAGACCATGACCTGAGCCTAGGTTGGATGCTTAACCTACTGAGTCACCCAAGCGCCCCTAACTGGAATTATTTAAAACTCTTTATTCATTTGTCTTATTCCCTCATAAGGAATGCAGAAGTTATGTATAAAACCAGAAACTGAGGCTTTACTTTTTATCTTCTTTGTAGTTGGGAACCTGAAATCTTACCTGTTTGATTTAAATTGGTTAGGATAAGCAGATAATCCCAGAGGGGAGTGAAGTTCTTTGGTTCTTTGAAGAATAACTCCTTAGTTTAAATGCAGTTTTTTTTTGTCTACTAAAAATGCAGAAAATTAAGCTTACTAGTACCTTTCACATTCATAGATTATCATTTTTGTTGATAATAAATCAACAATAATACATTTGGAGAAATTAGTTTTGGACTTTTGTCCTTTAGTATTTTTTTTCTGTTATGTAAAATAAAGCAAAATTATCTCTTATCCTTAAAAAGATTTGTATAACCCATATATTAGACTGGCCCCTTATACAAACCATAAGAGACTCTTAAATACTGAGAACAAACTGAGGGTTGATGGGGGTGGGGGAGAGGGGAAAGTGGGTAATGGGCATTAAGGAGGTCACCTGCTGGGATGAGCACTGGGTGTTGTATGGAAGCCAATTTGACAATAAATTATATTTAATATAAAAAAATAAACTGGTCCCTTATAGATTTACATTTGATATTCTCTTCTATAAGTCCTTTTTTTTCTTTTTTTTTTCCTCTTCTAGAAGTCTTTTAAAAAGTTGAATAGCATCAGCTACTGTCTTCCTTGTGTTAACCCTGGCAAAAAGCAGCAAGTACCAATTACCATTTTGAATCAACTATTTATACCATAAACCTGTCAGCTTTACAAAGGGAAGAAATAGGGGCGCCTGGGTGGCTCAGTTAGTTAAGCATCCAACTTTGGCTCAGGTCATGATCTCGCGGTTAGTGAGTTCAAGCCCCATGTCCAGCTCTGTGCTGACAGCTCAGAGCCTGGAGCCTGCTTCAGATTCTTCTCTCTCTCTCTGCCCCTCCCCTGCTTGTGTTCTCTCTTTCTCTAAGAATAAATAAACATCCAAAAAAATTTTTAAGGAAGGGAAATAGTTAAAATTTACTGCTTGGTAATACTTGAATTTGTCCTTAATTTACTGCTGTGGTTTGAAGTTTTATGTGTGGGTGTGGGTGTATTTTTATATAAATATGTATTTATATATACACATATACATAAATATGAAATTAGTTTTTAAACTAATATAGGCTATACAGATACTTGTAACAGTAAATTAGAACCTACTTTAAGGTTTAGAGTGTTTGCATGTTTGTATTGCTTATGTATATTGCTTAGATCATGTGCGTGGGGTCCTTTGGAATGTTAAGACATTAATAACTATACTTCCTGTATTAATTTTAGATCCTTGGATTAGAAAGGATCTTTATTAACAGTACTTTCAAATAGTTCACATAGCTTATTAATGATCCAACATTCATAAGGATATTTCTTCATTTTTGTTAAATATAAAGATAGGTTTTATTTTTACTTTATAACATATCTTAAAAATCCCATCATTGCACATAAAAGCAATTTTGGAGCTATGAAAGTACAAATTTTGGAATTTCAACATGCAGTTTTACTCTCATTGCTTTTTTACAAACATAAATAAATAAGGCCTCTTGAGAACATTTAATTATTCAATTGGCTTAAAATTGCTGATATTTCTTTTAAAATTAAGTGGTTTCAGTACCAAATCAGCTACATGGTGCTTATAGTATTGATGTGTCTAGTATATGTTGCTTAAAATAGTGTTCATTTGCTAACCAGAATGAAGAAATTATCAAGTGGATAGTATATGTTTGCTCTGTCTTGAAGCAGGCTAGAATGCTACCCTGTAAGATTTTAACTCTTCGGTGGGGGAGGGGGTGTGTGTGCCTGGGTAGCCCAGTCAGTTAAGCCTCCTACTCTTGGTTTCAGCTCAGGTCATGATCCCAAGGTTCCTGGGATCAAGCCCCACGCTGACAGTGCAGAGCCTGCTGGGGATTCTCTCTCACAGGCTCGCTCTCTCTCTCTCTCTCTCTCTCTCTCTCTCTGCCCCTCTGCCCTCCCCAACCCCCATGCATTCTCTTTCAGAATGAATAAATAAACTTAAAAAAAAAAAAAAAGAGGAATAAGAGAAGAAAGGGCTTTTACGAAACTTTGCTTAGCAATAAATTAAAAGTTTGAAATCAAAAATAGGTTTTTTGACATGAAAGGGCACAGCTTTAATCTTTATGTTCTTGAGGGCACAGGTAGTGCCATTTTTTACCACCATTCTTTTGTGCTAGGCTACAGTGGAACCATAACTTCTGAAGTGTGCATTGTTATCTATTATAGCTGACTTGGAGATTTAAACATACTTATTGTCATCTAACACTGGCTATAAATATCACATAGATTGGCTGGAATTTAGAGCATGTTATTACTTTAAATAAAGAAGTAGCTCCTTATTTTTAAAATGTTATTTAATTCACACTTCCATAAACAGATCTGCCTCTTTTAAATTTTCCAGAGATACAGAGGTTGACTCTGTCAGCCATGTTCAGGGACTTCATGCGAAATATGTTAAAGTGCACATTATGGATTTATCTTTCCTTCTTCCCAAATTTCCCTTAAATATTGGTGAAGGAGTGAAAACATAAATACACAAGAATAAGGAAGAGAAGAGAAAACAGCAATAAGAGTATTTAGTAGTATTTGAGTTCAAATTGACTAGAGACTGGAGGCATTGTTTCTAAAAAAATAATAATAATAATAACCAAGAGAAGAGGCCTTAAATATTAATATGAACATGTTGGCAAGGATAAGCAGATATGTAAGGGAAACCTCTTACATGAAAAGTTAAAAGGAGAATGTGGAAGAAAAGGTATGAAGCAGTAGGAAACTAGAAAAAAAATGTAAAAAGCAGAGTGTGTCACAAACATGAAACAAGAATAAAAGCTGTTTTTAACGATGACTAGAGAAAATGGAAGACCCTTGGGAACTGAAAGTGTGAGAGCAGAAATAAGCAATAATAGAAAGGGTTAGAAGTTAAAACATAGGGGGGTGCCTGGGTGGCTCAGTCGGTTAAGCGACCGACTTTAGCTTGGGTCATGATCTTGCGGTTCGTGAGTTTGAGCCCTGCATCCGGCTCAGCTGACAGCTCAGAGCCTGGAGCTTGCTTCGGATTCTGTCTCCCTCCCTCTCTGCCCCTCCCCCCACTCATGCTCTTTCTCTCTCTCGAAAATAAATAAACATTAAATTTTTTTTTAAAAGTTAAAACTTAGGTCAAATCCAAACAAGTATTTTTTTTTTTAAAAAGACAAAGATGGTATGGTGTATTTGTATTATGTCAAATTTGGTAAGGTAGAGCTGCATTTCCCAGAATACCTTTTCTTGCATAGTTCCTGGTTACTGTGGACAATGAGGTGTTCTGATTTTGCAAGGTGGAATTGAGACTGCATCCATATTCTTACTCTCAGAAGATAAGCGTGGGCACCCTGGGAGCTACTGCAGCTCACAAACATTCTTGGTATGGGAGAGCCACAGGGCTCCTCAGCTTCCCCCATTTCCTCTCTATCGGCTTCTCCAAACACTGGGCCAGGCCCAGCCCCAGACAGAATCAACAGCTGAACATAAACTGACCAGGTTCACCATTACTTAAGGCCAAATCTCCATTATAAATGCCATATTCTCTATCATTCCTAGTGTTCTCTGTTCAAATGCTGACTGATAAAGACACCTGTATCATAATTAGTTGTAGAAGAACAGTAACATAGTAATGATGGGCTCCTAAATTAGTTCTAGGTTTTCCAGAATTGGTTCTCAGGTCTAATTACATTTAAAAGCATTAACGACCCTGTTTCAAGTGGCAGAGGGGACACTGGTGATCCATGGCATGCTGTAGCAAAGCAGTTAGTTTATCAGCTTTAGACACTAGTAATCAAGTGCCCATAAAAGGTAAGACTATGGGAGACCAAGTATTTACTGCCACAGAACATTTTATCATGAAAATAATAATAATGGGATAGGTTGATCCCTTCAAACTATATTGGGGAACTTAGGAAAGGAAATGGCGTTAGCTTCTGAGCTCAGAATCCACATAAAGAAGTGAAATCCTCTATGATTGCTGTAAAAGAAACCCCTATCTCTTGTAGCCAAAGGCAGAGATTTCTGAAAACCAAACCCAAAATCTAATCCTGCAGGTGGCTGAGTTACAATATCAATTGAACTTCTAGTTTTGTAGTCTCTTGTGTTAAGGTTATCTAGAGAAAGAATGGAAAACTGAAAATTGGGGTGGGGAATATGGGCAGATTCCAGTGAAGCTAGGTACCTTGGACTCCTTAATTCTTTCTAGCCACCTTTACTTTACCATCCTACCTCTGTCTGAGGGAAGTGAGTCTCCTGAGGAATCTATAATGGCTTGCCTTAAGGTAGTTAAGTTGCTTTTTAAGAGACTGCATCTTCTCTCACCACCTCTCATTGCTTTTATACCTCTGTAACCCCCTTGCAACAGCCCCCAGGGCATGAGGTACTTACCTACTAAGCGTTACCCATGAGGAAGTGTGATACACACTGAAAGAAATAAATGATTTATCTGCAATTACCTGGGGGATGGTGTAGGAATGGAATAGAGCAGAAGGTATATAAAATTGAATCAGGCTGAATTTATTGATAAAGGCTCACTAAGCAGAGATTCCAGATTGAAGGTATTAGGTCAGAGGGCTATGAGTGGTTCTAACAGTTTGCTTGGTTAGTTAACTAAAAACTACACTAAAAGGTGGCCTAAACTAAGTAAAGTTGAGATAGATGCTAGAATTTTATTTATATAGAGGAAGTTATTCAAAGGTTTAAGGAGATTAGAATGCTAGAGTGGGTTTTTCATTAAAAAAACAAAAACAAAAACAAAAAACTTGACCACACGTGTTCCCCAGGTGAGTCTAGAGACCACTCCTTTTCTCAGAGCTCTGAGAAATCCACTCAGGAGGAGAGCCCCAACATCCTTGAAGAGCTCTATTGGCTGTTTTTTAAAAGAATGACAGGATAACTGTTGCCATCAAATTAGGATCCTTGAATTATTCAGGAGTAATGGAATCCCAGGTGACAGCAACAAATACTAGCACTTAATTGCAAAAGACAAAGGGTGAGGGTGTGGTTACTGTAATGGTAAGGAAAGCCAAAGTGGTAATCAGAGAATTCTGAGTTGACGGAGATCTTTTTCATGGGTGAATTTGGTTATAGTATCTGCACAGCTGAGATAGATGGGAAACTTTATGAATTATTCATTGATTTTTATATACAGAAGAGCTCTAGACCTGGGGAACAGAAGTGTGACTTGAATGACCTCAACAGAGTTTATAACCCCTCAATCTGTCCCCAGATGTAAGCCAGGTCCAAGAACCTTTCAATGAAGGGAAAGCTGGGTCCTGCCATATAGCCAAAAATTTATACTGTTGATCTGCTTCTAGGCTTCCCCCAAAGACCTGCAGCCATTTACTAGAATAATGGACATTGGGGAATGAGAAATAGACTCTTTAGGGATTGCTGAATATTGACTCTGAGTGTAATGAATTCTAGAACATTCCAAACACCACTGTTTTCTATCAGTCAATGGAGTTTTGGCTTAGGCCCATCTAACAGTGGGCCAAATGTGGTTGGTTATTTCCATTTTCCTGGAATGCATATTTGGAGTAGACATATTGAACAGCTAACAGAGATCCCACATTGGTTAACTGACCTGTGGAAGCCACTAGAATGTTATCTACTTACCAAGATAAATTATTACATGGAGGGATTGCAGAGCTACCATTAAGAATTTGAAAGATGCAGAAGTGGTGATTCCTATCACATCCCTATTCAACTTAACAGAGGACAGATGGATCTTAGAGAACGATAGTGGCTTATCATAAGCTTAATCAAATGGTGGCTTCAATTAAAGTTGTTCCAAGTGAGGTTTTGTTGCTGGAACAAATCAATGCAACCCCTGGCATTCGGTATGGAAATATTGATCTGATATATGCTTTTTTTTTTTTCTATATACTTATTAGGCAAAACCATCAGAATTAATTTGCTTTCAACTGGTGGTGTCAGCAGTATACCTCCACTAACTTATCTCAGGGCTATATCAAACTTTATGTCATAAGCTAGCCTGCAAGGACTTGGATAGCCTCTCCCTTCCATAGGACATATGCTGATCCATTATATTGGTACCATGATGATTTGATCTGCTGAGTTGGATGTAACAACTCCTATAGACATTTTGGTAAAGTGCATGCATGCCAGAGAGAGGATAATTCTCACAAAAATTCAGGTGCCTGTTACCTTGATGAACTTTCTAGGAGTCCAGTGGTTTGGATTATGTTGAGATACCTTTTCTAAGGCAATAAATAAATAAATAAATAAATAAATAAATAAATAGATAAATAAATAAATAACCTGCTATACCTTGCTGATTTTTCCCATCACAAAGCGGCACATTTGGATTTTAGAGGCAACATGTACCTCATCTGACCTGAAATGGGGACTATCCCCCTTTCCAGAAATCTTGCTCTGCTCTGTTGACCTGACCAGGAGCTCCAAAGCCTACCTCTTTCACTTACGGTCTGGAAATCTATTCTGTTTACTTTCTCTGTTTTATTTCCAGTGCGTCCCTCTCTGTCAACTCTTCCTAAGTCCCTTTCTTGTCCCTGTCACTTATACCTTTCGATTCCTCAGATTGGTGATTTCTTTAGTTTTTTTTTTTTAATGTTTATTTTTGGGAGGCAGAGACAGAGCACAAACGGGGGAGGGGCAGAGGGAGGGAGACACAGAATCCAAAGCAGGCTCCAGGCCCTGAGCTGACATGACAGCAGAGAACCGGACACAGGGCTTGAACCCACTAACCATGAGATCATGATCTGAGCCAAAATCAAGAGTCGGACACTTAACCGACTGAGCCACCCAGACACCCTTGGTGATTTCTTTAAACAGCATTCTTGCCCAGCCTCTTTAAAGTGAAATTTTATATTTAAAATTTTTATTTTCATCAAGACATATGTTTAACTACTTTATAGTTCTACCAGCAGTATATGAAAGTGTGTGTTTATTAGTATCTCAGTACTGGATATTGTTATTCTAAAAGCCTGATGCCATTTGTCATCTGTTAGTTATTTGGTTAATCTCCTTTCTGTTCTCTATTCAGGAGAGATGGCATTTATATTCACTTATTCATTCGGTCGCCCCACTGTGCTAGGTACAGTGGTGAGAAGAATAGAACTAGGCCTCAGCTTGCTTGGAATTTATGGTCTAAAAAGTTAGTTTTCTTTATGGCAGCTGGTCTGGCCTATTCTGCCTTGTAACTGAGCATGATTAGGGAAGTACTTGGAGCTTGTGATACAGGACACCATTAATGAACCTTAGCATGGTGGTCTTTTTAGCAGTTGGCCATGGATATCTGTGGTTAAACTGGAAATTAGTATAATGTATATAAAATACAAGTTATCTGTGAAGAGCTGTCTGTGAACCTTTAAGATTTCCATGTCTTTTCAAGTATTTTTATTGTTACATTCCTCTGCTCCATTAAGTATTTTGGTCACCATTCCTCCCAGGGCAAATAGTGTTTTAGTGCAGTTTTATATGGAATATTTGAGGCTTTATAAATTTTTTTTTCTTCAAAGCACTTTAATTATAGTTAGCATAATAATGGGCTTATGCTGAGAGAGATTATTTTTTTAACTTGTCAGGCTTTAAGATGATTCCTATAAGTTGTCAGGCTTCCAAGAAGCAGTTTTTGAAAGTGTGTCTATAAGCATACTGCTTCTGTAATTTAGACTAGTATGACTGTCTTTAGATTTCTTAAATTGTACTGTTCTCACATGACCAGTTATACTGTTATGCTTGTTCCCTAATGTACTAGTAGCTGTTTGTCTCAGCCTTGTATGGAGCTATTTGGTTCCAACTTCAGTGTCTGTGAAGAGCACGAATTGCCTGTGTTATGTAGGACTGCTTTTGATAAATACCAGGCCTTAGAGGGTTTTCCAACGTGATGATAGATGAGTGTTAATTAACAACAAACTAGTGTTTATGGGAAAAGTGGTTGGTAACTCCTTTGCTAAGCGTATCTTTCCATAGTTTAAATGACACTTAGTTTCTCTGTGAGATTTTCCCAAATTAGATGTTCAGATTGTCAATTAACGTTACCAGTGAAAACCCAAGTTTACTTGGAAAGCAATATATCTGCCTTAGATATTGCAATAGTACTTTACTTTCTAATAACATTTAGAGTATATTGTTGAATTTCTATTTATGCATTTTCCCCAAGAATTCCATAAAGTATTGAAAACAGTAACTACAAGTTGCTTTTGAAATGTTTATTCCAATTTGTTTGACTTACCAGATTGTGCCGATCTTTTGTGGGATTTTTTTGTTCAGATAAAATCCATATACTATAAAATTCACCACTTTAGAGTGTACAGTTGAGTAGTTTTTAGTGTATTCACATGGCTGTGCAACTATCACCATTATTTAATCACAGAACATTTTCATCACTCCAAAAAAGAAATTCCATAGCCATTAACTGTTCCCTCTGAGCACCTTGCAACCACTAATCTGCTTTCTGTCTTTATGGATTTGCTATGCTGAGCATTCATATAAATGGAATTATATAATATGTGATCTTTTGTATCTAACTTCTTTGACTTCACATAATGTTTTCAAGGGCCATCCGTATTGTAGCATTTATCAGTACTTCATTCCTAATTATGGCTGAATACTTAATTTCTTTTGGGTATATTCCTAGGAGTGGAATTACTGGGTCATATAATAATAACTCAGTGATTGACTTTTTGAGGAATGCCAAACTCTTTTCCGTAGCAGCTTCACCATTTTACATTCCTACCCATAATGCATGAGAGTTCCAATTACTCCACATGATGGTCGTTAGTTGTTGTTGTCTGTTTTTGTTTTTGTTTTAATAGCCATTCCAGTGGGCATAAAGGGGTATCTCATTGTGGCTTTTGTTTTGCATTTCTCTAGTGACTACTAACATTGGACAACTTTTCATGTCCCTTTTGGTCATTTGTGTATTTACTTTGTAGAAATGAAGTCCAATCAGTCTTTTTCTTTGCTTGCTTGTAACCCAGTGTCACAGGATTTATATCTAAGAGTATTACAGTTTTAGCTTTTACATTTACATCTTTGATCCTTTTTGAGTTCATTTTTTTGTATACGGTATAAGATGGGTCCAAATTCATTCTTTTGCATGTAGATATCCAGTTGTCCTGGCACAATTTTTTGAAAAGACCATTCTTTCCCATTGAACAGTCTTAACACCCTAGTTGAAAATAAATTAATCACGGGGCGCCTGGGTGGCTCAGTCGGTTGGGCGTCCGACTTTGGCTCAGGTCATGATCTCGTGGTCCGTGAGTTCGAGCCCCGTGTCGGGCTCTGTGCTGACAGCTCGGAGCCTGGAGCCTGTTTTGGATTCTGTGTCTCCCTCTCTCTCTGACCTTCCCCCATTCATGCTCTGTCTCTCTCTGTCTCAAAAATGAATGAACGTTAAAAAAAAAATTTTTTTTAAATAAAAAAAGAAAATAAATTAATCATAGATGTATGGGTCTATTTCTGGGCTCTCAATTCTATTCTGCCAATCTATGTGTCTATCTGCAAGTACCACAATGTCTTGATTACTATAGCTTTGCAGTAAATTTTCCAATCAGAAAGTGATTTTTCTAGACTGGACTCTTTGCTTTCAAGATGTTTTGGCTATTCTGTGTCCCTTACATTTACATATATATTTTGGAATCATTTTGTCAATGTCTGCAAAAAAAGATAGTCGGGAGTTTGATACAGATTACACTGAATATATAGATAGTTTGAATAGTACTTCCATCCCAACAATATTAAGTATTCCAGTCCATGAACATTTGATACCTGTCAGTCTTTTGAAATTTCTTTCAACAATGTTTTGTAGTTTTCAGTGTACAAATTTTGCACTTCCTTTGTTAAGCTTATTCCTAAGTATTTTTATTCTCTTTGATGCTGTCATAAATGTCATTGATTTCTTAATTTCATTTTTCGATTGCTTATTGCTCGCATATAGAAATAGAACTGATTTTTTTGTATATTGATGTTGTATCCAGCAACCTTTCTGAACTCGTTTATTAGCTCTAATAGTTTTTGTGAATTCTTTAAGATTTTCTATATATACAAGATGATGTTATTGGCCTATAGTGGTAGTTTTACTTTTTCCTTTCATTTCTGGATGCCTTGTTCTTTCATGTTCTTGCCTAATTGCCCTGGCTAGAACCTTCAGTACAAGAAGAATAGAAGCAGTAAAAGCAGACACCTTTTTTTGCTCTTAATTTTAGGTGGAAAGGTTTCTTTTTTCTTTTTCTTTTTTTTTTTTTTGCCATTAAGTATGATGTTAGCTATGGGTTTTTCATTGATGCTCTTAAAGTTGAAGAAATTCTGTTTTGTTTCTAGCCTGTTTTGTGTTTGTCATTTTTGTTTTTTTTTTTTAACGATGAAAAGGTGTTCGATTTTGTCTGAAGCCTTTTCTGCCTCTGTTGAGATTATCTTTTTTTCCTTTTACTAATAACATGTACTACATTGATTTTCACATGTTGAGCCAACTGTGCATTCCTAGGGTATATATCCCACTTGGTCATCAGTGTATAAATTCTTTTTACATGCTGCTAGATTTTCTTTACTAGTATTTTGTTGAGGATTTCTGTCTCTGTATTCAGAAATTGTTCTGTTGTGCTCTTGTGATGTCTTTGTCTGGTTTCTGTAGCAGGGTAATAATACTGGTCTTATAAAATGGATTAGGAAGTGTTCCCTCCTTTTTTGTTTTTTGGAAGATTTATCAAATATTCATGTTAATTCTTCTTTAAATGTTTGGTAGACTTTACTAGTGAAGCCATCTAGTTCTGGGCTTTTCTGTAGAAGAAGTTTTTTAATTACTAACTCAGTCTCTTATTATAGGACCATGTGCCAATTAATTTATCTTTCTCTTCTTAGTAACAGGCATGTAGGTGGCCTTATGTCCTTTTCCATTCTTTAGTCTTGTTCTCAGTGTCCATTCTTAAATTTGCATATATCAATAAAATGCTAGTAGCCTAACAAGCCTTTCTTGCCATTAAATGGTTATGTTGTGTTTTGATTGATACATGAAAGGCACGTTTGAATATTGAAACCATAAAGCAAATTAGTTAATGTCTGCCTGACTTAGCTTAGAATGTTTGCTAATTTTCTGCCACAAAGAACACCTTGGAAGTATCCTGATTTTTTTTTTTTTTTTTTTTTCTAAGCCCACCATTGCACATTCATGGACTTGGAGGGTTCTGACCATGATCAGTCATCTTCTGGATTTATCACTCCAGTTAGTAGTTTGGTTTCTAATGTTATTTCTTGTAGTTTGTCTATGTGTTGTATGTAATATATTGTCTTGTAGTTTGGTGTTGTTGATAGTGTTGTCAGTGGTTGTGTTTGGTTTCCCTAATTAGAGTTTTCAACAAAATCAGTTGTTCTTTATCCTCCCAAGTCAGTCTTCAGTAGGGCACATAAAACTATGCACTTTTGTTTTCTTTTGAAGATTAAGTAAGTAAAGGTAGTCATTAGTGAAATTATCAGCATTGGAATTAAAATGGGATGGTAGATTACGTGTATTAATGGGATAATTTTTCATGCTGCTTATATATGCTCATTAGCTTATAGACAAGCAGTTCTCAACTGGGGGGCAGTACCTACTCCTATGAAGTAATTGGAAATGTGTGGGGTATTATTCTGACACAGTAACTCAAGATTTGGGACTATGCTACAAGCATATTGTGACAAGGGGCCAGTGTTACTAAATATTATGTAATATGAAAGACACATCCACCCAGTCAAGCTTACTCAGTATTGTAATAACACCCTCATAGAATTAAATTTTCAAGCACTTCAATAATACTTACAATCTCTGAGTTGAATGTATTCTGGGGTGTTAAAAGATCTTCTAGGTAACTTTATTTACAGACAAGTTTCCACATAATATTGGAATAAACATTTCTTTGTCTACATTCTCTTTACCTGTCATAATATTTGTGAATATGGAATTCTGACATCACAGTGCCTGTCAAACTTTTATACCAGAGCACACCAGATAGTAGAGAAGAGTAACCATGTGCCTTTGGGGGAAGTTTTGAGGAACAAATGACTTTTAAAACTTCAGATGAATTTTGCACTTGGTTTTAAGATCGAGATATAATTTATTTACAATAAAACATGCTGGTTTTGATTATAACCATCATCCCAAATTAAGGTAGAAAACATTTCTGTGGCCACAGAAAGTTCTGTCATGCCTATTCAGTCATTACCACCTCCAGCCTTTTCCTTTTCAGTTACTGATCTAATTTCTGTTACCATAGCATAGTCTTGCCTGTTTTAGAACTTTGTGTAATTGGAAATCATACATAAATATACTCTTTTGTCTTTAAATTTTTTTTTTCAACATTTATTTATTTTTTGGGACAGAGAGAGACAGAGCATGAACGGGGGAGGGGCAGAGAGAGAGGGAGACACAGAATCGGAAACAGGCTCCAGGCTCTGAGCCATCAGCCCAGAGCCCGACGCGGGGCTCGAACTCACGGACTGCGAGATCGTGACCTGGCTGAAGTCGGACGCTTAACCGACTGCGCCACCCAGGTGCCCCTTTTTTTTTTTAAATTTTTTTTTTTCAACATTTATTTATTTTTTGGGACAGAGAGAGACAGAGCATGAACGGGGGAGGGGCAGAGAGAGAGGGAGACACAGAATCGGAAACATACTCTTTTGTCTTTAAATTTTCATTCCACATTTATGTTTTTGAGACTTACTCACATTGCACATATTAGTAGTAACATTCCTTTTTAGTGCTGAGTAGTATTCCATTGTATAAATGCTCCATAATTTCTTTATTCATTGAACACTTGCATTCTTTCTAATTTTTGGCAGGTACAAATAAAGCTGCTATGAACATCCTTGTAAAAGTCATTTTGTGGACATAACATTTTCATTTCTCTTAGTTAACTAGGAATGCAACTGTTGAATCATAAGATAAATGTGTGTTTAACTTTATAAGGAACTCTAAACAGTTTTTCAAATGGTTGTGCCATTTCACATTCCCTTAGCAGTGTACTTTTATTTCCATGATGGTGTCTTTTGGAAGAACAGAAGGTCTTAACTTTGATAAAGTGTAATTTATCATTTTTATCATTTTTCTTTTAGACTTACTGCTTTCTATATCCTAAAAAAAAAATTGTGTACCAATAGCTTCGCAGATTTTTCCCTAGTAGCTTTACATTTTACATTTTAAGTGTTTGATCTTCTTATGTTTTTTAAGTGTTTGATCTTTGTAATTTAATTTCTATGTCTGATCTGAAGTTAGGGGTTGAGGCTAATTTTTTATATATAGATATCTTGTTACTCCATCCCATTTATTGAAAAGACTTTCTCCATTTATCATGACTTATATTTAAAACCAATTAACTGTATGTATATGTAGAAATGCATATTCATACTTTATCCTGTTGATCTGTTTTGCTATACTTATGCCAATACCACAGTCTCTTACTTACTGTAATAATTTTGAAATCAGATAATCAAATCCTCCAACTTTGTCCCTTTTCAAGGTTGTTTTTGGCTGTTCTGTCTGGGTCCTTGACATTTTCATATGAATTTCAGAATCATCCTGTCATTCTTACAAAAATGTATAGATATTTATTAGGATGGCATTGAATCTGTAGATCAGTTTACAGAACTTACATCTTAATGATATTGAGGCCATGTGAGTGTCATATATCCTTCCATTTATTTCTGTAATCTTTAATTTCTCCCTGCAGTGTTTTAGCTTTCTATTTAGAAGTCTTTCATGTCTTTCATTATGTTTATACATAGATATTTTCTCGATGCTATTGAAATGGTATTTTTTTTAGATATTCATTTAAGTAATCTCTGCACCCAGCCTGGGGCTCAAACTTACGACCCCAAGATCAAGAGTTGCACACTCCTCCAACTGTGTCAGCTAGGCACCCCAAAATGTTTTTTTTCCTTTTTTTTTAAGTTTATTTATTTATTTTGAGAGAGACAGACAGACCCAAGCAGTCTCTGTGCTGTCAGTGCAGATCCCACACAGGGCTCAATCTCACAAACCATTAGCTCATGACCTGAGCTGAAATTAAGAGTTAGACCTTATGTGACTGAGCCACCCAGGCACCCCCCAAAGTGGTATTTTTCTTTTATATTTATTTATTGGTGGGGGGAGGGGCAGCAAGAGGGGAGGAAGAGAATCCCAGGCAGGCTCCCAGCCACTGGTGTAGAGCCCAGCACGGGGCTTGAACTCACAAACCATGAGATCATGACATGAGCCAAAATCAAGACTCGGTCATGTAACCAACTGAGCCACCCAGGCACCCCCAAAATAGTATTTTTTTAATTATACTTTCCAGTTTGTTGCTAATATATCAAATCTTGTATCCTCTGACCTGCTAAATTTACTTAATTTTTCTGATAGTTTTTGGTATAAATTTCTTAAGATTTGCTAAACAATCAACGTTGTTTACAAGTCAAAGTAGAGTACTTCTTTCTTTTCTTTTTTTTCTTTAATTTTTTTAAATGTTTATTTATTTTTGAGAGCGGAGAGACAGAGTGCGACAGGGGGAGGGGCAGAGAGAGAGAGAGGGAGACACAGAAACTGAAACAGGCTCCAGACTTTGAGTTGTCAACACCAGAGTCCAATGTGGGGCTTGAACTCACAAACCAGGAGAATCATGACCTAAGCTGAAGTCAGATGCTCAACCAACTGAGCCACCCATGCTCCCTTAGAGTACTTCTTTCTTTTCAGTCTTTATGCTTCTCCCTTATTTTTTCTTGCCTTAGAACACTAGCTAACATCCCCAGTACTGTGTTGAATAGAAATGGTAAGAATGGACATCCTTGCCTTGTTTCTGATCTTGGGCAAAAAACATTCAGTATTTAACCTTTAAGTATAATATTGGCTGTAGGTTTTTCATTGAGGAAATTCTTCTCTTCCTAGTTGACTAAAGAGTTTTTATGATGGTTCGTATTGAATTTTGCCAAGGCATGTGTGAATTTGTCTGATTATCATATGAGTTTTCTCCTTTATTCTTTTAATTTGATAATTTATATTTGTTTTTAAATCCTGAGATAATCTGAGTTGGTCATAATATAAAATCAATTATATATGTTACTAGATTCTGTTTGCTGTTCATTCATTTTGTTTAGTTTTTTTGGATCTATGTTCATAAATGACATCGTTCTAGAATTTCATTTTGTTGTAATGTCCTTATTAGTTTTTGTTTGAGTTATGCCAATGCTCTTCCTCTTTTTTTTTTTTTTTTTTTAAAGTGTTTGCCTAAGATAGGTCGTATTTCTTCCTTAAATGTTTGATAGCTTTTACCAATGAAGCCATCCGGGCCTCAAGTTTTCTATGTAAGGCCATCTCAATACTAGGTTTTTTTCTTTTTATGTGTATTAATATTTGAACATTGTGTTTCTCAAAGAATTTTTGTACTCATCTAGGTTGTTAAAGTCATTCACGTACAATTATCTTGTCATTATCTTTTAATATCTGTGGTGATATTTTTTCTTTCATTCCTGATATTGATAATTTATGTGTTGTCTTTCTTCCTGATCAGTCTAGATAAGGGTCCATACATTTGATCAATCTTTTCCGAAAATTAACTTATGGCTTTTTTTTCCTCCCCAAAAATGTTTGTCCATTTCCTATTTCACTGATTTCCACTCCTATTATTCCCTTTCTTCTACTTCCATGGTGTTTAATATTTTCTTTTTCCAGCTTCTTGAGGTGAAGGTTGGGTATAACTTTTTATTCTAATAAAAACACTAAATGTTATAAATTTCTGTTAGTTTGTGGGAGTAAAGCTAAAGTAGAAAATCTCTGATATGTTGAGTATGTTGTGTTTTTATTATTGTTAAGTTCAAATATATTTACTAATTTCCCTTTTGTCATCTTCTTTGAAATACAGACTGTTTAGAAGTGTGTTGTTTAATTCCAAATATTTGGTGTCTTCATTATTGTTAGAAGACATATTCTGTGATTTCAATCCTGTTAAATTTATTGAGATCTGTCCTAATATATGGTTTATCTTAAGGAATATTCTCTGTGCACTTGAGAAGGATGTGTTTTCTTTAGTGGTGAGTGAAGTGTCTATTAAGTCTTCTATATCCTTACCAGTTTTTTTTTTTTTTTTGACTGCTTGTTCCATTGGTTGCTGAAAGAAGTTTGTAAGTTTTCTCTTTTTTTTAAACTATGGTTGTGCATTTGTCTATTTCTACTTGTCAATTTTTGCTTCTTTTTTTTTGATGGTCTATTATTGGTTGTAAACACATATGTCTGTCTGGTGGGTTTCCCTCTTTTGTCATTGTGAAATTATTCTATTTCTGTTGATATTCATTGTCTTAAAGCCTTACTTTAATATTATTATAGCCATACCAAATACTATTATGCTTAATATTTGCATGGTTTATCTTTTTCTATCCTTCTATTTCCAGCCTATCTGTGTCTTGATTTATTTTTATTTTTTATTTTTTTTTAATGTTTATTCATTTTCGAGAGCAAGAGAGAGAGAATGAGAGTGCAAGCAGCGAAGGGGCAGAGAGAGAGGGAGAGACACAGAACTCGAAGAGGGCTCCAGGCTCCATGCTGTCAGCACAGAGCCCAACGTGGGGCTCGAACCCACGAACCATGAGATCATGACCCGAGCTGAAGTTGGATGCTTAACCAGCTGAGCCACCCAGGCGCCCCTCTGTGTTGATTTAAAGCCGGTCTTTTATGAATAGCATATAATTGAGTTTGAGGTTTGTGTCCAGCCAGTAAATGTATTTGGAGGGGCACCTGTGTGACTCAGTTGGTTAAGCATCTGACTTAGGCTTAGGTCATGATCTCGCAGTTCATGAGTTCAAGCCCCACGTTGGGCTCTGTGAGGACAAGCTCAGAGCCTGGAGCCTACTTCGGATTCTGTGTCTCCCTCTCTCTGCCCTCCCCTGCTCGTGCTCTGTCTCTCTTGCTCTTGAAAATAAAGTAAAAATTAAAGAAAAATTTTTAAGGAAATTTATTTGGAGTGTTTAGTCCATTTACATTTAATATAATTTCACTGTGATTGGATATGGGTCTACCATCTTGTCATTTATTTTCTATTTGTTCCCTCTGTTGTTTTGTTTCTCCTTTCCAGTCATCTTTTGAGTTAATTATGTAGTATTTTAGTGTCATGTTCTGTATCCTCTGTTGGCTTTTTAACTATACTACTCTTTTATTTTTTTAATAGTATAGTATGTATCCTTAACTGTCTGCACTCAACCTTGGATTAATACCACTTCACATAAGATGTGAAAATCTTGGGGCACCTGGGTGGCTCAGTTGGTTAAGTGTCCAACTCTTGATCTCAGCCCAGGTCTTGATCTCAGGGTCATGAGTTCAAGCCCCATGTTGGACTCCATGCTGGGCATGAAGCCTACTTTAAAAAAGGGGGAGGGGGGTGCACCTGGATGGCTTAGTGGGTTGAGCAATTGACTTTGGCTCAGGTCATGGTCTCTCAGTTCATTGGTTCAGACCCGAGTCGGGCTTGCTGCTGTCAGCTCAGAGCCCATTTCAGATCCTCTGTAACCCCCTCTACATCCCTCCCTCACTTGTGCTCTCTCTCTCAAAGATAAACATTTTTTAAATAATTAAAAAAATTATAAAAAGGATGTGAAAACTTTTTAACTACGTGATTCCATTATACAAATTCCCCTGTCCTTTGTGCTTTTTATATTTCTACATATGTTTTAAACTCTAGTACATTGTTATTACTTGGTCATAGGCTTTTAAAGAGTTGATAAATAAAAATAGTTCTTTTATATTTACCATCTGTAGTGCTCTTTTATTTTTCCCGTTTAAATTTGTATTTTGTAATACCATTTTCCATCAGTCCTGTGCAGCTCCCCAGCTCTAGAAGTACTAGAGTTTTAAGTAAAGCTACTGTTAAAACTTAAATATATTGGTAAATTTACTTTAGCTGTGAGGCACAACAGCCTTTTCTGATATTGTAGCTTTTCTTTTCTTCTTTTTTTTTAAATGTTTATTTTTAAGAGAGAGGCAGACAGACAGAGTGTGAGCAGGGGAGGGGCAGAGAGAGAGAGAGAGAGAGAGAGAGGAAGACACAGAATCTGAAGCAGGCTTCAGGCTCTGAGCAGTCAGCACAGAGCCGGATGTGGGGCTTGAACTCACAAATTGTGAGATCACAACCTGAGCCAGAGTGGGACACTTAATGGACCAAGCCACTCAGGTACCCCATTAGCTTTTCTTAACATTTAAATCCTCCAAGAATAAAATCAAAGCTGGTTCTGAAAGAAAAAAAAAAAAAAACAGTTAACTGGCAGTCGTTTGAAGTTTTCATCATAAAATAATAGGTAAAGCTTATCTTTGGACATAGTTTTTGAGAGGACTTTGTAAGTGTCTTAATTAAAGGTTAAAGAAAATTACTAGTATTAAGAGGAAAGTTACTGCTTTTCAGAGTTGACTGTTTATTTGGTTGTCTATACTGTTCCTGTGTATTGTGTTACTTGGTGGGCTGAAGCACTTTTTTGCTGTTTGAAAGAGTGACCAAAAATAACCTTTTAAGCAATTTGATCCAGGAGCAGCTTGGTGGGGATGAGTGGGTGAGATGAATTGTTAGAAGGCTGGGTAATGCTTAGGAATAAGCCATCAAGGGACTTTACATTTGTCTCTCAGATTATTTGGCTTAAAGTTAAGAATGACAGCAGCATCTTGATTTTAAAATCATTGTTAATTCACATAAACAATGTTATTGGGTGACACTTAGACACATGATTGTACTGCAGATGCTGAATGGATATCAGCTAAGTGCCAAACACTGTGTTAAAATATTCACAGCTACAAGATCCTTCCCTTCTAGTGAGTGAGAAAGTTAAAGAGGTAATTGCATTGTGCTGAATGCATGTGATGATAGAATGAAATTCAGAGTACTTCTGAAGTAGGACTTGTACCTGGTCCAGACCTAGGGTAGTTTGGGTTTGGAGCACTTAGGGAAACATGTACCTGAACTGAGTTTTAAAGAACTTAGTGGGGTGATGTGATACAAGGATAGGACAGAGAAATTGGAAATGAGTTAAGGAGGAGAGAATTAACTGTCTGGAGCAAAGAGGCAAATAATATTGTGGCATGCACAGTAGTTTGGGACAGGAAGAAAGGAATGAGAGATGAGACTGGGGAGAGGCTTTGGTATGTTCCTGGATGACTGTATAGGTCATGGTTGGATACTTGGACTGGGTCCTATAGATTTTTAGCCATTGGAGCATTTTGAGCAGGAAAACAGCATTATCTGGTTATTATTTTAGAAAGATCATTCCCACTCCAATATGAGCAATATTAATACTGGAACTAGGAAAGTTAGGAAGGTTGTTGGAAGTAACCTAGGCAAAAGATAATGGGAGTGAAAATGTAGGAAGAAGTAGATGGTTTGGAAATTGTTAGGAGGTAGAACTGATAAGTGACAGATGGAATGTAGAGGGAGAAAGAGTTAAGGATGACACCCAGTTTTTTGGCTTGGCCTTTGGAGGTGAATGGTATTACCATTACTTTAAATAAGAAAGAGGATGGGGCGCCTGGGTGGCCAGTCAGTTGGGCATCTGACTTCAGCTCCAGTCACGATCTCGCACTTTGTGGGTTCAGCTGTGCTGACAGCTCAGAGCCTGGACCCTGCTTCTGATTTCTGTGTGTCTCTCTCTGCCCCTCCTAGCTTGTGCTCTGTGTGTGTCTCTCTCTCTCTCTCTCTCTCTCAAAAATAAACATTTAAAAATAAATAAGAAAGAGGAGGAGAAATAAGAGGACACTGATTTGAAACATGTTGAATATAGGATACATTCAGTCTGAGAGTTCATTAGGAAATTAAACAGTGAAGTCTAGAATTTAGGAAAGCATTCTTTTGGAGATAAAGAAGGGGGATTGTCACTAGCACAGAAGAACCAGAATTGTCTTTGTAACTCTCATAATTACACAACTAGAATTAGAACTCAAAGCTCACAATTACATGTCACAGCACTCTGTTTAAACACATATTATTTCTATATTTTGCAGTGCTTTTGTATTTTTCACAATTTTTCCTTTGTTTAAATGAGCTGGGGTTCAACTAGAAAAAATTCACGAATTAGCCATTTCAATTAGTCTTCAAAATGTTATGTCTGTTAGAGAAGCTAAAATTCACTTACACCACTTGTTCCCAAACTTTACTGAGAAAAATCATCTATGATATTTGTTAAAAATGCAGACTGTTGGATCCAAACCTCAGAGATGAAATCAGTATTGATATGAGAATTTGACTTGGAGATCTGCAGGTTTTGGTTTCAGGTAATTCTCATACACCTGGTGAAATACACTTTGTGAAATAATAACACCATAAAAAATAATGAAATTATCCTTTTCCCTAAACAGCTAAAAATCAAAGGCTGATAATATAAAAGTTTTCTTAATATTGTTGAATCTTTTTTGAAATTTCTGCTAATGAAACTTTAAGAAACATGAAGTCTGTAAAAGACTGTTGAAACACAGACTCTTAGAAGTAACAATTCTAGGGCAGAAGATAACATGTATGTAGAGTTGCTAATATTCTGAAATACCTTGAATAAAATGAAGGTGGTAAAAGCTAGAGATCTGTTGCGTCAAAAGTTCCTCTTGTTGACCAGCAGAGGGCGCTCAATCTCGAAGTTGAGCTTTTTTTTTTTTTCCCCTCTATGCTGCCTTTAAGGCCTAGAAGCTCAGGTCTTTTGAATATAGATTTTTCATGTTCTTGTTACACAAGGCCAGGCATTCTTGTTACCCAAGGCCAGGATACTTTTTTTTTTATTCTTGTTTCTAAGACTTAGAGGATGTTCAATTTCTTTTTCTAGAGCCAGATCTTCATTGTACCCCCTGTGCCCATGTCTATTTCTTGTTTCCTCCCTGAAGTTTAAGACCTGAGTCATCACCTTAAGAGCTGCCATGGTACTTGGGATTAGCATAAAATCGGGCGCAGAGCCTGAGAAATGTAATGAATCTTTGCCTGTATTAAAAATGTCCAATTTTTGTTCCTAGTTAATTATTAAGATTCAGGGATACATTGTGTTTTGTCAGTCTTCTGATCCAGGGAATAGAATGGAAGAAGTTGATGTTAGCTTCTGGAAACAATATTGATAAGCTTGGTTGGGTCTGTAGAACATCAAGCTCCTCCACTATTTGATTGGAGGAGCTTATGGAAAACTTGCTGTCCTGGGATATAGCCTTTGTCCATCCACCGCATGTCTGAAATGTCCATTAATCTACTTGTTAGCTTTAGGCACTGAGAGCTCCACTAAAACCCAAAGATTTCACTGAGAGGACTAAAGTAAATGTGGCAAGAGAAATTGTTTAAGTTAGGTAGGACTTGGCAGGATGTTTATCATAATTACACTTAACTACGGGATGTCAGGAAAGATCTGGAACTAGAATTATACTGTTTCCTGTTTATAAACCTTCAAACCTCTAAACTGACTAATGAATTAATTTATTGTAAGAAGGTTCAGCATTTACAGAATGTATACTGCATGCCAGGCACTGTTCTCATTTAATCCCCAAGACAACCCTATGAGATAATTACTGTTACTCTTCCTGTGTTGCAGATTAGGAAACTGAGGCACAGAGAATTTAAGTAATTTGTCTGAGGTTGCTAATGGAGGAGACAACCAGGGATCACCACTGTTCAATCCTCCTGTATATCTTTAAGTGTCCAGTAACCCAGGGAACTTGTCAGCTGCATCTGTGTGTGAGCTGGCAGGAAGCTCCGTTGCCTTGGATGGCAGCTTTTCGAAACAGAGGCCCACGTGAAGTCACTGAGAACTTCAGCAGGATTCAGGAAGCCCCTGAACTCAGAAAAATGTGATTTCTGCTTTTCATTTAATATAGCAGGAATAGAATTGAGGAAAATATGGAAAAAGAAGTGAGACAAACTTTGAAAGGTTTCACTTCACAGCACCCACTC
This sequence comes from Lynx rufus, assembly GCF_022079265.1. Lineage (NCBI taxonomy): Eukaryota > Metazoa > Chordata > Mammalia > Carnivora > Felidae > Lynx > Lynx rufus. Next base: position 15,015,148 of record NW_025814837.1, on the reverse strand, counting down.
CAGTAAGTTGAGGGAATAAAAATTTGGATAACTGGTTATTTTTAAGTACTTAGTGTCATTTTTAAAAAATGTTTTGTAATGTTTGTTTTTGAGAGAGAGAGAAAGGCAGAGTGTGAGTAGGGGAGGGGCAGAGAGAGAGAGAGAGAGAGACACACACACACAGAATCCGAAGCAGGCTCCAAGCTCTGAGTTGTCGGCACAGAGCCCAACCTGGGGCTCAAACTCACAAACCATGAGATCATGACCTGAGCCGAAGTTGGACACAACCGACTAAGCCACCGAGGCACCCAAATACTTAGTGTCATTTTAAAAACAGTGTTATTTCTCTGAAATTGGTAACTTATAGTGTTCAGTTTTTTCTTATTAGAGGAGAAGAGTTCCTCAAAAATAAGAAACTTTGTTTAGTGATATAATTGAACAAATTAGTGAAGGCTAATAACTTAATTGACCTAGCAGTGGTAGAGTGTGTGAACATTTAGTTTTGATTATGATTTCAAGAACATCTGTTGTGCACTTGGTAATAAGTGTATTATTTCTTTCATTTTCTTTGATCTTTCTCTTTCATTTCACCTGATTTTCATCCATGTGAAGAATCCAAGTTACGGAATATCCTCATGTAGAAAGTTGGTTGGGAAAACACCCTATCTATATCAGAAATAATTAATACATTATCACAAGGGTCTTCTTTTTCCTTCATACAAATTCTGATCTCGTAACCACCTTAGTGTTCTTTGGCATTAATAATGTAATGTGACCAGAAATCAGTCCTAGACTTGGTGAGGTGGGAGAAGAAACTTAGTGAGGTGAGAGAAAATTAAAGATGTTGGTGAAAAGGCAGGTTTGAGTTTTTTTATAGCTTTAAGTTAGCTGTGCATGATCCGCTTTCTTGACCGTGGATAATTGAGAGCTGATTATTCTGCCCAGGTCATTGTGAAAGTGACAAGTCAGACTGTAGACATCCCCAAAGCATAGGCATAGGAATAAAAATGCTATATTTTTGTATCCATGTTCAAGAAAGATTGACTTTCGAAGTATGTCACTATTTGGGGGAAGAGGATGCTATCACCTTTGTAAAGTTGTGAATTATGAAAGACATTTCTGTTGGGTTACTGAATGTCCCTTGGGGTTTGTTTCATTTATAACATTGCCTCAGGCCTTCTGCTACATCCTGTTGGAATGACCTTCTTTTCAACCCTGTGCTGGCAGCTGTAATATGGCTCTTTCTCCTGAATCCTTTAGGGTTATCACATGACAAGCATGAACTGTGACCCCTTTGTTCTTTACCCAGATGATTCGGTTTTAAAAATTTTTTTCTGTTTAACATTTTTGCCTTATTTCTTTCCTCTTTTTCCCTCTTTGCTCTCTTTTTTATTTCCTACCTGGACAAGGGTTTGTGGGGTGTTTTTTTGAGCATTTTAATTTTTTAATTAAAGTATAACATTGATGCAGAAAAGCACACAAATCAGAGCTCACTGAATTTTCACAGCACAAACACACCCATGTAGACAATACTCCAGTCAAGACAGAGAACGTCACCGGAACCCCAGATAACCCTGCCCTATCTCTTTCTGGCCACTACTCCTCTCCCCTAAGGGGAATCATTGTACTGACTTCTGTAGCTTTGAACTTTATAGAAATGGAATCAGACTATATTTTGTTGTGTTTGGATCCTTTCATTTTTGTGATATTCATCTATGTTACTCAGTTTGTTACTGCTGTGTAGTTTTCCATTTGTGTAAGTATTCCACAATTTATTCTTAATGGGCATTTGGATGGTTTCTTGTTTAGGTCTATTACAAATAATAGTACTGAACATTCTCATACATGTCTTTCAGTGGACATGTGACATATTTCTGGTTATTTACATTTGCCAAGACATTGTGTATCCATCTAGCCATTTACATTTCAAAATCCATATAAAACATTAGATGATTGATTTTAGGCAAACTCTTAATAGGAAACGTTTGTAAACAACTATCGATTCAGCTTTAGCATATTATATCTAATTTTTGGCTAAGAAAATGCCTCTATTTAAATGTACTATAAACAGATAACTCCTATATACAGCAAAATTGCCACTCACTGCCCATGACATGTTTTATTAACTCTCTTCCTAATGTGTGTTTTTTATCCAGTTTTCCAAAGCTCAGTTGGCAGGTCCATTCTGCAAAACCCTTAGGAAAATATTGTGATGGTGATAATTCACAGTAGTTAGGATTATATCTATATTATACCACCTCTAAGTGGTAACGGGAAGAGGAATGTGCTAGTGCTTGACTGCCATGCTTTAGTGAAAGTCACAGAGGCAGACACTTGTATGCGCATTCATTACTGAGAACCTTGCAGAAGTGGTGAAGGACTGGCTGTCCCATAGCTTGGCTCCAGGACAAATAGCCAGGCAATTGTGCAGCCAAGAGTAAAGTTTTCATCCTTTTTAAACGTGTCGACTTTCCAAAATTTGTTCCATGGATCCTTTTGAACATGTTTAACCTTATGAGTATAGAAATGTGATTGTGCTATCATATTCCCTCAAAACTGCAGAGCATCTCTTAAGGAGATTTTGTTTGACCATCAGGTAAAGTGCCCCTCAGTCATTCTGTGAACATGCATAGAATTAAGTTGACTTGTTTTGACCAAAGTGTATTCCTTAAAGAGGATTTCTTTCTCCTCCATCAAAACAAAACAAAAATGTAGAGGGAATAATCAAAATTCGATGGTTATAAAAGGATAGTTACAGAACCAGAAGATTTGCCTCCTATGTTACGGAAATATAAGTCTTTTGGAGGGTGAAAGGAGGGTCGACAACCCTATCAAGATGTTTTTGGGAACAAAGTATGGTTAAAAAAAAAAGAATGAGAGAATAAAGGATTTCACCTTGACAAAATTATCCTTTAAGAATTCTGTTATTTTCGTTTCTTCTTCCAGCCTTTGTTTTTGTAAAGGAACAGTGGGAAGTGAGCCTGCAGGGAAGCCATGTGATGAGTTTGTACCTGATTTGGTAGATAATATAACACAGTAATAACTAAGAGCACTCACTATTTTTTTATTTATTTTATTTATTTTTAAGTTTTTTTTTTTTTTTTTTACATCCAAATTAGTTCGCATATAGTGCAATAGTGATTTCAGGAGTAGATTCCTTAGTGCCCCTTACCCATTTATCCTATCCCCTCCTCCCATAACCCCTCCCATAACCCTCCGTTTGTTCTCCATATTTATGAGTCTCTTCTGTTTTGTCCCCCTCCCTGTTTTATATTATTTTTGTTTCCCTTCCCTTATGTTCATCTGTTTTGTCTCTTAAATCCTCATATGAGTCAAGTCCTGTGATTTTTGTCTTTCTTTGACTAATTTCACTTAGCATAATACCCTCCAGTTCCGTCCACGTAGTTGCAAATGGCAAGATTGCATTCTTTTTGATTGCCGAATAATACTCCATTGTATATATATATACCACATTTTCTTTATCCATTCATCCATCGATAGACATTTGGGCTCTTTCCATACTTTGGCTATTGTTGATAATGCTGCTAGAAACATGGGGGTGCATGTGTCCCTTCAAAACAGCACACCTGTATTCCGTGGATAAATGCCTAGTAGTACAATTGCTAGGTCCTACGGTAGTTCTGTTTTTAGTTTTTTGAGGAAACTCCATACTGTTTTCCAGAGTGCTGCACCAGCTTGCATTCGCATAAGAGCACTCACTTTAGATCAACTTAGAAATTGAGTCCCGGTTCAGTTTTGCTGTGTGACTCTGAACAGGTCGGTTAACCTATCTAAGCTCAGTATTCTCATTTGATAAATGGAGGCAGCACCCATGTAACTTGTTGCAATGTTACATGAAAGAAAAGAGATCATGTGTGGGAAGTGATTAACATAGCTGTCATAACTAGTGCTCAGGTAGCTAGTCTGGACAGGGTGGGGGGAGCCATTGAAGATTTTTGAACCACAGAATGGTAGGACCTGAATCATGTAAGGCTTTTTCTTTTATTTTTATAATCGACATACAAAAAGCAGCACACATTTCAAGTATTCAGTCTGATAGATTTTTATATATACATATACCTATGAAATCATCGCTGCAATTGAAATAATGACCACATCCATCAATCCCGAAACTTTTGTCTAAGACCTTTAAAGAAGAAAGTCTGGCCTTCAATGCACAGCAAAGAATGGAATGAAGTAGAGCCTGGAAGTGGAGAAATCAGTTAAGAGGCTGTGGCCCTGGTCCAGGTGAGAGAGAAAGATTGAATGAGGTGTGGGGGCAGTTGGCCTTCCCCAAGAGATGGGGCTTCTGGGGACAGGGTTGAGCCTGCTGCGTTATTGTATTCTCTCCAGCACCTAACTCAGTGGCCAGAGGCTAGTAGCTCTTCCATGCTGAAGACCGTTTTTCCCTTTATGAAAGATTGGTTACTTTAAACTTTTTTTCTCTATTCTGTTTAGGGCTTAAAAGACAATCTTCTTGCTTCTGGGACATCCAGCCTGACAGCCACCAAACAGTTGCTTCGTCCAAGAATCACAAGAATCTGTCTCAGGGACTTGATATTCTGTATGGAACAGGAAAGAGAGATGAAGTATTCTCGAGCTCTGTACCTTGCCCTTCTGAAGTGACCACTCCAGTCTCCATCCAGATCCTTGCTGTTTACTGCCAAAGAAGACATAAAGAGCATTGTTGCACTCTCCTGAAATTTCAGTTTCTGGAAAATAATAACCAATAGGGAAGATCATTGTTTACAGTTATAAACTTTTATTAAATCTTACTTACACATCCCACGGGGTTCTTAATGACTAGAATTCAACTTTGTCTTCTGGAAATTGGTTATGAAATACAGTTCACACAGACATAGGCTTCTGCCTACCTGTGGATTTAATTACAGCAAGTTAAGGCCCTGTTTGTTACCACCTGCTTCATTTGCTGGACTGTAGGCGAGGTGTCTTTCCCTAACACAGCCTGCATTACGATGCAGGGGAAAGAAAGGAAGAGTCCCGACTTTCCAAGATTATATTTCATCCTCTGCTGAACTTGTTTCAAAGTGTTAGGTTTTCTAGGCTGGGATCAGAAGTTGCTTAGCTAATTGTGATAGTCACCTTCTGTAGTTGCAGGTGACAAACCACAGCGTCTGCAGTGACTTTGGTCAGCCGAGTCCCAGTGTTGTCAAAACGGAGACAGATGGGGATAGTTTGTGCCTGTCCCCACAAAGGTGGCTCCTGTCTGGGTCGTCACCATATGCTGCTTCTGATACCAAGTGAGGGGACATCCTTGTCAGGGAAACTTTAAAATGGAAGCTGCTGATATACCTCACTGAAAAGTGGAAAAGGTGGGAAGTATTGAAAAGAATGATGGGGCACTGCGTTCAAACTGAGGAGGGGAAAATGAGGGTGGAACCTCAGAATAGGAACTGTGCTGCACATGCGTCCTCCGTTCCAGTGGTGGGATTGGAACTCCAGAGCAACCGGTACACGTTTTGTTGACAGGACAAAATCACAGCCCAACCAAAAAAGGAAAATGTATCACACATTTTCAAATGTACAGTATCTCAAAAGGAAGTCGTTATTTTTTGTTTTGTGTATTGTTTTAAATCTCAAGAAGGATAGTTTTCTAAAATCCTTTTCATTACCGCAAGTTTTAAGCATCTTGTTGCATTTAAAAAATCCTAATCGATGATTAGAAATTTTTAACAATAGGACTCCATTTTGGATTCTATACTCAAAAGGTAATGTCAGCATTTCATTGTTGGAGATCTTGGCTCTAAATGTATTATGAGGAGCAATATATATATATATATTTTTTCCCCCACCTGAGGAGGAAGCTGATGTTTTGTAAAGCAAACCCTCTTTTCTTTCTTTTCATTCCGCCTTTGTGGCATGTAGTTGGTGAAAAATAATAGCTGTATTTAGAATCCCATACAGAAAGAACAAGTAGATCCTCCAAGAAGATTTTTTAAAAATGGGAAAGCTGTGCTTCTTAGAAAAAGAATTCAGGGGGAAAAGAACACACCTCTGGTATGTTACTCCTTATCCTGTTCTTCCCATTGGGACTGTTGTGGCCATGTTCTATACTGTAATAAATGTTAAATTGGCCATTTTTGTTTCAGCAAGTTATGTAAAATGCTATAAATTATGTATATGTTAAAAGAGAAACTTTCAGAAGAGATCTATACCTAAAGTTGTTTTTGTATATTTAAATGCTTAGCTTTATTTTTTTGTAAAGTGCAGCATATTCCCATATTTGTGTATAAATGTTTAAAATTATTTCAAATACTTCATTAAAATAATTATTTTATTATACGAATAATTTTGCTCAGTTACTGACTTTGAAAACCAGTATCTTTAGTAGTAAGCCTCCACACCTGGGGGCTGGGCAGTGGGTCTTACCTACTGGGCAATGGATCTTTCTTGGCTAGGATTGTTACTTTGGAGTATCAGCATTTGGGTTCCAGAACCTCACTTCAAATCCCAAGTTACTATTACCACTGTCTTTGGAATAGTTGTAAATTTGCATGCTATTTGATTCACAAAGAAAGCTAAACATATTCATTACAAAAGCTTTTCTTGGCCCATCAGTTTTCTTACTAAAAGTATTCTTTTTCAAACCTTATTTTTAATATACATTTTTAAAATTTGTGTCGTGAAGTATATCTTACAAAAGAACAAGTACAGTGTATCCAAAGTATTCTTCTGCTCAGTTTGCAAAATGGTGGCCTTGGGGTAGATTTGATCTATAAAGGCATTCTCTGTGACTCATACAGTGTTTCCCGTGTTTTAATTTACAAAAATCTATATTTCCACTTCCTTTGAAAAATCAGAAGATCTGGAATCATTAGGTACCTCCTTGTGTATGGTAATCCACTGGAGCCATCCAGTGCCTGTTCACTTTAGATGTGGGGGCATAAATTTACCTTCCCTTGTCTGAACCCTTCAAGTATTGACGTTTGTGACCCTCTGCCTTCAAGTAAATATTTATCTTGGGTGATGAACAGTAAAAGAGTAAAGTACTGGACATTCTCTTACCTGTTTTTTTTTTTTTTTTAAGCAACTTTATTGAGGCATATTTTATATATAAAATTCACCCATATTTCACCCATTTACTTTTAATATGACTGATCTTTTAATTTTTTTTTTTAATGTTTGTTTTTGAGAGAGGGAGAGACAAAGTGCGAGTGGGGGAGGAACAGAGAGAGAGGGAGACAGAATCTGAAGCAGTCTCCAGGCTCTGAGCTAGCCACACAGAGCCTGGCACGGGGCTCGAACTCATGAGCCATGAGATCACAACCTGAGCCAAAGTTGGATGCTTAACTGACAGAGCCACCCAGGCTCGCCAACTGATTGATCTAAATTGTTTCCTCCATGAGTATCTTTAAGACCTTCTCGTAAAAATAAGATCAACATTTAACATTCTTTTAAAGCCTATATTTCTTAAATCCTGCATTTGAGTTAAATTTTGTTTCATTAGAATTTTGGCAACACTTTATTTAGAATTAAGGCCATTTATACCAAGTATGTCATATGTCATAGTTGCAGCAAAGAATGCATGTAATATTAGGGCATATTCTTCAGAAAAGTATGGAACCAAGATCTCAGATTAAGTTGGACTTTCTCTCTATCCCTAGTTGTATAATGAACTAACTTAAGTATTTATAAAAGTCTGAGCTTAGTAAGACTCCATGATTCTGCATGAAATAAAATATAGTATGTCATATGTTAATACATGACATGGTAGCTAGTTTTTGTTTGTTGTTTGCGTTGTTATCTTTTCAGGCACTTTTTGGGCTCCCTGAACTGAAATGACTTTTTTTTTTTTTCATGTAGGCATGATTTACATCTGATATCAGTACCTTTTTCTCTGACTTTTTAACCACTTCTGAGTATTTTCATGTGCATTTCAGTTGTGTTGCATTGGTGCATTTGCTTTTTTTACTGAAGTTGGTTCACAAGTTGAAAATTGGTCCTAAGTAGAATGGTTTTGCCATATTTTTCTTTTGGAAAATGTTGAGAGACCGCTGTGCTGGCAGGCAACCTAGAGTGTCTGCCACCATATTCTTGAACGCTGGCTAGTGGGTGAGCAGAACAGGCACAAGAGTGATAGGGTTAGCATTTATGTCTACTTGGCACATTGAATATTTGTGGGAAGGAAATACTCCCTAGGAACTCATTTTAAGACTTTTGACTTTGTTGGTAAACCGTGAGAGCAATTTTAATGGCAATTCTTCTTTAATAATGCCAGGCCGAGGGGCGCCTGGGTGACTCAGTCGGTTGAGCGTTCCGACCTTGGCTCAGGTCATGATCTCACAGTTCGTGGGTTCGAGCACCGCATCAGGCTCTGTGCTGACCTCTTGCTCAGAGCCTGGAGCCTGCTTCAGATTCTGTGTCTTCTTCTCTCTCTGCCCCTCACCTACTCACACTTTGTCTCACTCTGTTTCTCAAAAATAAATAAATGTAAATAAAAAATTTAATAATGCCAGGTCGACACCTTACTAAGTTTTCTTATTGTAGGTGGTATTGACACAATATTGCCCTGGCTGCGTCTCTAATCTTGCCTCTTACCAGTTGTGTGGCCTTGGGCAAATTATTTAACTTCTCTGTGCCTTCGTCTCCTCATCTGGAAAATAAAAGGCTATGAGGAAAATGAAAACATTTATTTCTGTGCTAAATCTGCAGATGTTATAGGTCATACTGTCGATCTAGCTTTGTGTCCTTTCCTACCACTGGAGATGCTGAAAGAAGGGAAACAACTTAGAATAAAATGTCACTTTTGAGGTTCATCCTTCAAAGTGACATTGAGGCTGTGTTTCTCATTTCCTCTTACTGCATTTGGATTTGTTTAAAACAATTTCAATTTGTCATCTTTAGGGGTGAAATGAAATACCCTTTTAATATCATTCCTTGCACCGGCCCTGTACACGATAAGGTAGGATGGAAGAAGAATTGCCATAATTCTACATAAGCTGCTTAGCACTTTCAACGTTTATTTATTTTTGGGACAGAGAGAGAGACAGAGCATGAACGGGGGAGGGCCAGAGAGAGAGGGAGACACAGAATGGGAAACAGGCTCCAGGCTCTGAGCCATCAGCCCAGAGCCCGACGCGGGGCTCGAACTCCCGGACCGCGAGATCGTGACCTGGCTGAAGTCGGACGCTTAACCGACTGCGCCACCCAGGCGCCCCTGCTTAGCACTTTCAAAGCTAGTATTGAAATGTTACCTGTGAGGTTTAGGCTGTGGGACTGATAACTTTTCCTGTTTGTAATTGTAACTAACAGGCTTTGCCTGAAGATGAGTGGAAGGTTGGCTTCTTGATGAATCTATCTTAGGCCTCCACTTCCCTAAACAGAAGTATAAAGTCATTGTACTGAGTTGGCTTCAAAGAACCTTTAAACTTGCAGATGGAGGGGCATCGGGGTGGCTCCGTCGGTTAAGCATCCGACTTCAGCTCAGGTCATGAGTTTAAGCCCCGCGTTGGGCTCTGTGCTGACAGCTCAGAGCCTGGAGCCTGGTTCGGATTCTGTATCTCCCTCTCACTCTGCCCCTCCCCAACTTGCACTCTGTCTCTCTCAAAAATAAACATTAAATTTTTTTTTTAAATAATAAACTTGCAAATGGCAATATAAATATCTCACTGGGTACTTCCCAATAATGTTAATTCCCATAGAAATAGACAGTGGTTGCCTCTAACACAGAGAAGAGCAAGACAATTGAATAAATGGTACATTGTGTCATTTCCATGCCTTCTGCCATTATCAAAAAGCCTGTGGTGCTGGGCTAGACCCCAGTCAAGGAACAATTCAAGTGTTGTTATTGATGTGTATTAGTTTCCTAGGGCTACCATAACAAATTGCCACAAACTAGGTGGCTTCAAACAACAGAAACGTATTTTTTCACAGTTCTGGAGGCCAGAAGTCTGAAATCAAGGTGTTGGCAGGGCCACCCTCCCTCCATAGGCCCTAGGAGAGAACTTTCCTTGCCTTTCCAGCTTCTCGTGGCTTTTGATGTTCCTTGGTTGTGGCAGCAAAACACCAGTGTCTGCTTCTGTCCTTGCATGGCCTCTGTGTCCTCCACGTCCTTTTCTTATAAAGACACCTGGTCATTGACTTTAGGGCTCACTCCAATTCAGTATGATCTCATCTTGGCCTTTAACTAACATCCGCAAAGACCCTATTTCCAAACAGGGTGACATTGTGAGGTTCCAGGTGGACATGTACTTGGGAATGGGGGGGGGGATGACACTATTCAGCCCACTGCAGGAGCATCCTTTATATATTCCTGATATTTCTTTTTTCTGCCTCTGATTTCAAGAGCAGTGAAAAATTAATGGTTGCTAACATGGAAGGGGTTGACCTTATATCTCTTTACACTGGAAACTTATGATCTTGAGTTCTGTCAAGATGCCGATCCTGACCTTTCCTCCTTTTCTCTTCCCCTTTAGACAAAGCTTTTGGTGCTGTCCTAGTTTTACCATAGTGTGTTCAGGTGAATCTGTCTTGTATATTATTGGGGAAGGAAAGTAAGGAGCAAAGTCCAGAATTCCTGCGGGAGAGATGCGTCATCAAGGAGAGACTTGGAACTTGGAGAAATGTCAAGAATAGCTTTTTTTTTTTTTTTTTAATTTTTAACATTCATTTATTTTTGAGAGAGAGAGCATGGGCAGGGAGAAGCAGAGAGAGGGACAGAATCTGACGCAGGCTCCAGGCTCTGAGCTGTCAGCACAGAGCCTGACGTGGGGCTCCAACTCAGGAACCATGAGATCATGACCTGAGTGGAAGACGCTCAACCACCTGAGCCACCCAGGCTCCCTGAGAAACATCAGGAATAGCTGTATTGACTAATCACAGATTAAGCACTAGCCTCTGGAACTGGGAGTTGGTACCAACTTCTACACCTAGGGTCACTACAGGCGGCTCAAGTTTTTATCAGATTTCTTCTGTGATAGAATACTTAAAAGGTTCTAACTAATTTTAAAAGAATGTGTATTTTGCCTACCGTAGCTTTAAAAAGTCATCCTTTGTCTTTTTCTTAAGGATATACTAAATAAGCAAACAGTTGGCAGTGGTTTGGGGAAAAGACCCTTGGAAGTCTGCATATATTCTAGAAAGAACAACACAGAAAAGTCTACTGAATGCAGTCTGTAAAGGTCAGAAAACAGCAGGCTTTGCCTGAAATATTAGCATAGGAACAATCATTTAGCAGATTCTCAAACTTGTCTTCATGACACAGTGTCTTCAGTTATCTCGAAGGCGGACTGAAATCTCAGGTTTCCAAGATTAAGTTTTAATCCATCATTTTGAAAGATGCAGAGGCAGGCATGGGGATTAGGAGAGAAAGATATCAAATCAAGCAAGATGATAAGATGTTGCATCCTCTGTGCCATTAAATCTGTTTCAAGGTTACTGAGTGACATCGATTGCTAAGGCACAGACTAGGTTACAAAGATGAGTGTTTGTTGAACAAGATGTTTATGTGGTCTAGTCTACCACATTTAAGTGTAAATTCACTTAGAATCAAGCCACTTATTTGCAACCTAAGGTTCTAGATACTTCTGAGGCTATCTGAAGGTTATCCAATCCCATCTAATAACAGAATTCCCTTCAGCATCCCTAAAACACAGGTCCTCTAATAATGCCAGTGATGGTGACCTTACTATATTATACAATCCATACTTGAATTGTCCTGTTATTTCTATGTTCTGTCTTGGCCTGATTTGAAAGCTGCCTTCCTATAATTTAGCATTTGGAGGGGGCCTGCTTTTGTTCTGTAAAGTCACATAATAACAGTAATAACTTTTTATTTTTTTATTTTTTATTTTTTCTAAATTTTTTTTTTCAACGTTTATTTATTTTTGGGACAGAGAGAGACAGAGCATGAACGGGCGAGGGGCAGAGAGAGAGGGAGACACAGAATGGGAAACAGGCTCCAGGCTCTGAGCCATCAGCCCAGAGCCTGACGCGGGGCTCGAACTCACGGACCGCGAGATCGTGACCTGGCTGAAGTCGGACGCTTAACCGACTGCGCCACCCAGGCGCCCCCAGTAATAACTTTTTAAAAATATGTGTATTCACCTTTGAGAAAGAGAGTGCAAGTGGGGGAGGGGCAGAAGGAGAGGGGGACAGAGGATCTGAAGTGGGCTCTGCACTGACATCTTCAGAGCTGACAACAGTGAGCCCAATGCGGGGCTTAAACTCATGAACCATGAGATCATGACCTGACCCAAAGTCCGACACTCAACCAACTGAGTCACCCAGTCTCCCCTAACAGTAATTTTTTGAACACTGACTATGTATAAGGTACAGGACCAAGCTAAGCATTCCACCTGCACTATCTAAACCCACCCTCACACAGTTTCACGAGAGTCTGGCAGGGATCCATTTCCTCCTGCATACACAGCTAGACCACATCTCGAGTCTCCTTTTAGTTAAATGTGGCCATGTGTCTGCGGTCTGACCAAAGACATGTAGGCAGAAGTAGTGTGTGATATGTTTCTGATCTGGCTCAGGACAACCTGCCATGTAGGATCTTGCATGTTCTTTCCCTTTCCACTGAGACCTCGGTAGGCTCGCGATGAAGATGGCACAGCCACCAGATGTGAAGAGCCTTGGGTCACTGAATTGCGGCTCAGAGCAAAACTGCCTGTTGGCCAAGAACACCATTTTGGGCTATACATGAATGAGAAATAAACATCTAATATGTAAACCACTCCCAATGCATCTGTTCTCGCAGTTTGTAGAGCTGAATTAACACTACAGATAGCTACTTCTATTGGTATTTCTATTTTACTGGTAAGGACACAGGTGTGTCAAGAGACAACAATTTAGTGGAAGTCACAGAGAAAGTTGTTGAGATGGGATTTGGACCTCAGTCTGTCCAACCCCAAAGCCTGCACTCTTGATTCCTACACTGAACGGGAGTTTTGGTTTTGTTGGTGCTTCAGAGCTAATCTTTGTCCCACGATGATAGCACTTTCACTATGTGAGGATAACTCCATTTCCTTTCCTACACATCACGTCCCTTTTGTAACCGAGGGGGCCAGTTCATCAATTCTCACAATGGTCATTCTAGATTTCTCAGGACTTTATTTTGATTGTTCACTTGGTGTATTCCACCATACTAAAGGCCACAGTACAATGTGGTTTGCTTGGGGCACCTGGGTGGCTCAGTCAGTTGAGTGTCTCACTCTTGATTTCAGCTCAGGTCATGGTCATGATCCCAGGGTTGTGGGATCCAGCCCCTCGTCAGGCTCCATGAGTCTGCTTAGGATTCTCTTGTTCTCTCTCCCTCTACTCCTCTCCCCTGCTCATGCTCTCTCTCTCTCCAAAATAAAAATTTAGTAAATAAACAAAAATAGAATGTGGTTCCCATTCTAAATGCAATACCACCTATCAGGCTTGAAGAGTAGGAAGGGTGGTGACCCCTACTATTTAGATCAGAAGTCTGTGGTGCCATTGGTGCAAAGTCAGACTGTGGAAACGTGAGGCTTGTGGCTAACCAATCACCCCAAGGCTTTTTATTCTCACAATTCAGAGACTAGCCAGTGGGCCAGTTCCTAGGGCCAGTTCTTACCTAGGAACTCATTAGAAACATGGGACCTCAAACCCCACTCCTGACTTGCTGAATCAGAACCTGCGTTCTAGTAAGATCCCCAGGTGATTCCTGTGCTCTTGGAAGCTGGAGAAGCACTGCTCTGATTGATTGCCGTTATCAACCTCAAGAAAAAAACCTCACATATGTTCTGCAGTGCTTGATTTTGCTCTGGCCTGTTCAGTTTAGCCAGTTACAGTCATTTTGGATTTTGATTCTGTGATGTATTGAGGACATTTGATTTCAAGTTAATAAATCAACGATATCATTATCCCTCTCAGCCTGTGTCACCCACACGTTTCCTAAACATGCCTTCTAGGTTCATTCAAGTTGCCCATAAATGTGTTGACCAGGACAGGGCCAGCTGTGAAACTGGGAAGCATGTTGCTGCCCTCCAACATCAGCTAATTAACTGGCACTGATTGCTCTCCATGGCCAACAGTGACTATGTCTAACTCATAGTGCCATTGCAGACTTCATAGTTTCCACAAGCAACTCTGGAGAACTTGCTCAACTATATGCACTGCCTCGCCTGTGGTTAGCCAATCTAGCAGCATCTCAAAGAAGAGCATGATCATGGTTTAGAAGATCCCCATCTGTTATGGGCTAGATTGTGTCCCCCAGCCCTGAATTCATTATGTTGACATTCTAACCCCTAGTCTTTCAGAATGTGGCTGTATTTGCATATAGGATCTTTAAAGAGGTGGTTAAAATGAGGTCTATAGAGTGGCCCTGATCCAATATAACTGGTGTCCTTATAAGAAGAGATTAGGACACAGACAAGTACAGAAGGAAAGCTGCTTGAGGACACAGCAAGGAGGCGGCCATCTACAAGCTAAGGAGAGGGGCCTCAAAAGAACCCAGCCCGCTGACATCTTGATCTCGGACTTCTGGTCTCCAGGATCGTGAAAACATAGATTTCTGTTGTTTTAGCCTCCCATTTTGTGGCACTTTGTTATGGCAGTCAGGCAAACTAACACACCATTCCCTCCCTCCCCTCTTCTGCCTTTACTTTCTGGCTCTGGCAGGATGAGCTGAGGCGGTACTTTCAATTGCCTGAGAAACTTAGGCATAAATGATATATTTAAAATGCCTTGGTGGTGAGGGGGCACCTGGGTGGCTCAGTCAGTTCAGTGTCTGACTTCAGCTCAGGTCATGATCTTGCAGTCCGTGAGTTCGAGCCCCGCCTCAGGCTCTGTGCTAACAGCTCAGAGCCTGGAGCCTGCTTTGGATTCTGTGTCTCCCTCTCTCTGCCCCTCCCCCACTCGCCCTCTCACCACCTCTCTCAAAAACAAACATTAAAAAGATTTTCTAAATAAATAAATACATGCATACATATATTTAAAAAAAAATGCTTCAGGGGTGTTGGCTACAGTAAAGTCCTGGGTGAAGTAGAGGATTGCCTCAAATGGAAGAATCACCACTAGGGTCACAAGGTACAGAGGAATGTTCAAGGTGTCTGCATTCATGATATTTAATCAAAGCTTACAGGAAAAGTCAATATACATCACCCTGGAGCCAAACTGCCCGGAGAACAAAAACGTCATTCACCATACAGCACAAACTCTAGCGGCCCTGTCAGCCTGTCCACTCGATACCAGAATCCCTTTCTTGCAACTCCACTGCTTCCGATGGGGCAGTGCCTCAGCCTCTCTGCCCCTGTTTTTCCTACTACTGTTTCTGCTACTGCTTTCATTCTCTATTTATAAAGTGTCGTCTTCTTGCACATTTTTGCATCTGGGCACACAATTCTCTGTGTGTCACATTCAAACCTAAGAGAGAAGAAGTGGCTGGGTCTGTTAAATGCTCCTCCTCTTGGACACTCGTACTTGTTGGTTGTGATTTTGTGCTAAACTATCTCATAGGTGCTGGCCAGCCTGAAAGTGGCTGCTCCGGTGTCAGGTGCTAGTCCCCGGTGCAGACTGCTGTGACCAGCGTGGCAATGTCACAGATAGAAAGCAAGACAGATTTCATGCAAGGAAGTGCCCTTGACAGCGTTGTTTGGGGGAGGCGCGGGCCCGGCGAGCATGCTACACCAGCAGCAGCATAGGCCTCCCCAGGAACGTGTTTGGTGTAGAACCTTGGCCCCTCCCCCAGAGCTGCTCAACCAGCATCTGCATCATAATAAGATGCCCAGGAGATTACCAACCTTCTCATTGATTGTTAGTAAATCTGGACTTTTCTGTATATCAAGTTTGCTTAAAACTGCATGCCCCTGTAGGTCAGATTGGATCCAGGCTTAGGAGTTTTAAACCTGTACTGAACCTTGGCCATACAGTCAGCTTTCAGAATGAGATGTTGAAACCCAGAGAGATGAGGTGATTTGCCTGACACCCCATCACGCTTGGATGCATTTAACGATGCACAATTTTCTATGAACGCTGGTAATATAAAAATATATTTTCTTAGGCAATTTGGCAATGCTGTGTCAGTTTCTGAGCCAGATACATTTGAGAACCGGGTCCAAACTTAAAGTGATGGGCAACTTTGCTACTAGCTACATACCTTAACTGCATTCAAAGGGATCAGTGCATTGGGGGGTTGGAGAAAAGTTACAAGGACTGTTTGCCAAAGAGAAGCATCATCATTCTTCCAGTTAGAGGGGCCAACACTTGGCAGTGCATTCTATCTGGTCTTCCTCTCTTAGGAAAGATTATTAGAGTATGTCTCATTTCTTTTTTTTTTTTTTTTTTAACTTTTATTTATTTTTGAGAGACAGAGAGAGCGCCTGCTTGTGTGCATGAGTGGGGGACAGGCAGAGAGAGAGGGAGACACAGAATCTGAAGCAGGTTCCAGGCTCTGATCTGTCAGCATAGACCCTGACAGGGCTCGAACCCATGAACCATGAGATCATGACCTGAGCCGAAATCAAGAGTGGGAAGCTTAGCCGACTGAGCTACCCAGGCACCCCAAGCCCGTCCCATTTCTAAGAAAATTCTCCCACATCTTTTACATTTCAAATTTTCATTTTGACTCACTTCACAATGCCTTTGGTCCATACAAGTTTTTAATCTAAAAATACACTATAATAATAAAAGTAACTAGTAGCAGCACTGATAACAATAATAGTAACTACAGCACTTTAGACCTAACTACCTAAAAGATCTGTGTATGTTACATTGATACTACGATTCTGAAAAAATGTACCATTACAATCCTGGGGGTTTCCCTCAGTGAATTTCCCATGTGATGAATAAATCAATCTTATGTCTTATTTTATTAATTTTTAAAATACTTTTAAAGTTTATTTACCTTGGGAGCACCTGGGTAGCTCAGTCAGTTAAGCATCTAACTCTTGATTTCAGTTCAGGTCATGATCTCACGGTCCTGGGATCGAGCCCTGTGGATCGAGCCCTCCACACTGGGTGTGGAGACTGCTTCAGATTCTCTCTCTCTCTCTCTCTCTCTCTCTCTCTCTCTCTCTCTCTCTCTCCCCCCCCATCTCTCCCCCACTCACACACTCTCTCTCTTTCCCTCTAAAAAAATAAAGTTTATTTATTTTTGAGAGAGGGAGAGCACATGCAGGGGCATAGAGAGGAAGAGACAGAATCCCAAGCAGGGTCTGCACCATCATCACAGAGCCCAAGTCAGGGTTCGATCTCACAAACCATGATATCATGACCTGAGCCGAAATCAAGAGTCGGACTTTGACTGAGCCACCCAGGTGCCCCTTGATCTTCTATTTTGAAATATTTTTCTTAGGCTTTGTAATGGTCATTGTTCATTCAGCACTTACCTGTAGAGTATCCACTTCAGAGAGCTTTTGAGGTGGTGGAACTATACACATGAGTACTCAAGAGAATTTTAGAGAGCTTGTAACAAGCACATTATGATGAGGAAAATAACGTCCACAAAACGTGGATGGCAAAGCAGAAACCGGAACCCAGGGAGAGAGTCAAAAGGCCAACCAAGCGCCCCTACTGCTGTGAGCCTGGGCTTGGGAGTTGCCTGACAGCCTGGCATTTGCTTGGGGGACCTGGCAAAATATTTACACCAGTTCACCAGTGACAGGTCTTACTTAGCTTTGGCTCTTGCTTCCTGGTGTATAGGTTTCTGCTTTGTAAGTTGGATACACTTCAGTTCTATCATTTTCCCTCAACGTGCAATAGTGCTGTTCTTGTCTCTAGATTTCTTGTGTTCACTGGTTTTTCTATGCATCCAGCATATATTTGGTGCCTACTATACACCGAGCTGCACATTTCATAGGGCGGGAGACAGGGGGTTCCAGAACGAAGAGCGCATATGCCCTGCCTCTACAAGCTCCCTGTGTCATAAGTGAGACATACAGGAGGCTGGTGATTAGAACACAATGCAGCAAAGACGGAGGATGAGCTAAGTGCTATGGGAGATTTTCAGCTATTGTTTGCATCAACCTCTGCCTTTTACTTTCTGCCTTTTCTTTCAGTTTCTTTTTCTTTTTGAAAAAGAATAGATATCAGGTAGCTTAAGGATAGGGGCACTTTGTTTTATTTTATTACCACATGCCCATTGTGCCCCAAACACCATGATGGGCACACAGAAATGAACCACCAGGGGGAGACAAACCTGCAAGCAAGTAACTGTGTGGTGTGTTAAGTGCTGGGAGGGAGGATGTGCAAGGATGCACAAGCAAGGATGTGCAAGATGGGGACTTGGGACCCTTTATGCTGCGACTTGAGTCTGAGGAAGAAGGTTGTCCAAGCAAAAGGCAGAGGCGTCGTGATGTGTCTTATTCAGGGAATCCTTGGTTTAGTAAGGTGGGAACAGATGGGGTGCAAAGGACAGAATGACAGCTTTTTAAGCCAAGTTAAAGGGCTCGGGGAGTTTACCAGACTATCTTGTCGGATTCCACTGGTGGCTGCATAGGGCATTGTCCCAAGCTCCCTTGACCCATAAAGCCCTTTAAATTATAATATGCTCATGGCATCTGAGAGGTGAGGTCCCCTTGAATTAGGTGCTAGAGATCCTCAGCTTTCACATAGTCTCCACTTTTGCCCACATTTTCCCCTCCTCCATTTGTTGGCTTTGGTTTTTAATATGTGGCAGGACTAATGATAAGAGACCTCACAGTGGCCCGACCTGCCTACCGGGCACCATCTCTGAGAGGATGGCCAGTGGGTGGGTCACTGCCCTGCTGCCTGAGCCAGCAGCTGAAGGGAGCCCCTACTGAGCCCCTGCTTTGTAGGAGACTCTTTCTGGGACTCCTCCTCCTTGGCAGGATTGGTAGGGATGGGTTAAGGCTAAGGACACAGCCCCGGGTTGGGGTTGGTCCACTGAGGCCCTATTTGACTTGCGTTATGGTAACAAGTGAAAGAAGTACCCCATTCACTGCAACCTTGCTTGAGGTAAAGTCCACATTGGGTTAGAGGTCTGAAGGTTGAACGAATGTCTGGGCCCTGGGGGAACTGGGGGAGCTCAGAGCCAGTAGGAGCACCCTCCCTGGGCACTTGGCACCTAGGAAGCTTCTTAGCTGTCTGCCAGGTAGCTTGAGCCTGGGGCAGGAAAGGCCAACAGAAGCTGTAATTATCATCTTTTTTAAGCTCCTCTGGAATGGAAATTCTGGAAGTCAGCAAGAGCCAAACTGGCTGGGCAGGGCCTGGTGGTGGTTCTGACTGTTGGTGGCAGCACAGGCCACCTTTGAGTCACCGGCATGGTCCCTGGCCCTTCCCAGCAGGCTTTCTTAGGTGGATCCTCCAACTGCACAACCCTTTTCAGGAGCCAGAGCCCCCAGGTTTGCTTGTGCCATTTAAACCACGACCTGGCTAAGCCTCTTCAAATGTGTTCTGTAATAAATAGACGTCCCCCCCCACCCCGGCTTCCTAGGCACCCATCCATGTGTTCAGGAGCCTCAACAAAGCCATTCTTTCCAGGGTGTGGCTCCAACCTGGAAAGCCAGATGCATCTCCTGCCACGGCCCCCTCTTCTTCCAAGGGGCATGCTCACAAACCACACGTCAGAGACGTGTCAGAGGCCTCACCACTGCACAGCTCAGAAATGTGGGTCTGGAGGCCAGGACGATCAAGACATTTGTTCTGCACCTCAGTACATACCCGCTGGGACGCACCCCCAAGAAGGTCTTCAAGGAGAGGGTCACCGTGATGCTATAGTCAGCGCCAAAACTTCCAAACCAAAGTCTGGCTCGGTGCTTTGACATCAGGGACCCGCAGCTGCCATCTTCATATCTCCACAGGGTCTACCTCCAGGTCAGGTTCGTGCGGCATCCCATGGGTGCCCGTGTTTCTCATGACTCACCCACGTGGATAGAGGAGGGAAGCCGAGGGAGGAGAGCAGCAAGGGTGATAGGGGATAGAGTGAGGAGGGCACAGAGGCAGCTCTGCCTCCCAAGCGCTCAGAGATGAGCTGCCTGTGCCCAAGTGCAGCTTACTGTCCTCTCCCGTCTCTGCGAGTTGTCAGTGCCAGCAGAGGGATGCCTGCCCAATGGGATCACTGGATGACTCAATATGCAAGTGTCCAGGGCCCAGGATAGGGTGGTGAGTTACTTAGCAAACTAAAAGGTAAGTGAACAAACACCTCATAGATACTTCCTTCCAACCGAGGACAACCTTTGCTTCAAGAATTGCAGCTTTCATTTGACCAAGTACAACATCCATTCATGACTAAAAAAAAAAAAATCCCTCAACAAGTTAGGTTGAGAGGGAACATACCTCAGCATAATAAAGGTCATATAGGAAAACCCACAACTAGTATCATTCTCGGGAAAAACTGAGAGCTTTTCCTCTATAGTCAAGAAGAAGACAGGAGGTCCACTCTCACCATTTTTACTCAACAGAGGACTGGAAGTTCTAGCCACAGCAATCAGAGAGCAAAAAGAAATAAAAAGCATCCAAATCAGCAAGGAGGAAGTAAAACTGTCACTATTTGCAGATGACATGATATAACATAGAAAACCTAAAAGACTCCAGCAAATAACTGCTAGAATGGATAAACGAATTCAGTAAAGTCACAGGATACAAAAATCAACATGCAGAAATCTGTCGCATCTCTATACACCAATAATGAAGTGGCAGAAAGAGAAATTCTGGAATCAATCCCACTTACAACTGCACCAAAACCAGTAAGAAAGATACCTAGGAATAAACCTACCCAAAGAGGTGAAACACCTGTAGTTTGAAAACTATAAAACACTGAAGAAAGAAATTGAAGACAACACAAAGAAAGGGAAAGACATTCCATGCTCACAGATTGGAAGAACAAACATTTTTTGATGTCTATAGTGCCTAAAGCAATCTACACATTTAATGCAATCCCTATCAAAACACCACCAGCATTTTTCACAGAGCTGGAACACACAATCCTAAAATTTGTATGAAACCACATAAGACCCCAAATAGCCAAAGCAGCCTTGAAAAAGAAAAGCAAAGCTGGAGGCATCATAATTCCGGACTTCAAGAATTATTACAAAGCTGTAATGATGAAGACAGTATGGTACTGGCACAAAAACAGACACATAGATCAATGGAACAGAATAGAAAACCCAGAAATGGACTCATAACTCTATAGTCAATTACTCTTTGACAAAGCAAGAAAGAATATCCAATGGGAAAAAGATTGTCTCTTCAACAAATGGTGTTGGGAGAAATGGACAGCAACATGCAAAAGAATAAAACTTTCTTATGCCACACACAAAAATAAATTCAAAATGGATTAAAGACCTAAGTGTGAGGCCTGAAACCATCAAAATCCTAGAGGAGAACACAGGCAGTAACTTCTTTGACATTGGCTATAACAACTTCTTTCTAGATATGTCTCCTGAGGCGAGGAAAACAAAAGCAAAAATAAACTATTGGGGGCAACCTGGCTGGCTCAGTGGGTAGAGCATGCGACTCTTGATCTCAGAGTTGTGAGTTCAAGTCCCACATTGGGTGTGGAGCCTACTTAAAAAAAAAAATAAGAAGAAAATAAACTATTGGAACTATGTAAAAAATAAAAAGCTTCTGCACAATGAGGGAAGCAATCAACAAAACTAAAAAGCAACCTAAAAAAAAAACAAACTAAAAGGCAGCCTATGGAATACGAGAAGATATTTGCAGGTATCGTCTAACCCAATAGAGGGTTAGTATCCAAAATATATAAAGAACCTCTCAAACTCAACACCCAAAAAATGAATAATCCAACTAACTAAATCATGGGCAGAAGACATGAATAGACATTTTTCTAAAGAAGATATACAGATGACCAACAGACACATGAAAAAATGCTCATCATTACTTATCAGGGAAATGCAGAACAAAACTGCAGTGAGATATCACCTTACACCTGTCAGAATGGCTAAAATCAACAACCCAAGAAACGGCAGCTGTTGGCAAGTGTGTGGTGAAAGGGGAGCCCTCTTGCACTGTTGGTGGGAATGCAAACTGGTGCAGCCACTGTGGAAGACAGTATGGAGGTTCCCCAAAAAATTAAAAATAGAACTACCCTACAATCCAGCAATTGAACTACTGGGTATTTACCCAAAGAATACAGAAATACTAATTCAAAGGGATACATGCACCCCAATGTCTAGAGCACATTATCTATAATAGTCAAATTATGGAAACAGCCCATAGGTCCATCAATTGATGAACATTTAAAGAAGAGTGCTGTGTATATATATATTGGAATATTACTGAATCATTAAAAAGATGAAATCTTGCCATTTGCAACAGCATGGATGGAGCTAGAGAGTATTATGCTAAGTGAAATAAGTCAGAGAAAGACAAATACCAATATAATTTCACTTATATGTGGCATTTAAGAAACAAAACAAGCAAAGGGGGAAAAAAGAGGCAAACCAAGAAACAGACTCTTAACTGATGGTTACCACAGGGGAGGTGGGTGGGGGGATGAGTTACATAGGTGACGGGGATTAAGGAATGCACTTGTCATGATACAGGCCGAGTGACGTAGAGAAGTGTTGAATGAATCACTGTATTTTGCCCTGAAACTAATATTATGCTGTATGTTAACTAACTGGAATTTAAATAAAAACTTAAAAAAAAAAAAAGACTTGCAGCTTTAGGGAAGTTTGATGGAAAAGAATTGTGAAATCTTCCCTGGCAGGAAGTATGGAGTTTGGAAATCTGTCTTATGAGGCCAATCAGTGAGTCTGCGCAGGAAAGAACAGAACGTGGGGGTTTGCTGCCCCTGCACTGCCCCTCTGCAAGCTCACTCATGTCCACTGCCAAACCTCTTCAGGGTCTAAATAAACAAGATCGAATGCAATATATGAAGCAGAACCACGGGAGTGTCTTTTCATCCTGGATTGAACAATTTCAAACTTTCATCTGATGTTTTTTTCAGGGAAGTAGAAGGGGAAAGTCTTAACTCTTAATAAGAAAACAGATCTCGGCGTCTTTTGTAGAGCCCAGGGCTCCCGGTACCGGACCTCGAGCCTTTGAGCTCTGAGAGTTTATTGTAAACATCAGTATGGCCAAAACCCACAACTGAGTGCTGTAACTGGGAAGTGGGTGGATGGGTGAGTTGTTTTTTTGTTTTTTGTTTTTTTTGTTTTTTGTTTTTAATTCAGCAAATACTGTGGCTTCCCTCTGTATCTTTACTTCTCATGGGTTCTGAATTTGCCAAGCTGGTCAGTCTCTTTTATGGGTAAATATGTGCCCATTTTATTAAAACAAAAGCCTCTTAAAATGCAGATGGTATGCTTCCTGCTTGCTAGCCCTCACAGATTCCTTGTTGCAACCGAAGCGGGCGTGTTACTTTGATAGTGGTATGAAATAACCTTAACTTTGCCTGGGGATATTTATAACAAAACATGCAGAATTATTGCACCATAAAGCCTGCTTCACTGATTCTTGCTGATTAAAAACTTTTTTTTTTAAGGCTAATGTAATAAAAACCAAAAAGACCCAACAGCTGGAGATCTGAAGACAGCCCAACTGGAGCCACACAGGCTCCCCCTCTGCCCTTGGATTCAAGCCCTGCGCCTGGAGAAGCCAGACCAGCTCCACAGGCCCCTTCCCGGTGCTTCATGCATCACCTACCTTCCCGCCCCAAGCTGAGGCAAGAATGAATGGCCTGGGAGGGATGGGCTTGTCTTTCTGCCATGCTGGAGGTCAGTGCCAAGTTTTGCTTCAGAAAAAACTGAGGCAGAGCCATCCTGGTATTAGGTGAGGCCAACGTATTCCACCCTGTCCCCTGGAAGACAGGCCAAACAGGACGGAGGCATTTTTAATTGATGCTAGGACCATGTAAGGATAAGAAGTTGACAGGAACTGACATAACTCTGTATTCTTCCTTCCAAGGTGCCCATTTACCAGGCACATCCTCAAGGGCACTGTGAAATCGGGCCCAGTGGGTTTTTACCTCTTGGCTGTTGGCCAAAATCAAACTGGTTTCATCAGGCCCTGAGAGTAGACACAATAAGTATTAATTGGTGTTTTTGGTGTTAATCCTCATTTTCTTTGGGTGCTATGATGAGCTTTGCCATGAGCCTCTCCCACTCGGTGCCTTCTTTGTCTTGGGGGCCCTAAGCAGTACCGCCACACCCTGTTCTCTTTTCTCACTTCACCCTGTCCTTCTCTAACCCCTCCCCTGGCACACACACACATTCACACATACATAATCCTCAATCCAACACGGTCAGATGTCCCTGCATCTAGCTCAGGTGGAAAACTTGTTTTACAACGAAGAAAACACATTTTATTGAGAAGTGGCGAAGAATATTGCTACACATTCTTCCCAAGGCCTGCCTGACTCAAGACTTGGGCTGAGTAGGGACTGATATCCTATAGAGGCACATCTAGCTACATCACTCACCCATCCAGAGTGATTCTTACCAGCTGTTGTTCATTAGATTGAAGAGAATAAAAAGTCTAATGATTCAGGAAACACTCATGTACCCAACACCTACTTAAAATGAAAGATCACAGGACACCTGGGTGGCTCAGTCGGTTAAACATCTGACTCAGCTTTGGCTCAGGTCATGATCTCACGGTTCTGTGAGTTCAAGCCCCGCATCAGGCTTCGCACTGACGGTATGGAGCCTGTGTGGGATTCTCTCTCTGCCTCTCTCTCTCAAAATAAATAAATAGACTTAAAATAAAATAAAATAAATACAATAAAAGGTCATTGCTCTTACCTTTGAGCTCTCTTGTGTGCCCTTCTTGTTCCATCTCCTCTCTCCTCTTAGACGTAATTAATCATCCTGAGTTGTGTGTTCACCATTTCCTTGGGTTTCTATATATTTTCACATATACTGATATTTCTAACTAGAAGAGTCAGTTTGTATGTTTCTGGACTTTACATGATGGAATAATAGTCTTCTACATTTTGGCTCAGGAGCCAACATCAGGCTCCTGAGAAGGATCATTGTGGCTGCTGCTGGGATTCATTCAGTTTCTCTCCTGCATGGAGTCCCATTGTGTGGAGATACTGATTCTGATGGCCATTTACCTGGTTTTCAGATTTTTACTCTTACAGACTTCTCTGCTATGCTATGTACATCCTAGAAATGTCTCCTTACCCAAGCAAGACTTTCTCTGGAAGTGAAATTACTGACTTCCAGGATATGTACATTTTCAGTTTTCCAAAGTGGCTAGGTCAGTTTCCAGTCTACCCCAGAGTGTAAATGAGTATCATTCATTTGTTTCCTTCCAACACTTGATTCTGTTTTAAATGTTTGCCAGTCTGATGGGCAGGAAGTGATCGCTGGCTGTGGTTTTGAGTTGAATTCTGTTGTTTAATGAAGATGGGTATCTTTTAATATGCAAATTAGCCATTGTGCCACATGTCTTCAAATATTTTGCCTCTTTTTCTTAAAGGATTTATAGGTGTTCTTTATATATTTTGGATATCAATCTTTAAGCAATTATGTATGTTGCAAATATATACTCCCACTTTTGACTTATTATTTCCACTCTATGGTGTCTTTTGATGAACGGAAGTTGTTAATTTTAACTGTTCAATTCTTAAATATTTCCCTTTAGAAATTGTATAATTGTGGGGCGCCTGGGTGGCTCAGTCAGTTAAGTGTCTGACTTCGGCTCAGGTCATGATCTCCCAGCTTGTGAGTTCGAGCCCCACGTCAGGCTCTGCGCTG
Organism: Lynx rufus; assembly: GCF_022079265.1. Lineage (NCBI taxonomy): Eukaryota > Metazoa > Chordata > Mammalia > Carnivora > Felidae > Lynx > Lynx rufus. Next base: position 14,989,553 of record NW_025814837.1, on the reverse strand, counting down.
ACAGCTCGGAGCCTCGAGCCTGCTCTGGATTCTGTGTCTCCCTCTCTCTCTGCCCCTCCCCTGCTTGCACTCTGTCTCTCTCAAAAATAAATGAAAACGTTAGAAAAAAATTTTTTAAAAAACGTATAATTGTGTCTCGTTTTAGAATCCTTCTCTACTACATACAAGTTCATAAAGAGAGTCTTCTATCTCGTCTTCTGAAAGTTTTAGTTTTATCTTCATACTTAGCTCTAAAGCCCACCTGAAATTGATTTTTTTTTTTGAAATTGGTTTTTTTAAATGGTGTGAGTTGAATAGTTCAATTTTCATTTTTCCCTTATATGGATAAACTGTTGTTCTACAAATCTATTGAATAATTCATCCATTCCCATTGATCTGTAATGCTGCCAATTTCATATATATGTATTGGTTTCTATGAGGCTCTCAATTCTGTTGGTCAATTTGCCTGCTCCATTCCTTCACTGTTTTATTTACTATGGCTCAAGTAAATATTGATACTTTTTGATGCAAATTCTGCACCCCTCCCTGCTGGTCTCCTTCAAGAGTGTCTTGGCTACCAAGCTGTTCTGGTCCCCTTGCACTTCCTTATAAATTTTAGAACCAGCTTGTCAAGTTCCACGAAAACTCTGTTGGTATGTTGACTAGGATTAAATGGAATCTGTAGATAAATTTGGGAAAAGTTGGTATCTTTACTGATTACAAATTTTTGACACTACTTTAAAGTGTATTTTTCAATATTTATTTATTTATTTTGAGAGAGAGTACACATGAGCATAAGTTGGGGAGGAGCAGAGAGAGAGAATCCCAGGCACATTCTGGGAATCATGACCTCACCCAAAACCTAGACGCCCCTTAAGTTGTATTTTTAAAACAGAGTTTCCAGCGTTTGTTTTTGTCAGATGAAAATGCAACTGAACTTAGTTTATTAACTTTATATCCAGCACCTTACTAAAATCCCATCAATACTAATACTACTTTCTATAGATTTTTTAGGATTTTTTTTAAAATAATTTTTTAAATATTTATTTTTGAGAGAAAGAGAGAGAGAGAGAGACAGAGCATGAGCAGGGGAGGGGCAGAGAGCGAGGGAGACACAGAATCCAGAGCAGGCTCCAGGCTCCAAGCTGTCAGCGCAGAGCTTGACATGGGGCTCGAACTCACGAACTGTGAGATCATGACCTGAGCGAAAGTCAGACACTTAACTGACTGAGCCACCCAGGCGCTCCTTTAGGGTTGTTTTTGAAGATAATTGTATCATTTGCAAATAATAACAGCTTTATTTTTTCTTTTGCAATCTTTGCACTTCCTTCCTTCCTTCCTTCTCTCTTTCTCTCTCTGTCTCTTTCTTTCCTTCCCTGCACTGTTGGCTTAAATCTCAAGTCCAAAATGGATTAGAACTGGAGCACCTGTGTGGCTGAGTCAGTTAAGCAACCGACTTCAGTTTGGCTCAGGACATGATCTCACGGCTCATGAGATGGAGCCCCACATCGGGCTGTATGCTGACAGCATGGAGCCTGCTTGGGATTCTGTCCTTCTCTCTCTTCTTTGCCCCTCCCCCTGCTTGCTCGCGCTCTCTCTCTCTCTCTCTCTCTCTCTCAAAACAAAACAAAACAAAAAACAAAGCGACAAAACACTTTAATAAAAAAATGAATTAGAATAGTGAGAGTGGACACATTCACCTTATACCTGGTATTAAAGGGAATACATTATGTTTCACCATTAATGATGAGGTCTATAGAATGATATATAGGCTGAGGAAGTTCCTTTATATCCTGAGATTGTTATGAGTTTTTTGTTTTGTTTTGAAATCATGCATGCATGTAATATTTTAACAGCTAATTTTTTTCTGCTTTAATTGAGAGGATAACATGACTTTTCTCCTTTAATCTGTTAATCGAGTAAATTACATGAATTGATTTTCTAATGTTTACGACCAACTAGGTCATGATGATTTTAAACAACACTCAAGTTTGTTAGTGTTCTAGTTATCTCTTGTTGTATAACAAACTAGCCTCACAACTTAGTTTTTGAAAACAACATCTCTTTTATCTCAATTTTGCAAACCAGGAATTTGGACAGAACTCAGCTCAGGGCTTTTTCTGCTCCACAGGGACTCCTGGAGGTCATTTGGTGGAATTACGCTGGCAAATGAGCTGGTCTTGTAGGTTCGAGACAGCCTCATGCATGTGTCTGGCACCTTGATAGACATGGCTGAAAACTGGGTTCTCCTGAGATTGTCTATAGCGGTGCCTTCTTGTTTTCTCTCCAGCTGGCATTCTCAAGGCAGTCTTCTTATTTGCAGCTCCGGGCTCCTAGAGTGTTCTGAGAGTCTATGGAAGAACCTATACACTTCTTCTTATTACCCTAGGAAGTCATGCAGTCATACTTCTACCACATTCTATTTTATTCCAAGAAACACTTTTCTATAACTGCCTAGATTCAAGGGGGAAGGAATTGGACTCTACCTCTCAGTGGGAGAAGTAGCAAAGAATGTGCAGTCAACTTTCATCTGCCATGTGTTAGCTAGTAGTTTATGATTTCTATATCTATATTTCCTAAGTGAGATCGAAACTTTCCTTTCTGTGCTTCTCTGGTTTTGATACCAAAGATAAGCTAGCTTCATTTAAAATGGGTTGCTGTGTCTTACCTACTTTTCTCTATTTTAAAATAATTTAAGACTTAGTTTCATTTCTTGAATGTTGGTAGAACTTGCTGGTAAAACCATTGAGCCTGGTATTTTCATTGTAGAAAGATTTTAAACTGTTGCTTCTATTTGTTTAATGATAGGGACTATTTGAATGTTCTATTTTTTCTTGAGTCAGTAATAGAAAGTTATATTTGTCTGGTAATTTGCCCATTTCATCTACATTTTAAAACTTATTGGCAAAAGGTTGTTTATAGTAAGCTCTTAAATCTTTGTAATGTCAGTAGCATCTGTGATTATGTCTCATTTTTCATTTCTGATATTGTTATTTTTATCTTCTCCTTTACTTAATTGACCTTACCAGCAATTTATCAATTTTATTAATTTTGCCAAAGAAACAACTTCTGGCTGTGTTGATTATATTTTACTTTTGTCCTCTATATCAGTAATTTCTTCTCTTTCTTTTATCTTTTTTTGGGTTAATTCTATTTTTTTTTCTATCTTAAGTTGTATCCTAAGCTCATTATTTCTATTATAAGTTATATACGTTAGCTTCTTTGAGCCTTATGGTTATAAGAACATTTTAAAATTTCTAATCATTAGGAAATTATCCTTTTGTTATTGATTGCTGCTTTAACTGTAGTGTAGTCAGAGAATGTAGTCTGTCTGATGCTGGTACTGTAATATCTGTTGAATTGAGACTTCTTTTGGCTCAGTGTTTTGTTGCTGAGAACAATTTATATTTTATAGTTGTTGGGTACAGTTTTCTCAAAATATATCTTAGACCAATCTTATGCTGTTGAATCTATATTCTTACTTTTTTGTATTTGGGTCTTCTTGATATTTCATTTACTAGGACAAACATAATAAATTCTCCCACCATAAGAATTTATTTATTTATTTATTTATTTATTTATTTATTTACCTTTGTAATTGTGTATATTTTTGCTCTATATGTGTAGAGGCTATATTATTGCTAACTATGTTAAAACTGCTATATTTTCTCAGTGAACTCAAACTTTATTTATCATATGATAGTTTTATTTATTTCTAGTGATGCTTCTTGCCTTACAGTCTATTTTCTGCTATAAATTTAGGGACATCAGCTTCTTTCATTAGGATTTTCCTGGAGTATCATTTTCAGTTCCTTTTACTTTCAACCTTTTATGTTCCTAAGTTTTAAATCTGTTACCTGTACATAGCATATAGATGGATTTTTTTTAACTGAAACTTTCTCAATTTATATTGATTATAATTACTGATATATTTGTCATTTTATTAAACGCTTTCTATTTATCTTAACTTCTCTGTTTCTTTTTCTCTCCTTTCTTGCATTCTTTTATTTTTCTAACATTTGTTTTCTTATTTTACCTTACCACCACAGAAAATTTTAAACACATATAAAAATGAAGAAATCACCTTTCAGCTTCACCAAAGATCAAAACATTTTATCTGCTCTCTATACCCTCCCACAACCCAACACTGGATTGTTTTTGTTTGTTTTGTTTTTTTTTTAAATGTTTGTTTATTTATTTATTTATTTATTTATTTATTTTTTTTTTTTTTTGAGAGGAGACAAGAGCACAAGCAGGGGAGGGACAGAGAGAGAGAGGGAGACACAGAATCCAAAGCAGGCTCCAGGCTCCAAGCTGTCAGCACAGAGCCCAACACGGGGCTCAAACCCATGAACCATGAGATATGACCTGAGCCAAAGTCGGACACTCAACTGACTGAGCCACCAGGCGCCCCTGGATTGTTTTTAAGCAAAACCAAGCCATCATATAATTTCATTCACAAAATCTTCAGTGTGTGTCTATAATATTTAAGAGGTCTTTTGTAAAACAAAAGCACATTACCATGATTACATCTTTTAAAAATAGTAATTGTTTCATATCATTAAATATCTGACTCTTGATTTCAGCTCAGGTCGTGGAATCAAGCCCTGCATTGGGCTCCACAGTGAGTGTGGAGCCTGCTTAAGGTTCTCTCTCTCTCCCTCTCTCCCACCCCCTAGTCATGCTCACTCATGTGCTCTCTCTCTCTCTCTCTCTAAAATAAACATTGAGGGGCGCCTGGGTGGCGCAGTCGGTTAAGCATCCGACTTCAGCCAGGTCACGATCTCGCGGTCCGTGAGTTCGAGCCCCGCGTCGGGCTCTGGGCTGATGGCTCAGAGCCTGGAGCCTGTTTCCGATTCTGTGTCTCCCTCTCTCTCTGCCCCTCCCCCGTTCATGCTCTGTCTCTCTCTGTCGCAAAAATAAATAAACGTTGAAAAAAAAAATTAAAAAAAAAAAAAGAAAAAGTGACATATTTGCATTAAAAAAATAAATAAATAAAATAAAATAAACATTGAAAAAATTTAATAAACAAACTATAATAAAATTAAATAAACAATGCCTTATATGTAAATAAATATACATATTTATATATAAAATTTCCACAGGAGGACAGGCCAGGATACTTTTTTCATCATGCTTCCAGGTACAAAATTCCTCTCAACAGTTACTTTTCTGATCCCTATTTCCAGAGTGCTAATTTTTGTTAGATAAAATTTTGCAAGTTTCTAACATCAACAGAGCAAGCCCATCTGGTTTCTTTGCAGTTTCTGTCTCTATCTCTTTCAGATTCACATTTCCCTCTTGACCTTGAACCCTGATTTTCAGGGTTCTTTCAGAGGCTCTTCTGCTTGTCCACTTTACATAGTACAGTGAGCCCATCAGGTATGAGGTCTTGTACTCTGTTGTCTCTACTTCACAGTACCTCTTTATCCAACTTCTTCTTCCTGTGCATTCTTCCCTGAAGTACCACTTGCAGAACTATCCCTCCTTTTCAAGGTCAACTCCTCTGTCCTTGCCCCTGAATTCCTCCTTTTCCACATTCTTCCACTGCATCTTTTGCCAGTCATATTGTTGCTAATCTTCCAAGGCTGAGGATAGTACTGCCTCTTCTGTGATGTCTTTGTAGATGTCCCTTCCCACTTAGTCCCACATTTCCTCTCTGACCCCGATAGCACTTTATTGTCAACATGAACACAGGGCTTACACTGCCATGCAATATTACAATTTGCATAACTCATTTCTCCTACTAAGTTGTGAGCTACTTAGAGAAGACACTGGTTTTTGTTTTCTCCTTCTATTTCTTACTGTGCTGAGCACAATATTTTGCATATAGTGGCTCACTGCAAATACTGTTGGATTAACAATTGAATCCCTTCTTGCCTTCCCTAGAAATCAGCTTTTTCGGTGATCCCTTTCCCATACTCAATGTCTATCTTCATCTTTCCCTTCTATGGTCAGACACACTCGAGTATTTGACAGTGAAGGGAAAGGAAAATATCTTTACTTGGTCCTGCTGTTCCCTTTTTTATCTTTTCCCTTCTAAATATCTTAAACATATGGTCTATGACTTCTGTCTTCTCTCTTTGCCCTGAGTCTTTCTCTAGCCATCTGTAGTCTGACCTCCACCCTCACCACTCTATTGAGATTACACTCTTAAAAATGAAAGCTTCCCTTCTATTGCCACGACCTCTCCTCCGCTTTTTGTACATGCATCTGAGCACTCCTGCTGGGAAAGTGTTCTCTGCCCCAGGTTACCCAGCAGTGCCTGTTCCTTCTGCCCCCTGACTGCTCTTCTTTCCTGCCCACCCCTTCATCCAGACCTGTTCTCAGCTCACAGCATTTCCTCTCTGTTCGGGGGAATCCCACTGCCTTTATGACTAGTTTTTGTTAATGTGGCTGCTTTTCACATCTTGATTCTCTGTCCTTAATATCTTTAAAATCTAAAATCTCACATCCCTGAATTCCTCCCAGACGTTTTCATTTAGCATCCCTATGCTCCAAATGGCTGTCTTTCCTAATTTTTTTTTTCTTGCATTCACCTCTTCCATCACTTTTTGGGTCATTTAGGCTCAAAAATCTTTTTAGTTTGGTCCCTCCCACTTTCTTATTCCTCTTTCCCTCCCCTCCCATCAACTTGGTTCAACCTTCCCAATACCTCTTTCCTTTCCAGTTGCCTCTCCTCTGGTTTAGGACCTCATCCTCTGGATTGGTATGTCAGGCTCCCTGCTGATGCCTCTGCTGTCAGTCTCTTTCCTTTCTCAGCCATCGTGTACATCATCACCTAGTATTCCAAAAATTCCCCCAGGTTACGATGGAGGTCTATAGAAAGAGTAGTATGAATTTGTTTGTGGGTTTTTTTTTTAAGATTTTATTTTTAAGTAATCTCTACACTCAGTGTGAGGCTCGAATTCACAACCCCAAGATCAAGAGTCTCATGCTCCACCCACTGGGCCAGCCAGGTGCCCCCAAAAGAGTAGTATGGGTTTGGGGCACCTGGGTGGCTCAGTTGGTTAAGTGTCCCACTCTTGATTTTGGCTCAAGTCATGATCTCATGGTTCCTGAAATTAAGCTCCACGCCAGGCTCTGCTCTAACAGTGCAGAGCCTGCTTGGGATTCTCTCTCCCCTCTCCGGCCCTTCCTCCTTCTCTCTCTCTCTCTTCCCTCCCCCCCCCACAAATAAATAAATAAAATTAAAAAAAAAAAAGGCCCAGCACTGAGAGGGCGTTTTCCTTAAAGAAAAAAAAAAGTACTATGGGTTTTAGAATCAGACAAACCCAGGATTAGAATCCTAAGTCCACTATTTACTGGCTGGAATGTCAGTTCCTCAATTTCTGTGAGAGTAATATCACTCATCACTTTGGGTTTTAGTGATTATTAAGTGAGATGATATGATAAAGTTACATTTCCATATTAAAAAAATTCAACAGAGAAATAAGCAGTTTCAGAACAGTTAAGTACTTTTCCCAAGATCGTGGTCTATAAAGCAGAGCACAGTCTATAAAGAGATTTTTCACACATCTCAAGGTCAAGGTGAATATAAGCCATTGATTGGTCTATATTAATCAATGAGTCCACATCCGTAGTAACTGGAAACAAATTCTAGATTAACCTGGTTCTTCAGGATCCAAGAGAAGACATTGGCTTTGACAGGGCTGGAGCGAGTCCAGGTTGATATCAGAGTTGAGACCAGAAATGGAAGACAAGGCTGAGTGGGATTAGTGTGGAGGCCGATGCATGTGGATGCTGGGATGGAGACACGGTGAGGTGAGAGAAGGTCATGTCCGAAGAACCCCTGCCCAGCGTGACCTTTGCTGGAAAATGAGAAAGGTCATTGTGTATTTTTATGGTGTTGAGTAAATTTAATCCTTTTCTGCCAAGGGCAAGTCACTCTTCATAGGGGTCTTGGGGATTTGGCCAATTGTGAGAATGTCTGTGGTAATATTAAAGCTTATTTTATGAGGCCTGTGGCCATTTTATGAGGTTGGTGGCCATTCCTTTCAAACCATAAATTTTATCCTTTAAAACAATGAGAAGGACTGCTTTGAAAATGCCATTTGATGGTGGAAAGTGCAGTCCTAGAAAACACCAAAACAAAGCGCAGATCCTCACTTCTGCCTCAGTCCTGGTTGTGGGCTGGGGTCAGGCATCTGGCACCATGTGAGGGCCTGGAGCCTCCCATGTGGGCGCTTCTCTGGGAAGTAGTGCTGTGGTGGAGGAACAGAAGGAGGGAGAGGAAGGGGAAGGGGACTGCACCTCCGCCCACAAACGCCCCCTTCGCCTGGCTGCTCTGGGTGGTGCATCTTGCTCCTTCCTCACGGCAAGAGGGCGGCCTTGACTTGCTTGCCCTCTCCCTGAGCCAAGGAGCTGTGTCTTCCCCCTCTGCCTCATGCCCCTAGATCCATGGCTTGAAGGAACTATTCCTTTAGAACTCCCGAAATTAAAGCATTTTGCGGTGAATTCTGTTTGGGAAGTGCTGCATGTTATTTTCCCCTTCTGGAGATTCACAGTGAACCTCGACAGTAGTAATTAAGACGATTTTTTTAGCTAATGGCCCTCAGAGCCAGGTTTACGGGGCTTGAGTTGATCCCAGGGCCTAAGTCATGCCCTGCAACAGTGGGGCTTAGGATGTTACAGAAACTCTCACACCTCCAGAGACTTCCACCGTTTCCATTATTTTTTTGGCAGCAGCTTGCTAGCCACTGGTCAGAGCACACGGGGAAGGGGGAACGGAGTCTCACCTTCCAGCCTGCGCAGGACCAACAGGTCCTTACATAACAATTTAAATAATTTCTCCGTTCGTTCTTCTCTCCAGGAGAAGGGGGGGAAATGCGCTTGTGTGTGCTAATAGATATTCCGTTGCTAGTTTAAACATGTAAAGTATGGATTAGGGATGTGAAAACTTGAAGCCATGTTTTTGAGAGCAGCTTGTATCGTTATGGCAACTAAAGACATTTGCCGGTTTACAGCAGGCATGGAGTAGTGGGGGGAGGGGGGTGTAGATAAACTCAGAAGAATTCCCGTCTATGACTAGAGGCCAAAGCGCACGGATAAAATCTAGGGCAGTGGGTTCACAAGGAAAATGGGCTACTGGGCAGGCATTCCATAGCAGTTATAGGGGGGACAGGTGAAGACAGTAATTTTATGAAAAATCAGCCTACCGCCCAGACTGCTTCTAACCATTTGACTGCTATGAACCCTCTAGGTTGAGGATGTTTGCTTTAGGGAACCGGGCAGAAATCATGACACTTAGACCACATTTATGAGACTCTCACTCTGTGCTTCATGTCCATCTTCCCATTTCATACTTACGGCCCTGCTGTGACTCCTGGCAACGGACTACTCTTCTACCCACTTTATAGATGAGAGAAGTCAGGTGTCGTGGGGCTAAGTTACACCCTCCGTGAGGCTAAGGAGGAAGCACAAGGCTCCCGCTCTCTGCGTGCCTTTGCTTCCGGATACAGTGTGGAGTCTGCAGGGGACACTTCCTCACATTCCAGGAAGGAATTGAAACACTAGAGAAATAAGAGCTTCAGAAATCACCTCAATGCAAGGCTGCTGCCTTCTGCGCTGCCCACCTGGAGGGGGCCTGGCTCGCTTATCAGTGGGGCTGCAACACGCAGAGCTGCTCCCTGCAGGGCTTCCAGGGGGAGAAGGGGACTCCGTCAAGGTCTTGGCCCTCCTGTGGCTGTGGAGTCTGACCCTGAATCCTGATGGAACGCTGCAGACCCCCTGGGGCCACATGGAGCTGGACAAGCCCAGAGCAAAGAGCAAAGGGGAGGTGGGAGTGCTCCCCAAAGGAGGGTCCTCACCTACTCTTTTAAGATGCGCTTTCTTTCTTGGCAACCCTGCCTTCTCCTAGAGATGTAGCGAGAGAAATTCTTAGAGAGTTTCAGAATTTGCCTGGCTTATCTGTAAACTATGTGGAGGGAGAGTTTCAAAATCCCGCTGTTTTCACAACTTAAACCTCTGTTGTCACTGTGGTTATCAAGGCAGTGCTGGCTCCTGACCCTAGCAGGGACTTAGCTGCATGCCAGCCATAGTGGGGAAAGCTCAGTAATTTCCTCGGGCCTCCACAGTAGGCCTTACTGTTGGAGAAGAGAAGTTCTGGAAAAGTTGTCTCTGAAGTAAGTTTCTATTAATAGAATAATTTGCATATTTAATGGTATATAACATTTAAAAAAACCACTGTCAATATCCCATGAAAGATTAAAACATACATTTTTATTTTATTTATTTATTTTTTAATGTTTATTTATTTTTGAGAAAGACAGAGGGAGAGAGGGACAGAGTGCAAGCAGGGGAGGGGCAGATAGAAAGGGAGACAGAATCTGAAGCGAGCTCCAGGCTCCGAGCTGTCCGCACAGAGTCCGATGTGGGGCTCGAACTTGTGAACTGCGAGATCATGACCTGAGCCGAAGTCAGATGCTTAAATGACTGAGTCACCCAGGCGCCCCTAAAATATACATTTTTAAATCCTGTATTTGAAGAAAAAGGAATATAGCAATAATACAAAGACAATACAAATATAAAGACTTTCCTGGCCAAGACTAGAAATCTCTTGGGGTTGGATTCCTCCCCGCAAACCACACCCATGGCCTAATTCCCAGGTATATGGCCCATCTGGGTTGCACAGGACCCCTGCTCAAGACCTGCACTTGGCTTAATGCTGTGTTCCTACAGTCTTCAAATTCTGAACCCTCTGTCAACAGGGGCCCCGTGTTTTCATTTCACACTGGGCACCGTGACCTATGCAGCCAGTCCTGCCTCACTGGTTCCCCATCCCTGCAGAATGAAGGTCGGGCTTGGTAAAGCTCTCGGGCCAAGCCCCAGCACCCCTTCCCACCTCTCCTCACTGGTCTCCAAGGCCTCTCAGGGTGCCTCCTCCCCTGCACAAATCCTCAGCACTCCCCAGGCAGGTTCTGGCCTCTGGCTTTGCTCCTGCAGTCCCTACCTTGGCCAGGGAGCCCCTCCTCTACCTGCACCCTCCTGGAGCCTCCCCTCCCTACCTCTGGCCTGGCTTCAGCGCTCGTCTAGGTGCAGCCTTACAGCACATGCGCCATGCTGCACCAACATTCTACATACATGTCTGTCCCCCAGCACTCAGGAAACCCTTCCAGGCGAGCACTAGGGCTGGCAGGCCATCCCCACCGCAGTGTCAGGCAGCAGGAGTCAGCTGGCATTGAAATGACTAAGGAAGCTCCGGTCTATGGGGAGCAGTCTTAGGAGACGCCACAGAGGACTTGTTCTCCAGATAAGATGGAAGCTCTTTCTGTCCTCCCCAAATATCCCTTTTTCAAACCAAGCTCATTTCCTATCTGGAAACAAATGTCAAACACTGGGGGCTCACCAATTAGTTCTGTGTGTGTGCGTGTGTGTGTGTGTGTGTGTGTGTGTGTGTGTGTGTGTGTATGAGTGTGCATAACGAGGCTACCAATGGACTTAAAACACTTTGTTTAATGTTTATTTATTTATTTTTGAGACAGAGAGAGAGAGCGAGCAGGGGAAGGGCAGAGGGAGAGGGAGAAAGAATCCCAAGCAAGTTCCATGCTGTCAGCACAGAGCCTGATGTAGGGCTTGAGCCCATAAACCCTGAGATCATGACCTGAGCAGAAACCGAGCTGGACATTTAAACGACTGAGCCACCCAGGTGCCCCTATAACACTTTGTTTAAACCTGCTTTCTTCTTTCATTTCTTCTGGCATTATTCATGTAGTGTGGTTTCTGTTTCTGTTAAAAGAAGCTGGTCTCTAGTTTCTTAGTTTAGCACATGCAGACTTTTACATGGAAGGTTCTTTCATTCAACTAACTTAGCAGCTGGGTGGCAAGGGGTAGTTGGCTCAGTGTAAGGAGAATGGGCACTGGGCCATGGGCATTACCAGGTTCTTCAGTTGTCCTGGTTTCAGGGTCAACTTCTCCACTAGGTAACGCACAGACAGGACCTGGGGCCTACAAAAATGTCTTAATTTCTTTTAAAATCTGAAGAAATAATAATAATAAACATACAACATGTAACCTATAAATCCAGTGTGGATTATATTTGTCTTCAATGCAGTCATAAAATTTCATTTTTTAAACTTTATGGGGTACCTGGGTGGCTCAGTCGGTTAAGCGTCCAACTTTGGCTCAGGTCATGATCTCACAGTTTGTGGGTTTGAGCCCCGCGTCGGGCTCCGTGCTGGCCGCTCAGAGCCTGGAGCCTGCTTCAGATTCTGTGTCTCCCTCTCACTCTCTGCCTCTCTCACACTCACACTCTGTCTCTGTGTCTCTGTCTCTCTCTCTCTCAAAAATAAACATTAAAAATATATTTTTTTATGAGGAAGGGGCCCCCAGAAGGCACGGTACAGCCCTGCATGTTTGGCATTACCTGTGTCATCGGACACCTCACAACTTCCACCCTCGCCCTCTGGTTCTATCGGCAGCAAGAAGGTAAGCCAGGCCATTTTGAAGGTTTGGTAAGAGTAGGCGGGACAAGCACTCCACGGTGCTTGTTTCCCAGGGCGGTCAGCCCTAAGGGAACACAGCCCATGATCATGGGCCGCTGTGACTCTCTTTCCTGTCAAGGGCACCGAGCTGACTCGTCGCCGAGGCCGTGACTGGGCACCACTTCTCTGGTAAACACCCTCCTGGTGAGGTGTGGAGCACACACTGCCAGCTGTCTTCCCATGGATGAATGCCCTCTGGTATCCTGGGGACCGAGGCAGCACCCAGGAATCTTTACTGGAGTAGACGCCTATCAGGAAAGCCTAATTTGTACATTTATCTTTTAAGGAAAATTTCTTTGAACTCCTGGATCTGGGGAGGAGCGAGAAACGTGTGAGGAAACAGTAAAGGTTCTCCACGCCTCTCTGATAAATTCATTGCCCCCACTGTCCTAGGGCAGCAGGAGCCTTGGGATACACACAGGTAAGTCACAGAGCTCCCATGCGGTCAGCTGCATGGAGCTGACAGTGCAGCGGGCTTAGGGGGGCGGCCTTGTGTGACTTCAGGGGGTCTGAATGAGCATGTGGTCAACCTAGACCAAGGTGCCAGCTTCAGTGCTCCTAGCTGACGGTATGCCAGATTCTGGGCAAAAGACTACAGGACTTCCCATTTTAACCTCACAACAGTCGTCTCAGGGAGATGCTGTTGCACCCATTTTACAGATGAGGAAACTGAAGGGTAGAGAGGATACCGAGAGACAAGATGAACTGTTCAATGGATAACCCTCAAGTGGCCTGGCAACAGGGTCTCTGGGACTGAGGTGGGAGGGGCCGTGCATGGTCTTTTCTCGCTCGCTGTCTCCAGATCCTGGGCACTGGCGTTCCCAGCACCTCCTTGAATAGCCTGTGTTTACGCTGAGACTTCCTAGTACCCCAGCATGATTTGTCCCTCACCCTCTAAAACTCCTTTCATGCCCAGTAGAAAGAGAGAGCTTTCCTCCACGGGAGCACAAGCATGGCCCACCGTGCTGAGAGGACGCAGCCAGCTCTGCAGGCACCAGCTGACCCTTCTCCCTGTGAGATTCATCCTGTCCCAGCAACACCCTGCAGTTGCCTATGTTCATGAGCATAACCAAGGTCAAGCAGTGTTCCCAACGTCACATAGCTAGCAAGGCAAGGGGCAGAGCCAGGACTAAACCCAGGCTGAATAATTGTAGAGCCTGTGTTCTAAACCACTGCATTCTATCTAAGTGCTCCTTTTTCATCAAAAACAGCTTTAAAAACAAAAACAAAAACAAACAAAAAAGCCTAAATAGTTCCTGCCCTGGCTTTCTCACAGGGTTCCTGGGAAGGCCAAATGAGACAATGTATACAAAAGTTCTGTGCTTCCTAGTTTAATACTCACCCCTCTTCATCTTCAAATTGCTTAGTCTTCAGTTGGTTTTGTTCTTGATTTGGGGCTCTGATGATCCTGAAAAGCAAAATTATTGACATGCACAAGGTCAAAGCCCTTTAGGTGACTACATTTCAGTAGGGTGTAGTGATAGGAAGATAGCAGGCTGATATCAGGATATCTGACTTCTAGTCTTGATAATGTCATTGTCCTTATTTTGCACCTGAACATGTGGGCACCATCCTTTCATTATTGAGTACTCTACTGTAACCAGATTCTGTGCTGGGCAATGCGGGTGCAGGAAAAAAAAGTCTCAATTTTTGCCTTCAAGAAGCACAGCCTAGTCTTTCTGGCAATGTTTAGAAAAGTGTGGTAGACCACACTTTGTCATTATTTGCTGCTTTTTCTGTGAGGGGATTGTTTTTCTCTGCCTTAATGACATTGGCTTGGGCATATGACTTACACTGGCCAATGAATGCAAGTCAAAGTGGCATACACCACATCTGAGCCAATGCATGTCTCCACCAGTTCTCTTACCTTTTCTTCTCTGCTACAAGACCAGTGTGGCCCAGAGATGGGCTACACTTTGTCCTTGGTTCTGGAATAAAAGAAAAGCTATACTTAACCCACAGAAGATGTGAATCATGAGCAAGAAATAAACCTTTTACTGTTGTGGTTGTAAGACTGAGATTTGGGGGATAGTTGTTATGCAGCTTAACTTAGCAAAAGCTGAGCGATACAAAAGGAAAGAAGTAGGCTCTGTGTTTCTGTCCCCTTGTTTGCATCAGTTTGGAGATAAGAATGGTAATCCTTGTGTCTAAATTAATAGATTTTATGTGGCTCAAAAACCTATTTTATTCATTTCTTGTCTTCAGAGCCATTGAGTCTAGGCAGCCAGGGGTCTGGGCAACCAGGACAGGCCAAATCCACAGAACAACTTTGCTGCCCCTTTGCCTCTGGCCTTGGTGTTGGGTCCTATGCTTGAATATTTCTTTATCACTGTTTCTGGCAAGTGGTTGGTTCTTTGTGTTGAAATAGCCCCAAGCTGCTTTTCTGCCCACATTTGTAGGGTAGGATCCGGGGGATATTTGTCACTCATGTTGGGTGAGGACTTTATATTGGAAATAAATTATTCCTATTATACAATCCTGAATTGGGTTCTGAAGATGCTTCTGCTTGTCTACCTTTACCCCAAGTCACCCATCAGAGTCCTTCTCTGTGGGACACCCCTGACTCCCTCTGTCTCATCTTCCTATTTCTTTTCTTTACCCGTGATTACTTTTTCTTTCTTTCCTATTTGATGAAACTGAAAGGACAGAGTCAGTTCCTTCATAGTGTAAAATCTGGAAGACAAACCAACCTTTCTAACACTAACAGTGAGAGCGTCTTACAGCCTAACCTCCACGTGTGAGGTTGTACTAAACAAGGCCCACCGTGCCTCTCTCCTTGCTTTCCTCCCTCCCACCTCCTTTCTTTCTTCTCTCCTCCCATCCCTTCTCTTCTTCTTTCATCCTTTCTTTCATTTCTTTCTTCCAGCAAATATTTATTGAGCCCCTATGATATTCCCTGTTGCTTGCACTAGGCACCGAAGAGGGTTCAGTGAATAAAACAGATCCAGATGCTTCTCCCCAAAGCTATGGGAATGATAGAAGTGGGTAGGGTGGACATCCCAACCTATTATTCTTCTATATGGAAAGCTGAAATATTGGTGTCATCTTATTATTTTTTCAGTTGTTCTGAATGTAAACCTATGGTAGAGATGAAGGAGAAAAATGATAACAGAAGGTCACTTACAGTTTCTCCTGGAAAAGCCATCTCTCTGTAGGTTTATCACAGTGAGCCTTGGCATCTTCAAAGGTTGGAGCTGCCACAGGGATAAGAGATCATTCAGCATAGTGCTCCCCAGAATTTTCACAAAGTGGCCCTGGGGCAGAGCAACATGAATCACTGTCCCTGAAAGATGCCTGGACTCTTTAGCATGAAGCCGCCAGACACATGGGAAATTTCTCTGAAATATCTTTTGTGATTTAAAAATTAATGTATTTTTTGCATGCTTTTCATAACATAGCTGTTTGTTTTAATATAAAAATTATCCTCTCAAGATCACATATTGGATGATTCCATTTATATGAAATGCCCAGAATCGGCAAATCCAGAGGCAGACAGTAGATTAGCTGTTGCCCAGGGCTGTGAGGGTTGGGGCTGTGAGAGTGATGGCTAAGGCATACAGAGTTGGTTTTGGGGGTGATGGAAAGATCTCAAATTAATTGTGTGATTGTTGTACAATCTGTGAATATATTAAAAGCCATTGAATTGTATGCTTTAAATGGGTGGATTGTATGGGATGTGAATTTTATCTCATGAATCTGTTAAAAAAAAAAAAAAAGCTGTCCCTCCCAATCTTCAAGGAAAACTGGCATTCTGGGAAGATGCAGTTGTAGCTTTTCCCCACTGCGTGAGCAGCGGCTAAATGCACCCATTTGAGAATGGAGACTCTAGTCCAACCCCATTAATATACAGACTTATAGAAACCTGAGCTGTGAGGTGACTTGCCCAAGGCCACCCACAGCAAACAGCAGAGCCAGATTTCCTGTGTCCCAGTTCAGGACAACAGGATTAGCCTCCAAACGTACTTTGCATTGAGCTTGAATTTACCTTGTTTCACTTCCTAAATCATTTACTTACCAAGTTGTTTTAGCCACACATGTTCCCTGGTCCTTGGCTTTCTTTGGCTTTCCACGTCCTGGATGTTTCCAAAACAAGAGGCTGAGTCTCTGGATACCTCATCCCGTTTTCTGCAGGGGCTGAGTGGGAGTGGCAGGAGGAGGAGGAGGGGCTCCACCCGTTCTTGCCTTGAGCCCCACTGAGCCAAAGGCCAGCTCTGACTTCAAGAGGCTGTGGGAGTAAGATCCACTATCTGTTTAATCACCAGTGGTATCTGGATGGAAGCTCAGCCAGGACACTCTCATCCTAACCTGTGCAGCATTGGGCAAGCTGTGAAAGTGAAATGCTGAGGTCAGATAGGAGGACAGATCATGTAGTAACCTGCAGCCCCGTGACCTTGCTTTCTCCAGATGACCTCATGCCGAGAAATGCACAAGTGCATCAAACGTGGCCCCTCCCGGCCAGGCTGGACCATTTCAGCGAGGGGTAGGCTCAGATGATCTCTGGTACCTTGGAGCCTCCCTTTTGTCTGGTTCTTTTTTTTCCCTTTTTTAAAATGTTTGTTTAGAGAGCATGTGCGCAAGTAGGGGAGGGACAGAGAGAGAGAAGGAGAGAGAGAATCCCTGGTGGGCTCCGTGGTGTCAATGCAGAACCTGACATGGGGCTTGACCTCACAAACCATGAAATCATGACCTGAGCTGATATCAAAAGGCAGATGCTTAAACCAGTTGAGCCAAACATGTGCCCCATATCTGTCTGGTTCTACATAGTTCTTGCCTCCATTCTTTAAATTTTTTTTTTTAACATTTACTTATTTTTTAGGGGGGGAGGGGCAGAGAGAGAGAGGAGATGCAGAATCTGAAGCAGGCTCCGGGCTCTGAGCTGTCAGCACAGAGCCGGAAGTGGGGCTCGAACTCATGAACCATGAGATCATGACCTGAGCCAAAATCAGACACTCAGTTGACTGAGCCACCCAGGCACCCCTTCTTGCCTCCATTCTTTCATGAGATCTTTACAAAGGTCCTGTGAGGTGGTCGAGGAGAGCATTAGTTACCTTTATTTTTCAGATGTGGAAACCAAGGCTTAAGAATCCAAGTTACCCAAGGTTTTTAAGCCAACAAATGGAGAGCTAGACCAGGCTGTTTCTACTAGGTTCTGAGCTGAGATTAGCAGACTGCTCATGGAGGACAGTGCAAAATTCACCCATGGCCTTAAAGAACAGTATGAGCATTAATCATCATCTGTTGCTTTTGAAGATCACCTCCAACATAGCTTTGTTTTAAATCTATGCCCAAGGCCGAAATGGAATTAAAAAGATGTGAGAGACAGCAGTCCTAAGTGTACTCAGAAGTATTTCTTAATAAGTAGCTCTCTCTCCCCTCCTCCCTTCCTTGAATGTGAGAAGTTAGGAAATGAGCAGTCATAAGCAGAGATGGCAGTGTGAGATATTTCACAGAGGGGGTGTTTAACCACCTGTCTAGGAGATGAGCAGCTCGTCCTCGAGGTGGCTTTAACAGAGAACCAGTCCTTCCACAGCCGAGTGAAGGAAATTTGGGAAGTTTGGGGTCTGGAATTCTGGGCCAAGCCATCTCACCGTCTCTGTCAGGAGAGATCCCCGCCCCTTTGATTAGGGTTCAGTTGTCTTACTATAATTCAGTTAGAGTCAAAAGATTAAAAATTATCTGCTGCTCTAGCTGCAGTATTAAAAAAATATATACTTATTTATTTTTGAGAGAAAGAGCATGCGCGGGGGAGGGACAATGAGAGAGGGAGACAGAAGATCTAAAGCGGCTCTGCACTGACAGTAGCGAGCCCAACGCGGGGCTCAAACTCACGAATCCTGAGGTCGCGGCCTGTGCCGAAGTCGGATGCTCAACCAACTGAGCCACCCAGGTGCCCCTCTAGGGCCAGTATTTCTAAAGCACTTTTTAAAACCTGCAAGATCCTTTCTTCAAATGAAATAAAATACGTAAATCTGAGAAAAGCAGAGTTAGGAAAAAGAGGCATCTTGGAGGATGAGCTACCTGGAGCTCCTTGCCTTGCCCGCAGTTCTGGCAGCTGGTTGTTACAAAATCTGGAATTCTGACGTAATCTCTTACTTCATCTGTGGGCAAACGGGACATAATAGCAGTGATCATGGTTACATTTCATTGTGCTCTCACTTTACACTCATCTTTTTATTCTCCCAACAGCCCCACAAGATACGTGTGTTATTTTCTCGGATCATCAGAACAGGAACTTGAGACTCGGGATGATTAAGCAACTTGCCTGAAGTCACTTAAAGAAATGCATGGAGGGACAAGGGACTAATGTCCAGGACTGTCTGGCTGCAAAGCCAGCCCTGGGCTAAGCCTTCAAAAACACACATTTCCCACTAGACCCATACTCTGCAGGGACAAGACCTTGATGGAAACTTGAGGTAGATTTGTTTTTCTGTCCCTCAAAGGGCACCTTTCATGATGCCTGCTTTGAACAGTGGAAGGGCCCTGACTGGTCTGTGGCTCTTGGTGTCCTAAAGGAGGGGTTGGCAGTTTATCTGTGACTGAGAAGTAAGTCAGGCCACATCCCCAAAGTCCCTGAAGCTGGAGCAGCAGGGATGCCAGGCCTCGGTCCCTGACACATAAACTGCATTGTCGCTTAGAGTGACTTCCGCCTGGAAGCTGGCACTTGGGGGGGACTTGGCAGTAGAGCAGGCTAAGCCCTTTGGGAGCATCTGATCCAAAGTCCTTACTGTACTTGGAGTGACAACAGAGGAAGAGGAGAAAGTCACGTGCCAGTGCTGACCATGCCACCTGGGAGTACAAAGTTTTCAATAATGTTCCTTGAGTATAAGTCTGTTCATTTATAAGTTACATACCTGGCTGTCAGTACTGTTCTATATTATGCATATTTAAATCTATCCCCAAATTTAAAAAATTAAAGAATGAAATAAAATATACACCTAGAAATTCTACTATTTTTCTCCTCTCCCCAGTTGGGTTGTGTTAAGGATAAATTTGGAGCACTCACTTTGGAGATCTCTGGACCAGCCTCCCTATGAGCTGGGTAATTTAGGAACCTGAGGTCGGATGTTCAGTTTTAGGTGGTTTTTTATTCTAAGCACCACCCCCCCACCCCACTGCCATAATAATATCATTACTTCATTCAGTTTTTTATTGTGGTAAAATATGCAGCACATAAAATTTACCATCTTAGCCACCTTTAATTGTACAGGTCAGTGGTATTAAGAACATTCACCTTGTTATACAGTCATCACTAGTCATCTAGAAATGGAGGCATTTCTAGAACTTTTTCATCTCCCCAAAGTGAAACTCTGCCCCCATTAAACAATGACTCCCCATTCTCCAGGCCCTGATAATCACCATTCTATGTTTTGCTTTTATGAATTTGACTACTCCAAGTCAATAATTATTTTTAAGCTCCTATGATGACTCAGGTGGTGGTTTGGCACATGAGATTCAGAGGTGAGCAAAGCAAATGAAATTCCCACCCTCCGACCTCCAATAAAGTCTGCTTTAATGAACTAAACTTACCTAACCTAGCTCTATTTTAGATTAGCATCTTTGGAGAGCCCAGGAGATGGGCTATATCCAAGCTGGTGGCCAAGTGCGGAATACAGGGCAGGTGAGATGAGAAGGGATGGGGGAGGTGAGGCTGAAATTGAGAGAGGTGTGACAGGTGACTACTGGATAAAAGGGAAATACCTTCCCACAGAATTCCTAAAGAATTGAAGGAGAGGGGTGCCTGGGTGGCGCAGTCGGTTGAGCGTCCGACTTCAGCCAGGTCACGATCTCGCGGTCCGGGAGTTCGAGCCCCGCGTCGGGCTCTGGGCTGATGGCTCAGAGCCTGGAGCCTGTTTCAGATTCTGTGTCTCCCTCTCTCTCTGCCCCTCCCCCGTTCATGCTCTGTCTCTCTCTGTCCCAAAAATAAATAAACGTTGAAAAAAAAATTAAAAAAAAAAAAAGAATTGGAGGAGAGATGGGACTTCCTGCATCACATAGGTTGAAGCCATATTTGTTTTAATTGAATGCTATAAGAGTCATCCCAAAAAGCTAGTGGGCATGCGAACATTGGGGTGTCCTCATTATCAGTAACCCGCGCGTGACTCAGGCTTCGGAGCTTGGGAGGAACAGGTGTCAGGTGTGGAGAGAAGAGAGTGGGTAGGGGCTACACCCCCCGGGGTGCAGCTTGGCTGTGTGGCTAGAAGCCTGCCCACATCTGACTGGATCCCACGCTCTGCCCCTCTGCCTGCCTTTGCCTCAGGATAAAATTATACATTTCCAATTACAGGGCTGGTCAAAAATCAATACAAAGGTGGGAGAGAACAGATCATTTTTCTTACGGAAGTAACCATTTTCATTAATTTTTCATTAGTGCTGCCTTTGTTTTGCTATCCATCACCCGCAGAGCTGCAGCCTGCGTCAGTG
This sequence comes from Lynx rufus, assembly GCF_022079265.1. NCBI lineage: Eukaryota > Metazoa > Chordata > Mammalia > Carnivora > Felidae > Lynx > Lynx rufus. Next base: position 14,968,671 of record NW_025814837.1, on the reverse strand, counting down.
AGTGTGCATGCCTCTTGGCTTCAGGAGTTACTGCTTGATAAAGCCAGCAGGTCACTGCCCAGGACTACTGCCTGCGCAGCTGGTGTAGGTGACTGTTTTGTGACCATCCTGTTGGTTGGAATGTGCTTAAAAACACCAAAACTCAATCGTAACTCTATTATGGAAATTCTCTTTGTAGCACATGTTGGGGTTTGTTGCATTTCTTTTCAGGGGTGTACATAAGTCAAGCCCTTCGTGGACTCTTGGTGCTGATTGACATGAGGGGTCTGTTTGGCTGGTGTACTTGGCTGAGGGCCAGCTGTATACCTTTGGGACCTTGGGCCTCTGCCTGAGTGCGGGCGGTTTCTTGTGTCTTGACATGTGCTTCTCTGTGCTTTTAATGCAATTATTTTATCCTAAAACTCAGTTCCCTAAGTTCAGCCTGCCCCATCTCTCTATGAAGCCTTCTCCACTCCCCATTATGGCAGAATTGCTTGGCCAGTAAACCTTATCCCCCGCCCCTCCCATTATGCTCTTCATACAAGTGCGTTGACTACTCACGTGGGTCTCCCCCTAACGTTATCTGAGAACAGGGGCAGTGGCTTTTTAGTTTTCAATTGTCAACACCTAACAGCACCTGGCCAATGGTAGGTGATTAATAAATGTCATTAAAAAACATAAAAACAAAAGACAAAGGCAACTGGAAGTCATTCCTCACTTTGTGTAAGCAAGGGTAAGACCCCTCATTAGCAGTGGGAGGTGAAGCAGGCCTGACATTACCCCCAAATGACTTATCCTATTGTAAAAGAACTAGGTGCTAATCCCAGCTCTGTGGCTAATTAGCTGTGTAACCGTGAATAAGTCATTAACACTGAGTACTTATCAATAAAGGGGGGATTCTCTTCCAGCCCTAATGTCCTTAACCCCAAGAACCTCTGCCCTTGGAAAAGAATCCTCCCTCCCATACGCTCACTCGTCAAGCTGAATGACACATGAGCTTTCTGGTGCTAATTCCCTCCACTGGCCCCTATCGCTAGGCCGCTAGGCTGCCTCTCCCTCCTTCTCACACTGAGGCTTGTCCGGAGCACTGCTTGCCACACTGGTTGTTACCAGCCTCCTCCTCAGCTTTGTGCCATCAATTCTCTCTGGACCTTTTACTGTTTTCTACAATGTGTTTATATACGACTACATTTGGGACAATCACCCTCATAGAAAACATTTTCACACCCCCGCCAAAATTCCCTCAAGTCCCTTTCTAGCCACTGGCCCCCACTCCCCCACCTCTACCCTAGAGGTAACCACTGCTTTAGTCTTGCCTGTTCTGGAACATCATATAAATGGAACTGCGTAGCAAGTATTCCTGTGGTTGCTTGACACTTGATTCCACATAACTTTCTTGAGATCCGTTCATGTTGTTGCATATGTCAGTAGTTCATTCTTTTAAATCACTGAGTAGTATTCTGTTGGTTGAATAAACCACAATTTGTTTACTGATTCTCTATTGTTGGAGGACATTTGGATCGTTTCTGGCTTTGGTCTTTTTTGTGTTTTTTGTTTGTTTCGTTTTAGTTTTGGTTTTTTTGGTCTTTTTGTGTTTTTAACTCCTTTTATATTTGCTTCACTTTAATTTCTAAATGTAATAAAATCATTTAAAAAATGTCACCTCTCACTTACTAGCTACGTGACCATGAGTGGGTTACTTAGACGCTCTGAGCTAATTTCCTTATTTGCAAAATGGGATAATGATAGTAGTTTTGCCATAAGATTGTTTTGGTTATTTTTTTCCCTTTCTAAGGTAAAATTTTTATATTTGAAGAACATCATGCTGCACATTTTCTATTTTTTTTTTTTTATGTTTATTTGAGAGAGAGAGCATAAGCAGGGGAGGGGCAGAGAGAGAGGAGGACAGAAAATTCAAAGCAGGCTCTGCACTGACAGCAGTGAGCCCAATGCAGGACTTGAACTCATGAACCACAAGGTCATGACCTGAGTAATGCTCAACCGACTGAGCCACCCAGGCGCCCCATATTGCACATTTCACACAGTCATGTAAGAAAGCAAAAATGTATCCTTCCCTCATCCTAGAAATAAAGAAGGGCGTAAAAAATTTTTTAAAAAAATCATGAAACTTGGAAGTTTAGCACCAGCATCCAAAATAAATTTTTAAAAAAGGGAAAAAAAGCATTTGCTACATATTTTAGATTTCTTTGGTTGGGGTTCTCCATATGTGGTATTAATAATTCTTCTTTCAATTCCTATTACCAAAACAGTAAAAACCAAGAAAAAAATATTTTATATATTCATATAAATATGTAGCCACATTATAATGATTAGGTTCATATATTCAATCACTTAGGATATTGCCTAGAATATAGTAAGCACTGTATAAATATTTGCTGTTATTTGTGTTATTATTGAGCTGTCTTGAGGATATGGGTGACATTCTATTCTTGGAAACACATCTGTGGTTCAGGCATTATATGAGGAGTGTAGATTTTGAACCTCATTCTCATCACTCACATCCCTTCTTATAAACATCATGTAAGCTCACTTGTAACCCTGGTGTTAATTTTATTTTTACTGAAAGAATATTAGATGATATGAAATAGATACGGTTCTCAAATATTCAAACTGAAAAAGTATTATCAACCTAACTTGCTGAGCCTCTACCCTTGGCAAATACACTATTAGGAATTTTTGAAGTAGAAAATATTCCGAATAATTCTTGGTTTATAGAGTGTAGAAAATAATAGCTATATCCAATCATTCATGTTAAGATGTGCCATTTTAATAAAGTAAAAAGTTTTTTTGGGGGGAGGGAATTGTGTATTTTCCTCTGCCATTTCCTTCTAGCTACTGGCCTGCCTCTCCTTTCCTCTGGAAGATCTTAAAGGAATCATGTGCAATCACTGTCTTTACCTCCTCGCCTCTGATTCCCTTCTGAGCTTGCTGTGGTCTGCCTCTGAATCCGAGCTCATCACAATCTCTTCCTCTCGGGGCAGCAATGGCCTTGTTATTGCCACACCTGATAAACGGGTTTCAGTCCTGTCCCTGTTTAACCTCTTTCGGGCACTGGACACTTTCATACTCCCTTTGAAACATCCCCTCCACCCCAATTTCCCGCCCCATTTGATTCCTACCCCCTGGGCCACTCATTCTGGGTCTCTACCCACATCTGAGCTGGTGGGTCTCCAGGTGCATGCCCCCCCCAACCCGCCCACCCCTATACACTCCCTGGGCTTCAGGCAATTTCTTGTCAGTCATCACTCCAAAACCACATGTGTAAGCTCAGCTCCTCCCCTGGTGTCCACTCTAACTGTCCCCATCTCTGCTCACCTAGTTGCCCACAGCCACCTCCCTGCTGTATGCTCAGCACCAAACTGTTGAGAGTCCTCTTTACATGCCCTACAAATGCAAGCTCCTTCCTGCCTCCCTTCCCTCTTTCTCTCAAGGGCTCCCCAACCATCTGGAAGCCTGAGGTAGACACTTTGGAATCATTCTTGATTCTTTTCTCTCCTTCACCACCCACATCCAACAGCTCATCAAGTTCTGCTGTTCCTACCTTGGAGATGTCTCATGAGTTCACCCCTTCTACCTCCCAACTGCTTTTATTTATCATAATAGCTCTGTAAGACAGCTGGAACAATCTCCCAATTTACCTCTTCAGTCTCTGTCTGCTCTGCTTCCTACTCCATTCTGCCACAAAAATTCGTAAAAGCAAATCTAATTACATCACTCTTCTGCTTAGAAATATAATGATTCCTTGTTGGCCATGGCTGGCTCCCCCACTGGGCCTGCCTGGCCTCGGGGTCGCTGGAGGTAGGGCTCCCACCTCAGGGATGCTGAGTTAGTTTTGGGGCCTAGATTTCTGCAAAGAGTTCCCTTCCCTGCCCCTGTTCCGCTCTACAGGGACCTTGCTATTCTCAGCATCCTGGCATCACGCTTCTTCAAGCCTCAGTGCTCTGGCTCAGCCCAGGCTATTGTCTCTACATGAAACCCTCTTTGCTCCACATTTCCTTCTTTGTGTTTCTGGTGGGGTCATCCTGCAAGATTCTCCTCCTCCCCAGCTGTGTCAGGGCTTCTCTGGCTTCCCTAGGATGGGTTCCCTAGAAGTGTTTGTTCCTTCGCCTGTGTTCCCTGGCTCATCTGCACATACCTGTCAGGGCATCGATTGACTCTGCTGATCTATTACAAGGCTACCTGCCTGCCTTTGCTGGGATCTCCCTCAGCAATCTTCTCCCGCCTGCATCCTTGGTGGCTAGCACAGCGCCTGGCACGCTGGCCCCACTTAGCGCTTGGCCCATGAGTGAATGGATGAACCTCCCTTCTTCCTTCCTTATTTCCAGCACTGCTTGTCAGATGGTGCCATTGGCAGTGTAAATAGCTGACAAGAATTGAGTGTGGTTTTGTAAATGCTGCCTTAGTTAGGACCTCCAGTTTCTCTGAGTCAGTTTTGGAACGTTTTATTTCACTGATGCCTTTTATTTCAAAAGAAGAAAATTATAGAGGGATGGAGGAGGGGACGACAGGAAAGAGCCTTCTCAACTCTGAAACCTGTTTGATTTGAGTGTAATAAGAGACTCGCTTATTTCATTGTAAAGAACTTCCAGGCTGTAGAGCCCCGCTGAGGTGGGTTTCCTGGTTCCTGGGGAGTAACGTGCATTTCTTCAAGCAGCAGGGCACTGCCTTCTTGCCCAGCTTTTGCAGCGTGGAGAGGCCTCACAGCACAGGGCAGGGGCGGGGGGTTGGGGGGGGGGGATCTGAGGCCTGGCGAGGGTGACATCTGGGAAACAGAGCTGCCTACAGAGACAAATGTAGGGCAAAGCACTCATCTGGAGGGTGCTCTGGGACATTCCAGGAGTGAATTTTTCCTATTGGTGGGCTAGACTCGTTGAGTTAGCAGTCAGCCTTGGTTTTATTTTCTCATTCACAAGAAAACCCTAAGGAAAGATAAGATACATGAAACATGGCAAGACTAAAAGTGAAGCTTATAGGGACTTTGTACACCCAAAAGGAGGCTCTTTGCTTTAGTCAGAATAAGAAGAGAAAAAAATAATGGTGAACATGCACTGAGCCCTGTCCTCTGTATGTGTTAATGCGTTTATTCAAAGTCTCACAAAACTCCTATGCATTAGACACTGCCATTACCCCTAGGTTTTAAATGAGGACTCTGAGACACAGAGAGGTTGCCTAAATTTTCCCAAGGTCACACAGCCAGTGAGCAGGATCTGTACCTACACTGGTATCCATCGTGCCACAGAGCTTCTCAAGGCAAGAAGGAGGGAGAGGCTGGTGCCGACTGGGGCCAAGAGAAAACAGATCTACTTCACTGCTGTTTTATTTCTGCCTTCCTGATCTGAGAGAATGGACTTTGAATTGGAAGGAGTAAATCAAACACAACAAGGAAGGGACTAGACTTTAAGACTGAGGCAGACTGAGCTGGCATGAATTTAAGTCTCCTGGTCTAGATGAAACACAATCCTGGATAAGGAAAGGACTTGTAGATTTCCTAGAGGAAGCGGCATGGGGGTAAAAACTGAAAGTCAGTAAGTGTTCCCGTTATCAAAAAGGATCTAAAAATGGGCTATGTTAATGGCATCTTTTCCACATTATGTATTAGGATTTTAAAATTGCAAGTAACAGGGCGCCTGGCTGGCTCTATCAGTAGAGCATGTGACTGTTGATCTCAGGGTTGTGAATTTGAGCTCCACATTGGGTATAGAGATGACTTAAAAATAAAATCTTAAAAAAAATTTTTTTTCAATAAAATGTTGAATAGCATAAGCCAATTTAAAGCTCTGTAAGGACACAGAGCTGTGTTACAGAAGCAAGGGTAGGGATGGATTAGGCCTCAGGACTGAACCAGAACCAGAGAATCACTGTTGCTTCTGCTGTACATTTGCCTCTGAATTTTCCTGTGGCTGTGAACTTGGGGGCCCACAGAGTCCAGGTTGATGGTTCCTCTTTTGAAGAGCTAGTCAGCCTGAGACCAGAGTCTCTAGGACCCAGTGATGTATTCCTGGGTAAAGGACTCTGGGCTGATCAGTGGTGGGGGAGAGTCCTGGGTAAACAGAGCTGCTCTATGTACAATGGCTAATGGAGGTGGACAGGGGGAGGTGCGGGTGTCAGTTCACAGGGAATTGTGCAGAGGGGCAGGGAACTGTACTTAGGTGGGAGGAGGGTGTCTACACTGATACCCAAATTTCTCACCAAATTCTGGAATATGTTCATAAATAGTTTTCCAAGAAAGCAGACTCCTCTGAACCCCTCAGAAGATCTAATTCTACCCTCCCCCCCACTTTTTTTTTGAGAGAAAGAGAGCACAAGTCGGGGAGGGGCAGAGAGAAGGAGAGACAAAAATCCCAAGCAGGCTCCATGCCATCAGCACAGAGCCTGATGCAGGGCTCGAACTCACGAACTGTGAGATCATGACCTGAGCCGAGATCAAGAGTCAGACGCTTAACCAACTGAGCCATCCAGGTGCCCTGTCATTTCCCTTTTGATAGACTTACTGAAAGGGTCAGTAAGAATGGCATAGACAAAATAATCAGGATAATCTTATGAAAAGCTGTAAGGGCATCACCTTTGTCTTCTTCATCTTTGAGTGGCTGGTGCATAGAGCAGGGCTGGTACACAGAAAGTCCTCAATAACTGAAGGATGAATGAATGAATGAATGAATGAATGAATGAACGAACTATGCTGAATGACAGCATAGTCCTGTGAGGTCATGGCTGTTGAGGGCACCTGTACCCACAGAATACTGATCAATGGACTGGGGTCATCCTGGAGAGAAAACTTTGACAGTGAGCTTTGGTAGGACAATTACGTCAGTGATTTGGGGGCAGACAGGCCATGCTTACAGAACTCTCACATGACTGGAAGCTAGAAAGAGGGTGAGATAGCCTCCTGGGAACAGATGGAGGTTCCCAAAGCACCCAAGAGGCCGGAATGAAGGAAAAACACCCAATTCTCTGGAATTTCACCAGGACTAACAGCAAGTTCTTCATGTGGCTAAAAGGGACCAATTATATAAGGAGTATGGGATACCTGCCTTGATCGAAGTCAAGCTCAGAGTGGTGTCTGCTTCTTGCGCTGTACTAAATTGGGTATAATGTCAAGATTAGGGGCATTTTAGTTGAAGAAATGGGGGCTGCTTAATCTGGTGAAGGAAGTTTTAAGGGCCGATGCAATGTCTTTCTTCAAACAGTGGGGGCCAGTGGCCCATGGGAGGTCAAAGGGTAACCAAGGCCTGTTGCATCTGATGGCAGTGAGCTCCCCATAATGGTAGTAAAAGCCTACATTTGTGCAGGGATTTGCCATTCTCCATTCTCTCTTACTTGCTCCCCACACAGCCTTTAGGCAGAGTTGAGGCAGACGATGTGCCCTCATTATAGCTAGAGAAACTGTACGTCTAAAGACAGAACATTTAAGTGACCTGTTCAAGGTCATACATTCACAAGTGGCAAGGCTAAGGCAGGAATCCAGATGTTCTGGTTTCCAGTGTGAAGGACACTTCAAGCTTCCCATGATCAAGGTGTTGAAAGAGAAGCCAGAAGACCATGGCAGGGATGTCGTGGAGGTGAGTCCTTCCATGGGAGAGAGAAGGGCTGCCTTGAAGACCCCCAGCTCTTGGGGCACCTGGGTAGCTCTGTCAGTTAAACTCAGCTCTTAATCTCGGGATAGTGAGTTCGAGCCCCCCCTGGGCTTCACGCTAGGTGTGAGAACTATTTAAAAAATAATTAAAAGAAAGAAAAGCCCCCCAGATCTGTGTGTCTGTGATGGTGAGGATGCCCTATGAAGGATGTTAGGCTTTGCTGCAAATTGCCTATGTTTGTCACTGTGCAGGTGTCCCCCACCAGCCACCTGGTGAACACCAGGCTTGTGAGGGGAATGTTCAACATGAAAGCTGAGATGGTGCTTTCCCTGACTTTGTGCCCTCTACCATTTAAAAACGAGTTACGTCATTTATTCTAAAGGATGATTTAAGGAAATTGCTGCTTCTGCCTTTTGGAACCATGTGTCTAATACTTGGGGCTTTACTTCAAGGTTTATGAGTTCTGAATTTTTTAAAAAAAATATTTATTTTTGATGGGGGGGGTGGGGATAGAAAACGAGCTAGCTCATGCAAGTGGGGTAGGGGTAGAGAGAGAGGAGTCAGGATCCAAAGTGGGCTCTGTGCTGAGTGGAGAGCCCCACGCAGAGCTCCAAGTCACGAACCATGAGACCATGACCTGAGCCAAAGTCAGACGCTTAACCGATTGAGCCACCCAGGTGCCCCAAATTCTGAATTAATTGCAGAATCAAGCTTTCATTTGTCTGAGACTTCCTAATTGGTGGGAGTGGCAATCAGACACATTTAGTGTGGGTTAAAAAGCACTGGGCAATATGACAACTAAATGCAACGTGTGATTCTTGACTCATCCCAGGATGAGCAAACAAAACAAAACAGTTCTAAAAAAAATTCTTGGGAGTGGTGTGTGTGTGTGTGTGTGTGTGTGTGTGTGTGTGTGTATGAGAGAGAGAGACAGAGAGACAGACAGAGAGAAAGGGGTGAGGGAGGGAGAGTATCAAATCAGTGTTAAGTTTCCTGAGAGTTACGTAGAAGTATGTTCTTTCTCTCAGGAGATTTCATGCGGAAGTACTTAGGGGTGAACTGTCAGGATAGGTGCAGTTTATTTTCACATGGTTCAGCCAGAACAACACAGAGAGAAGTGGGAGAGCAAATATGGTAAAATGTTAACAACCGATGAATCTAAGTAAAGGGTATGTGGTGGAATTTGTACTTGTGTTTCTGCTTTTCTGAAGGTTTGAATGTTTTCAAATGAAATATAGGGCAAAAGTAGTTAACCCTGAAATAAAGGCAGATTTCAAGAAACGTTTCTACTGTATTGTGAGCCTAAAAATGAAAAGCTCCAGTGAGTGGTAAGTAGGCAAGTTGAGGCAAACCGTGTTACCTTTTGTCTTTTCTTAGCAGTGGAAAGCCAGGAAGCCACAGAATAAAACAAAGACTGTTTTGTGTGGGAGATGAACTCATTTATCAGCCGCATTCGGACTGGAGAGGCAGAGGGAAAGATCAGACTGTTTAAGTTTCTTTTCTCCACCCCTATTCTATCGCTCTGATTAACCCTATAGTTACTTCCTGATGCTTATAAGAAGAGAAGGCAGCCCCACCTAAAATGCTAATATAACCAGGATTCCAGTATGTTGCCACGCATACAGCATCTTTGAACTAGAAGCCATTGCTACTTTTGCTTTTCTGGCAAATACTCTTAGTTTAAATAAGTACAGAATTTAAGAATCTATCTTTAAAATTAATATTGAAAGTCAGATAATTTGCCAAGTAAAAGAAGTGACGTTTAAAAAAATTCCTTACAAATTCATCTAGAGAGTAACAAAATACATCTTTTACATAAAAGTGTTGCTGGGAAGTGTTTGGGTTGCGAATGTGTAATTTGGAAAGTTATTACACTTGTTACAGACACTTTTGTGGACCCAGGAAAATTTTACACAAGGCAGGTTCAACCTGTTTGTCAATCTGCTGTTCCTCCCGGAACCCAAAGGGGTCCATAGGGCCTGGGTGCAATAGTTGGCCAGAGCTGACTTAGGATCTGGGCTCCTTCATTGATTTACTCTTTGGCTCATCTCTAATATTAACTATTTGTGTCTTCTTGCTTTATTTCCCTGATGAGTCTTGGCTAGTTTTATCAATGTTGTTGATTTTCTCAAAGAACCAATGCTGATTTCATTGCTTTCCTCTATTGTATCTTCTGTTTTTGTTTTATTGATTTCCATCCTGATCTTTATCATTTTTGTTCTTCTGCTTCTTTGGATTTCATTTGCTCTTCAATTTCTAGTTTCTTAAGGTGGGAGTGAGGGGTCATTGACTGGAAGACTTCCTTCTTTTCTCATATGGATATTTAGTGCTATAATTACCTTCTGAGTACTGCTTTAGCAAAATCCCATACATTTTGATATGTTATATTTTCATTTTAATTACGTTCAAAATACTTTCTAAATGCCCTTTTGATTTCTTCTTTGATTCATGTGTTATTTAGAAATGTGTGTTTAGTTTTCAAATATTTGGGGATTTTCGAGAGATCCTTCGGTTGTTGATTTCTTTTTTTTTTTTATGCCTATTTATTTTGAGAGAGAGAGAGAGAGAGAGAGAGCTCACAGCAGGGAGGGGCAGAGAGAGAGAAAGAGAGAGAGAATCCTAGGCAGGCTCTGTGCTGTCAGTGTGGAGTCTGACACGGGACTCAAACCCATGAACCATGAGATTATGGCCTGAGCCAAAATCAAGAGTCAGATGCTTACCTGACTGAGGCATCCAGGTGCCCCAACAGTTAATTATCCTTTAAATATATTTAAGTTATAAGAAATAAAGCCTTTTGTGCTTACCTGTGTAGTTATCATTTCCAGTGCTCTTAATTCTTTGTATAGATGCAGGTTTCCATCTGGTATCATTTTCCTTCTGTCTGAAGGACTTCCTTCAACATTTTGTAGAGAGATCTACTGGTGATGAAATCTTTTAGCCTTTGTATGTCGGGAAAAGTCTTTGTTTTTTGAAAGATATTTTTACTGGGTATAGAAATGTAAGCTGACAGTTTTTGTCTGTCAGTACTTTAAAGTTGTTGCTCCATGGGTGCCTGGGTGGCTCAATCATTTAAGCCTCCAACTCTTGATTTTGGCTCAGGTCATGATCTCGCAGTTTGTGAGTTTGAGCCCCACATTGGGCTCCACACTGACAGTACGAAGCCTGCTTGGGATTCTCTTTCTGTCCCTCCCCTGCTTACACACGTGCTCTGTCTCCCTCCCTCTCTCTCTTGAAATAAACTTAAAAAAATTAAAAATAAACAATAAAAAATAAAGTTGCTCCAATGTCCTCTGGCTTGTATTATTTCTGACAAGAAATTTTCTATCATTTTTATCTTTTCTATCATTTTTATGTTTTTTTCTGTTTAAAACTTTTCCCTCCCCCCATGGCTGCTTTTAAGATTTTTTTTCTTTATCACTGTTTTTAAGCAATTTGATTATGATGTGCATTGGTATGTTTTTCTTCAAGTCTCTTTTGCTCAGAGTTCATTGAGCCCCTAGGATCTGTGGGTTGATCATCATCTTCAAGTTTGGAAAATATTCAACCATTATTTATTCAAATATTTTTCTGTCCCCCACCTTCTACACACATTGCTTGAGAGAAACTTCAATTACGTGAAGTTGTCCCACAGCTCAGTGATGCTCTGTTCATTTTGTTTCAGCCTTTTAAAAAAATCTGTGTTTAATTTTAGTTTCTATTACTATATCTTCAAGTTCACTAATTTTTTCTTCTCTAATATGTAATTTGCTGTCAATCATGTCAGGAATATTTTTCAGACATTGTAATTTTCATTTCTAGAAATTTTATTTTGTTCTTTTTCATATTTTCCATGGTGCAACAAATGTGTTCAGTCTTTAGCTCCTTGGACATAGGAATATAGATTAATAACTTTTTCGGGGACTCCTGGGGAGCTCTTTTGGTTCAGCATCTGACTCTTGGTCTTGGCTCAGGTCATGATCCCAGGGACATGGGATCGAGCCCCTGCTTAGGGCTCTGTTCTGATAGTAAGGATCCTGTTTGGGATTCTCTCTTCCTCTCTCTCAAAATAAGTAAACATTTTTTTAAAATAACTTTTTAAAAAAAAGATTAGTAACTGTTTTAATGTTTTTGTCAACAAATTCTGTAATCTCTATAATTACTACGTTGGTTTAGATTGATTTGTTTTTCTTCTTACTAGAGGTTGTATTTTCCTGCTTCTTTGCATGCCTGGTAATTTTTTATTAGATGCCACATATGGTGGATTTTACCTTGTTGGGTGCTGGATATATTTGTATTTCTATAAATATTCTTGAACTTTGTTTTAGCATGAGGTTGAGTTACTTGGAAATAGTTTGATCCCTTTGGGATTTGCTTTTAAGCTTTGCTAGGTGAGCTCAGAGCTATGTTTAGTCTAGGGCTAATATTTCCCTACCACCGAGGCATTCTCAGTATTCTAGCCAATGCTCCCTTAATTATAAAGTTTTCCACTCTGGCTGGTGGGAATTGGAACTATTACTGGCTCTGTCTGAGCAATAGTTTTTATATCTTTCTACATAGTTCTTTGCCTAGCCTTGGGTAGTTTCCTCAGACACATGCACTGATCAGCACTCAGCAGAAGACTCTAGGAAGACCCTCCTCAGTTCATTGCTCTTCTTCCTGTGTGTGTAGCTCTCTCCTCTCCATTACCCTACCCTAGTTGCCTTGGCTTCTGTAGATTGCCAGCTCTGTCTCTCCAACTAAGGGAAACCACTGGCTTCTGCCTGGGTTACCCTTCCCTGCACCATGTCTGGAAATTTCCTCAAGGTAGTTACCCAGGGCAACCTTAGGGTTCACTGTTCTCTGTTGCCTAGTATCCAATCTCTTGAAAGCCATTGTTTCATATAGTTTGTCTAGTTTTTTTAGTTGTTTCAGCTGGGAAAGTACATCTATTATTCCATATTGGTCAAATGTGGAAGTCCACCATGACTTTTTAAAAAATGTTTATTTATTTTTGAGACAGGGAGAGCAAGCAGGGGAGGGACAGAGAGACAGAAGGAAAAAGAGAATCCCAATCAGGCTCTGCAATATCAGTGCAGAGCCAAATGCGGGACTCAATCTCACAAACTATGAGATCATGACCTGAGCCAAAATCAAGAGTCAGATGCTCAACTGACTGAGCCACATAGGTGCCCCGGTCCAACACAACTTTTAATTGGGCAAAATCCAAAGTAAACATTTAATAACCCATAGTGCTTAAGGGCTTTAATATTATTAATAATTAATGCCCTAATGTATACCAGTTGCTTTACACATATTTTCATTTAATCTAGTGTTTATGAGTATTAACAAGCTCTCCAACTGGTGGAGTTGGTAACATGAAACCCATACTCTGCATGTTTTAGGAATAGTAGACTTCATTTGTTTATTTTATCTGTCACCAATAGGCATTTCTTTAGCACCTACCAGGTGTGACATAAATATAAATAAGTCAGATCTTAAGTTTGGCCCTTAGATGTAGACATGTAAATATATTTTTCAATATCATATGGTAAGTGCAATAATAAAATAGGGTGCTTTAGAACCATAGAGAGGGGTCACCCAGCTGACGGGCATATGGGAAGGTGGTGATAGGTAAAGGGTGTCTTAAAAGATGAGTGGCAGGTCATTAAGGAAGTAAAAGGGTAAATATATTCCAAAGCAGGGAGACTTAAAACAATATGACACATCGGAGCTGAAAACAGTATGCAGGAGGCCGAGGATGGCCACAAATGAGGTTGAGAGGTAGGCAGAGTTAGAGCAAGGAGGGCCTTGGATGCCACCCTAAGGATCTGAGATGATTCTGAAAGCAATGAGGAACCACGTGGGGCTTTTAACAGCTGAGTCAGCAGGCTACTGGGGCGGGGTGGGGGGGTGTAAATTTCGGATGCCCCTTCCAATTCTCAGCAGAAAAACGAATTAAGATCTCATGGAAAGAGTCCACAGAGGAAGAGTTGATAATATGACATTGAGAAGGGGTAGTAGGGATGGAGAGGAAGAGACTGGGTTGAGAAATGCTTAGGAGATACTTTATGTCAAATTTGGTGACCCGCCAAAGTGGGGAGGGTGGGAAACGGATTCCTGGTTTGGGTGGGAGGTGGTGTCTTGAACTGAGATAGGATATTTAGAAAGAGAAGGGATAGAGCTAGGGGTCAAAGTAAGTTCAGTTCTGGATAGTCCAATGGAAATATTTTGCAGACTCTGCATCTGTCATTGCTGATGACAGAATATATTGAAATAAATCATTTTGATAAGATTATTTTAAATAAGATTGCATCTTACCCACTTGCATAACTCAAAGTCAAATGGCAGAACTATGTCTTATTTGTCACTGTATTCTCAGAGCTGGCTACCCTGCCTGGGGATCTGGGAGAGATTGGCCCTGAAGCACAGGTGATTGGGAAGCCATCGATGGATGAGATCGCACAGGGAGACTGAGAAGAGCAATGACACGCAAGAAAGAGGTGTTCACGCCTTGGGGTGAGAATTTGAGAAATGTGAGATCTGGTGGCCTTGGGTCATCGATGGGCCCTGTGAAATACCATCCAGATACAGCTGAGCTGCTTTGTCAGTGGTTTTGGTTTTTGGTTTTGCCCTCATGTATTTTTCAGATTAACACAAAGGCTTTTACTGATTATGCAGAAATCCTTTTGATCCATCGCCTGACTAGCTTTGCTTGGAAGAAAAGTTGTAAGAAATAATGGGTGGGTGTGAGGGTAGGAGTTGGAGGGTGGTTAACACAGAGGCAGAAAGCTATTGGAAGGATTTGGGGGTGTGGCTGTAGTTGCACCCTCTGGGGCTATGGGAAGTCAGATTTTGAAATTACAATGGCAGTAGGGAAACGATTACATAGGTCAGTGTTCTATTGTACAAATATCTCTACTCTGCTTAAATTAAGAGCTATAACTGAATTATTTTTAGAAATATGCAGTTTACTTAACAGAATTCCAAATTTTCTGGTATTCATATGTGTTAAGAGACCACATATTTGATAATATGACTCAGAACAACAATATTTTAAAGAATACAGTATCATTTCAAATAAAGAGCAATAATGGATGATCTATTTCAGTTTTAGGGCCACAAGCAATCCACCTGCCGCCACTTTCTCTTGCCAATCCTGTTGCCCATTACCACCAACACACAAACCAGCTGCATCAAATAGGTCACTCAAGTTGCAGACCTTTAAGTGATCCTTTAAAGCCTCCTCAAGCTGGATTTAATCAACTGTCCCTACTGGTCTTTCTTCTTCTCCAACTGAGGTGATGCATCCTTGACTAGGATTTGGCCTTAACCTTCCAGAACAGGCTTTCTGAGTCAAGTTCTAGAGTTTGAATGGAATGCACAGCAAGTGTTTCTCTGGTTTTTTCCAGTCCTGTTAGTCAAGAGGATAATTTAATACCTGTACTATCTGTTCCTTATTCTGCAAGCACAATCTGATAGATGGATTGGGAGGAGTGCTGAAATACTGGGTTTCACATTGAGTGAAGGAGAAGGAGAAACTGAGGGCCGGGAAGGGGAAGGAGAGAGAGGGTGAACTTGGAGTCATGTGAAATACAGTGGGATTGAGCTCTCTGAACCTAACATAGATCAAAGCACGCACAAAGGAGTTTCATGGTAAATGGTTAGGAGTATAGATTTACATACCTTTTCAAATTAAGGTCTAAGATCAGTATTTAAGTTTCGAAGAAACCCGCACACATTAAAGCATATGGGAAAAAGCAGATTCCCGCACACCTGGAGTCAGCTATTGTTACAAGTGGTAGGTGCTACTGTAATTATTTCCTGTGTTGTAACTTCTGTTCATTCAAGCCTCCGATAGCTTTTTAAGATGAGGTGGGAGAATTCTGTAGCTGGTGGACTATTTCCACAGACCGGGCAATTCTCTAATTAAGAAAGGATGAGGGCCCTTGGGTTAAATTTCAGTTAAGAATTTCCCCGCCCCACTAACTCCATTTGAAGTATCCATTCTGTCTTTCAAAAGAATAGAAGGCAACTATTTTTAATAAACATCAGTGAAGCAATAAAAAAGGCACATAACAAAAGCATCCCAGGGAGAGGGGGGTTATCACCCTCTATTCCTACCTAGATCGAGGGAGCACAGTGATATCACCAAGTATTTTCCAAACTTGCCTGATCAAAGCATCACAAATGGTGGACATTGATTCACAAACTCTTTACTTAGAGATTGAGATTCAGGACATCTGTGGGGACATGGGGTGAAGGGGATGGTAGAAGACTGAAACCTATTACTTTACCAAGTGCTTTTTGTGTGTCTTAAGAATGGGCAAGTTTGCAGAACGCTGATATGATCAATGAAGAACTCATTGGTGGCTCTTCTCAGAGACACCACGCCTTATCAGGGTTTAGTAATTCCTAATCTAACCAGTTAATCACTGCAGTGACATTTTTGTCTAGTGGCTTTCTAATGGAGCCTACTAAACTTGCCAAGGACAGAGCAAAATATTTTTTTGCATGAGTTAGAAAACCAGAAAGAGTTGAGTACAAGATATTAATCAAACATGGTGTGTGTGTGTGTGTGTGTGTGTGTGTGTGTGTGGTTCCAAGTTTCTAGTGGACTTTGGTAAACATTTTTTCGACATACCAATGTCCTCATCTGCAAAATTGGGCTAATAATGCCAACTTCAGAGGGTTTCCATGAGGACTGAAGGGAAGAGCATCTGTAAACCACTTAGCACAGTGCTTGGCACGTAGTAAGCATTTCATGAAAACTTATTATCGCTATTGTCAGTTATACACTAGGATTTAAATCTTTATGATCAAATGATATTACGACTAAAAGTTTGCCTTAAATTTTCATACTTTTTATAAGTTATATCTTCAGACAACTTAGTTCTGTGCCATCACATGCGATTTTACCCAAATGGAATTTTTCTAGAATGCCTAAAACTGCTTTATTATTTCATAATTCTCAGAGCTACAAATCCTGCAGATTTGTTTGATCTGTACATTTGAAAAAAATGAATCAGTTCTAACATTCGCGCATCTAGAGATTACACAAAAATCTAGATTTCCAGGTTTTCTGAGGAAAACGAGGCATTTAAGCACACGGGCCCTTTGTTCTCCTGTTGGAGAACCTGCTGGCGTTGAGTAGGCTGCCCCTTTGAATGGGGCACACATGCTCTTGCCTGTCCCCTAATTTATACGACTCACCTGGCCCTTGTAGGCATCTGAGTTTGTCATCTCTGTACCCAGGATGGTGTCTTATTTTCTCATACATCTGCGGATCGTCAGCTCTCTCAGACTGGTTAGTAGGTCATGAGTGGACAAATGGGAAAAACAGCAACTTAACTGTCCTTCACACCAACAGACTGTTTCAGCCTGTCAAGCCTGCAAACTCCCAGCTGAATATGCATGGGTCCCGGTTTCCATGATGCCCCCAAAGCTCCTGAACACAGTCTGCCCCCAGCCGGGCACCCAAGGTCAACTTCCACTCCTGTCCAGTTCCACCTTCCTTTGCCAGCCCTGTTTCACTCTTCTGCAGCTGACCCAGCTGCATCCCACACCACTCTGCAAACCTGCCTTATGTTGCCCCACTCGGGGCCTCTGCCCTCAAAAGGCTACCCATCTTTCAAATCCACCTTGATAGTCCTTGCTTTGTAAGTAAGAATGACAGTATCCTGTAAGGCCTAAGCACGTGCCCTAATTCTGCCCCTGGGCGTACAGGTCTCTGCCCCCTCCCCCCCCCAGCACTCCCCAGCAGAAACCACGTCGTGGTCATCATAGTATCACCGAGATGGAGTTCCTGACATATTGCAAGGTATGCTCTCAATATTTAAATACAGGAACACATTTCCATTTTAAGGAGGAAATGCTTCTAATTAATAGTCTGCTTCCTCATCCTACTACAACATGAAACCTTATTTTTCATCAAATAGTGCGTTTCAGCCCTCCTGATAAAGCTCAACCGAACATTAGCCTTTATCATACCATTTACCTAGTGTCTAAGAGTATTAATTCTTTAACTGAGAAATGGGGATAATACAACCTCTAGTGTGGTCAGAAGGATTCAGTGAGTTAGCTGCAGAGAAAGTGCTTAGCGCAGCAAACATGAAGGGCGTGGCTATTATCATTACTATGTAGAAACCCACCTAGTATTTAGAAACCAGTTTGGAAGTGTCTTCCTTCATTCTATTTTTCTAAAATACTTCTTAGGAGAAAGCAGGTGGAAGATTATAGTTTGTGTGCCTGGCTAAAGAAATGCATTTTGCTCAATAAAACAAAGTAAAAGGTTATTTAAAATATCAGGGTTCAGGCAATAGTAGCTTTCTTAAAAGTATGCTTCTATAGCCACCACGGTGATGCTTGATTCAGGAAAAAGATCACCCATCAGTGTGCAAACTGGTGGGCAAAAGTGTGTTGAACAGGATATTGATAGTCTCACAATTTCAACCCAGAGAGTATTTATTAATCCCAAAGAGAGAAAGCTCCTTTTCCATTGGAGAAATCTGGTGGATGTCACTTAAACTAAGTGGTCAAAATTACCATCACAAAAGCAAAACCATAACTCACATGCAATATGATTTATAAAAGCCAAAAATAAAAACAAAAACAAAAAAATAGAAATAAAAAAATTACCATCACCATTATGGGTCAGATAGACCCTTCTGAAGTGGTGTAATAAGGAGATAACATCACCTACATAGTATACTTGCAAAAAAAAAAAAAAAAAATTAACCTGACTCTACCAATGAGAGACCAACCAGAGAAATCCAGAGACATTAATAAATATAGCACATAGGTCTTGATCAGATCCTCTTTAGGAAAAATGAGCACAGCCACAAAGATCCTTATCGGGATGACCAGTGACGTTTGGATACACGCTGCGGATTAGATAATAAAAACAGGGCAAAAGGCAACTGTGACTCAATTATATTTTCAATGACCAGCTCTTTCCTAAAGAGTCCGGGAATCTGTTATAAAGCCTCGCAGTGTGAAAATTACATGTGATACAGGTTTGCTGCATTGGATTGGATTAGAGGATTAGAGTTTTTGTAGAAAGAATGTGCTTCTGGGTTGCAGTTGTATAAATGGGTATAAGAACTCAGCGAAGAAGAATGTAGATGCTAATCACGCCCACCATGCAGTTGCAGTGTTTGTGGGTTGTCTACGAACTGCACAGAGAGTGCTGGGGAAAAGTTCCCGGATGACAACCAGCGGGACAAAAAGTCCCAAAGCAGGGCGCTTGCTTTATTTCGAGCTTGCAGGAAATGTTGCCTAATGAGAATGGATTGCTGGGAAAATCAGAGTGCGATTTCATTGTCCTTTTGGTACGGCAGCGGGGATGAGGCAGCTGGCGCGAGCGTCCCTGGCTGTCTGGCGTGAGCCAGTGCCGTATTAGCCTCAAATACGGGGAAATCAACCAACCATGTGCAAGACTGGCTGGCAGTCATTAGAGACATCCAGTGTTTGGGCCTCTGTGTTTCAGGGGGGGATAGGAGCATTAACAGCTTACTTTTAGTTTCAGAAGCCAGAGATGTTTTCATTACTGGTATCCTCAGGCATAGACTTTTTAATTTAAAAAAAAGAAAGTAAGTTCAGGATGGAAATCGCCTATCACTACAGGAATGTCTTTGCAGCAGAAACACATGATGGTTTACCTGTCAATCTCACCATCGTGTCGGCTTTATTGTGTCTGGAATGAGGAAGCAGCAGCAGGGAAGACAGGTGAGGCGGGGTACACAGAAGGGCCTCTGGAATCGCTAATACCTCAGAAAAGCTGAAGGCTTAATTCCAAAGTGGTTTTGAGACTTCAGGTTTCTTACCTCTTGGGGCTAATAAGAAAGCGACCATTCTGGCTTAGAACTTCCCTACTTCCTCCAAAGCCATAATGTCCCACTTTTTGGATTTTTTTGGACAGGTGTTATGGTAGATTCAAGTTGGCTACAAATTCTTTTGTCACTCTCCCCAGCAGGGGGTAGATTTTATCCCCCCCCCTTGAATCTGGGCTCTCTGTTGAGCCAAGAGACTGTGCCAGAGGTGCACTGAGCAATTCCAGGCCTGGCCTTTCAGAGCACTGAGGCTTCCACTTCCTCCCTCTTAGAACACTTTTGCCAGCAGCAGGGGACCCTCCCTCTTAGACCCCAGCTCCCATGCTGGGACGGGGTCAAGCACATGGCACGGAGGTCCTGAGCCAGTATGGACTGGCAACTCATGGGAAAGCCACGTAGGACGGACATTTCAGCCCAATCTTGCCCCGTGACACCCTCGTCACCCCCTGCCGCAGAAGCGGGCCAGCAAAGGGTAGGCTGCTCAAAAGAACCGCAGAATCCTGACAGAGAATAAGATGTTGCCTTAAGCTGCAAACTTTCGGTGTGGTTTGCCCTGCAGCAACAGATACCTCAAATTTATAAACGAAAAGTTTCACCAGAAGGAAGATCATCTTGCTAACAAAGCACAGGTCAGAACACTTGCCGGGTGGGAACAGAACTGTTTTGAACACACGATAACATCCTTTATCTTTTAGTGGCTTTGACCTCAAAACCAGCCTCAGCTGATGTCTTCTGGTGTCCAACACAGAAAATTCAGAAAAAGAAAAATCTCATTCAAATACAGCTTCATCCTGACATGCGCGTTTCACACAGACCTTATTTTTTAAACAGAGTTTATTGTATTTAATACATTATAAAATTTGAAAAATTGTAGGAAAGCAGCAGACTCAAACTGGAGCAAGTCTAACAAGTAATAATTCTGGCCCCTTTGCAAAACTGATCAGTTTAAAAACAAAGTCATGTTCACATCTGTGAGGCGGGCAAAGAAGTGTGACTTCTGTACAAACTACATTTAAAATTTCATGTCTAATGTCTTTCGAATGCAGTGTGCTCATGAAGAGTTTTTCTGAAGTCCTGCCCGTCCCGCCTAAACAGAGGACAGGAAACCTCCATCCTGCAAATAAACTCTATTCAAGGTGTTTTTTTTGTTTTGTTTTTTTTAAAAAAAAAAAAAAAGGAAAAAGAAAGACAAAGGAAAAGGAAACAATGGATGGCTGTTGGCAATGAAAACCGTAAGGAGATGCATCCTCACTGCTCATGGCTTGTTTATCGGTCAGAGGCCTTGGGAGGCCCAGGACACTTCACGGCCATCACAGCACCAACTGTAGCTACCACCTTTTTGAAACTTTTTTTTTTCCTTTCTTTTTGCATTTCCTACCTTTTGACATATATATATATATTTATATATTTTTTTACACCTTGAGGATATCACTATTCCAATTGTTCCCGTATGAATACAGGTGTGGTCTCTATTGGATATCAATGTGTCTGTTTATTCAATTTTAGGTCCAGGACTTGGTTTTGTTGTCCCAGCTGCACATAAATGTCCCTTTTTTGTTTGCGTTATTTGTTGTGTACGTTTTTTGTTTTTGTTTTTCCTTTCTGCATAAGAAATCTGTCCGTTTAGTCCAGAGGCTCTTGCTTTATCCGGATGACAGAGGGCCCGCGGGGCGTCCGCCTCAGTTCCCGCCGCAGGACGTACTCGCTGAACTGGGACGAGTCCACTCCTCCTCCACAGGAGGCCACGATTTCAAATCCTCTCTGCTGCAACCTCTCGAGGACCTGCACAGGGCCAAGACAAGCATCTGGTTAGGGGGACACAGGTCCTCTGGCCACACGAACAGCCCAAAGAGGTGTCCTGAAGTTTGAGATCTTGTGCAGCCCTGGTCATTCTTACCCACCCCCCGAGTCTCTCTGAATTTCTGCTTTCAGAGGAAGGCCCTGCACTAAAGGGCAGGAGGGATGGAACGGTTGTGTCCAACACCCAAAATACACCTTCACATGCTTGCCGCTCACGTGCCGGTTCATTGAATAGTTACAACCACCTTGCTTATTAATGGGTGGTCAGCCCATTTCATACCCGGGAAAACTGAGGCTCACAGCCTATAAGTGATGGAAGTGGGTTTCCAGCTCAGCTCCATTTGGCCTCAGATGCCACGTTTCTTGTAACATGCAACACTCCCTTCTCTGCAAAAAGAGAGGGTTTACCTTTCAAATCTCATCACTAAAATATCTTCTATGAGATGATAAATGATATGGCCAGACAATGATCTGATCTGAATCTACTCAGCCAGTGAGTCATTCTCAACCCATTCACTCTCAGCCCCACCACTGCTGAAGTCTGCCTGTACTAACTTCATATATTTCAGTTTGGAAGACGGATGTAATTTCAATGGCAGAACCAATGGACTGCTGAAGACAGCTGAGGTTTATCTAGAAGTTTTTGAGTTTGTGGCATTTGAAATAGATTTATTGCCTTGGGTGCATTCAGGGAGGCAAGAGTAATTGCAATGGTTAGATGTTAGAAAACATATCCAAAATAAAGATATTCTAAACTTCTCATATAATAGTAACTTCTCATAAGCTCTTCAGTTTTGAAATCAAATACCTAGTGCCAGAAAGATCCCTGGGTTGGTCACCGACATGTCCGATGGTCTTAAATGTAGGAGACAATTCCTATGCTCTTAGGCAAAAATACAGAAAGTTGATCTACAGCATTGTTTCCTTAGGAATCCAACAAACACTGGACTTGCAAATGTTCCCTGGGATTCTGGCTATAATTAAATTACTTCTACACCACTCTAAAGGCAAGATGACTCAATCATAACTTTAAAAAAATTCTGGTTTAAAATTTTGGGGGGAAATGAAGTGGGATGTTATTAACTTTTAAAATGTACTCAACATAAAGCAAACCCTTACTGTTTCCTCTTAAATTATTATTATTTTTTGGTTGCCTACTTTTATGTGGAATATAATTTGCTATTTTGCAAAAGAGCTAACTAGAGATTAGAAAACAATAGAGTAAACTTTCAGAAAACTACAACTTCTAATGCTGGCCAATAAAAAAAAAAAACCAAGGGGCGCCTGGTTGGCTCAGTTGGTTGAACATCTGACTTCAGCTCAGGTCACGATCTCACAGTTCGTGAGTTCAAGCCCCATGTCAGGCTCTGTGCTGACAGGGCAGAGCCTGGAGCCTGCTTTGAGTTCTGTGTCTCCCTTTCTCTTTACCCCTGCCCTGCTCATTGTGTATGACTCTCTCTGTCTCAAAAACAAATAAACATTAAAAAAATTTTTTTTAATAAAAAAAAAACCCAAGTCTTTATGAGAACAAAATGAACATTCTAACCCACAGTGCTCTTATTTCCGTAGATATATTCACAATGCATATGCACACCAGTCAGCAAGGGACAGAACAAAGAAAACAATCCCTATGTTCAAAGTCAAGATGTGCTTTGGTGGTAGTTAAATAAAAAGGTGAGGACCCAAGAGCTAAGACTTCTCCAGCAGAGGCAGGAATGTAGCCTTTCAGCAAGAAAAACCCCAGTCTGCCTGGCCAAACCACTGCACCAGAAAGGATTCTTTGCCTTCACTGGGAGAGGAATTGAAAAGGTAGAACCTGTGAGCAATAAAGAACCTAACTCTGATATTGTTTGTCTTGCAGTGATGGAAGGTTGCTAAACTGTTAAATGTGGAAATCCCCAAGCTTCCTCCCTAGGGGGATATCATATATCTAATATGATAATTATTCCATATGACCCAGCAGTACCTTGAATGTGCTCAAAGCTTATTTCAAAGTAATGCAAACAGCTATGCTCCTTGGCCATTTCTTTTTAAATTTTTTTTTTTTTTCAACGTTTATTTATTTTTGGGACAGAGAGAGACAGAGCATGAACGGGGGAGGGGCAGAGAGAGAGGGAGACACAGAATCGAAACAGGCTCCAGGCTCTGAGCCATCAGCCCAGAGCCCGACGCGGGGCTCGAACTCACGGACCGCGAGATCGTGACCTGGCTGAAGTCGGACGCCTAACCGACTGCGCCACCCAGGCGCCCCTGCCATTTCTTTTTAAACATCAATTTGTTAATAACAAAATTCCTTAAAGTTAGTGATCACTTGGGAATATTAAATCACTCCAGGGCTGGGCTGGAGGTATCAGGTCTTGTGTGTCTTATCCCAAAACCTGTGAATGCCTAGAGGACGGTGCCTATTTCTTGGTCGGTGGAGCAGGAAGCTGGAGTCATCGATTACGTCGTGGTCGTGTCATGGCTGTGTCACTGATGATGTTAATCCAGATGAAAATGTCCACATCTGATCAGACTTGAATGACTGGGAAACTTGTCAGGCATATGAATTTGTCCCACAGCCTGAGTGGTGGGCTGGGGTTTTGTGTGAGACATGGGGCCCTAGAGAAGCAATGCTGTCCTGGCTCTGATGGGCACTGCCTCCTCCCTCCATCTGGAGGGGGGCTGGGGCAGGGAGCGTGTGTAGGAGGCAAACGGCTTTCAGAGCTTCAATTAACACCGGGCCTTGCAGGTGCACCTCTGGCCCCATCCAACCCAGCGGCCACCACACTGCCTGCCAGCGTGTGCCTTTCTCTAGCCCTCCCAAGACACAGCTCCTGCCAGCATCTCCTGTTGTTTTGTTCTCGGACGCCTGTTCGTAAATTTTAAAAAACTGTAAGTAGTGGGGTGCCTGAGTGGCTCGGTCAGTTGAGCGTCTGACTTTGGTCATCATCTTATGGTTCATGAGTTCTAACGCAGAGCCTGCTTCGGATCCTCTGTCTCCCCCCCCCCTCTCTGCCCCTCCCTCACTTGCTCTCTCTCTCTCAAAAATAAAATAAACATTTACAAAAATTATAAATAGTTGTGGAACAATCTTCAAGAGGCAGAATAGTAGAGTGGGTGCTTCTAGTCTTTGAGCTGTGGGAGGGGTTTTATTGGGTCAATAAAGGCATAGGCCCACTCCAATTAAAAAGAGGTCGGGAGGGGGTGCCTGGGTGGCTCAGATGGTTGGGTGTCCAACTTCGGCTCAGGTCATGATCTCGCTGGTTTGTGAGTTCGAGCTCTGCGTCGGGCTCTGTGCTGACAGCTCAGAGCCTGGAGCCTGCTCCAGATTCTGTGTCTCCCTTTCTCTCTACCCCTCCCCTGCTCACACTCTGTCTCTCTCTCACAAATAAAATGAATTTTAAAAAAAGGGGGTGGGTGGGAGAAACCCCAAGCCCTTACTCCATTGACTTCAAATCGTTTTGAGTGACCTAGACCTGGAGTTAAGACCCAGATGTGCCTCTGCTTTCTCATCAACAAGACAGGGGGGCTAACAGCGCTGACCCGTGAAGACTGTTACAAGTAGACAAGGCACAAACAACCCTTGGCGCGGGGCTGCCACACGTTAGTTACGATGATCAGCAGACCAACCAGCGTCTAAGGGACTCAGCACCTCACGTGTAAACCCACCTTCTGAATTCCACCCGTCTCCTCCCATAGACTTCTCCATCTCAGAAAACAGGAATCCCATCCATCCAGTTCCTGGGTCAAAAATCGTAGTCATCCTTGGCTTCTGTCTTAGAACCCACAGCCACTGTCAGAAACCTTGTTAGCTCTACTACGTTCCTGACATTCAGAATCGGACGCTTCTCAACTGTTGCTAACTGGTCCCTTTGCTTCCGCTGTTCTCCCTTTGCTTCCCTCTGCTGCCGGAGGATTCATGTTCGGAGCTGAGTTACATCATGCCACGCTTTTGCTCAAAATCCTCAAATGGCTCTTACACAAGCAAATGAATGAAAACCAAAAGAAACAAAACAAACAAAAAATCTCAGGGTGCTTCCCGCCGCCCAGGAGGCAATCCGTGATCTGTTCCCAGCCACCTGCTGGCCTCAGGTCTCAGGACTCCCTGTCTCTCACTTTCTTCAAGCTGCGCAGGCTCTCCTTGATACCCCTCCTCACACCATGCCGACTCCTACCTCAGGATCTTCACAACTTGCTGGGCCCTCTGCCTGGGACGCCCCATCCCAGCTACTCTCTCTTCTCACTACCTGGCCACCATTTCTGTTGGTTACTGTTTGGCTCCCTCGTCTTTCCCAGAATGGAAGTTCCCTGAAAATACAGCTATTGTCTATTTCTTTGTCTCCTAGCGTTCCAGTGCTCACACGGGCACCGGCTTGTAGTGTATGTTCAACAAACACCTGTGCAATGATTGAGTGCCCAGAGGGTGAACAGGGCTACCTACCCAGAAGTGATGCCACATGAGAGTTTCCCAGCTCTCTGGACGGAAGGCACTGTGTGAAGGCAAGGTTAAGTAACAGCATTAAGAGCGACATTCGATTCCACACGGTATACGACAAGGCTGTACCTGGACCGAGTTGAGGTGACAGTAGCCATTCAGTGGAAACCTAATGACGTGTGTCGAGTCATGATTCCAGCCTGCGTTGACAGAGTTACACATCACATCGCCGATCTCTGGAAACACTTCTTCTATCAAGGATTTGTCACCGCTGAGCGTGATCCTTTCTCCGAGGTCTGGGGCGACACGCACCACTAGGCACTCACAGGGCCTTGAAAAGCGACCAGTTTCTCTGTCCTGCTTCCATCTTTCCATCTCCAACAACATGGGCTGAAGCTGAAAATATTTTGCCTCTTCATATAACAAAGTGTAGTCCTGGCAAAACAAACAAAAAAGGCGTTTCATAGCGCAAAATACAAACACGAAGCGCTGAAGATGTCCACAGGTAAGAGGTGATTTTTTTCCACCTCTGTTACTTTGATAATCAAATCTGCATGTGAATTTTTCACTCACAACACAACTCCACGTGCATTCATTCATTCCTTCATTAATGCATTCAGCGATGATAAAAAGAGATAAGAGTATTAAGGGCCAGGCAGGCCCTCTTCTAAATGCTCCCCATAAATTAAACCCTGTAGCCCCCCCCCCCAACAGCCCTGTGGATTTGGAACCATTATTATTCCCACTGTGCAGATGAGAAAACAGAGGTGAGAAAGGCTGAAGCCACGACTTTTCTCTTTCAGTAAGGAGTGCCTCTGGGCATTTAAAATTCGTGCGGTGAGAATCCACTTTACTTCCTCCAGAAGGAGCCACATATAGGTCGCAGTGAGGGAGGCGCAGGCGCACTATTCACGGGAAGCCCACGCTCCCCGTCACCTTCGCTGGCAGCTCAGAATTCGTGGGAGGCAGGGGGCAGCACGAGGCGGGAGGGCGGCCGGAGACGGCGGCGGGTGGGCGCCTGCAGGGCACACGCCGGGTGCAGCTTTGACCTAAGCGTGGGTGCTGATCTGGGATGGTCTGGGGGAGGCGGAGGCACTGCCCTCGA
Source organism: Lynx rufus (assembly GCF_022079265.1). Classification (NCBI taxonomy): domain Eukaryota; kingdom Metazoa; phylum Chordata; class Mammalia; order Carnivora; family Felidae; genus Lynx; species Lynx rufus. Next base: position 14,941,989 of record NW_025814837.1, on the reverse strand, counting down.
CGCTGCCATGGTCAAGGGACGGAGGCAGACATCAGTCCACGATCTCTGCCGGACAGATGTGCACGAAAGGAAACCTGTCCCTTTCTGAAACCACAGCCACCCACTCTTTGACTCTTACCTTAAAACAAAATCTACTGAATTAGAACAGAAATCTGGCAAGCAGGTATTAACACACACACGTGTCACTGAATGGGAGGCCTTGGGAGGCAGTGACGCAGGAAAAGGGAGGGAAAGGAGGAAAAGGGAGGCAGCAATGCAGGAATGATGTTATCAAGCAGGTCAATACGGTCTACGCGTAGCTATGACCACGATCATCTCCGGGTGTGAGGCAAGTGGGACACTTGTCCGGACACGTTGACTGAGAACATTTTAATGAGCTGACACAGGCGTGTCTGCCGTCCCTCCTCGGGCTGGAGCTGGCAGGCGGTGCCTCGTGCCCGCGGCAGAGCCGCCCTGAGAGCCCAGGGCCCGAGTGCGGCCTGAGGCCTCGGCCATCTGGATGGGATGGCGCACGGAGAGGATGACCACAGGAAAACGGGTTCTATTTGGCACTCTGCTCTTTTTCTTGCAAATCAAGTGGCAAAGGCAGCAGCGGCAGTAGCATCATGCAGGGCTTCCAGAGAAAGAAGCATGGACAGGTGAGAAAGTCCCAGCGGGCCTCCAGCCGGGTCTTCCGCTTTCTATGGCGGGGCACCTGGGCCAGGTGAAGACGCTGCCCCAGATGCCCCTCAGCAGAACGGACCGCTTCGGTGCTCTGTCTTCTCCCAGCAATGCCATTATTGCAGGAGTCCCGGTTCCCTGCTGGAGAGGAGCCCACTGCCCTCATCATCTTCCTTGCACATCCTGGCACCTGACCCACAGGAGGTTCTGTTTGGTTGGAGGAGAGGAGAATAAAGCTGAGGTGTGGCCACGCTTAGGAAAGGACAGAAGTGAGGCCCCCTCACACAGCCTGAGGGCGGGAGTGGGGAGATGGCCAGTTCCTCCTGGATACCTGGGACCCCCACTGAAGTACATCAACCATGAGATGCTGAACTCAATCTTTTACTTACTTATCCAGATGACGGCTCTCAAGGAGATTTAAGAACAGCATTGACAGTTGACAAGCAGTAGAAATGAGAACTTCTGCTACTAACTTTTTATTTTCCTATGAGAATTAAAAATTTTAGCACAAGGTGTGCCTGGGTGGCTCAGTTGGCTAAGTGTCTGACTTCGGCTCAGGTCATCATCTCGCGGTTTGTGAGTTCGAGCTCCGCATCGGGCTCTGTGCTGATGGCTCAGAGCCTGGATCCTGCTTCGGATTCTGTGTCTCCATCTCTCTCTGCCCCTCCCCTGCTCACGCTCTGTCTCCCTCTCTCTCTCTCAAAAATAAATAAACATTAAAAAAAATGATAACACAAGAAAGAATCTGGACTCCAGTGAAAATGTGTCAAGTCTTCAAATCTGAGACTGCTTAAAGCAGTCTTAATGACCAACTTTGACCCTCTGGAGGGATCCTTTCAAACACTGCTGAATAGTGACCATTAGCCTTTGATTAAATGCTTCCAGTGATGGGAAGCTTACTATCTAACAAGGCACAGCACTGACTTAGTTGGCCGCTCTGATGGTTGTAAGTTTTTCAGTTAGAAGGACCTTAATTTCCCTGTAGTTCCAACTTACTTGTTCAGACTCTGCCATCTGGGGTTATATGATCCTAAACTTTCTTTGACCTGTTAAACCTTCAAACATCTGAACACAACTGTTACATTTTAGTATTATTCAGGCTGAAAACACCCCATCTTTCCAGCTCTTTTTCATTCGTTATGACTTAGAGGTCCTTCAATATCTGATGTGTGCTTGACTTTGTCAACATACTTCTGAAAACCCAAACCCAAACTGGACCTAACATTTCAGATGCGATCTGATGAGCACACTGTGAAACCTTCGCTTGGCCGGACATTCTAACCACTATTAAAGCAGCCTGCATTCATTTCCTATGGCTGCTGTAACAATCACCACACATTTAGTGGCTTAAAACCACAGAAATTTATTCTCTTACAGTTCTGGAAGTCAGAGGTCTAAAATGGGTCATTAAGGTAAGAGGTCTAAAGGGGTCTGGACACTCTAGAGGAGAATTCGTATCCTTGCCTTTTTCAGCTTGCAGAGGCAGCCCACATTCCTTGGCCTGTGGTCTCACATCACTCTGACCTCTGCTATTGTCACATCTCTTCTGTGACCCTCCTGCCTCCTTCTTTCACTTGGACCCTTGTGAGTGCACTGGGCTCACCTGGATTATCCACAATAATCTCCCAATCTCAAGACCCTTAACTTAATTAATCACATCTGCAAAGTCCCTTCTGCCATGTTAAGTGATATATTCCTGGATTCCAGGAATTACGACGTGCACATCTTCGGAGAGGGGCATCATTCTATCACACGGCATCAGCCTGTATTAACTTTCTTGGCTGTCCTATTACCCTGTTAGTTTATAGTTTGCTTACTGTGGCGTCCCCATACCTTTTCCTAAGAGCTGCTACTGAGCTAGGCCCTTCTCTTTCAGCATTTGTGAAAAATTTTAAACCCTCCATTATGTATCCCTCTTCAAATTGTTGGAATTTGTCCCAACATACTGAGAAAATGTGGATTCTTTCATCCAATGTTCTGCGCTCTCTCTCTATCATTTTGAGCCAGGTGTTGTGTGTTTCTAGATGGAGTAATGACACGGCTACATGCAGACCTTGGTTCAGGTTGATGCTCAGGTAGTAAACGAAGACTCTGGATTCTGGCTGTTCAAATAGTTATAAAACCTAGAATTCGGAGATCAGTCAGCCCATAACTGTGGCATTTGCTGGGTGTCTTGTTGAAATGCCATGTGTTTGGGTGGGACTCCAAGGGGAAGGCTGGACACGTGGGAGGGCCCAAGTCTCTGTACTGCCCGGAGATTCTCCTTCACTATTTTGGGCTCCAGTCTCCTTATCTATAAAATGAGAGGAATCAATTCCTTCGAAGTTGCTTCCAGCCCTGATATCCGAGTCTATATCCATGACAATGTCCTGACCCACCAGTTTGTCTACCATAACCTGAAGGTAATGGGGCTAACAGGACTTGGGGTTACAGCTCCTCCAATGCTGACTCTGAATCTTCACCCTCTTTCCCCCCTGAGTTCACGAGCCACATGGGTAATCCACTCTGAGGTCTGGCCATGGCCTGACAGAGTGCCTCCCTATACGATGCTGCTCGTGTTCCTTGTTCTCTGCTCCTGAACAATGAGGGAAACACTGGCCGTTATTAGACTTTTGGCCCTGCTCAGTGATTTCTCAAGGATTCTGCCAGTGGTTACTGAAGCGAAGTTTAAAGGGGTCCCCTGAAGACCATCTTGTACCCTGGGATGTATCTCACGGGGCCCGGTCTTGAACTCCTTCAGGCCACCAGGTGTTCTTTTACTCTCTCTTGACCATCTGGCTTCATCTCTTCCTTTACTGTGCTGTTCCTTCCGGTCTCTGGGGTGGAGCGCCGTCTGCACCGGCGCAGCGGACGCTGGAGAACAGCCGAGCGCCGGGCTCCCCTTGGCCATCGGCCCCCCACGCTGACTTGCCTCTAAGCGTCTGCCAGCTCAAGAACTAAAAAGGCCCTTCTTGTTTTTGTTATCATTTTCTGCACGGTTAAGCTCACACTGGCCATTCGCTTTCTTGGCAGGCTCCTTTATAGTCGTCTTTCTCTACTTCCTAACACACGTTTCCAGTCTCAGCTCGTCGGAGATCGCCCCTTGGAGCCGACTCATACCCACAGCTGCTTTTCTTAGGAACCTCATCCTCCTTTCCTTCCTCAATTGGGATCATTTAATTCTACTGTCTAAATCCCGTATTTTTTAGAGTCTACCAAGTTTCTCTTTAGACCCCCTGACCTTGTGTTCATTTCCTTCTGCTCTCTGAATCTTTTGAAATCTTCTTTCCTTATACCTTGGTTCCTATCTGGCAACACCCACTGTTCCTTTCTTTGGTTGTTCCTCTAGACAACGCTGTCTCTTATCCCTAAGGTATGAGGTGGAAACGGGCAGGAGTTTATGGGGCAGCAGCAGGTGTGGCCCCAGATTTCCTTTTGAAGAAAATGAAACCCAAAACTACATTTGCTTTTCAGCAAAGCAACTGCAGAAGGTACTAGATGCTGTCACTCGTCTGCCCTGCTTCTATGCCAATTTTATCTTCCCTAATTAGGAAAGTATCATCCATATTTCTTGTGTAGCCTCACATTCAGGTAGAGGGAAACAGATTATTCACAGACCTATTATCACATTTAAAGAATTTTAAAATCCTAGAATACATATTTTTAAAATAAAAAATTTTTTGAGATTTACGATAGTTTTTCGAGGCACAGAAAGATCAAGATCCCATTTTACAACGAATAAATTGAGCTTTTCTAGGACCTTGGAGATAGGTACACGGTACATAGGTATGGGTGGACTTCAAAATGCAAATAGACCCATGTCTCAAAAGCTTATTTCTTGATTAAATATTTGGAATTCAGAAAACATTCTCCCTAGGGGGAGGAAAGTAATTTACACCGTGTATTAGTTTCCAATTGCTGCTGTAAGAACTTACCACAGATTTGGTGGTTGAAAACAATACAGATTCACTCTCATACAGTTGTGGAGGTCAGAAGTCTGGAATGGGTCTTAGGCAGGGCTAGCTAGCCGGTGGGGCTGCCTTCCTTCAAAAGGCTCCAGGGGACAATGCGTTCCCTTGCCCTTTCCAGCTCCTAGGGCTACCTGCATTCCTTGGCTCCTGGCCAACAATCACATTCCTTCCTTCATCACATCTTCTCTGACTTTGACCCTCCCCACTCCCTCTTTCAGTTATAAGGACCTTTGTGATTCCACTCTGCCCACCTGGATTATCCAAGATATTCTCCCCATTTCAAGACCCTTAACTTAATCACAGCTGCAAAGTCTCTTTTGCCGTGTAAGGTAATATATTCTGGGGATTAGGATGTGGACCCCCTTGGGGACCATTATTCAGCTTGCCACACACACTTACTGATTCCACCAAACAGTTCAGAAATTCATTTAACTCCTAATGGCCTTGAAATTTTACACAGCAGTTGGCACATCCTTAAACTCCAAAGGCAAATCAGTCACTTATTCATTTTAAAATCTGTTAAACGTGCCGGATGCCATGCTAGGCACTGTGGGTTCTGGGGAATGCGTCCAGTTCGTCCCGGGAGCTCCTCTTCACTGCCCTGGGGCCTCCCAGGATGCACTTGGCTCCCTAGAAGGCAGGGCATGTAAATATCAGGGGACCCACAAAGCAGGGACACCAAGAAGATGAGAGGAAATGAAGGATTTTATAGTTTACATTTCAAAAATAGCATCCAGGTAGTAGTCATAAGGAAAATAAAAAAAATCTTTGCGGGACTTAATTTCCTTTAGTTTCAAAGATTTTTTTTCTTTCCTTCCTTTCTTTCTCTTCTCTCTCTCCCACTCTCCCTCCCTCCCTCCTCTTTCTTTCTCTCTCTCCCTCCCTTTTCTTTCTTTCTTTCTTTCTTTCCTTTCTTTTTCTTTCTCCCTCCTTCCTTATTTCCCTCATTCCTTTCTTTCTCTTCTCTCTCTCTCCCTCCCTCCTCTTTCTCTCTCCCTCCCTCTCTTCCTCTTCTTTCTTTCCTTCCTTCCTTCCTTCCTTCCTTCTCTTCTTTTTAGGTGGGAGGTGGGCCACCATAATTTTTTCAGTATTTCAGGTTTGGGGTGTCTAAAATTCTTTATTCACCTAGTTCTGCAATACTTTTTTCCTTTTTTTTTCCTTTAAAAGGACTTACTATTTTTACAGCAGTTTTAGGTTCACAGTTAAAATTGAGGGGAAAATACAGAGGTTTCCCCCTATACCCCTGTCCCCACACATGCACAGCCTCCGCCATTTTCAACATCTCCCACCTGAGTGGTGCATCTGTTACAACCGATGGACCTACATCACCCAAAGTCCACAGTTTATACTAGGGTTCACGTTTGCCCTTGTACATTCCATGGGTTTGGACAATGTGACATGCAATGACATGTGTCCACCTGTTCACTCCTCCCACCCCTCAATCCCCTTTCTTTTCTTCAAAACCTAGAAAGACTGGCTCCCTTGCTCCTTTTCCCCTGCTACCAACTGATACTTCTGGCCAGCAGCACCAGCTTCCAGTTTCTCCTGACTACTCTCGTTTTTCTCGCAAGCCGGGGTGGGGGGAAGGTGGTGGAGGACACCCAGCCTGAGATTCATCCTGATGGCCATTAAAGGACACAGAAGTGGCGGCAAGAGTCCCTTCTGTACCCGGCCACTGTCTCATCCCCCACCACCTCCGGATCTCCCGGAGAAAGGCCACGTATACACAGCTGATCAAGACGGGGTGCGTGAGGCAGAGCAGAGGCAGACCCATCTGCATTCTGCAGCCACACCCTGGCTTGGCGAGTCAGCTGCATACTAACTGCAGGAGTTAGGGCTCATGTGTAGGGCGGGGTGAGGGCAGGGGCTAGAGATGCGATCCGAGATGGTGCCAGGGCTGCGGGCTGGCGGTTCTGCCTGCCTCCCACTCCTCCTCCTCCTCGGTAGTTGCAGCTGGCCCTGCTTCTGAGGGAGTGTCCTTGGGAGAGGGACAGAAGTGGCCCTGGGCAGGGGTGCCAGGAGTAACAGTTTCTGCACCAGGGACATAAAAACAGGGAGGCAACAGCTGAGACTAGGGGCTGGGGCAGCCATCCTAAGTGGGCGCTCTCTTAAGTACTGAAGAAGAGACTTCTTGGGGGTCTACCCAGCTCACCACTCTTTGAGCGTGCCTTCTTTGAGAATGTCCGACTCTCAGGAGAGGGTGACTAGAACGCGTGTCTGGGTTACCACAGTTGATTGGCTAAAGCGTAAGCATCGGAGCCACCTGAGCCAGATGGTCTCTGTAGAACCAAGGAAGGGGAAAGAAACCCCGGGCAGTATTGCAGCGGAGCCATGGGCATCACTCTAGAAGCCCACAAACTCTCATGACTGAGGTCCTCAGAGCTGCCCTGCAAGTTCCAGCCCTGAGAGAATGCTCCTGCTAATTCTATGAGGTAAGCCAGTATCCTTCCCATAAAAACTTCCTTCCTCTCATTCTTTCTGGTTCTCACCTGGGGCTGATTTTGACCCTAGAGGACATTTGCCAATGTCCGGAGACATTCTGGGTTGTCATAACTGGGAAGGAGGTGGGTATTACTGGCATATAGTGGGTGGAAGCCAGGGATACTGCTCAAAAGACAGCCCTACCATACAGGTGTGCTGTTTCGAAGGGACACATGCACCCCAATGTTTATAGCAGCACTATCCACAATAGCCAAAGTATGGAAAGAGCCCAAATGTCCATCAACAGACGAATGGATAAAGAAGACATGGTGTAAAGACACACACACACACACACACACACACACACACACACACATATACGCTGGAGTAGTACTCGGCAATCAAAAAGAATGAAATCTTGCCATTTGCAACTACGTGGATGGAACTAGAGGGTATTATGCTAAGCAAAATTAGTCAGAGAAAGACAAATATCATATGACTTCACTCATATGAGGACTTTAAGACACAGAACAGATGAACACAAGGGAAGGGAGGCAAAAATAATATAAAAACAGGGAGAGGGACAAAACAGAAGAGACTCTTACATATGGAGAACAAACAGAGGGTTACTGGAGGGGTTGTGGGAGGGAGGATGGGCTAAGTGGGTAAGGGGCATTAAGGAATCTACTCTTGAAATCATTGTTGTACTATATGCTAATTCGGATGTATATTAAAGAAAAAAAAAAAAAGACAGCCCTACCACAGAAAATTAGCTGGTTCAAAATGCTAATAGGGCAAGGTGAGAAACTCAGCTTGACCGAGATCATTTTTGTTGCAACCTAAGGAAGACATAACTCCCTCTGATTGATGGTCAGTCCTGGCATCATTAACGAGTGGGCCAGCATTCAGACACCTACGTTTGCTAACATAATGTAATGTGAAGTACACAGCATCACCAGAGATGTATCCTCACTGAAATGTTTAGCTTAGACTATCAGGCCTTCAGATGAAACTTGCAGTTTACAGGAAATTAGAGGCTAGAGTAAAGAACTAAAGTACGCATGACGAGGCAGCCAGACAAATCCAGACGGGGGGGCATTCTGTGGGGCACCTGGCCCTGTTTCTTCAGTGAGTTAGCATCACATAAAAAGCGATGGACTAGGCTAGGTAATAAAGGGAAGGGACATAGTGGATCCAACATGTGCTCTTAGATCAGATACCGTCTGGGAAAAACACTTGTAAAGGACATTTTGGGGTCAACCTGGGAAATCTGAATATGGTTCCAGTATTAGAGGAAATGAGATTTTATTGAAATAGGAAGGTAGAGATTGTTGTCTGAAATAAGGATAGAAAAAGATCCAGAAGGCCATGCACTAAGGTTTTGACGCTGGTAGTCTCTGAGAGTTGGGAATACGGGGTTTAAAGTTTTTTTGCCTGTCTACAATTTCAAATCTTCTACAATGTACATATACTTTTTCTATAATCTTAAAAGGTTATTACAAGTAACTAATACATTTTTAAACTTAAGCCAGGGATAGGTAAGTTGTGGGCTGTCTGATAGCAAGTTTTTCTTTATCTAGGAAGGGTGGGCATTCATCAGCGACCACAAAAGATGTCAGCAACATGAGGGACCCTTACCAAAGATGTTCAGAATAAAAGGCTAGAGAGAGGCAATTTTGTGGTTCCCAATCAAAAAGGGAACCAAAGATCTGGACTCATGGTGTTCCAGGAAATACAACTGTGTGTGCACGCCCTGTACAACACATGTACCTAAGCAGAAGATGAAGCAACGATGAACCAGTCAGTATGATGGGGGGGGGGGGGTAGTGAAGGGAAGAAGGACAGTCATCTCTGTAATAAAACAGGGCAGAGAAGCTCTATAGTCACTTATTTAAGAGAACACATTCCAGTGGCTTTCAGTGGAAGCAGAGCACAAGCAGCTGCCACTTAAGTGATGTTCTGAAATATGAAATTATCTGAATTGTTAAGTGGGTATCTAGCTCATACAGTGTATTTGCAGAATGGGGTTTTAAGGGGTGCAGGATGCCGTGATGTCAACGTTTCATGCATTCACTCAACCCAGCAGCAAACAGCTGGAGAGGGAAGCAGGAAGTCAAGGAACACTTCTCCCGGCAAACCCAGTCCGGACCGTCTCGTCTCACGCTGTGCTCCTTCTCCAAGATCAGGAAATAGACTCCGATGAGGAGGAAAGCACCTACTGTGTGATTCAGGGACGGACAGACTGAGAGCTCATCTGCGTGCGCATCTGCGTTTGTGACTCCCGTGAACTGCTGCGGTTTTTTCGTCCGCCACAGGAGCAAATGGCCACCTCAGCTTCCCCTCTCCTCCTGCTGTTCCTCCAGGTTCCAGAACACCCTGTAATTTACAGCCTGTCGCCCAGAGGCTCTGTGGAAAACATTTCAGGGCCCTGCGAGACGTGCGCTTCATCTGCCAAACTTTTTGTCTTTTCCCCCAAGTGTGGGCCACAGCTAAAGCCTTAGCCAATTAAAGGGTGTGTTTTGCACTTAGAATTGATGAACAGCGCGCCTTTCAGGGCCCCGGAATCCTGAGGGAGCTTGCAAGGTGCGGAGAAGCAGCCGTCCCAACCTAGCCCCCCTCAGGACTGACCTCAGGGACCGGCCACAGCTTAACTCCCATGAGGAAGTCTGTCTCTCAGCGTCTAACTTGAATGCTCTTGAAAAAGAAAATAACACCTGCCACGTTTAAATGTGTTCAATACCGAGCTCCATTTCTGGAACATCGTCCAACTGAAAACAAGTGGCTGTTATCATGTTCTAAACGTAATTCCCCATCAGTTGTTTTGTACTCCTGGAGTCTGCATCTCTTTTCAACATGGGATTACAAATTAATATTTTACCCTCATAAGTTGCTCAGGATGATGACATTATACACGTTTTATACCTCCCATTTAGTCCTATAAATTAAATAGTATATTGCCTACTTAGCTTCTGGTCTCCTGTGACTGTTTAGACCCTTTTCTGTTGTAGTTAAGTTAATTAATACTGAGTAATTCTATGTGCCCAGCACACAATGTCCTTTAGAAAAACATAAAAATGTTCCTGCCTGTGAGAGTGTTTTACAAAGTAGAGAGTCCTGATACATACATAAAACATCCAGAGTTCGAATATAATAAAAGTATATGATGAGGTATGAACCAGAATCTGGTTTGAACGTGGGACTCACTTCATTCATTTATTGATCCATCCACGCACTCACTCACTCACGCCACAAATATTTACATGCTTAGTATGTGCCAAAGCTGCACCAGAGCGACAGCCACTGCTGGCCAACTTTGCCAACAACTATTCCCGGCCCCTATCCCTTGCTCACTTCTCTCTCACTGTAGAGGCTAGAAGAGAAAAAAATTACTTTCTTAGCTTCCTTTACATCTCGGGGAGGCTCAGTTCTAGCCAATGACCTATAAAGGGAAAGTCTACTGAGGAATCTTCTGACAAGGACACAATCTTCTGAGGTAAAGAGTCTCTTGCCCCATTTTCCTGCCGTGAATGAGGAGGTGATGCCTGGACCTGGGGCAGGCAACGTACGACCTTGAGGTGACAAGCGTGAGGCCGAAACATCAACACTGAGGACGGCAAAACAAAAAGACAGTTCTGGTCCTCGATGACACCACAGAGCAGATACCACCGTCCGTAACCATGGACCTCTGACTTCTTATGTGAGAACAAAACTAATCTCCATGAGTTTTTAAGGCACTGCTGATTGGGTATTCCCACATCTGCAGCCAAAAGCATGTGTGACTTACAGTTGGGTACACAGCGCTCAACAGTGGAGATGAATGATTGCAAATGTACTGTGTGTGACCACAGAGAATCACAGGGCGTAGGCGAACCTAGGCTGGATTAGGCACGGATGGCTCAGTGATGAAAACAATGAGCCCTAAGTGACAAAGGCCAGGAGAAGAGCATTAGGCAGGCAGAACGGTCTCTTTGAAGGGAACAAGAAGATGGTATGTTTGCAGAACTAAGAGAAGTCCTGTAGGGCGTATGTGTAGGGTAAGAGTCGAGGGGAGCAGGGGCCAGAGCCTTCTGGGCCTCGTGGCTCTGACAAGGATATGCTGCTTTGCTGCGTGAACAACGAACGGGAAACCTCTGCACAGCTGTAAGCGGGAGCTTATATGATACACCATTTTCCCCCAAAAGTATCCCTCGGTGAGGGATGGGGCTGGAGACAGTGGAGGATGGGGAGAGGGAGAGGGTATGGCTATAAAAGGGCAACAAGAGGGATGGTTGCCATGATGTAAATTATCACGTGCCTTGACTGTATCAATGTCAACATCCCGGTTGTGTTGCTATGCTACCATTTTCCAAGATGTCACTCTCGGGGGGACCTGGGTAACCAAGGACCTCTGTATTATTTCTTATAACTGCATGAGAGTCTACAGTGATCTCAAAATAAAAGGTCCTGACACTGCATAGGATTTTCCCTCTCCCTCTCTCTCTGCCCCTTCCCAGCTTGCATGCATGCACACTCTCTCTCAAAAATAAATAAACATTAAAAAAAAAGTCTAATGAGAAAAAGCGTCTCTGGGTTTCAACATGGAGAGTGGACAAGAGGGGGAAATGGTGGGAGAGGGAAACCAATTATGAAGGCACTCCCAGTCATCCAGAAAGCTGAGCCTTGGATAGGGAGGTGGGATGAGAGAGGTGAACTGATTGGAGAACTATCTGGAAGGTACTACGGACCGGCTCACTGATGGATCATGTGTGGGCAGTGAAGAAGAGGAAACAGTGCAGAATGACTCCCAGGTTCCTGCCTAGAGCAGGCAGATAGATTCTGACATGCTTTTTTAGTGGTTTTTTGTTGTTGTTGTTGTTGTTTTTTTTTTTTTGAGAGAGAGACACACAGAGTGTGAGTGCGGAAGGGGCAGAAAGTGAGGGAAACACAGAATCTGAAGCAGGCTCCAGGCTGTCAGCACAGAGCTCAATGTTGGGCTCAAACTCACGAGCTGTGAGATCATGATCCGAGCCAAAGTCAGATGCTTAACCAACATGGTGCTAAGCCATCAGGTGCCCCGGATTCTGATTTTTTTTTTTTTTTTTTTTTATGGAGATGGGACACAAAACAAGGGAGCAGGTTCCACGGTGGGGGGAGAGGAACGGGGGGGGGGCGGGAGGTGGAGGCGGGGATGGCCATCTTGTGACTGGGCAGTGTAAGGACCCAAAGAACTATCCAGGTAGAGATTTCTGAGTGGGCATCTAGAAACGCAATCCTCTGAAAACAGAACTAAAGGGGTATTTCTCTTCCCCGAGTCCACTGCATTCCTTCTAGGAAAACATGAGTGAGTAAGAAACCGCTGCCCACTGCTGCTGTATCACACTTTCAGTCCTTCTTCCTCTACTCACTTACTTGCTCTCCAAGATGCTTGTTGGTGAACACCTGACGTCCAAGGTGCCATGTCTGGTTACCAGCTGTGGCCACTGCTGAAGTCTGTGCCCATGTTCAGCAGGGCCCCCTCCTTCTCCTGACTCCCCTCACTCCCTGAGTCTGGCGCAGAACTCAACTCTACCTCCTGTCTCTGCACGGGGCCAGTGCCTGCTTTCTAGAAGCAGACCTGACACTTGTCCTAGCTCTCTGTTCCGCCTGCAGCTGGTGTGGGGCCGGCTGCCTAAAGCCGGCCAGCTCTCTCTGCTCTCCGAGCAGAGGCGTCCCTGGGTTTACACTGAGGGCTGCGGGCAGGAGACTTCACTTTGGCCTCCGTGTAAGATGCTTGCCAGCGAATGAGGTGGTGTGCGGGGAAGACAGGAAAGAGGTTCGAAAGCTGGCACAGGAAGAAAAACTGACACATTGAAAATTACCCTTGAAAACCCTCTAGGAAGGTGCCATATGAGAAACAGACTCTCAATATGTTTTCCTTCCTGAGTTGGAAGAGATCATCACTGACAAAGTAGCTTACTTTCATAAGGATCCATGTTGCAGAAACCAACTTCCTATGTCTTTAAATCCTGAATCACGTTCAGTGTGGTCAGAGGCACAGTCTATCGGAGGCCCCTGGACACTGCTGTTGCCACAGGGACATGCTCGTCCTCGGCTTATTCCAGGGCTGCCGGGAACTGCACACGCTGGTTGATATTCTTACTCTTTCTCTCTCATTTTCTCACTCAATGGATACTTGGCAGGTGTCCCACTGTTCAAAACCCTGAAGGAGAGGATGGACGAAAGGCCCCCTGAACCCCTCTCAATTTAGGATCTAATCTTCTAAATCTTTTTTCTGTGTATTTATACACATATACACATAATGTTTTGCATAAATAATGAGTAAGGCTATTCATATTATGCAACTTAGTATTTTCACTGAATGATAAAATCCTGGTGATTTTCTCCCCCCCACATCAGATAATAGAGCTATTTGTGTAAGCATCTGCCATTGCCGAACATTTTTTTAGCTGTGTTGAGTTTCTGCTATTACAAACATGACTACAAATAAACATTCTATGTACATGTAATTTTGCATATTTATGTGACTATTTCTAGAAAATAAACAAATAGATTTGGAATTGCTAGATCAAGAGTATGTATGATTGAAATTTTAAAAACTGCTGAATTACCCTCCAAAAGTGTTTATTCCCAACCACAGTGTATATTTCCATTTTGCCATTCTGACGGATAAAAAGGGGTATCTGAATTTTTGTTCCTTTGATACAACAGAGATTAAATACCTTTTCTTTGCAACTGTTTATTGGCAATTTCTATTTTTTTTTCCCCTTTGGGATATTTTGTTTATATGTAAAAATGTTTTTCCATTGGGCTGTTTGTATGTTTCTTATAGATTTTAGGAACTCTTATTAATGATATTAATCTTTTATGGCAAATATTTCCGGTAGTCTAACGCTTGTCTTTTTTTTTTTTTTTTTTTTTTTTTAACGTTTATTTATTTTTGGGACAGAGAGAGACAGAGCATGAACGGGGGAGGGGCAGAGAGAGAGGGAGACACAGAATCGGAAACAGGCTCCAGGCTCTGAGCTATCAGCACAGAGCCCGACGCGGGGCTCGAACTCACGGACCGCGAGATCGTGACCTGGCTGAAGTCGGACGCTTAACCGACTGCGCCACCCAGGCGCCCCTAACGCTTGTCTTTTATTTGTATATGGTGTTTTTAATTCAAAACAAAAAATGTTTAAGGCTACATTGTGGGTACTCAGTCTTCTTAGGTAGGCCCTCTCTGCCTCAAAAGTATATTTTCAGAAATTCGTTTATGTTTTTTTTCTGATATTATAATTTTTATTTCTGGAACTTTTGTGAACTTATGAGACAGGGCTTTGACTTTACCTTTTTATCAAATGTCTCTGTGACAACTACCTCAGGGCCAGTTACTGATTATTCCTTTGTTTTCCCACTGATCGAAATACCACCTTTGGAATACATCAAACTCCTTTATACACACATCTGTTTCCAGACCTGTTCTTCTCCATTGATCTTTTTGTCAATTTCAGCCCACTTTTTAATTACTTTTTAATTTCAGGATCACACTTTGTAATTACTCTAGTAGGTTCTGATGTCTGGAAGGACCCACCCACCACAGTCCACCATTACTACCATTATTATCACCTGCAATAATTTACTTGGCTATTCTTTTTTTTCAAACGCTTATTTATTTTTGAGAGAGACAGAGACAGAGACAGAGAGAGGTAGGGTGGACGCTCGCGTGAGCTAAGGAGGGGCAGAGAGAAAGGGAGAGACAGAATCCCAAGCTGTCAGCACAGAGTCAAATTCGGAACTCGAACTCATGAACTGTGAGACCTGAGCTGAAATCAAGAGTCTGATGCTTAACGGACTGAACCACCCAGGTGCCCCTATTTAGCTATTCTTAAGCTTTGTTTCTTCTACATAAACTTTATAAAAATGGATCAAATCTCATTGAAAAAAAAATCTGTGACTTAAGTGGGTTTGTGTTGAATTTATAATTTGGGGACAGGTGACATCTTAACAGTATTGAGGCTTCCCATCCAGGAACACAGAATTTCCCTTCATTTACTCAACTCTTCTTTGAGACTTGTATGTAGAGATTTACAGTTTTCTTAATTAGACTTTGCCCATTTCTTGTTAGGTTTATTTCTAGATATTATAAATTTTGTTGCTTTGTGAGTGGTACATTTGTCTATTATATCTTATGATCGGCTCCTGCTCTTCTGTAGGAAAACTATTGGTTTTGATTAGGAAATACTGACCCTGAGTGTAGATGCCTTAATGAGTTCTTCATTAATCCCAACAGTATTTAGTGGAGATATTTTTAGAGATATATTTAGAGAAATTAATGGCTGTAAAGATTACATTTTTGTGTATTTCCTTTTAATATTAATACTTTCTATTTGTTCTTCTTGTCTGATTCCATTGTCTACAGTTGCCAGCACTATGTGAGACTAACAATAACACTTGTTACTAACTTCAGAGAGAACAATTTGAAAATTTTACTGTTAAGTATGACGCTCGCTTTAAACATCTGAGACAAAAAGTCTATTAAGATAAGGAGGTTTCCTTTTATTTTCTACCTCACTAAGTCTTATCAGAAGTAAGCTTGGAATTTAATCAACTTATTTTCAATGTGTTAAAATAAATTATAATTCAATCTTTAAATAAAATCAGTCCTCCTTTGGTCACAGAAAACTTTAATGACCATATACTCTATTTCACGAAGACAGTATAACCATGTCAGAGACCTGTGATGCCATTAGAGTTGGTATATGTTTAAGATGTAAAAGCTGAAATATTTTTTGGGGAGCGCATCAAAACAAATCACATATTTATGCTATTGGTAATTTAATGTGAATCCCTCACCTTGAAATCATCAGGAATGAGGAGTTTTGATGTTCGTAGAAAATTCAAGATATATCTGAACATCTGTCCATCTCTGTCAATGAAATAATGCTGTTTGAGACTGTCCAAAACAATGGGCTCTGTGCCATCAAAAAGTCTTCCGATTCTGTGGTAGAAAAGAGGGAACAGTGAAAACAATTAGAATCAATTGTTTGGCCACTAAAACTAAGAGCTCCCGTTTTGTGTCACTGTCAAAGGTAGCAGTTTCAAAGATGGCAGTCAGGAAAAATCACCCGTTATGTAGTTATGGTTCTCTGAGAGGTGCTGGTCCTTGCTTGATAAATATTTCAGGACCAGACAATTCAAAATAGTTTCAGGCTTTCTCAAGTAAATCCTTTTATTCACTGTCTGTTACCTGTAAAGAAAATGTCCCTGACATGGTGATTATGGCTAAGTGCTGTCACTGTGATGGAACAGCATGTCTTTCCCCTAGGTTACTTAAAACCACCTTCTCGGCTACTTTTAAAAAATGTCATTGCTCCAAAGTGTCTTTTAAACAGATTCTACGAGGAAAGCAATTTTGTTTTTAAGAAACCTGTTTTCTGAGCTTTCCCCACCCACAAATCACAAACTCTCCAAAAAGAAAGCAACGCCTATATGTGAACACCTACATTATAGAAAGGAATCATAGAAAATATCACTCATCCAGGAGAATATGTTTTCCATTAACAATATACAGTCTAGTTTCTTAAGTCTCAGCAAAAATCATTTGTAACAGCCAGGCATCATTATAAAAAATAAATAGTTGACCATCCCCCAAATATGACCTAGTTCTGGAACATGAGTGGCTATGGGTAATTTTTAAACACAGGAATCCATGATCTATTTCCCCCATTTACAGAGTTAACATTTGAACAGTGTGCTACAGTTAAAACAATCTGCATCCATTCATTATCATTTATCCCTTTAAGGATGGCTGAATCTACATACTTTGGTATATATTCAGTTAGTAGAAAGTGGCCACATCTGGACCATGAACAAGTAGATGGCTGGCTAATGATAAACAAATATCCTGTATCAGAAAATAGAACTTACACACTAGAAATCACTTCCTTGACCAATAGGTGCATTGTACTTTTCATTAACAGTGTAGGCAGGCAAATGGCTCCAGTTTTTAATGAAAAGCTTTTTTGGAACTCAAACTCTACCTCTGATTTGGAATATCATCTTACTGCTTTGAAGACAATTTTGAAATCATAAATTTTCTAATCTTATGCTGAAATGTGACACAGGTAAGGGTGAATCAATAATTTCACCCCTCCTACATTACAACAAACCAATCAACAAATGGAAAAGCTGTTCCCCCTCCCTCCCAAAAAAGAAAGCTCGGGAATTCGTTTCAATACAAATCTTTTGAAGATAATTAGAAAACTCATGTCCTACCTGGCGGTAGTAAGTGCAAAGAAGAAAGCAACTAATCACACTCAGGTCATATTTCTAAAACTCACTATATTTTTCTCAGCTAATGTTTTTGTCCAACTTTCCATGAATAGAGGGTGATTCACAGTTTCTTCCTTCCACAATTTTATCCAGGGCGTGGATCGCAAGCATCCCAGGGCTCTGACTGCATGCAACCTTGTCATTCATTTCCCATTAACACATCAATCAAACAGGCTACATAAAGAGGCACTGAAACTCAAATATACTTAGTCGATTTTTTTATAGTGTTTCTGGGACAGTTTGGTGTAGGATGGGAATGAACGAAACTTGTTTGCTTATTATCAGAAGATTTATTCTTTATTGTTAACGTGATAAATTTACAGTTGACAAGGGGAAGAAAAGGGAGTTATATTTATTAACTGCTGTCCAGGTAGCTTGCACTATCCTTAGCACTTTATGTAATGAATCCATTATCCTCCTTTTACAGATGAAGAAATAGACTCAAAATGATGAGTAACTGGCCCAACTAGTTAAGTAGCATTGGGGGATTTGCACACTGTCTGTTTGATCTTAAAGGGGCCTCCCTACAATGACTGGAATGAAAAGAATTACCACTATCGAAGGAAAGCTTTTAGTCTAGAGTTTTTATTTTCTATCTTGTTTGTTCAGCAAGAGCTTTGCAATGAAATCTAAGTGTGTATATTATTTTTGTGGCCTGAAATATATTAGTATCAATGGCTGCAAGCCACTTTAGTAAGAAATGAAAAGTTAATATTTTATTCTTAAGTAAATCCTATGCTTTTTTTTTTTTTTCTTAAGTGTTCATTTTCAAAATCTAGACCTGGATGTACCCAGGCACAGAATGTGTAATCTGTAAGTCTCCACCAAGTGAATGAGTAAAAGGAAGAACAGAGTGGTGAGGGGAATTTGGCTCGGTCCTTTAATAACTGTAATCTGCCTGTATCGACTTCTCTGTGTCTCCATTTCTCTTATAAAATGTGTTTCTTTTATAAAATTGCCCCTTTTCTCGGGGTTGATGAGAAAATCAAGTGGAGTTATGGCCCACTCAAAAAGAACTCACCAAGAGAAGGTATCCTAAACTAGCAAACAAAAATTTCTACGAATGCAGATCGCGGAAGACAGCAGGTGCTACAAGGCACAGGATTCGCGGAGCCAAAGAACCAATCTGGGCTGAAAGGTCTCGTTATAGACCTTAGCCAGGTGGGAGAGACGCGCCATCCAAAAAAAAGGCTTTTAGGTTGTAAAAACCCGCCACCTCTGGCAGATACAGAAAACTGGACACAGGTGCGATCAGAAGCACCTTCGCATTGGACGTGGCCGAAACAGGAGACGCAAAGGAAAGAGCTGGAGGGAAATCTGAACAGTGGCCCAGTGTAGTCTAGGGAGGTGGCCGCGGCCCCTGGGCGACGCAGTGGGAAAAGCAGGGTCTCCAGGCCTAATTACTCAAGACGGAAAAAGGGTGAAAGCGGAGGAGGGAGGGCTGGCCTCCACCAGGCGGGTGAGAGCGCCCCCAGCAGGCCGGTGGAACCTATGGCGGCCCAGTGGCCCAGAAACTTGGCCGCCAGCTGGCGCCGGACCCGGGAGGGTGCGCATGGCGGACCCGGAAGAGGGAAGGGAGAGGCCCGAAGACTGTAGTAAAGCCCGCCCGTCCCCGCTTATGGCACAAGCCGTGTGGTCTGGGAGCGAGCTGAGAGGGAAGGGGCTGTGGAGAGCAGGGGCAGGTTTGTGGCCTGGAAGAGGCCCTGAGCCGCACCAAGGCACATTCCTGTCTGAGGAGCAAGGCCTCTCCGATAAGAGAGTCCCGTAGGTGATGCACCAAATGTTAGGAGTAGTAAAGGGCAACGTTATACTGTTGACTTTTGCTAACTTTGAAAGGAAGCACGTTCTGAGTTGTGAAAACAATGTGGAAGGGCAGGGCGGTGCCAGAGATCATAAAATGGCGTCCCCGGGTTGGGTTTGAACGTGCGGTGGAAAAGCATTGTTTGGCTAAGCAAATGAGGGGGAAATCGGCACAGGCTGTATTTCTTGTGGACGTATGAATGGAGTTACAAATCAAACTGCAGTGATTTGTAAACTCTGGTGCCTGAAAACTATGTGGAACTGATTACAGTTTACTAACCTTAGAGAACATTCCTGTTTTCCAACTGACCAAGACCAAGTTGGCTCCAGGTGATGTATGGCCGCCCTGTGTGTGTGTGTGTGTGTGTGTGTGTATGTGTGTGTTTAAAACACCCACTGAACCAAATAGCAATGCAGAGAAAAACTTCCTTCCACAATTGTATTTTTTTACATTTCTGTTTTAACATTTTGTTTTGGACAATTTCAAATGTAGGGCAAAGCAGAGAAAATTATATAATGAACCCCCATATATCCATCCAGCTTCAAAAAGCTATCAATTCTTGATCAAGCTTGTTTCACCTATACTTCTATTGCTCCCTCTCCCCCACCAGAAATTTTATAGTAAATTTCAAACATCCTATCAATTTATCTGTAAATATTTCATTAACTAGTAAGATGATAAAGTTTCACTAAAAATATGCATTAAAATGAAATCTATTTATCTTGCTTTTTAATATTAACATTCTGTTGATTATTATTTATGGAACCAATAATGTAGGATCCAATCTCCAAGGAAATTAAGCTCCTTTTGGTAAAAAGTCAGTCTCGGGGCGCCTGGGTGGCGCAGTCGGTTAAGCGTCCGACTTCAGCCAGGTCACGATCTCGCGGTCCGTGAGTTCGAGCCCCGCGTCGGGCTCTGGGCTGATGGCTCAGAGCCTGGAGCCTGTTTCCGATTCTGTGTCTCCCTCTCTCTCTGCCCCTCCCCCGTTCATGCTCTGTCTCTCTCTGTCCCAAAAATAAATAAACGTTGAAAAAAAAAAAAAAAACAAAGTCAGTCTGGTTCCCCCGTATGGCTCCCCCTCTCTCTGGAATTAACGAATGGTCGAGTGTATAGGTATAGAGATAAGGCCTAATATACCTGACTTAGTGTGAATCAGTCACTAAGAATTTATTTTTTGTGCATTCATTCATAGGACCTGGTTTCTTTAATTTACTGTGACTTGGCTCCTTAAGAATTTCCTTTTATTGTTCAGTCATTCAGTTACTCATTTATTCTACCCGTGTTCACTGAGCTTGACCATGTGAAATATAGGGAAAGCAGTGGTAAATAAACCACACATTCTTTCCTTTTGTGGAATGTTAACAGTCTGTGGGGCTGGGAATGCAGATCAAGTGCAGTGTGTCACTGGGGGTGCAGAGTGGGCTGTGGGGAGGACACAGGAGGTGCATCCAACTCAAACTTGGGGGAGGCATGGAGGAGAAAGAAAGTTTACTGGAGACCTGAAGGACAAGCAGAAGTGGGCCAAGTACTGGGGTGGCAGGTAAGGTCAGATAAGAAAGGAGAGAGGGTCAGGGAAGATACAAAGGCTTGAAACTAGAAGAAACCTGGCATGTGATTGCTTTCCACTGGGGCAGAGTCCGACCGACTGAAAAATGAGGCTGGAATGGCAGAGTTAGATCGTGAAAAGCCGTATAAGCCAGGTCAAGGAGTTTCAATTCGGTTCTGAGGTTGATGGGGACGGATGTCAAGCTATGCTCTCCAGCAACGTTAAGGAAAAGAGCAAATTTATAAGTAAGACTGAATGAAAGAAACACTACCTGAAGTCACATCTCCTCAAAGATGCAGCTTGGGGCTTATCCAAATCCTTTCTCCTCTGCCTTGCTTTTGACTCTGTTATTTGCATATAGCAGTGGTTCTTAACCCTGGCTGCACACTGCGATCACCCAAGGAGCTTTTAAAAAATATTGCCAGCTATTCTGATGTAATTTCTGCTTAGAGTTGGGGCCCAGGCATCTCCCCAAGTCGGTCTGATGAACAGCAAAGTTGAGAACCAGTACGAAGGAGGATGAGCAGAGGCTAAAGAGCAACAAGTCAATGTTGTCGACTCAAGAGGCTTCCAGTGAGTCATTCTGTCAATTTGAACTGTCACAGCACCTCTTCTTAAACAGCCAACCACCCTTTTAGAAGGGAAAGATCTCTTGGGGCGCCTGGGTGGCTCAGTCGGTTAAGCGTCCGACTTCAGCTCAGGTTATGGTCTCGGGGTTTGTGAGTCTGAGCCACGGGTCGGGCTCTATACTGACAGCTCAGAGCCTGGAGCCTGCTTTGGATTCTATGTCTCCTTCTCTCTCTGCCCCTCCCCCACTTATGCTCTGTCTCTATCAAAAATAAATAAATGTAAAAAAAAAAAAAAAAGTGAAAGATCTCCAGGGTGACCTAGATCAACATCCCATTTTACAAATGGAGAAACAGAGTCTCAAATACATTAATGCTCAAGGATGCACAGCTGGCTAGACACAGAGCCGAACCCACCATACTGTCCCTGGGGTAATAGGCAGAGGTCACATCCAAGCCTGTGGAGGACAGCTGCTCTAGTGGTAGTTACTATTTATTGAATTGTACTATGTGCCAAAGAGTGAGCTTGCTGTTTTACGGGCTTTATCTCATTTGATTTTACAATGATCCTATGAGATAGCCATATTATTCTCATTTCACAGATGAGGAATCTGAAGCTCAGAATGGTTGTCACTTGGCTTAAGTTACAACCTAGGTCTGATTCTAAAGTCTGTGTTCTCGACCACTAAATTATAATGCCTTTCCATGTGTAATTTCAAATAAACAAACAAAATGACAATAACTCAACCACTTTCCTTGAGAAATGCATAATTTTTTATAGTTCAATGGTTTGCTCATGCTGCATGTTATTCCAAGAAAATTTGGTGATTATCAACTTTGCAGAGACGCTAATTTATTTAGTAGCCATGCTGCAAAAAGTTGAGGCTCAGGGGCTTGGTGTAGACCTACGGAGTGGGTACCTTAAACTCAATCGAACCAAATCACAAGACTGCAAGGCTTCAGAGATGATGTCCAAACTCATGTACGACACGAGGGGGCATTCAAAGGGATGGGAAAGTGAGGATTCTTAGGACTATGGAAACTTGTAGGAAGAAGAATTACGCCTGAGGTTCCAACTCCATTCAGCTTGCAACTCTTGTGTTCCCTTATGTGCTGTGTCCCTGTATCTAATTCCGACACACCCCTGCGGGATTTGTCACTTCACAGCTAAGGAGGGGGTTCCAGCCCTTCCAAGGCTCCACACAGCCAATCCTCCTCGTGCCGCCTGGTGAACATCATGTCACATCAAGCACCAGGGCGTGTAATGCGACACCGGGCCCTGCTTTACCAGAGGCGAGCGGACTAATCCCTTCTACTCTCTGGACCCAGAACACACATGGTAATTACACAGACAGGGAGGCGGTAAAAGCATTCCTCTGCAGTGGCGGTGGGTCAGCTTGCCCAGGGAGGGTGGAGGAGACCCCACCCAGGGTGAGAACAAAGCGCCGAAGACAGACCAAGGGGTAAAGCTGGTGCGAAAAGGGCAGGACAGAGGTTGTTGGGCGATTTCACCCACTAAGCACCCCCCTCCGCCAAGAAATGCCTTTTTTCCCTCCACTCCTGGGCTTCCAAGCCATGGAAAATATGGTTTGGGCTTGAGGAAAAGATTTCATTTGGTTTCTGGTCCAGATTTATTTTGCTCGGTAAGAGATTCAGAGGCAACTTGCAAATTACCCCTTTTAGCATGGGGGGGCTGGGGGGGTGGTATTTTTAAATGATAACAGTGATGCCTACTCATTGTTGAAAACCCGAAAAGAGTAGAGGACGAAGAAGCAGCAAAACAGAAAAACAATCTGCCACTAGTCTACCAATTCGTAGGCCATTACTTTTTAATAACTTGATTTAAAGATTATTTTTCTTTGAGTGATTTTGTTTCCAGAAGCACTTGTACCTGCATACTTTTTTATATCTACTATTCCAAGTTAGTCTGTTATGTTAGTAGGTAGTGTCTAACTACTCCGAGTTACATTCCCAACCAAGTTTCTGTCCCAATACTTGAAAACAAAGGAAGACGGCAAATGTGGTGGAGGGCTGGGTGAGGGTGTGTGTGTTTGTGCGCACGCGATCCTGAACGTATGGGTGCGTCACTGCAGGTGAAACCGAGACTCAGGACAGCAGAGGGGGAAGGGCACATGGAGAGAGGGGCCGGCACTGCAACCAGTGAGGCCTCTTCCTCTCTTTTGCTGAGATGGGAAAGCAGGGAAACAATGGTGCAAGGGAAGAGACATGCTAGGTTGATATCTGACGTCTGGACCTTGGGAGTTCAATCCTGTATTCTCTATATAGGTAGATATAGATATAGATATAGATATAGATATAGATATAGATATAGATATAGATAGATATAGATACTTAAAATTTTTTTTTATTTTATTTTTTTTCAACGTTTATTTATTTTTGGGACAGAGAGAGACAGAGCATGAACGGGGGAGGGGCAGAGAGAGAGGGAGACACAGAATCGGAAACAGGCTCCAGGCTCTGAGCCATCAGCCCAGAGCCCGGCGCGGGGCTCGAACTCACGGACCGCGAGATCGTAACCTGGCTGAAGTCGGACGCTTAACCGACTGCGCCACCCAGGCGCCCTTAAAATTTTTTTTTAAGTTTTTTTTTTTTTTTCAACGTTTATTTATTTTTGGGACAGAGAGAGACAGAGCATGAACGGGCGAGGGGCAGAGAGAGAGGGAGACACAGAATCGGAAACAGGCTCCAGGCTCTGAGCCATCAGCCCAGAGCCCGGCGCGGGGCTCGAACTCACGGACCGCGAGATCGTGACCTGGCTGAAGTCGGACGCTTAACCGACTGCGCCACCCAGGCGCCCCTTAAAATTTTTTTTTTAAGTTTATTTATTTTAGAGACAGAGAAAGAGGGAGAGACGGGGGAAGGGGCAGAGACAGAGGGACAGAGAAAATCCCAAGCAGGCTCCCCACTGTCAGCACATAGCCTGATGTGGGGCTCGATCTCACAAAGGGTAGAGATCGGGGCCTGACTCAAAGTCTGATGCTTAACTGACTGAGCCACCCAGGTGCTCTTTTTTGTATACATTTTTAAATGTCCATTAAAAAAAAAAAAGTTTCTCTTTAAGAAAAAGGCATGGGGGTGGGGGACGATGCTGGGTATTATTACGTTTAAAAAGAAGGAAAAGAAACACCAGTCCACTTACTGTTTTAGAAGCCTGAATTATCATAAACAGTGTTTAATTTGCTTAAAGTATTATAACTGTTAAAAAAAAATTCTAGGAAGAGTTGTTTATAGTTCCCACACGTGGGAAATTTCGTCTATATTTCATGAACACAGATACAAATTAATTCAGAGCTTGTTATAGAAATGGACAGAAGTAATTTAAGAGAGGGGAGAAAATACCTTCTTGGTAAGAACAAACAAAACAAATTGTATCTACTTATGGGGAAGTAATGTTTCCAGTACGGTTCCCTGAGGCAGCATCATTTTCTTAAATGATACACAGAACTGAAGAAAGCAGGAGAGAAAGGAAAGGCCAGTTTAAAATGTAAGAAAAAGCTTAAGAGCAAAACAACTGACAAGCCGGCATTTCGGAGAACTGATCATTGATGGTAATGCTGAGGGTCGAGGGGGAGCTCGGGGCCACTCAAGGGGCTGCTAATCCTATAAAACTCTCACGAGTGCCCTCCAGGACTCTAACTAGAGATTTCTTTAAATTCTGAGTTACACTGACTGCTAATTATGAAAAATGTATTATTACAATTTTAAAACCCAATTTAAAAACCCACCAGAATTTACATAAGTAGGCTTTTTATTTCTGCATTTATTGACTGCCTACCATATTCCTGGTGCTCTGCCAGTCCTCTTAAAATGAGCAGGATGCAGTCCCACTGGGAGTCAAGGAAGGGCAGAGAGGGATCTAGCCAACCTGGGGCAAGCAGGGAAGGCTTCCTGTAGGAGGCAATGGCGGTGTAGAGTTCTAGGGATTACTAGGTATGAGGAGAAGGGCACGAGTGCTTAGAAAAGGGATTTCAGGCAAGAAGGAACATGAGGGGTGAGGTGGGAACCCAGCAAATGAGGAGCACCTCTCTCCAAGTGTGGAGCTGAGTAGAGCACGTAAGGGCGCCGTTCTTCACAAGTTTCAGCATGGGTGCTTTCAGTAATGTTTCAGGAGCCCCCGGCACGTTCAGCTTTAAACTCACAGACCTGGGTTTGAATCATGACTTTGCCCTCTTTCAGACTAAATCAATGAGGTTTTGATTTCTTCATCTGAGAAATGGGATAGTACCTAGCCCAAAGAACTCTCATGAGCCTAAGAACTCTGGTGTCTGATAAGAACTACACTTCCTGAGTGCTCACTAGGTGCAGGACACGGTATTGAGGGCTCACGGCAGGCCCTCAAGCAAGCAAGCAAGGTGGATATTATCGCCGGCCTTAACGGACAAGGACACTGCAGCCGGCTTCTCGGCGCTGAGGCCAGAATTCACACTCGGGCAGCCGGACTGCGGACCCCAGCTCGGAGCTGCTCCGACCGCCTGGTGGTTGCTCCACTCCTTGGCAGAGCGCTGGGCCCACCTGGCATGTGCTCAGGAGACGCGGACAGATTTTTGTCCTTCGGCGGTAGTGTGCTACGTGGGCCAAAGCAGGATTCCGACTGTACGTGAAATCCTGTTGTGCATCTGGAACTGGAAGAAAACCTTTGCGGTCACCTGGTCCCGTTCGCTGGTTTGAGCAAATGCCTGCTTACAAATGATTTCTAGACCGATCTGCTATTTGTCTAAGATCGGCCCAGGATCAGATCATCATAGCCTCCCCTCCCTCGGGAGCCCGCTTGGGTATTTTCGGCTCACACGGTTTCTGTTTAGGTTTCCTCCTGCTTGTAATTTGGGCAGGCAAGCATGCACATGTGCACACGAGCCTGCCCCCACAGCCCACCCCGCCCTCCTGCCAACAGTCTGTTCTATATTGGGAGGTATTTTTGACACTCCTTTCTTCTAGAATATGTTTTCCATTTTATAATAATAATTACGATCCAGAGAAAAGAATGTCATAATAGCTGATGTTCTTTGAGTTTGTTAGACACACTGCTAAAAACTTTATGCATTATCTGATTTAAACCTCACGACAACTCCATAAAGTACTCACAAGTAGTATTTTTATTTTACTGATGGAGAAATGGGAGGCCAGAGCCATCAGATAACTCGCCGAGGGTCGCTGTGCTCTGCAGGCTCTTGTCCCTGCGGCCCGAGGGCCAGCCCACGCTAGGTGCTGTCCCTGACCCTCAGGGGCTGTCTGTCCCAGAAAATTCATCCCCCTTCCCGCTCTGGCACCTCCTGCCAGCCTTCGCTCACCTTGTAGTTCCATTCTGATTTTGTTTCTAGTTTCTTGTTATACAAGCAAACTCTCCTGCATGTGTTCCCACTGACTTTAATGTTTTTGAAGGACTATTCTTTTTCCCGGGCTTCCGGATATTAGCACACCTAACGACTGAACTAGTGCTTTCCTGTATGACGACACATTCCAGATTCGTCCCTCTGTGCATCGATCTCCTAATAAACAGACCGGACTTGGCCCCTCCCATGTGACTGTAGCCCCACTCTCTCTGCCACACTTTGAGATTATCAGTGACAACAGAGTACGGAGAGGAACCTGTCCCACACTATTGGAGCTGCCTTACAATACGTCATAGCGGTCACTTCAAATAAAAGCATCGTATTAATTATATGCTACTATCAGAGCACTATGACAAAGCCAGCTGTTTCCATTTTCAATTTAACAATTTTTTCCTGCTTGTAATGGGGCCAGCAAAACAGCAGTTTACAATGAAGTAGTACAATATTCTGTTTAGTACCCGTAAGTGAAAAGCCAGAGGCTTAACGCAGTGCTTAATAAAAAAGAGCAAGGGGTGTCTGGGTGGTTCAGTCGGTCAAGCATCTGGCTCTTGATTTTGGCTCAGGTCACGATCTCATGGTTCATGAGTTCGAGCCCCATGTTGGGCTCCGTGCGGACAGCACAGAGCCTACTTGGGATTCCTTCCCTCCCTCCCTCTCTGCCCCTACCCCATTTTCTCTCTGTTTCTCAAAACTAAATAAACAAACAAAAAAGGAGTATGGTGAGGTGGGTAGATGAATGAAAATGACCAAATTATTCCATCCCTGCATGACTTCAGAGTGACGAGGAAGCTTGAAACCCCTGTCAGAAACTAGGCTTTAAGTTGACAAGGCCAAAGGGAGGAGATTTAGCCTCAGGACTGTGAGTTACACCTCTACAGAAGGAAAGAAAGCTGCAAATTGGACAAGAGTACTATTTACACAGCTTCAAAAGTACACAAACATTGTAAAGAAAATATAAAATGTCCACACTACCTTTTGTTAAAAAAAAAAAAAAGTCCAATGCCTTCTTTACATCACAGTGGCCAACATGCCCGGTGGGGTTTTTACCCCGAGAAGGTCAAGATGTTGAATTTATGTCGCAAGATTATTGAAATGGTCACCAAGTTGGAATGACATATGAAAAATACTAAGTTTCTATCAGCCCCTGATTCAAAGACAACACTCCGGGGTGTGCGTAGTTGGGAAACAAGGAACACGCGCTGACAGCATCCTGCCTTCGGCTACACCACGGTCAACAAAGCGCTGTTGTGGGTGTGCGTGCGTCTTGTGTAACCATCTCCACCCTTCTGGGGCTCAGGTCTGGTTGATCACGGTTCAAGAATTTACCCACAGGCACCAAGCTGGTCCATACGCACCTGAGCTGGGGGTGTTTTCTCCGTAGTTCTCCCTTTCCCTTCCAACAAAACAGAACCAAGCCCTAACCTGCAAAACACTCAAAGAAATGGAAGTTCCCAGCTACGAATCTCTCCATTTTTCTCTTCCTTTCCAGATGCTCATCAAACAGAAGCTGACACGTGTTTAGCAGTCATTTGACGCCTCTGCTTCTCATCCTCGCTGTTCCATTTGAAAGTCCTGAGTGAGGAGGGCACTGAAGCCAGAGCTTATGTTTCAAATAAATACTCTGGCTCAGTTTTAAAATCTGCATAAAGGGTTACAAATGGGCTCTTGAGGAGCCCGGCAGAACGGGCACTTGGAAATACAAACCGTACTGTCACTGCTCGGTGTTTCTGTCACGGAAATCTAGCCAAGGTGGAGAACAGCGCTTTGTCCGTATTTCACACGGTTCCCTAGGTTTGCTTGGTTGTTACAGTCTTTATTCCAGTCCACATTCGCGTGTGCCACAATTTTCTCTGAAGTCCACCCTTCGTGCCGTCTTGTTCCTTCTGCAGTGTATCATCGAGATGGTGATGTACTGATGAAGTACCTTCCTCGGGGCCCCTAAGATTATGGATTGGTGGGACACACTTAAAAGATCCTTCTTTTCTGCTTTGATATTGACTGTTTGCACTGCTTTGAGACTAGGAGAGTTTTCATTTTTTAGGTAAGCTCTCAAGCCCCGAGGGCCTTCTAAACGGTTTCTTAAAAAAATCAATTTTTGGAGGGATGGCAGGGGCTTTGACAAGCTGGGCAGGAGCTCTGGAACACAGTCAGCTCAGCTCGCGGAAGCAAGTTTGGGCGTGCTCAAATCCACCTTCCAGGGACGAAGCCCTTGGCCTGGCAAGGTCCGCCGCTGTTCGAAAGTGGTGGTTAGCTGTTAACGCACAGCTGTGATTTATCGTCTGAATATGGGGACACAATAAGAAAAACTGCACAGAAGTAAAAATAATCATTACCACCAAAAAAGATAAGCAGCAATGTCATTACTAAGCAAACTGACACATGGCATTTATGTAGCAGCAGGAAGCCATTATCCAGTGACAGTGTCATTTCTACTGACACTGTATCTTGATTAGATTCAGATGGTCCAGCAAACAGCTGATATAATTGAGGGACTGAGACACGGATTTTTTTTTTTTTTTTAACAGGTTCTTTTGCAAATGGGATTGCCACCAGATTGGAGCTTCTGGGTGTCTGCCTTTGGAATATGAATACACGACACGCATACAGTCGTAAGAGTACAACTGATTTCTCGACCCCCTGCCTCTCACATTCCCCTCCTTCTTGCACCGGGGCCACCCTGGGCACACACAGAGGCCTGCCATGCAAGGCATTATGCACCCACTTCAGCTTGCTCCTTTAGGGACCAGTTATTGCAAACAATTATTCAAACAAGTACATAGAACACAGAGTTTATTATTATAAAGGTACTTTCTACCTCCAAGCATCCTGAGAGTAATCTTTCAGGGGCAGAATATTGATAATCCATCTAGCTGAAGCTATAAATCCCGCATTTTTTACTGAAAAGAAATGACATTTTAATGGGTTATTTATATAATGATAATAGAACAAACTGGCAGATACAGTGGAGTAGACTTTTCTATTAACATACCTCAGGTTTCAGTAGAGAGCATTTGTATGCTCAGTGGACCCATAAAGGAGCCTTCAGCGTGACTTTCTGAGGCTTACTATTATTATTATTTTTTTAATGTTTATTTATTTTTGAGAGAGAGAGAGACAGAGACAGAGTATGAGCCAGGGAGGGGCAGAGAGACAGAAAGAGACACCGAATCCGAAGCAGGCTCCAGGCTCTGAGCTGTCACCACAGAGCCCGACGTGGGGCTCGAACTCACGAGTTGTGAAATCATGACCTGAGCTGAAGTCGGATGCTTAACCGATTGAGCCACATGGGTGCCCCTTCTATTATTTTAAAGTTCTCAAAGTTCAAATGCGACTTACAACATCAAGTACTTTGGTTTTGAATCATAGATGCTTCTGCTTGGAAGTTATGCGGGGGGGAGGGGGTATTTTCTGCACTGGCTTAAGAAAGAAGACTCCCCCCAACTTGAGAATAACTTTCATTGTTTTATTTCAGTCATGAATACACACAGCATAGACACTTACTGTGTGAGGTGTTCTGACACAGGGGTGTTTCCTTTCTGATACAAAGATTTTCCACATCTCTGTGAAGGTCAAGGGCTATAGGGTGGACACACGAATTACGGGGGTGTAATTCTCCTGCCCACAGAGCTCTCTATGGGACCAAAATGCAGTTTGTCTTTTGGAAATTAACCTAAAATGTTTCAATGCTGGTCCTCATTTGCCATAAAGAAGGTCTCAAAGGAAGAGACTCAAAGGTCTCAAAGCATTTTTATATGACTGACAGAAACCACATATTTTTTTTGTTTGTTTAGAAAGTACATCGTTTGAGGAGTCAAAGTCATAGGAGATTCACAAGATGGGTTGTGTGACCTAACAGTGTTAATTCTAAGCCCTTTAATGGAATTGTTCTCAAGACACAGTAGAGTGGAGTGTAACCTTGTGAAAGATTACCAGAATCTTCTATGAGTTATCTACTAATGAACTTTTCAAACAAGGACATAGAACACAGAGTTTATCATCATAAAGTACTTTCTTGTATGATGAGGGGAGAAGGAAAATACAATAAAAAACACAGAGCAAAAATGACCTTGGCATTTCTCAATGACATTATTCATGACGATGTACCAAAAGGAGTAGTCAGTATTATTGTCCCAAGAATCAAGCCAGAATCAATAAACAAAGTCTCTCTTTAACGACCCCGTCTCCTGCCATATCACCACCAGCCCCACGCTGCTTCACTGTAGACCTGGTACCTGAACTCTGAGCTGTGGGTGGACTGCCTGATGTTGACAAAAACTGCAGATTCCCCTCACACCCTGACATACGGGTCACTTGAGTGGTGACCAGGGCCCAGATATCTGCATGTTTGACTCTGGCATGGGGGTTATCAGGGAGGAGGTATCAGCTGGAGGAACACATTCGGAAGGCAGGTGTCCCCCTTCTGTTCCTCTGGTTCACTGGCATCTGGGTGGTTGACTGGTTGATTTATTCCCCTCTCTTTACTCTTTCCCTTCAGGTAACTAGACTAGAAAATCCCTTTCTAGGCTCTGCCTTGAAGAAAAAGACATGTACGTTTTTGCTGCTCCGACTGGACTAGACCTACCATTAAGTCCTAACGTTACCCTAGTGAAGGCCACCTTAAGAATAAGTGGCTTGAGGTTACTCCAGAATGACCTGCCCTCTTGGCTCACGACCACCTTTATAACATAGTTCTGGCAGGTGGTGAGAAGGATTACATATCTGGCCGTGGGAAACATCAGGATGTCCCCTGCCCTGCTCCAGACCAATGAAACCAGAATCGCTGTGGGCAGGGCCAGGTTTGTTTGTTCAAGCTCCTGCTGATTCTAACATGCCCCTAGGGTTGAAAGCAAGGCTATAAAAGAGGAAGCCACAAAGGGCCTGGAGTCAGAGTGGGAGCGAGAATCTTGGTCAGTCACTTGACCTCTCAGACTTGCAGTGTTTTTATCTATAAACTGGAGTAAGTAACAGTCTCAACTCTGAGATTACTTGCGGCGCGTTAGATGAGAAATATAGATAATGAGCCCTTTACACTTGACTATTTCGAACAGCTTTACTCAGTTATGTGCCCTTCATTGTTTTGAGGGCCTGGCTTCCGTACACAGCATTTCACCCAAAAATTCGTGCATCAGGCAAACTTCTGAACGCCCACTCTGTGGCAGGTGCCGTAAAGCACAAGAATACGAGGATGGAGACTAAGTGAGAGACAGCTTTCCAAGGACAGCGTTTCTCTCCAATAGGGTTGAGTTCCTGGCAAGTAGAAGTTCAGAAGAAATCAAGAACGTGACCCACAGTCTGGCCCTGAGATGCTTCAAGCTAGACACCCAGCGCGCGCCCCCACCTCACCGCTCTGCTATCTGACGCACGGCGGCCGCGACAGGTCTGACGCGGGAGGGCGGCCCTCGCCTTCTCCACGGTCCACACCAGGAGCAGGCTAATTATTTGCCACCAAGGGGCTTCTGCCCACATTTTTTTTTTTTTAATTCTATTTTGGTCAAAATCAAGTATAACTTCAGTGTCCAACAAATGGAAAATGAAATAGAATGTGTCAGGAACGGAGCCAGGCTCAGTGCACCCGCGCGGCGATCGGAACATGACCTGGCCTGGAGCTGTGCCACGGCCACGGCCCAGAGAGTAGACTTCACTCTGCATCTCCCTCCCCCGGAGATGAGGGGTGAACACACATATTCACCGCACACCACGTAGCAGGAGACGCATCACAGAACTCAGAATAGGCAAACCGAGCCTCCATCAGGGCGACCCGGAACACCGAAGTGACAAAAATCTACTTCTAAATCTACACTCACACGTAAGCCAGATTTTGTCTTGAAAATTTAGATGAGCAAATAGGTAGGAATAAAGTTATCTTTTGGCTCAACACAGGGGGTAAACTATATCCCAAAGTGGGCGTATTTGTCCCGGGTGGTGTTCTTACTTACGACGTCACTTGGTACCAACCCAAATACCATTTAGTGACTGTTCACTTATCATCTGTCCTCCCAGCTCCCCTACGTAAACTTCAAGAGAGCAAGGACTTCTGTTGGCCAGTACATGCCCCGCACACTGGGGAGCAAAGAAGAAATCTTCTAGTGGACACAAGGACAGGGAAAAATACAGGTACTATAGCATGGCTACATTTGTCTGTGAGTTATCCTCTAAGACAAGACTTTATGAGTTAGGTTACTAGGAAAGCCAGGTCGGTTCTGTTCCCAAGTGGCGAAGGAAGTTTGCTGAATTCGCCAGTAGTAGAAGTTACTGGCTTTTCGACACTAAAGAGAAAATCCAGCTTCACGGTTTAAAAAAAAAAAAAAAAAAAAAATGTCTTTTGGGGCACCTGAGTGGCTCGGTCGCTTAAGTGTCCAACCTCAGCTCAGGTCATGATCTTGCAGTTCGTGAGTTTGAGCCCCAAGTCAGGCTCTGTGGTGACAGCTCAGAGCCTGGAACCTGCTTCGGATTCTGGGTCTCCCTCTCTCTCTGCCTTCCCTGCTCACACTCTGTCTCTCTCTCTCTCTCTCAAAAATAAATAAACATTAAAAGAAATTTTTTTTTTTAATTTTTTTTTTTCAACGTTTATTTATTTTTGGGACAGAGAGAGACAGAGCATGAACGGGGGAGGGGCAGAGAGAGAGGGAGACACAGAATCGGAAACAGGCTCCAGGCTCTGAGCCATCAGCCCAGAGCCCAGCGCGGGGCTCGAACTCACGGACCGCGAGATCGTGACCTGGCTGAAGTCGGATACTTAACCGACTGCGCCACCCAGGCGCCCCTAAAAGAAATTTTTAAAAAAAAGTCTTTTGAAGCTGATTTCATTTAGTCTTTGCCTATATAACTGAAGAGCAATTCTGAAAAAGCAATATTATAACATGGCAAGAGACAGAGAAGAGGAAAACTGCCCCTATCACCCTGGAGAAACTTTCCATTTTTCCTTTGCCAGATGCTTTCCCTCCTTTTCAATCACCCCCCTCCCCATAAACTAATTTCCTTTTTTAAAAGATCATCCAATCTTAACACTGAACACTGTTCACCACTGGTTAGAGACTGTCCTCATTTCGTGCATTTCCATAGGGGTTTTAAAGGCAGGGATGTGCCCCCTCTTTCCACCTGTGCTGGGGCTACATTATCTCAGGATGACTTCCACTCTCCCCAAAAAACTTGTTCTGTGAGTTTAAAAATTTTTTTTTTAATTTTTATTTATTTTTGAGAGAGAGAAAGAGAGAGAGAGAGAGGGAGGGAGGGAGAGACAGAGAAAAACAGAGTATGAGCAGGGGAGGGGCAGAGAGAGGGAGACACAGAATCCAAAGCAGGCTCCAGGCTCTGAGCTGTCAGCACAGAGCCCGACGTGGGGCTCGAACTTGGGAACTGTGAGCTCATGACCTGAGCCAAAGCCCGATGCTTAACTGAGTCACCCAAGCGCCCCACTGTGAGTTTTTTTAAACTTGAGATAGACATTGCATTATAAATCATGCTGATCTGTGGTGCCTGGGTATATCAGTGGGTTAAGTGTCTGACTCTTGGTTTCAGCTCAGGTCATGATCTCATGGCTTTATGGGTTTGAGCTCCAATTCGGGCTCTGCACTAATGGTGTGCATTCTCTCTTTCCCTCTCTCTGCCCCTCCCCACTCGTGCTGTCTGTCAAAATAAATTAACCTAAAAAATATTTAAATCACTCTGGTCTAAAGGGTAGGTTATAATAAAAAGCCTTCTACTCAGTGCCCTGCAAGAATTCTGAAAGAAAGCTCAGTGAACTGTGTGGCAAGGAAGATGCATTGATTTCTTGGCATTTCTGCTGGAATCCTGAATCGTGGGCCTGCATGATAACAGGACTGGACTCGTGTCTAGGGCCTGTCATGTGAAATTGGAATCGTGAAGTCACAGACTCGCGGCACAGAATGCCCAGCCCTAATGCAGGATTGCAGAAAACTCCCTAGGTTGGCATACAGCAATGACACGGAAATCCGAACATTAGAATTCAGCCGTCCTGAGAGTGGATGCACCAATCCCTTAATGTCGAGCTCATCTGACGTTGCTTTCAGGGCAGCTCCACATGAACCATGCCTTAATGGCTAACATGTCGAGAGTGAAGCATGCCAGAAGCTAGAGCAGTACTGGCAAGGCACATGTGTTTGGCATCTCCATTCTAAAGCTCCAAATACACACACCCCTTGGGTGGCCATGGGTGTTGACTGTGAGGCTGAAAGCCCGGTCTCTTGAGTTTTGCAATTACCTACATATGCCAGTGCGCTTAGTAACTCTGCTGCTATTTAGGAGAGACCAATTTAGCATAATCTACTTATGTGGGAGTCAACTCATGTACTGGGTTTAAAATACACAAAAGCTCCGTCAAGCGGTCAGATCGGATGGCTCAGGACTGTAACATGAGATCTTGTCTTGCACCTCTGGGTCAGTGGCTGAAGGGCTCTCTTTAATCAAGACCCCTCCCTGCCTTATTACCGCCCGGTAGGTTTCACTCATTAGCAATAACAGCCCACTTCCCAGTTTTAAAAAGTCCACATGTGAACAACCATCAATATAGCTGCTATTAATAGTGAGCTTCCATTTTGTGCAAGGTGATAATAAAGGATGAAATGGACCTAACTTTGAACTCAGACTTGCGTCTTCTTTTTTTTGAAAAAAACTTTTCAATGTTTTATTTATTGTTGAGAGAAACAGACAGAGTGCGAGTAGGGGAGGGGCAGAGAGAGAGGGAGACACAGAATCCGAAGCAGGCTCCAGGCTCTAAACTGTCAGCACAGAGCCTGATGCGGGGCTCGAATCCACAAACTGTGAGATCATGACCTGAGCCGAAGTCGGATGCCCAACCAAGCCACCCAGACTGTCTTCTAAAGCAAAGAAAGTTTATTTAATATCACACACACACACACACGCACACACACACACAGCCATGAAGATATTTCAGTGGCAATACAGGAGATTTTAAAGATGTCATGTAATTTGGTACCAATCTTAATTATTTATAACAAATTATTTAGATACCTAGACTTTGTTGTTATCAATGATGTTGATAATGGGTGCCTTAAATTTTTAAATCGGACATTATCAGGTCTGTCCTTAAAATCTGCAGGGCCCAGGGCAAGAGCACAGGTGAGGCCCACCTCCCATGTCTAGATGCTTATAATTTATCAATCAAGCTAGCAAACTGTCAGGTAAGATATGTTCTATCTTTATAAAATCCATTAAAAATCTTTTCATGACAGTGATGTATTTTTTGACTTTTTTTGTTGTTTTACTTATTTGATGTACTGTTCTTGCAGATCTGAACTAGGTGTTTTTCTCGGTGATTACAATTCAGAACAGCAACTGGAACTGGAGACTTGTCAGCAACTCTGCAAGGGATCTATCTCCTTGATCCCTGAGGGGGTGTGGATTAGCCTCGGTCTCATAAACCCCTCCAAAGAGCTGTTCTGCATCTTACACAAAACATCGGTAAAACACAGCACATCACTGATGTATGCACCTGCTCCAGTTAATTTGAAACCTTCAGTCCCTTTAGCTAGAAACCACCTGACAATGAATGTGAATAATGATGTGTGTGTGGAGCTCTGCTGTAAAATGTAAAAAGTCAACTTGCTTATTGAATCCCAACTCAGGGCTTAGAAGCCTCCCCCCACCCAAAACACCAAAGCATAGGGGTATCCACACACAGTGGAACAGGTAACCTTGGTAATTAAAGAAAGATCAAAACGTATTTTATTTTAATAGCCATTATGATATAGCATGAAATATTCATTGAGGAAGAAGCCTATGTTCACTTGGAGGGACCATCCACATTGGTGTTGTTCAAAGCCAGATGGTGAAAGTCAGAATCTCTTAGGAAACTCGTGGAGATTCTGATTTTATTGGTCTGGGGCAGGACCATGTATGGCTTTTTAATGCTTCCCAGGTGCTTCTAATGTTTGGCTGTGCGGTCCATTGTACCACTTTCTGGGGACCATGTTCTAAGGGTGGTCTTTAGCCAAGAAGGCGATAAATAGAGACAGGATGAAAAGTCATATAAAACATTTCAAAATGGAATAAAGGCTCTATGTAGAACCTTTGAAATTGTAGAAAGACATTACATTTTTTATGATCACTTGTTATAAACAAATTAAGGCTTTTATACTACAAGTCTCTTCTTGAAATTCTAGAAAATAAAACCAAGGAAAAAGTCGTCCACTCCTCTGGGCTACACCAAGGAAAAGGCAAGTGAGAGAGGAACCAGGGTGTGCTGACGGGCGAGGGGGCAGGGAATGGTTCCACAGTGGGAGAAGGGCTCGGACTACCCTAGAATCTAGAGAACTCGAGTTGGAGCTATTTGTAACTCTATGGTCACAGGCAACCTAATCTCCTAGGATTTATCCCCAAAGGGGTGAAGATATGCAAGAGATTTTCCCAGAAGGTGGGAGGAGTAACTGACATGTATAAGAAAAGCATGAAACCCTTCCTTCCCTGTATCTTTGACTACAAAAATTTATGTATGGGTCCCCTTAGACTGACTGCTGCCTTGAAATGAACACTGGATTATTTACCAAATGCATGCGCGCGCGCACACACACACACACACACACACACACACATATACACACACACTATAAGAGGGAGCAGAATCGTCAGTTCAACATCTAAACCAGCATCATCTGCTTTAGGTGTAAGCAACAGAGAAGTCACTTTATAAGGCTTGTTTCCGAGTCTTAACATATGCTTAAGAATATCTCCTAACGATCAAGATGATGTTAGAACAGCTCAGCAGTTCTGGGACAGGTAGGTGCGTCAAGATAAAAGACCAGAAGGTGCAGGCGAGGGCTCCCCTGAGCCTGCAGTCATTCAGGCAAGAACCCAAAAGTGAGCCTGTTTCCATGGTCTAGGAAATGAAGGAAGGGGATATATTTGGAATTTGGAAGGCAGTTTGAAAAGAAACAATTGCTGGGTTTGGCAGAAGATTAAGCATAAAGGCAATACTATGTGTTGGGCACAGGGCCATGGCGTGCTTTTAGTAATCACATTTAATCCTCTCAATAACCTTGCAAGAAGACCTATCCGTGTCTATTTTACAACTGAGAAGACAGACGCTTAGAAATTGGACCTATCCATGGCGAAACAAGTACTAAATGGCAGCATCAGCATTTAAATGTGGGGACTAATGAACCATGAAGTATTTCTGATGTTTCTCCCATGACACTGTGGCCCAGTGGTGGCGAGGATGTGTGGGGAAAGATCGGGAAAGGAAGACGAACAATTTCACCTTTTCTAATGAAGTTGGTGAAAGAGAAATTCAAGTTATCATGTATGTACGTATCAGGTTGGGGAAGAAGTGGGTTTGCTTAGAGTTTTAAAAAATCTGTGTATAGGTCAGCACTGTCCAACAGACATAAAACACAAGACATGTATGCAACTTTGGGTTTGTTAGTAGCCACATTGAAAGAGTAAAAGGAAACGGGTGAAATTAATTTTAATGACATATTTAATTCAGTATATTCTCATTCCAACATGAAATCAATAATAAAAAACTATTGAGTTGCTTTTTTTTTTTTTTTTTTTTTTTAAGAGACAGAAGTTTGTTGAATACACAGCAAGGGAACAGTGGGCAGGACAGCAAAGGAGAGACTGTCTGCCTGCGATATTTTACTTTTTTTGGTAGGCACTAATTCTTTACAGTCCAGTGCAATTTTACACTTAGAGGACATTCTGATTTGGACCAGCCACATTTCAAGTGCTCAAAGGCTGCATGTGGCTAGTGGCTGCCATATGAGATGGTGTATCCGGAGTACTGAGATCGTGGAATGCGATGCCTGTCTCAGGGTGTGGACGAGGGACTGAAAGTAGACTGTTAGAAATGCCCACGCAGAGGGGCCAGAGGAAGACTCTCCAAGTAAGACACCTATTCGAGGTCTCTAAAGTGGCAAATCACTGGAGAGAGGAACTGAATAAACAGCACCTCCAACACCCTTGCAACGGGCTAAGTGATACGGGGGAGCTTCACGGATGCCAAACCCCCGTGCGGCTTTAGTCAGTA
This sequence comes from Lynx rufus, assembly GCF_022079265.1. Lineage (NCBI taxonomy): Eukaryota > Metazoa > Chordata > Mammalia > Carnivora > Felidae > Lynx > Lynx rufus. The sequence continues at coordinate 14,903,394 of NW_025814837.1, read as the reverse complement.
GGAAGAGACCCCCCCCCCCCCAGCTGCAATGAGCCTTGGAAGAAAACCTACTACTTATGTCGTGTGCACATGGGTCATTGTTAACTTCCCTCCTGAATCAGAGTTTAAAAATTGGACTGAATGAAACAAAAGGCCACCAGATCAGATCAGTGAATTTTGCTACAGCTAAGGATTTGCTTTTTGGCTCGTGTACGTTTTGTGGCTTGCCCCCTAGAATTAAGTGTTCATCTGAAGAGGCGTGGTGATTTTCTTTCTTTGATGTTGGTATTAGATTAGAAGGAATGAATGGAAATAAGTATTTTTTTAAAAAAGAAACCTTACTTCCTTATATGATATTCTTTAAAAATATAGCCATCATGTAGCATGATCTTGTAGCACCTGTCACAATGAACTTAGGGAAAGTGGGGACTCAATAATATTAATAACTGAATGATATAATCATTTCATTTAAAAATATAAAGCTTTTTGGTCATTGAATTAATGGTCATCTGTTTTTTAAAAATTTTTTTTTAATGTTTTTTATTTATTTTTGAGACAGAGAGAGACAGAGCATGAGCAGAGGAGGGGCAGAGAGAGAGGGAGACACAGAATCTGAAGCAGGCTCCAGGCTCTGAGCTGTCAGCAGAGCCCGACGCAGGGCTCGAACTCACAGACTGTGAGACTGAGCTGAAGTTGGACGCTTAACCGACTGAGCCACCCAGGTGCCCCATGGTCATCTGTTTTTTAAAAAAATCATTTCACTTTGGCTGTAGAAATTCAATCTGGAAACTGAGAGAGAAAATTTTATCTTTCTTCTCAACCTTTCATAAAATATCAGGTAACAGAGAAAGACTAAAAAAAGCAGAACTGTATAGTGCCTGTTTGTAAACCATGCTCCCTCTTCAGACACTTTCTATATTTATTTATCTGCCTTGATCCCTCAGAAGTCCCACTGGCCTTTTTTTTTTTTTTTAAACAAGACTATCTTGGCTTCCTGGACTTTTGCATTGTGTTGTAAATATACTGCCCCATTGATAAGAGCCTCTCTTTTTTTTCTCTAGCTCACAAGTTGGTGCACCAAATGACCTCCTAGAAAATTCTTAAGAACTGATCAGAAAGTGTTTTAGAAAAGGACAGAAGAAAAGCCAGTAGCAATAGAAATCATCCTTCCTTTTGTACTACATTGAGAAACCTGAAGATCTCTGCAGGGCAAAATATCCTAGAACTCCATTCCTATGTGACATGTCTACATAGACCTGATTAAGCTGTGGGTCGAGCCCTGACTCGGACAAGACTGACAGCCACGTCCAAGAGCAGCGTGGGTAGCCGGGGGGCCCACACGGCACCCTCGTGCTCTAGCCCCGGCCCCAGTAAGTCCACGCTGCTGTGCTGGTCAAAGGAAAAACAGTTAGATCATCAAATACATGCACTTCCGAGTGTGACTTTTCCGTTTTTCGGATTACCTTGATTCGGGGTATTTGGTGAGGGTGGCCAGGCTGCTGGTGTACATGTGGCCGCCCACATCAATGTGGACGGGCGCATTGGATTTTGTGAGCTGTGCTGGAGTAGGAATGCCTTGGTTGTTCAGTGGAGATGCAGGAGATCTAGTGATCAGAGGTCTTGACATATTGGGCCGACTGTCCTACAGAGAGATAAGCAAGTTTAGACACGTTTTCGGTAGAGAGAAAGGAAACACACGCATCATAAAGAATAAGCCAGAGACTAGTGTTGATATTCTTTCGGTAATAAAATCTTGAAAAATCAGTAGGCTCTCACTCTTGTTGTAATGAACATTAGAAACACAAAATCCGTAACAAAGAAAAGGAAAACTTCCCAAGCTCCGAATCAAGGAGCCGAACTAATGTTCACTTCCAATCATCCTGAGCTCTATGACGGCCTATTTTACTAATGAATTCTCACATTTAACAACTGCTAAATGGCACATGGAGAGTTACCCTCATTCCAAATGAAAAGACAATCAACACTTAAAACAACCCATATCTAAATAAAATACATAAGCTTTATCCTTCTCTTTGGAAACTTCCCTATTGCTATGCAGTTGGGATAAATACAGGTCTTTCAGCACTTGTGTTCTGCAACTATGCTCGATTTCTATTTTTTAAATCAGGAAAATGAGGGTATGACGAACCTGGCCTTCAGCACACATTCTCAAAGCAACTTTGTAAACAGGCACCCCAAGTTCATCAGTCAAGAGATCAAAAAAAAAAAATCAACACACACTCTACCCATTTGTTCCCTGCTTCACTCTGTACAAGACTAAAGGTCTGGGGACACTTGGAAAAGACTGTACCCTTCAGTGGTAAGTATGTGCTTGTGAGCATGAGCAAGTTGCTCTTCTCTATGCCAGACTTCTTGAAGTGATCAAGCTCCCAAGGTAGAAATGGGGCAGGTGTCAATGGAGAAGCCCCACAGGCAAAGGTACAATGTGAGCAGGGGCGCCCGGGTGGCTCGGTCGGTTAAGCCTCTGACTTCGGCTCAGGTCATGATCTTGCAGTTCACGAGTTCCAGCTCCGCCATCGGGCTCTGTGCTGGCAGCTCAGAGCCTGGAGCCTCTTGGGATTCTGTGTCTCCCTCTCTCTCTGCCCCTCCCCCACTCAACTCTGTCTCTCCCTTTCTCTCAAAAATAAATAAACATTAAAAAAAACTTTTTTTTAAAGGTACAATGTGAGCAAACAGAGCAGATGGAGGACATCACACGGGGGCGGCGAGAACATGTTGAAGGAACTGTACTCTTGAGGAAATAAAATATTACATCCTTTCCATTGATACAATATAAATATTTCAAACACTATCTAAACATGGTCTATCACTCTCTTAGTGATAGGGCCCAAACCACAGACAAGTCAAGTCACGTCTCTGGCACTCAATGAAGAGGTCAAATATTTAGAGTCTACAATTGAGGAATAAGTTAAAATAGCATTTATCCCTCAGTTCTGCAAGGCTAACGCCACAACAATACTCTCAGATTTATAATTTAGCCAGAGATTGTTTTCAAACATGCAAACAATGCGTGGCAAAGCCAGTGACAAGGCATAATAAAGGGATTTTGAAAAATGCCTTTGATGGAGATTATAAAGGGGAAGTCATCTAGTTTTTGTGCATAAAACCCAGCATGATAAAATATAAATTTGCAAAACATCATAGATTTTATGATCTGAAACAGCTTTAGGAGCTACCTGGGGCACAACTGTTAGACTACTTAGCATTAACCACATGTCTAGGCAAGACAGCGAATGCACATACTTTCTGAAACTCTGCAGCTACCATGAATGCGGTGGCGATTGAGCCTTTACACAAAACGCTGACCATCTGTGTTGTGCTTTTCTCCATGCTGAATTAAACAGGGCCCAGAAACAGTCCTAGGAAAAGAGCTAGTGTTTTATTTCTTAAATGGGGTGGTCGGTTCACGGGTGTTCACTCTATTATTCTTTAGATGTTCCTCTGTATTTTTAATAATGCAAAAGGTATTAAAAAAACACAAAAGGATGTTTGTAGCACACAGAGAAGAGAAATTGAAGAGGTATCGGATGGGGGGAAATACAAAGACAGACACGGTTGGTAGAAAATATAAAACAGTTAAGATCTGAGAATATTAAAAGTTGCGTTTTAAAATTTGAGTGAGAGAGAACAAGATTTTTCCTTTCAAAATGCAATCACATAACCTCTGCTTTTGAGAGATGCTTCCTACCTGGCTAAAGACACCCCCTTCCCCCCCCCCCCCAGTACCTTCCACCCTGTTACAATTCATCCCATCATGGACTGCAGCGCCTGTAATAGTCTTTCAATTGGACACATTCTGTATCCTGCCTGAGGGTGCTCAGGCGAAAATGAACAGATTTGCAGGGTTAATACTGTAGTTAGACTGTGACCTCATTCAGCACAGCTCCAACACTGCGAGGTCTATAGAAGAAGGAGAAAAAAAATTAAAGCATAACCGATCGGTTGAAGGATTCCAGATTTCCCAGAATATATACCATTTACATTGTAAATCATAAATGTATGGATATTGCTGAATTTAAAATTAAGCCAGTGTTTCTTCAGCGGCGGGTGGGCGGGGGATTAACCCTTAAGGGCCAGGAGGGGGTTTCTGACTGCCACGCTCAGGCTCACTCTGGCAGGGCTCCCAAGTTTCAGAACTGGGCTTCCCTGAGCCCCCTGACTACTTCCTCTGCTCTCTTTCTCCATTCTGGGAATCTTCCCTGGTCTGGGTGTGTCCCCATTAGATGACTTCTAAGGCATTAAGTGGTATTTGCTAACAGAGTAAAGGGTTTTCATTCACTACTTTCTGTACTGGTGCAGACTGAAAGAACTTCTAAAATGCATAGGCTGGGATGGGGGAAGAGGATGTTTGGGGCTGGAAGGTCTTGGCGTTTCCAGTGGATACTCTGTAGCTACTGCAGTTACTCCAGATGCTTCCTCTGACACATTCTGGCAACCCCTTCCCTTGCCAATGGCTTTCTCTTCTTTCTCTAGTCTCTGAGGCCCAGATGGGAGGCCTGTACCTGCAGCCCCCATTTCCCTTCCAGCCTCAGGACGAAGCCCATGCCCAGGGTGGCCACGCCGAGCTGGAAAGAACTGGGTTCTCACGGACATTGCTGGCACACCGAAACGACCAACTCTGAGCCCATCTCAAGACTTCCTGCTACTTGGAGAAATAAATCTCTTTCTTTTTAAAGCAAGTTTGAGTTGGGGTTTCTGATACCTATCCTGACAGAATACCCTTCCTTGACGCGGCTCCCTGTGAGGTCATCTGGCTTGGTGAGACGCCGCCTGTGATGCCGTGAACAGCTGCCTGCTGACAGATGCAGAATTTTCTACCGTATTATGGCCACTTTTCAACTCCACTTCCCCATCTGCCTTTCCCTTTGATTGTTCACCCATCATCATCTCAGTTTGGATATCTCTTAGAATTATTTCCGGTGAAAGGCAAACCAAAAACTTTAACCAGAAAGGGCGCAAATGCCTTGGCTGTGCCATCATCACTCCTGACGAAACAGCCCAGCGTTCTGTAAGGTGCCCAGACAGAAAGCTGTCTCTGATAAACTCCCACCTGGAACGGACTCTACCTAGGAGAGAAGAACCCTAACATTAAGCTATTTGGTTATTGGCCCTTTCTTGTGCAGCCCATTGTTCCCTCCTTCCACGATATTTACTAACCTCTCCTGAGTGCCAGGCACTCGACCAAGAAATGGATATACAACAGGGAACGTGACACACTGGTCCCTGACCTTACCAGGCTCGCTGTTTGGTGGGAGACAGAAGTCAGGAAACAAGCAACTGCTACCAGGCAGGGAAAGGCCATGTTACTGTGGCAGCTGAATCAAGGGGGCCGGTAACCTAGGCTTGGGGGCTGGGAGGAGGGATGGGGAAGGTCCCCTGGAGACAGTCTAAGCTGAAATCTGATAGATGAGAAATCAACACACAGCGAGCAGGTTGCTGGGAAGGGTTCCAAGCAGTATCGCCAAGGCCCTGAAGTAGGAGAGCACCCGGTAGTTTGTAGAAATTAAAAGTATAGCACGTTGTGAGAATTCTCCCACTTACCTTTTCCCCAAGGTCTAGAGGGACAATGTAGGAAACAGAAGCTTGTAAGATGATGGCCTGAGAACCACAGAAGTAAATGACAACTTACAATGAAAAAAATAAATAAAACCCACTACAACATCCTATGTCTGGAAAAGAGGAAAGGAAAGAGGAAGTCAGCCAACAGCCAGCTTTCTAAACAGCACTGTCCAACAGAACTTTCTACAAGAATGGAAATGTTCTAGATCTGCTCCATTTGGTAGGGTGGCCACCAGCTACATGTGGCTATTTGAGCATTTGAAGTGTGGCTAGTGGAACTAAAAAACGAAAATTTAAATGTTATTGTAATTAATTTAAACTGTAATGTACATAGCCACACATTGGTAGCGGCTGTACCACTGGACAGCACAGTAAAGGCTTACCTTGAATTTTTCTTAATATATGGAAGCCCAAATCATGACAGACCTGAACCTATCAGCCACGTTTATTTATTTTTTACAAGGTTTTTTTTTTTTTTTTTTAAGATTTTACTTTTAAGTAATCTCGACACCCAACGTGGGACTTGAACTTACAAACCCCGAGATCAAGAGTTGCACGCCCTACCAACTGAGCCAGCCAGGCGCCCCGCAGCCATGTTTAAATGGAGAAGCAGAGTTACTTCAGAAGTGAATACAGACAGTTCATGACTTCACAGCACTATTTCTCCCTATTTACTGATTTTATGAAAATAAATTAATAGCCACGCAGTGAGGAAAACACACCTATGGCTCTCACAGAGCACTGAGAAAAGGCACCAGACACAAGGGCATGTCCTGTATGCCCACTCACACGAAGTTATGAACTATAAAATGAATGCATGAAGACAGAGCTCAGAACACTGGCCACCTGTGGGGGTTACTGACTGGGAGGGGTAAAGAACGAGCCTTCTGGACAGTTAGACAAGTTCTAAATCTTGATCTGGGTGGTTTCACAGTTGTATGCACGTGGACATTTAAGATTTATTCATTCACTTTACTCTAAGTTCTACTTAAAAAGAAAATAAACCGAAAATAATCTTGGGAAAAACTCCAATCAAAACACCATGCTGTTCAAATACTCATCTAAATTTCTGTGAAATATTACCTTTTTTAAAAACTAAAAAGATGTTAATTATTTCCTCTCCTAGGATAAACCAAATCTGACTATGGTACTTTGACATAAAACAGCCATCTGAAATTGTATTTCAAATTCCTCTTTTCCCCTTTTCTATCCCATATGCCTGGATTTTCCAGGCATGTTGATCAGCTTACCTTTAAAGTTTCCATTTCTTGGCTGCTTTCAGTCTGAGGCTTCCCTAGCTTAATCATCCACCTCACCTACCCAACAAAGCAGCAATAATTTTTTTGGTAGGAGACTCCTTCAAGGGATTTGACTTCAGGCATCTTTCAAAAGAAGCTAATGAAAAATTTGCCTTCTAAATCTAACCTAGTTGTGTGCTGTTCAAACAGGAGCCCCAGGGGCACTGCCTGGAACAAATGAGCTGAAGTTTAAACTGAAAGTTTGAATGACTGACTTTGTTAAAAATGTATGCCCCTGTCTTATGTCACGTTTCACTATCAAGTTGGACTACACTACCTCTTTCACTGGGAAAAGAAACAGGTGTCTTAGGGACATTTCCAGAAAAGCATGTCAATAGTAAAATACTTATCTATATTATTTGATATTGTAATTCATAACATTCTATAGAGGAGTGAAGGAATTTAACACAAATCATAACTTTTCCACAAATTTCAACCTTAGTATCTCTCTCTCTCTCTCTCACAAACACACACACACACACACACACACACACACACACACACAAAGAGAGAGAGAGAGAGAGAGAGACTCAAGTAGCATCTATATTACATGAAATGGAATGCCTGGAGACTGGAGTGTTCTCATGAATTCTATTTTTTGATAGCTGGCCAACCATTTAGGGTACCCAAACTGTACTCAACGTATCTTAAGCATGGATGTTGCCAGTTCCTGGGATGGAAATCTATGGTTGCCTTCAGAGTGTGATTTTAGAACTGACACAATCCTATTGGACTCATAATGACGGTTCTTGTAGAAAAACATCAGTTTACTGATCATAGTTACTTAATGGCATAACAAGATTCTCAACCATAATGTCAACGTATTTTGTGAGAGATCTCATTTGTTTCTTCATTTATTCAAGAAATATTTATTGGGTTCCTACCACGTTCAATCTCTATGGCCTCTATTGACTTTAACTAAATAGGAGAATGACCTGAGAAAAGAGAGAAAAAACTCCTATAATTTCACGAGTTAAAAAACAGAAAAACAAAAATAAAAACAAAAACCCACCAGCACTTTAAAGTCTGTGAGTATTGTATATGTAACTTATTTAGAGGACAGTTTCTGTCAATCTCTGAAGACACCTGAGAATTAGGCCCCAAAGCCTTCTAAGCCTCCAAATCTGACATCAAATCTTCCATTCACGTTATCATAGGAGCCCTCTTCAACTTCACAGAACCTATTTACTCTTAATTCATGCATTTATAACAGATGTAGTCATTGGTTTTCTAGCCCATAGGACAATAGCTACTTACAAAAATCATTCAAGATGACATCATCCCCCAAAAAACCCCCTAGCTTAGACTGGAAAGTACACAATATACTGAAGAAAGATTCCTGCCCAAAAATAGTAAAGAAAAACATGTTTTTAAGGTAAGACAACTTTCAAAGCTTTATACAGCTGGAAAAGTAACCTATACAGAACACCCTACAGGCACAGGAGAAAGAGCCTTGGTGTTGGAAACTGGAGACCCGCTTTCAGCTGGCCTTACCCTTTGTGTGATCTCGGAGAAGTTTCCAAACTTATCAGACTCGTTTCCTCATCTCTAAGACAGGGCTAAATCTTCCCACCCTACAGAGAGATAAAGCCAGCAGCGGGTGAGACATGTTTGTGAGGGCGTATAGTACAAGGCTTGGCATAGAGAAGGACAAAGGAAGTTTCTTTCCTTCTGCACATGAAAAATGAAATCTCACAGAGCAGTAAACCAGATGTACAGAGAAGACTTCTATGGAGCAATGGAGAAATACAGAGAACTTTAGAGACAGTTGAGGAGGGAAGATCCACAGGTGAGAAAAACAGCGTTTTACAGTGATGAAAGGATTATATCGTGGGGTACAGATAAGTGAAAAGAAAACAGGACAGAGCATAACAAGATGCTAGTTATGTGCCGTGGACAAGTGTACGAAAGAAAGTGGAGAATGAAATCGGCACAGTTATGTTCATAAAATGAAATGGCAATTGAATTGTACCGATTTTCCTTTTCGGATCAAAAATCTTAATTTCACAGATTTAAAAAAATCCCAGAAATCAAAAATAGGAGGCTTCAAAGTTGTTTCAAAATGACTAGCAACTGTGTTAAATTAATCTGCAATTGCTTCCTAATCTGAAACAGCAAAATGTTACTCTTGCTGCTGGCCAAGAGGAGGGGCTCCTAATGTTTATCTATTTCAATGCACAATCTCTGCCAGATATGCGGTACGTGCCCTCAACATGCCTTTTTGTTTTTTTCTTTTTCAAATGAAACATGTATCTGAGAAGCTCCCTTATTAGATTACTGAGCTGGGACCATGAAAAGAACAACTATTTGCCAAAATTTCTCTGCTTTTTGTTCCCCCCAGAAGGAAAGTGAACTTGAAAAAACAGAATATTTTGATAGAACTTTGCTGTGCTTATTATAGCTGGATTATTTTTTAAATTAGATTTCTTAGATATTTTTAAATGCATGTAAAACATCAGAGTATTTTAAAATATACATTACAGCTCAACTATGGATGTCACTAATTATTTTTTTTTTAATATTTATGTATTTTGAGAGAGAGAGAGAGTGTGCCCGTGGGCAGAGAGAAGGAGAGAGAGAATCCCAAGCAGGCTCCGTGCTGTCAGCACAGAGCCCAACATGGGGCTCAGTCCCAGGAACCATGAGATCATGACCTGAGACGAAATCAAGAGTCAAGCTCTCAAATGAGCCACCAAGCACCCATGAACGTTACTAATTAAAAAAATAAATAAATAAATAAAATAAAAACATAGCATTCAAGTGGAAAAGTAGGTTTTGTAATAGAACCTACTGTCCCTTTTTCATAGGGAAAGACTTTTCCATAGGGAAAAGTGTCCCTTTTCCATAGGGAAAGACTATTTTTCAAAGATATGTGTATGCAATAAAAAATTCTGGAATTAACATCAAAATATTAGTAGGGGTTAGGACTACGTAATGATGTTCCAGACAAGTTTTATTTTTGTTTTTATTCTCTTGTGCTTTATGACATAGAGCATTTATTACTCTTGAAATTTAAAAAAAACAATTTTTAAGAAGAAAAAAATGTACAATTAAATCAATTAGTACATACTCTTGGCATGCTGCTATATTTTACTTTCATAATCAGGATTTCTTCTTTTTTTCTGACATTTTAAAACAAAGGACTGAATGAAGAAATACAGAAATGTTCGGATAATGCTTCCTTTCCCTTTATTTTCTTGCCAGGGAGGAAATGTGTGGAACCAAAAATTAAATGGGCCTCAGGTCATGGTAAGCTCGTATTTAGCTGACACAGAAGTCTATTTAGTTTGATCCTGAAAGAATGGTGCAGGAATATATGGTTTCCACACTCCTGGGAACTATCTGGTCATCTGCGCCCTCCTCAAGTTCGTCCATTCCCAGATCCAAAAGACAGCAAGAGCAAGACAAGGAAAGATGTACCTGCATGCCTCCCACATTTCCAGAAGTTGGTGCTCTGCATGCGTTCTCTTGGAAGGAAAATGCATAATGGCAGCAGAAGCTGGCAATGAAACAGTATCTAACGCTCACAGAGGGCCTCCTAGTCTGAAATCAGAAACCCCTGCACAATGTTAAGTATTATCACCATTTCACGAAGAAGGAAGTTGACTGTGGGGTCAAGCGGCTTAGCCTATAATTATCTAGTAATGAATTTACAGCGATATTTGACACACTAGTCACTGTGTACCAGGATAAGGTTACCACGCTCCATTACTAGGCTATCCATGCTCCGGCTTTCACAAGAGAAGGGACAGATTTACCTTGCTCCATCCATGGTCTTCCACGCAGTCTGTTTTGAAAATGAACACAACTGGCTGGAGGGTTAGGAGGATGGTCAGTGGTCATGCAGAAGGCAGGAGCCAGCTGGCCCAGCACTGGACTCCTCCTCCCCCACCACACACTGTGTATTTCCCCCACCACAGAGAACTGGCATTTTATTTACTCCTCTAACTGCTAGTCCTAGATCTTAACTACAGGACACATCTGCCTCGAAATAGACAATAAACTTGACGTACTGACTTCTTGGATGTGGTCATAAAAATTCCTTGTCTAGCAGTGTCAAAAGCTAAATGTGTTCCTTCTAACCTTAATTGCATCCCTGGGAACCTCCTCTTAAAATTCTTAGATGGTTATTTGCTTGACCTTTGTGCATTAAAAAATAAAAAATTAGAACACAAGGCGTTCAAAATATACTAGCTTACTCTAACTTATACAACAGATGTTTCAAAAAGTTCATTTGCTCACTTGTTCATTCATTTAGAAAATGTTGGCTGGCTCTTCTATTTGGAGCTAGGCTAGGGCAATGTGGAACTGAATTTTTCAGGGAGTTGACAGTCTTCTCTGGGAATTAGCCATATGCACAGGCAGTTCCTGAAGAGAAGAGATCCCCGTGTAAATAAAAAAAAATTTAAATCAAATCATCCTTTAAATGCTCTGAAAACGAGTTATTGACCCTCTTCAACAAATCCTTTTGAGGGCAAGCAATACTCTGGTACAGCAAGGCATGCACTTGGCTTTATGAATCCAGAGTATATTACTGCTAAATAACACTTATACTTAGTAATTCCATGTTACGAGGATCATACTAAGTTCTGGCACAATTATTTTTAATTTTTATTTAATTTAATTTAATTTTTTTTTTTTTTTTTTTAAATTTTAGACACAGAGCACAAGCAGGAGGGAGGGGCAGGGGGAGAGAGAATCTTAAGCAGGCTCCACACCCAGCATGGATCATGACCTGAGCTGAAATCAAGAGCCAGATACTCAACTGACTGAGCCACCCGGGGGCCCCAACCCAATCAGTTTTTAAAAGAGGGAACCATTGCAGTACTTCTACTCATGCTGACAAATGTTTCTTAACTCAGCATATTTCAGAGGATGGGACAAAGGAGAGCCCAAGCCACGTCACTGGAGAGGGACAGGGACCGTGGCAAGCCACCTACCTGGCTTCAGTTTTCCCATTGATAATATACACTGTTGGACCAGACGGCCTAGAATGCTTTTTTAACTCCTGATTTCTTACTACGCTGTAATTTTAAAAACTATCCGCCATAGAGATTCAAGTATCTTAAGGAGGCTAGCATTTTAGGAGGTCAGAATTGGAATTCAAATCTTCTTTGAAATCAAGGAGAACCGGTCGTGAAATGAAAGGCATTCCTAAAGCATGAATGCAAAAGAAAAAAGAAAAAAAAAAAAAAAAAGAAGCTAACACAGAGAGATTCCTTAACAGTCACAGCATTTGCTCTGGCTGATTAGGAAGATTAAATTTTAATCACTACAGCTTTTTATTTGCCTCCACCAACAGGAGGAAATAGCCAATAAAATATGGTGCTTAATGAACAGAATGCCTACTTCAGAGATTCTTTACTTGGTGCCATCTAATGGGGCTATTGTTTATTTATTTACATCTTGTGTTGTTCTAAAATACTACAGCTGTCTGAAAGCAGCTTGAGATCCCCTTCCGGAAGAGAAAACAACTGTATTAGTGATAGAAAATGGATGTTTTTTAATAAAGTAACACTCTTTTATAGGCAGAATCAGCGTCAACTTTTCAAAAAGATGTACTGGGTGATAAACAAAAAAATGGGGGGCGATGGAAGGAAGCAGTCCCGTTGTGTGCACACCAAGACGAAAGGGTGGTGCATCACGTGGATAGGCACTCCAGAGGTCTAGTGGTTTGCCAGAAGTGCTTCTCCTGGTTGAAATCTGCAGGTGGGATCTTTACCACGAGAAGATGTAGACTGACCCCCTTCCAGATGTTTGAGTCACCCTGGTTGTTAGTCATGTCATTCTGTTCGAGTTGCTAGTGGGAACTGGTATTGAATACAAGTAGGGATGACTCAAAGGGCTACCTTGGTTGGCTCTGCTCCCTGCGAGGTGGCCAACGATGGGTCGGCCAGCAGCCAACTAAGGGGCCAAGAGGCCCAACCGTGCCCATAGCTGAACCACTAAGCCTGGTATGAGCACAGCACCCTCGTGTCTCAGGATATTTTTGAGGGGACATCAGCTGATGAAACTTCCTGCTTAGCAGCAGATGGGAGAGAAGATAGCATTGAAAACACAGATTAGGAAGAAGGCGAATGAGCAGTAAAGACAGCAGCCAAACAGTCATCCTCCTCGCTACTTTACTGCGATGAGCTATTCTTTACAATTTTCACACTGTAAAAGGAGACATCTGTGTTCTTGGAGAAGTATCTTAAAATAAACACCAACAAGAGTAAAAAAAAAAAAAAAAAAACAAGAAACCAACTTTTTTAAAGATCAACCTGATTGGCAAGAAAAGTTTGGTACAAAAATGGAAATGTGTTAGGAAAAAACAAAAATCATACCTGGAATTTACATTAGTGCCCCATGCATACGAAGCAGTTATCTGTGAGATCCTAGAACTCCAAAGGCCTTATGAACAATCATAACCCACAGCCTTCCAAAAGGTCCAGAGGGGGAGGAGAGTAAGGGCCATACTGTTTTCTGTAAAGGAAGCTGAGGTAGGAATATTTACATTAACTGCCCAAGGTTAAAAAAAAAAAAAAAGAAAGAAAAGAAAAGTAGTTGATTCAAAGTCAGAGGCAAAATATTTGGGGCTCTAAGCCTGCATTCTCCTGTCTCAAATGTGCTGTCTCCTTCTGGGGCAATCTGGGAGTGTCTGACCCACTAGGACCTGGATCCAACTTTGAAAACAGGCCTTTCATTTGCCTGTGGCAGCAGACACACTGGAGCATTTCCGCTAGAGGGAAGAGAAACGGGCAGCAGAATGCCTTTGGTATTCTTAAAAGCCCCAGCTTGATTTTATTAGATGGTTCTTTAACCACAAGACACAGCCTGCAATGCTATGACAACCACAGAGGTGGCAGAGCGAGATGGGTAAATGCAGTTTTGTGCATAAAGAAAAGCGGTCCATATTAGGGAAGCAGGACAGGGACAGAGGTCAGGCCGAGAAGAAATGAGAAGATTCGAAGGAACAGAAAGGGGCAGGAGGTGAGAAAGCGACAGTGATGCAGCAGGCAGATGGAAAGAGAAATTGATGGAAAGGAAAATACAGGAGATACAAGAAAATCGAGGAGGAAGAAAAGCCTGCGTGTCGTGGGGAGTGGAGTGGACCAGACTGGTTTTATCTCATTTCCCAACCAGGAATCTACTTATCTATAGACAGGAGGTCAGTTTCTAACACCTGCCCATCTTGTTTATCCTCTTATTGATTCCATATTAGGACCTTACTTGGTCCCTCTACGTGGGTAGCTGTGCAGGAAATTTGGGGAGGGTTTAAAGGCTTTTCTCCAGGTCTGGCAATCTGCTGCGGTCCTCTCTATAACAAACTGGAAGGATCCCTCTATGTGTTGTTTCCTTCTGAAGACTGTGGGGCTGAAGCCTAATTTTTAGAGAACCATGTAGATCCTTCACCCACGTGGAAAGTTCACTGATACACATGCCCATGGATAAATGGGTTAGCCCATGGAATGGAAGATCCCAGGCACCAATTAAAGCCCTGCAAACACCATCAGAATGAAATTGGGGGTGAATGCTACCCAGTTATTTTTCCTATCAACTCCCCCACAGTACTTAATGAAATGCTTTTTTTAAAAATTTTTGCACACAGTAGAAAATGAATTAACAGTACTGACGATGATAAAGCAAGTCTATAAGGTGCTACAACTGAGCGCTGAGCTTCCAGTAAATGACCTCACTGATTTTTTTTCCTTTGGGGCAGGTGGCCCTCAAACGCTTTTCTGATTTGTTACCTACTCATCCCATCCATCAAATAAAAAATAAACAAAACCCACAATCTCGTGGCATTAATAGGCACAAATTTTAATTAAGGAAACATTAAATGCTGATGAGGTGACAGGGATTTTGTGGAAATAAACGCATAATTCTTCCCAATACAGAAGCCTGATGGGGTCATACTGCACAGTAAAAATACCTGCGCCACGAGGAACTGAGCAGCTCAGGGCTTGCCAAGGAACTGCCAGGGCTGGCGGTGTTGGTGTTGCCAAGGTTTAAAAAAAAATGATGAAAAGGCGGCCGACCGGGACAAGAGCGTCAAACCGCAGCAAACCGGGTGAAGTGCTTTTCACAAATGAAATGTGTTCAGAACTACCCCTGGAAATCAACCAGACTGCAGGCTGGTGAGGACCAGAACGGTGTTCTGTTCACTGCATCCTAGTCTCCAGCAGCTAGAGCGTGGCATTCAGTAGGCACTCAATAAACATTTGCTGAAGAACGGGACAGTGAACTCCAGAAGAGGATGCAAAAGGTGGGTATACAAAAGCCCCCTCCATCCTCCACCTTCCTCCACACGGATTTCTCTCTCTTGTCTCCAATAACCATCTAAACTGTTAGAAACCACCTTCTTAGAATAGGGAGCAGAAGGGAAGACAACAGAAAGCTAACCCGGGGCTGGAACAGGCAGAACCCTTCAAGTAACACAATGCACCAATACAGCCACATGTCACTTCAGCACAGAGACCAGGAGAGACGTTAAGAATAACTTGAGTGGACATTTATTTTGTAATACAAGTAATACTGTTTTTAAGTGAAGTAAAATATTTTATGGTATAATCTTAACAATTTGACAGCCGCTCTTTATAAATTCTATTTGGAAGAATATTACTAGCACTTTAGCAATGGCATACGGAGGCAGAATGGCATCGTGAGCTCCAGGGCCAGCGTGCTGGGTTTCAGTCCACCACATGCCTGCTGTGTGATTTAACCCTCTATGCCTCAGTCCCTCCATTTTTAAAATATTTATTTATTTTGAGAGAGAGAGAGAGAGAGAGAGAGAGAGAGTACACATGGGTGAATGTAAGCAAGAGACGGGCAGAGAAAGGGGGAGAGAGAATCCCAAGCCGGCTCCGCACTGTCAGCACAGAGCCCGACACAAGACTCAAACTCACGAACAGTGAGATCATGACCTGGGCTGAAATGACGAGTCAGATGCTTGAGCCACCGAGGGACCCCTCGGTTTCTCCGTCTTTAAGATAGTATTAACAACACCTTTCGTGATTACTGTGAAAAAATCCGTAATTCACATAAAGAGTAGAAAGTTATAAAAAGCATTTACCTTGTTCCTGAAATAAATAAATAAATAAATAAATAAATAAATAAATAAATAAATAGCAAGCTACTATTCCTTTCAACGTTTTTTATTTATTTTTGGGACAGAGAGAGACAGAGCATGAATGGGGGAGGGGCAGAGAGAGAGGGAGACACAGAATCGGAAACAGGCTCCAGGCTCCGAGCCATCAGCCCAGAGCCTGACGCGGGGCTCAAACTCACGGACCGTGAGATCGTGACCTGGCTGAAGTCGGACGCTTAACCGACTGTGCCACCCAGGCGCCCCGCAAGCTACTATTCCTAATAATGGTTTTAAAGATTTTATAAAAGATGATTGTTAGTTTCAAAGGATTTCATGAATGGGGCGCCTGGGTGGCTCGGTCGGTTGAGCGTCCGACTTCGGCTCAGGTCATGATCTCGCAGTCCATTAGTTCGGGCCCCGCGTCGGGCTCTGTGCTGACAGCTCGGAGCCTGGATCCTGCTTCGAATTCTGGGTCTCCCTCTCTCTCTGCCCCTCCCCCACTCATGCTCTATCTCTCTCTGTCAAAAATGAATACACATTAAAAACAGTCTTTAAAGGATTTCATGATTATTTCTAAGGTATACTTACAAAATGCAGGTCTACACATAAGCTGCTTATATAACCATTCTTATTTGTTCTCTATTGTCCAGTGGTTGTCACCTTGCTGTGAAATCCCAGCCTACTTTATACTATGTGTTATGCAGGGCTGCACAAACATCCGGAAACTGGAACTTAGCAAAGATAATACACATTATCTGAAACGCATAATGTGTATCAAAGAACTTTTGGTATTGCTGACCACCAAGAATAAATAAGTAGTAATTCCCTTCTGTCCTGCTTTTACATTCTTCTCAAATTTCTTGAAGTACAACGTCTATCTTGATGAAGACACTGGGTGAACGAAAATGTGCCTGGCCATTACATTAAATCTCACGGTCACTGCTTTTCACACATCTTCAGAAGGTCCTGAGCCTGATGATGGCCTTGGAGGGCCACTGCTTAAAGAATCCCCACGTGAGCAGAAGTGCCCTCGAGATCCAAAACATGCCTCCTTTCTGTAGTTCTGAAATATGACAAATAAGCCAGAAAAGACTCTGGTGTGTGACTGACACAAAAATGTTAGCTCCCTGTTTCTAGGTCAGTCTAGCATTCCTTGGAAAAGTGTTTTTTATTGAAACAAACTAAATGAGTTCTAAATCTTTACATTTGAAAATGCACTGGCCTTCTAAAGGAAATCCTAAAAGGTAATCAACTGAAATCAAGAATAAAGGCACTTACCTTCCTGGCCTATTATCACTTGGAGAAGATGATTTCAGTATTAATAATATTCACTCAACCATTTATACAAACTAAGACTCAAAATAAATCCCATCCCTGGAATTATTTTATCTACTAATAATGTACTTGATATCCTGTTTCATATAGTTGGTATATGGAAATTGAAATGTTAAAGAAATTAAGCAGCGATTACCACTTCTCTAAATCTATATTAAGCAATATTCAGCTGCACTAATGTAATTTAGTTGGATGATAATAAAGACAAAGATAGGAGGTGTCAAGGAATTAGCATATTTGAAATGTAAAAAATAATTGCGGAAAGGGACTATAGCAATTCTAGGTAAAAAGCCTATACTTTCGGAACCAATTGCAGTCGTTTGTTACTCTTAATTTAAAAATCTGTAAGAAAGCATCAAAATCAATTCAATTCAGTCTTAATGAGACAGCTCTAACAGGAGCTTATTCACTGTACCTGTCCTAATTAGCATGAATATGTCCTCCGTGTCAAATCTGACAATACACTTAACTAAATTAATGTTAATCCCACAACACAGGATCGTATTTGAGTTAGCAGCTCTAAAACAGAATTTGCACATTAATATTTTGGTAATGAATAACAGATGAACTCAGGGCTGGAAAAGAACTGGTTTGTGATTATTTCCCCAAAAAGGGAAACTGAGGCTCAAGGGAGACTCAGAGGCTTGCTCAGGGCCCCGCTGAGGAGTAGCTGGAAAGCACGGGTTCAATGCATGTATGTGCCCAGCTCTTTTCTTTTTGTCACCTCCCCAGAGAGACCTGGAGTCCTGTGTCACCTTGTAAAACTAAATGGAAGTCAGATGATATCCCACCTCAATTATTGATGATGAATAGCATTTGTTAAGATTCCCAAACAGAAGACTTCAGGTACACCCCCCCATGAGGTTATTAACTATAATTCTTGCTTTTTAATTGCCACTTAGGCTAAAATGACTACCTCTTCAAGAGCTATATGAAGATAATTTGGAGATTTAGTTTGGGGTGGATGTCAACAAACACAGACACTAACTGACCTTAACTCAACACGTATTTCAAAAGTGTTATGAAGGATACGGGATGAGAAAAATAATGACAAATTAGAATGAAAACAAGAGAAAACTAATGACTGGAAAGGTGGTGCCTGCCCATTCCATATTTTAGCTCTAAAATGTTTTCAGTGTGTCCCAAACACGAAACTGCAAGGTGGTTACCTTTCAATTTATGCCTGTAAAAATTTAGTCCTGCCTGGCTGCTACTGGAAATATTGAGATGGTGAAAACAGTCCCCACTTCTAACTGGCACGACATGAAAACATCTCGGCGTTGGGCTGGCATCTCCCCTGTTTTAATTTCCCAAAGGCTGGGAGTTTGGAAAGCTGGATTTGAGTGTTCCCGCACACGCCTGCTGCCGCAGGTTGTCAAACCTTCTCCCGCCATAAGGTGAGGAGGCTGAACTCCTTCAGAAGAGTGCCCACATTAGTTCCCGTGGGACCTTCTTCTTTTCAGAGGAGAGCTTATACGTTAGTGGCAGTGTGCTGGGGAGGCGGTGGAGGAAGGGGCCGGGGCCACTCTCCCTAGAGGAGGCTGGGCCACCCAGGACCTGGAAGGGGGATGAGCTTGGGCCTGGATTATCACCCAGGGGCTCCAGCTGGGACAGTCTCTGAGTCTGCTAATGATAGCAATGACAGGTAACGTCTTGGGGGCCCTTCTGCTGTGCCAGGCCCCAGTCACATTCAACTCTTGAAATGCACTATCTCATCTAATCTTTATAATGACCTTGCAACATTTCACCAACAATGCCATTTTTATAGCATACTCCAGTCTTCTAAAGCTCTCATCTTGGCAAAAGTTCACCTTCCCACAGCGAAACCCATTTTCCAGGTAGCAGTAATCAACGACTTAAATACCCAAAAAAACTTGCCTCTTTTATTAAGTGGTGAAAAGAATACTTACCTCACAAACCTGATCTCAGGATTTCATGAGGATATGAGGTATCTAATATAGGGCTATAGGCATAGTAAGGAAATAATTGTTTTTTTTTTTTTTAAAAGATCTATCGGGGCGCCTGGGTGGCTTAGTCGGTTGAGCATCTGACTTCAGCACAGGTTATAGAATCTCACGGTTTGTGAATCTGAGCTCCACATGGGGCTCTCTGCTGTCCCCTGTCTCTGTTCTGTCCCCCTCACTCCTCCCTCTCTCTCTTGCTCTCTTTCTCTCACAATAAATAAATAAACTTTAAAAAATAGTATAAAAAGATATATCAAAATTGTACTCCATCTAGCTATAGGATTTTAAGAGCTGGATTTATAATACTAAAAACTTCTATACTAGATTCCTGTGGATTAATGGTTCACTTTAAAAGCAGACACACACAGGGGCTCCTGGATGGCTCAGTCGCTTAGGCGTCCGACTCTTGGTTTCAGCTCAGGTCATGATCTCACGGCTTCGTGAGTTCCAGCCCCGCTCTAGGCTCTGTGCTGGCAGTGCGGGGCCTGCTTAGGATTCTCTCTCTCTCCCTCTCTCTGCCCCTCCCTCACTTGTGCTGTCTCTGTCTCTCTCAAATATGTCTCAAAACAAACTTTTTAAAAAAGTGAAATAAATTTAAAAAAATCATAAAAGCAGACATAAGAATACATATGCTATATAATTAGTATATGTATTCACTTGTTTGAAACGCTAGCAAAGATACATTACAACTCATCTATAGTGGGAGGGTACAGACCAGTACCTGCCTATGGGCTGAAGCTGGGGGTGAAGGTGGTGACGGGGAAGGGGGTGACTGGGGAGTGGCAGGAGGAAACTTTCTAAGATGATGGAAATTATCTAGAT
Organism: Lynx rufus; assembly: GCF_022079265.1. Lineage (NCBI taxonomy): Eukaryota > Metazoa > Chordata > Mammalia > Carnivora > Felidae > Lynx > Lynx rufus. The sequence continues at coordinate 14,883,346 of NW_025814837.1, read as the reverse complement.
CTTGACTGGGGTGGTGGATACATAGGTATACATGCTTGTCAAAACTCACTGTACTCTACACCTAAAATTGATTCATTTTGTTGTATGTAAATTATCTCCATAAAAGTGATTGGGGGAAAAAAAAGTAGTTTCAAGAAAAAAAAAAACAAGCACAAAATTTTACAACTGGATGTTTAACCAAGTCTCTTTTCTCTTGCATGTTTCCATTTGGATTGATTTACTTTATCACTATTGTGGGTTGAGTTGTGTCCCCCAAATACTCATTGGTTGAAGTCCTAACCTCCAGTACCCCAGAACATGACCTTATTTGGAGACAATCGTTGGCTGCATGCATAACTGGTTAAGATGAGGTTGGAAGGGAGTAGAGAGGGCCTTAACCCAATACAAATGGCGTCCTTATCAACAGGAGAGACTTGCACACAGGGAGGATGCTATGTGGCCATGGTGGCAGAGATCAGGGTGATGGATCTACAAGCCAAGGAATGCCAAAGATGGCCGAAGAGCGTTCAGGAGCAAGGACAGGCACGGAACGGATCCTCCCTCACAGCCCCCAGAAGGAACCGAACCGCGGACACCTTGATCTTGGACTTCTGGCCCCTGGGGCTGTGAGACAATACATTTCCATTGCTTAAACCACTTGGTTTTCGGTACTTTGCTATTGGCCGCCCCAGGAAACTAATACAATAGGGCCCATCTTTTTTTCTCCAGTTACATTAGGATTGGACACTTCAGCCAAGTTTCAAGTTTCTCATTAATCAAATCTCGAGGACGTCTATCCCCAAGACAGAGGCCACCAAAGTCTGCTGAAAAGCAAATCTGCGTGGCATTCGTGAACTAATAATAAATGTATTTTCTGAGCGCTTACTGTGTGCCAGACTCTGTGCCAAGTGCTTGACGTGAGTCATCTCATTTAATCTCTGCCATGACCACAAAGAATTAATATAACCTCGTTTTCAGAGAGAGAAACGGGTTCATAGAGGTTAACTAATTTGGCCAAGTCACAATGCCAGTGAATGGCCAAGACCTAAAGCAGATTTTAAGCATCTCCCGCAGGGCCGTGTATACGGCTCCATGAATCTGCAAATAGCATTAGTGGCTGACAGCCATGTCGGTAACTTTTGCAGTTTCTGTATTAGAGCGAAAATTCTTTTCAAGAGTACAAGTAACCTTACAGAGGTGTATCTTTTTTTAAAGCCCCTCAAAAATCACATTTCTTCCTGACACTGCCGTAGACTTGTGTTCCTAAAATATTGTGAGAAATATCACCGAGTGGGGGAAGGTGGCAAGTTAATGATCAAATAAATTCGAGAAACACCAAGTTAAACAGGTTTCTTCATCTGGGCTTCCAACCGATGGCACTGAGCCCTAAACTTACTTGAGTGGGAACTCAAGTTTTTGGACACCTATTACTGCAGAACTGCTGCTTCCTTCCCCTCACTTACTTTGGGGAAAGTCAGCTGGGCACAATGTTTATTTTTATTTTTGAGAGAGGGAGTGAGGGAGCATGAGCGGGTGGGGGGAGGGGGGAGAGGTGGGAGGGGCAGAGAGACAGGGAGACACAGAATCCGAAGCAGGCTCCAGGCTCTGAGCTGTCAGCACAGAGCCCGACACGGGGCTCGAACCCACGAACTGTGAGATCATGCCCTGAGCCGAAGTCAGGCGCTTACCTGACTGAGCCACCCAGGTGCCCCTTGACAATGACTGACTTTCTGCTTGAACTTGCCATGGATCTGTGTATTACAAGACTCAACTGCTTCATCCATAAAATATGGATAATAATCAAAGTTACTATCTCAACGGTTGTTGCAAGGGTTAAACATCTGTGAAAGGACGTTGAAATCAGAAAAATCATAACCTTAAGGCAAGCTTTGCATGGTTTTGTGAAAAATCTTATTGTTTAACACAGTTTTTGAGTTTAGAAAAATAGTGGTGGAGAGCCTCCTTTAATCTACTGTGAATTCTTCTCTGCTCGCTTAAGGAAAGCTTCTAGCAGCTTCTTGCAAATTGGAAAATGCAATTTGTGTTGCAAGGATTAAGGTTTAGGTGGTCAAATGCTGGCTGGCGCCATTCAGAACCACTCCTGGGTCCCACGGTCTGGACACACTCACCAGAAAACCCAGCCAGTACCAGTGGCTCCAAGAAGAGAACAGACTGCAGTCTGCAGTCCAGGAACACTGAACCAACGGGATTTGGGGGCTGCAGCAGTGGCTCAGGGGTAGGGTAGGGAGGTGCTAACTCAGGGGCTTCTCAGCTGTGACCTAGGGCTTCTAATGCAAATGTCCCGAGACCACCTTGTTGGGTACCCTGCCCCTGCCCCTCCAGGAGGTGCACTCAGGAACCTACCTGGAGGTGAGGAGCCCACTCTAACAACTCGAGCAGGATGCTGGACCTCGCTGGCAGCAACTGCCAGCTTTCCATCAGGGGGCCCTGCTTGCTGATGGGGGACAGCTCCCAGGACCGCGAGTGCCCACTCTCACTCGTGGCCACAGCTGCCTACCAGGCACGCCAAGAAGAAGGTGCCCACAAACAACCCAATCACTTTCAGGCTTCATAGAGAAAAGAAAAGACTTCAAAAGAATCCCCTCAAGTACACAGAACGAGAATATTCAAGATCCCATTTTATTTCCAAAACACTCTGTCCCTACAGACAGAATTAGCTACGCTTAATAGCATATACGATTTTTTTTTTCCCTTAGCAGTGATTTGTGCTGTGAGCCCCCAAATTCACTCACATCCAGGGATCAATATCCCCATGATATCCCACCTTATCCCTATATACTCTCCTAGTCTTACCAAACCTTGGAGCACATACCATATACCCAAACATTTAGGAAAACTCTGCCTTCCAAAAATCATATGGGATGCACGAAATTCATTTGAATATGCATATTAAATGTCTGAATCCAAAAGAATTCATCAGAAAATGTAATAGCGGTTGTCTCTAGGGAGGAAAATGGAACTGGGAGTCAGAAATAGGAGGGAAAGTCCCTTTTAATGGTCTATTTAAAAATTTTAACATGCATATGTGTTAATTATAAAAGATATTTAAATTAGAAAAAAATCTAGGGGTGTCTGGGTGGCTCAGTCAGTTGAGCATCCAACTTCAGCTCAGGTCATGATCTAACAGTTCGTGATTTTGAGCCCTGCATCAGGCTCACTGCTGTCAGCCCAGAGCCCGCTTCCCATCCGCTGCGCCCGCCCCCTCTCTGCCCCTCCCCTGCTTGTGCACTCTCTCTCTCTCTCTGTCTCCAAAAATAAGTATTTCAAAAAAAGAAAAAGAAAAAATCTGAAGGCACAAAACCACAAATGCCCTTCCAGGGGTATTTGTTCGAGCTGCAACTTTTACTTCTCTTGTGACATGATGCCTTGATCTCACTACCTGGATAAACTGCACCCAAAAAGGTCCTCTGGAAAGAATGCTAAATATCAAGGGTTCACTTCCCTAAAATCTTTCTCCTAGAAAACCCAGCCAATACCAGTAACCAGTTTCCAGCACCTTCCTTTGATGAGTCCAGCAAAGGGCAGAATTATCCAAACACCAACTTAAAAAATTTTGGCTCATTGGGGCGCCAGGGTGGCTCAGTGGGTTGAGTGTCCGACTTTGGCTCAGGTCATGATCTCGCTGCTTGTGGGTTTGAGCCCCACATCGGGCTCTGTGCTGACAGCTCAGAGTCTGGAGCCTGCCTCAGATTCTGTTTGTCTTTCTCTCTGCCCCTCCTCTGCTCACGCTCTGTCTCTCTCTCAAAAATACACATTAAAAAAAAAAATTTTTTTTTTTTAAATTTGGCTTATTCCTGATAATGGAACTCTCTTCACTGATAAGACCTTCTAGGAAGGCCTTAGGGGTTAGGAGGAAGATACCTGCAGATGCTTCAGCACCCCAGGACTGTGCTAGGTGTGGTACACATTCCCCTTGCTAGTATTATCGCTGCCTCACAGGTGAAATGTAGTTAAGAGATTAAAAGTAACCTGTTTCAGGCCTCAGACAAACTGTAACAATGCACTGGGTCCGGTATGCCGGGGCTAAATTCTGGGACAGGATTGCCAAGTGTGATGTGTCCTAACTCCCCATCGCCCTCGGTGTGGTCCAACCAACCACCTCATTCCTTTCTTTGCACCCCAGAGTTAAACCGAACTGACTTGGGATTTCCAAAGATTTTCTAAAACTTTTGTATGAGCTGCTCCCTCTGCCTGGACTGTTCTTCCCAGGCTGGGCCCCTTCATGCCCTAAGGTTTCTTTTCCTAAAGGCCACACCTAAGCAGCCCCACTCTCCCAAAATCACCTGTCAGGTCCCTGTGTTTCCATTTTCTGCAGAATACTTACTACTATATGACATTTCCTTGTTGTTACCTATTTCCCTGTTTTGTTCCTCTCATTCATTCTCCCCCTCCTGCCCCCCAGTGTAAACTCCAGAAGGGCCTGGACCTTGCCAGGCTGGGGGACAGCACACTTCCAGGGCATACGCAGGACCTGCTATGAGAGTTTAAAGAGTGATGGAGAGATATGCAAATTATTTAGATCTCTCTAAGCCCCCATCCCCAGGGTGCAGCCCTCAGGTTACACAATCCTGCAGGCAGGGGACCCATCTTTACCAGCATTTACCTCTGGGTGGAGAAAAAGAAAATACAAAAATGCATAAAAAACTTGTAAGAGACCAGCAAAGGAGCAATCCTGCCTTGACATTTCTGGGTACCCAGGAAGGAAGGAAATGAGGTCTCGAATGTACAACAAACCTCCCTGGGCCTCAATTCACGAGCTTCAGGAAATCTAGGGGCTTCCTTCCAGCTCTGTGAGGCTGTGGTCTACATTGGTGTTCCACACAGCAAACAGCAGGACACGCATCACAATGGAGATGCAGGATTATTTCAGGTGGTATCGGGATGACTATTTTTTTTCTAAATACTTACAAGTGTGTTTTAGTAAGTACAGTATTAGAAAATATAGATAGCACATCAAACCTGTGATTTCCTGGCGACTATCACTTGGGATGAGTGTAAAATAGTCAACAGAAAAATACTAGGTAAATATGAGTACTGGCGAAATGAGAAAAAGGTCAGGACAATGGTGCAGAGTAAAGTCTGAAAAGGGATGCCTGCTTTCCTACTGTCTCCCTCAAGACATCCAGAAACATGTTGGAAAGGAGACGCGGGATAAAGGCTTGGTAAATGGGGAAGAGTATGCGTGAGGAAAGCTGATGGGCAGGGGGCTGAAGAATTGGTATATTCAATCCAAACCACCATGCACGCATGGGGATTTTCCCAACAACTTTCAAACAGCAGAATTTACAACTGCCAGTTTTCCTAGGCTTTAAAGCAACGTATTTTCTGTACAAAGCAGCAATGAGTAAACAGCAGAGCCCAGAATGCTAATGTTTTAACCCCTTAATCTCCAAAGTACCTTTCTCCCTCTTTCTTTTAAAGTTCCTGCTGACAACACTGTTGTCAGCACCTCTAAGAGCCACAGTTTCTCCTTCTAGGCTCTTTAGGTACTCTGCAACGCCCAGGAGGGGCCAAATAGGAATACAAAGAACACGTGCTCAGCTGACTGCCCAGCACAGTGAGCTGGGAGGCGAGGGTCAAGGGCAGGTCTGCCCTCTCCTCCATCCCTCCCTCAAAGTAGAAAAGAAAAAAAACAGCTTCTGTTGAAATGGTAACTACAGAAGTGGGGGGGGGGGGGGCGGTGCAGAGGAGGGAATACTTACAGAGAGAAGAAAAAAGCTGCAATTAGATGCCTTATTGCTTTAAAGTTCAAATTCCAGGTCAGTGGTTGAATTTTTCTGTTGTGTACAAAAGTATTCAAACCAAAACAAAGCTATTATTAGGGTTCTATCAAGATCTTCAGAAAGGAGAGACTGAAAAACAAATTTTTTACGTGTACGTGGAAGAGGATTACTGCAAGCCAACAAATAAATACATAAATGGAGGGGAGGGAGAGATGAACAGGTGCAGCACAGGATTTTTAGGGCCGTGAGGCTACTCTGTGTGATACCACAAGAGTGGATACATGTCCTTGGACATTTGCCAAAACCCATAGAATGTGCACAAGTGTAAACCGTGGGGTTTGGGTGCTAAGAAGGTACCGCTACAGGGTCATCAATTATAACAATGCATCACTGTGATACAGGAGGCTGACAGTCGGGGAGGCTACGCTTCTTGGGGACAGGGTGTATCTATGGGCACTTTCTGGATTTTCTGCTTAATTTTGCTGGGAACCTAAAACGGCTCTAGTAAATAAAGCTCAATAATTAAGAAAAGTAAGTTTAAAAATTACACTGCTGGCAAATAATAGTAATTCTCCCCCCCGCCCCTCAGAAAAAGCCAGCAAATAAAGTCTTTTTCTTTGGGCACCTACTTTATTCAGGCCCAACTCAGACTGGAGTCTAAAACTTGTCTGTCTCTGCATACGTGCACAGTACTTAAAATCAGTTAAAGTCATGCTAAGGAGAGCCTATCTGAATTCCAAGAAACTCGAGACCCAGCACACTGGCCGTACAGAATGCAACTCCTACAGTGCCTCCCTGGTCTGAGAAACATTTTCATACAGTGTTCCTATTTTGTGGAGCTTTCCTTTCAATAAAATGGGGCTTTATCTTGAACTTGATCCTCTGCTTTATCAATTACTCCATTCAAATACAAAGGATAAAGGATGTCCAAGTTCTCCTCCTAAAGGGGAAGTGAGTGAGGACTGCCCTTTAGGTGGAAAGCTGGAACCCTTAACTCACCAGGAATCCACACCCCCCAGGGAGCACATTGCAGGAGGAGGGGGCTCTAAGGGCTGGGGGCAGGGGAGCGGAAGGGAGGCTACAGTTCCCCAGCAGTCTTCCCTCGGTCAGTCACTTCTGTCAGGGATTTTAGAAAAGCACATGGAAGTATTAACGAAACAACTGAAAGGCAGCCAGCCCCTCCACCCATCCTGCGGATCCTGGATCCTGCCACCCCGTCATTCGTCTTGCTCTCTGTGGACTCCTTCCCATCAGCATGTAAACATGTTTGGGTCTCTCCCATCTTAAAAACATGCAAAATCTGAAGTCCACCAGCAGATCTCCAGCCCTGACTCTCCCGCTCCCTCCCTCTCCTGGACAGTCAGACCTGAAAGCAGGGGCTGTTTCCCTCCCCTGGCCTCTCACCCGCCCTCCCATCACTCCAGCAGGGCTTCTGCTCACCACCCATAAAACTGCTCTGCAGAGACAGCCTCCCTGTAGAGAAGCCAGAGCCCCATCGTACTTGAAATCACAGCTACACTAACAAAGTCACCGGCTCCCTTGGCTCCTGATACAGCCTTGTGGCTCTATGCCAGCCATCCATTCCTTCTCTGCTCTGCCGGTGAATATTTGACTGTCTTGAGGCTCTTGTCTCTTGTCCCACTAGATTTCTTTTTAAGCAAAACAACCCACCCCAATGGCTTCAATTATCATCTATAAACTGACGAACTTTGAAGTTTTGCCCCCCCAGCCTAGACTTTTGCCAGATCTGGTACCTACCCACTTATCCAACATTTCCATGAGCCTCTCAAACTCAACATCTCCAAAGCAGAACTCACCCTATTCCCCAGGGCTCCTCCTGCTGTGGGCCCTCTTCCGATATAGCACCACTGGTAGCCTGGTCCATTACCGGAACTCCTTCTGTCCCCCGGCCCTCCATCAGTCTCCATGCCCTGTGGATTCTACCTCTCAAATATCATCTACTGCTTCTCTCCACCCCCCACTACTACTATTTTAGCTCTTAGGCACCATCTCCTCTGTCCACCCTTGTTCTACTTCCTCTGCAATCCATGGTCCACATCTCGACTGAAGAGAACTTGTTAAAAAAAAAAAAAAAAAAAAAGTTCGATCCTGTCCTCCTTTGCATAAAACCCTTCCATAATTGCCCAGGCCATAAGATGAGGTCTGAAACCTTTTAACACGGCCCAGACACATAAGGTCCTGCCAAGAACACTTCAGCTTTCTCTCTCACCCCTCCCCATCTCAAAGCCCTCTATGGTCAAAGCCCATAGATTTCCTTTCAGTCCTAGAATATTCTGGAATGTTCCATGCTCTTTCCTGCCTCAAGGCCTTTGCGAAGCACTTCCCTCTCTACCATGTCTCTCCTTCCCTTCTCTGTTCTCTCTGCGCCCCCTTGAAATGAAAACAAAGAGTAAAGCCCAAAGAAGAACCAAAAGTAACAGACCAGTGGAAAAACAGTACTAAGAAAAGTTAAAACAGACAGGTAGGTTTGTATCTTTTTATTAACTGTACTTGATCCTCTAAGATCATTCTTTAAATTTGAAAGAAAATAAAACCCAAGGAGGTTGTACCTAAAACCGGAACAGATAAAAATTCCCAAATGATATCAAATAACCTTGAGAGGGCTGATTTTATATTCTGTAGCTGAGAACACTCAAAAAAAGCATCTGGAGCCCATGAGCAAATCTTATAAAAGTAAAATCGGGCTAACGACAATGATCGTTGGTATTTCCTAATACAGTATATGACACATTCTAATATTAATAGAATTAACACTAGGAAAGCAAAAAGAGAGTAAATAACCAAAAAACCCAAGGTAGCTGGCCAGACAGAGAAGCAAGTGAATACAACTCTTCTCCCTAAACCCGAACTGTAACACTGACTCCCTGAAGTTGGAGTTCCATTAAGAAATTCTCAGTTTGCTACTGTCATCTTTATAATGTGAGCAAATCCCACAGTAGATGACATGATTCTGTGAAATCAACTATGTGCCTTCATAAAAGAGTTTCTCTTATCTGTTATGGGGTTGGAGGTTGAGCCAGGGAGAGGCAGAGGGGACAAGAGGGAGATGGGGAAAGGAAAAAAGGAGAGAAAAGACAAACTGAGTAGGCCAGAAGTGCAGACGTGAAAGATGCTGGTCCAGACTGGAAGCACGGAAGAAGAGGCCAACGTCCAGGTTTGGTGACCTTGGCAAAGTCCATCTCAAAGCTGTCCCTCCCTCGTCCCCACAGAGCACAACGGTGCCAGCTAGACCCACACATCGGTGAGGCCAGCACTGCCTGGCTCATGATTTGGGTGTATGTGATTCCCGTAATGTGCTAAGAAGTCAATACAAGAGGGCAAATTAAATTTGGAACATAGCAAAATAAATAAATAAATAAATTAATTAATTAATTTGGAACATAGCAAAAGAATGTGACTTAACCTTCAGGGGCACTGTCTTAGCTATCTGATCCTCAGAGCACAGTGGGAGGCACACAGTAGGTGTGCAACAAATGTTTAAAGAAAGGTGGTTTTTTAATGTGCTATTGGAGGAACTTTCTGTTTCTAACCTTCACAGCTAAAGAATTTGTCTTCATTTTTTCAAATGAAGGTGAAACATTTAAATCCTTTCTGCTCAAAGCTAAGAGAGCAAAGATTATCAATTAACCTTAAAATGTTAGCATAAAATATTTTTATTCATTTCTATGAATATTTTTGAGTATGTAGAACATGCCAACCACTGTACCAAGCATTGGGAATAAAGCAGGGAGCAAATGAGACAATGTTCCAGGAAAGGACCTTATTTAAAGAGTAAAACAAATTAAAAAATCATGAAAATATTAACTCTCACTCTTAAAAATATTCAGCCAATATTTTTTGAAGGGCTACTCTGCATACGGCAAATAAAAGATAAAATAACCCAAAACTAATTAGAAAATTTCAAACGCAGGTTGAAATACATTAAGTCAGATATAGGACTTTATACATCACATTAGGTTGGATATTGTAAAAAAGATATATCCACACATCCTTAAAATATAAATCCCCAAAGCAGAAGTGGCGACAGGCACTATCCCTACACCAAGGTATGTCTAAACAGCCCGACCCGATGTTGAAATTCACATCAAGGAGAAATGAAGGCTCTAAAACAAAATTTCCCTCGATGCATTTAAACTGCAATCTAATTTGCAAACATCTGATTTGTAAAAATTTGATTTGCAGGTATTTTTGCAAGGGTGCAATCACAGGAAGGAGAGAGAAGGGATTCCAAGGGTCACCTGACCAGGGGTTCCTGTAATAGCTGTCTTATTAGGAAGGGCTTCTTGTAAATTGGTTTAGGTGAGTTAGCTGATTAACGGCCAGTGAGGTTAGGATATGGTTTAGTTTAACCAGCAGCTGGGCCAGCTCATCTCTCGTTCTCAGGTGCTAATCCCAGGATTCTTCAGCACCACAAGTATGGACTAAGGGTTTCACAGGCAAGTGCCCACTTGTGTTAATATTTTCTTTTGAAATATTAGTGATACCTTAGGTGCTTTCTTTTGCAGGATGGGGAGAAAAGCAGATTTTCCGACAGACCTATTCTGAGAGGCAGTCTGGGGGAGTGTGTAGCCCGGGGAAGAGAGACCTCAGTCCCTCAGCAGCTGATGCCGCACTGGGTGACATGGGAGAGCCATGTCCAGCGTCAGTATGAACCGAGTAAAGTCTGAAGCAATCATGTCATAAAGGTTACAGCAAGTGAGGAGAAGGGGCTTTGTCCACCAGGAAAGAGATTCTGAGCCTATAAATCAGGACTGGGGCACCTGGGTAGCTAGGTCAGTTGAACGTCTGACTTCAGCTCAGGTCATGTTTGTGGGTTTGAGCCCGCGTTCAGCTCTGCACTGACAGCTCAGAGCCTGGACCCTGCTTTGGATTCTGTATTTCCTTCTCTATCCGCCTCCCATGCTCACGCACTCTCTCTCTCTCTCTGTCTCAAAATAAGTAAAAAACATTTTTAAAAATAAATAAATCAGGACTAATGCCTGACTCGAGACCAGAGTGTGCCGTTCAATCTCCCTGGGCCTCCATTTCCTCATCCTACCTAATAGGCTGAGGTGGTCAGAGGCGTTATCCACTCTGAGTTCTTAGGAAATGGACCATGCTAACACCTGTGCTATAGGTGTCCTTCCCCTGACAGTTCACTAGGGAAACTTGAAGTCTGATGTGGCTCATCCAACAGTGAGCTTTTTTTTTTTTTTTTTAATTTTAACGTTTATTTATTTTTGAGACAGAGAGAGAGCATGAACAGGGGAGGGGCAGAGAGAGAGGGAGACACAGAATCCGAAACAGGCTCCAGGCTCTGAGCGGTTAGCACAGAACCCGACGCGGGGCTCGAACTCATGGGCTGTGAGATCATGACCTGAGCTGAAGTCGGATGCTTAACCGACCGAGCCACCCAGGCGCCCCAACAGTGAGCATCTTTATCTGGAAGTGTGGGCGCGGCCAGTCACAGCTCCATCTGCCCTGGGTTCACGCAAAGCCGCACCTGCAATTAGGTTCGCACAAGTGCCCAGTATGTGTGGCCTGCTTCTGTATGGGAGCAACCCAGCTGATGGGGGGCAGGGGACCCATCAGAGGGAGACAGTAGCTGCCCAGTCACTTCAGTTTATATTCATGATAGTTTCGTTAGTTTTGATGTCACTCCCACTTGAAGGTCAAGTCCATGAAAAATGAGACCAACCTTCTGTCTTGCTCTTTACTGGGTTGTCCGTGATCAGCACATACTAGGTGCTCTGTAAATATGTGCTGAATAAATGGACGAGTGAGACGCTTGGAATACAGTCCTGGGTTTGCCATTTATTGCCTGTCCTTCCTGGGGCAGGCCATGAATCTCTCTAGCTATACCACCGTCATGAGGATTAGATGGGATAATGTGCACTGAGTAACTGTGTATTTACAGTAACATGCTATTCATATACATTAGCTGTTCAAACATGGCGACAAATTCTTCAGGAATGAGAGGTCTGGCCTGATAGTAAGCAATGCTCTGAAGGCTAATTATCTAACACATACTTCATGATGTAGACACTATTTACTGACTTCATTCCTAAACTAAATTCAGAGTAAAATGTGAATTATTTCATGATTTATGTCAGTTGAGCAAGGATTTTATTTGTCAAGCAGGAAAAGAGAGTTAAGAGAATGACATAATCTCTCTCAAATTAGCACTTTAACACAAAGAGTGCCACTGTTCTATGTAGTATGTTGCCAGAAAGTTTCATATTCTTTATTGCATCTGGAGGAGATATTTTCTGGTTGTCAAGCGGCCATGAGAACGTTTTTTAAGCTATTAAAAAAAAAAAAACAAACCTGCAATTTATCATCTGGTCATATGTATTATTTTCAATGATAAAAGTTTAAAAGATCCTAGTTATATACTCTTTTTTAAAAAAACATTTAATGCAGCATTTAAAAATTTTATTTATTTACTTATTTTGAAAGAGAGAGAGAGCAGGAGCAGGGGAGGCAGAGAGTGGGAGAGAGTCCCAAGCAGGCTCCCTATTGTCAGCTCACAGTCCCATGTGGGTCTCGAACTCACATACTGTGAGATCATGACCTGAGCCGAAATCAAGAGTCAGATGCTCAACTGAATGAGCCACTCAGGCGCCGCCTAGTTATATATTCTAGAGAATTACGATACTCGTTTATCCAAACAAACTTAGAATATGCTTTACTGGTGTGAAAATTATAAATAAAAAGAGATCAGTTTCAGGGCATCTGGGTGGCTCAGTCAGTTGAGCGTCGGACCCTTGATTTCAGTTCAGGTTATGATCTCATAGTCGCGGGATTGAGCCCCAAGTCAGATTCCATGCTGGGCACGGAGCCTACTTAAGATTCTCTCTGTCTCTCCCTGTCTTTCTCTCTTTCTGTGCCCCTCTGCCCTGCTCATGCGCTCTCTCTCTCTAAAAATAAAATAAACCTCTCAAAGAGATCAGTTTCTGGGACTCCTGGGTGGCTCAGTTGGTTAAGCATCCAACTTCGGTTCAGGTCATGATCACAGAGTTTGTGGGCTCGAGCCCCACGTCAGGCTCTGTGCTGATAGCCCAGAGCCTGGAGCCTGCTTCAGATTCTGTGTCTCCCTCTCTCTCTGCACCTCCCCCACTGCTGTTGTCTTTCTCTCTCTCTCTCTCTTTCAAAAATAAACATTTAAAACAACTTTAAAAAAAAAAAGATCAGTTTCTATAAATTCAATGCTTATAATTAGGAAAAATCAAATGGTGCAAATGGTGTATTTTTTAATGAGATGGATAACTGTATTCAATACAGAAGACATATTGCCAATACTTACAACTCATTTCAACTTTTCTGTTTAAAACCTACTTGAAAGTTAGTCCAAAATTAATCCTTTAGACATATTATACAAAGTATATTTAAATTATCTTCTTCATGATATAAATGAAAAGAGAATAAAAGCTTGAAAGTTTAATTTTATGTTTACATTTTAGTGAGTTACACACTGGCTCAAACAGGGATATCTAGAATTTAGTATCTATCTCTCCCTGAACTTTATAGTTTTTATGATTCATTTTTATGATTTTGATGATCATTATTTTATTCCCAGCACAGATGTGGGTTCTCCAACTGGGTTTTTTGTGTGTTTGCATCCTTTCACCTGTGTTTATAAATACTTTGTGATTTTTTTTTGGATCCTCTGTCTTAGCTTTAAAAGAGAATATTGAGGGGGCACCTAGCGGACTCAGTTGGTAGAGCATGTGACTCTTGACCCTCAGGTTGTAAGTTCAAGCCCCACAATGGGCATAGAGATTACTTAAAAAATGAAATCTTCAAAAAATTAAAAATTAATATCGAGGATCAGCTGTAAATTATTGCCATCCTTCTACTTTTCCAATAATCTCTAACCAACAGAATTTTTTTAAACAAAGTTATCAGTTATTGAGCACATACCACGGGCTTTTACTACTCACAACAGTATTACCCCTCTAACAGTTGAGAAACTAAGTAACTTTCCCAAGGCCATTCAGGATAGTTATTCTCCTAACTCTAACTTGGTCTATTCTTTGGTAAGTCTAATAATCTCTAACTGATAGAGAATGTTAGTTCTGCCCCAAACTTCCTGTAAGACTGCAGGTTCCTTAGCCCTTCCCTTCCCTTCCCTTTTTTTTTCTTTTTCTGTGTCCCTTCCTTGTTTTCCTTTCGGCTCCTGGGTCACCTAAGCGTCCTTTATCCCTCATGTTATCTGTTGTCACCAACAAAAGGGCCACATGTCAGCGGGCTGTCACTTCCCTGCGATCTTCTTGCAGTAAGAAGTCAGGTGACCCCAGGCTGACAGAACCCGTCTCCCTCGCCTGTTCCAGCCGGGCAAGAACTGCCTGCCAAGAGCAGCAGCGAGGGAAAAGCCTCTGCAGGAACGCCTGTCATCCTGTGCCAAGAGGTAAACCCTTGCTCCATAAAGCGCCTTAGTATTATTAAACATTTTCTATTTGTCAGGCCCTTTATAGTCATTTTTATTGGTTCTTTTTACTAGTCATAACTCTGCATCAGAACTGGGCTCACTTTTTCTTTTAATTAAGTGCTCCGAGTGAAGTGGGAAAGACTGAAGGCCTTGGGGGGCAAGTCAACCTCCACAGAGAACAGTGAAGGAGGTCACAGAGCCCGCGCCCTGCCCCCAGTGAGTGTCAGACCTGATGAGCAGCCGCCGCCGGCCCTCCACCGCTGCACAAAGGGCTCCTCGGAAGACCCCCAAGTCAATCATCCAACTACAGCTTTCGGCCACTGTCATCGAGAGAGTGTGCTGACATTTGGAAGACGGAGCCATTCTATTTCACCCTAATCCAGAATGTTCCTTTTTATTTTCCTGCAACTCCAAAAGCACAAAATCACATTAAGATTCTTTTAGTTTTCAGGGGCGCCCAGGTGGCTCAGTCAGTTAAGCGTCCGACTTCAGCTCAGGTCATGATCTCACTGCTGGTGAGTTCGAGCCCCGGGTTGGGCTCTTTGCTGACAGCTCAGAGCCTGGAGCCTACTGGGGATTCTCTGTGTCACTCTCTCTCTGCCCTTCCCCTGCTCATACTCTCTCTCTGTCTCTCAAAAATAAACAAACATTAAAAAAATTAAGGCTAAAAAAGTACCATTGTAGAAGAGGCCTATACCTAGAGTTGGAAACAGAACTTTAACTTTGCTCCTCTGTTGGGAGGTGAACTTGAGAAACTGCCTAAGTTCTCTGAGGGTTTCTCTCATTTCCAGAATGGGCACAATGACCATTCCTATCCTCTCCTGTCAGCTTGCGCGTGTACACAGAGAATCACAGGACATAACCCACAACTGGGGTTTATTCTTCATGTTCCTTGTCTACCTCCTCCACAAGACTACCAGTCCTCCAAATACAAGGACTTTATCTGTGTCCCCACCATCTATCTAACCCTGTACCCACTTGACACTGTACCCACTCGAAGCCGTATACAGCTTCCTTAGAACAAAGTGCCCTCTGCAAACAGTAAAGCACAATTCACGTGCACCTTAGTATAACGCTATTCACAGTGTGGTCCCACAGTCCCCGAGATGTGAAAGAAATAATGCCAGGCACCAAAGGAGCCAGGCTTCTAGTGACAGCAAAAGTTGTCATTAAAAGCAAACTGTGGCAAAGTATCAGGTCTGAATTTCTTTGGGTTACTGCTGGAATACTCAACCTTAAAATACATGCTTGAACAACTGGGTGAACATTTGGAGGGGCTGATGCGTGGCAAAACGTGGCACCTTTCCTTCGTGCTGGGACATCTAAAATTTAGCCATGTACTAAGGCTTTCACAAGAGGTCTCAATGTGATAGCAAAGAAAAGGCTTACATTTTGACAAGATTTTATTTTCTCCAAGTTTTCATATTCTCCTTATACATTTTTAAGATTTAAATGTTCACACTTTCAGTTTGGTTAGGCCACCTTCAGTCCCACTTCTTAGACAGTAAGACACACAATTTACTCTCCAGGGTTTACTTGTGAAGAGTCATTAAGGCCAGACCCTCTTCCTCATCAACTAGTCCTCCTTTTGACTTTACCTAGGTATTGCCTTTCTAGTTCTCCAGTATCTTCTCTTAACTATTTCTAAGTTATTCCTTACCTCCAAATTCCCACCTTGCAAACAACAAGTGCTCAATAAATGCTTTTATAAATAAATTTGATTTTGAGAGTTTTACTGTATAGCATGCTCCCTCACCTTGACTTTTCTCTTCTTAGATCATTCATATCCCCACAGGTGGTTCCAAACCATATCACTTGAGATGACAGTTAAACAGAGGGAAAGGATCTATGATCTCATGATCCTCTTTGTAAGTGTAAAAAAAAAAAAAAGAAAAAAAGAAAAAAAGCAAGTGGAAAAAGCCTTGAACAGTTGGTAAGAATTTTGGAATCAGCAGACTATGAATTTAAAGCAGAGATTCTGGGGGCGCCTGGGTGGCTCAGTTGGTTAAAGCTTAAAGAAAAGCAGAGGAGAGATCATTTGATCATTTCTCCTTCCCCTAATAAAATGATCCAGAAAACAGTGAAATCACCAGTTTTATGAAGATCCTACCACTAATTATAAAAAACTAACACGTGAATGAACACTGAGTAAGGAAAGGAAAATGAAGCTACCTTACTCAGTTCTGTCATGGTCTTATTACATTTTTATTTGGTTCTGTGTGTTTCTACAGCAATAGGATTTTAAACTGCTACCTCAATCCACTGAAAAATAAACATCCTACAAGTCTTTTTTTTTTTTTTTTTCTGGAGTAAAAAACAATGAGATGTTTGTTCACAATAGAAGAAACTATCTAAAATCTATTTAGTTTTGTCAGAGAGAATGTCATAAAACAGAAGCCAACATTTCATACGAGATGGCTTAATAAAATTAATAGATTAATTGTATGTATTAATTAACAGAATTAATATAATTCTAAAAGCCCACAAACTTATCCCTGTAAGGACTATGGTGGCTGAATACTGTGAGTAATTGAAGGGCAAACTAAATTAGGGGTAATAAATCCCTGCATCATCATATCAATCATTTCTATTTTATAAGACCACTTTGTCAAACTTAAAACAAATCACAAGAGGTCATTAATTGGTCAGCAACACCGCATCAAACCACCAATTACTCTGATTTTGCAGTCTGCTCAAAACATGTATTTGTACACCTCAACTTTAAGTGGAATGTCTATTGATTTATAGAATCTCCAAGACCAGAGTCAAGTTTTAGAAAATTATAGTCCAATTATGCATTAAGGAAATGCAAATGCCATAACATAGGAACTAGCCAAATTATAGGCCCTGTTTCTGGAACGCTGAAAGTCATTGCTATAATGACCCTCCTAACACCGTTAAGAACTCCAGTATGATGATCACTCCCAGAATCCCAAACCGTTTTGATAAAATTTCATCTCTTGTAAAAAAGCCCCAGTGAGCACCCCTAGGCCAACTTTTGCAAACCTGATGGAGTCTGGGCATCAATTATGCCCCGCAGAGTGCTCTCTGCTACCCTCTTTAGCGCTTGAAAATTTCCAAGTCTTTCGTAAAGAGAAATGGGAGCAGCCTGCGGAATATACCTATTCCGACAAGGTGTAGAGATCAAGCCCGCCTGGAGTCACAGCAAATGCAAATCTTAAAGAAAAGCAGAGGAGAGAAAACCAGGCTTCAGGGGTAAAGCATCCCCATGGATGTGATGGGTTTTTTGTTTTCAAGTTTTATTTACTTAAGTAATCTCTACACTCCACGTGGGGCTTGAACTCACAACCTCAAGTTCAAGAGTCGCACAGGCTCCTCTGACTGAGCCAGTCAGGCATGCAAGAGGCCACCTGGAGACTTCCTATCTACTAGGAGACCAGAGGAACTGCTACTGGCCGGAGTCCAGGCACACCCCTGAAGAAGAAACAGCAGAGACCCCACACACAGCACCCCGACAAGCTATTTACAAGAGAAAACTGAAGCCTGAGACTTTAACATCCAGATCAGCAGTTCTTCAAATGTAAGAGATTCTGTGCTAAGGTAATAAAAGGATAGTAAATGTTCCTTGAGTGCTCCGGCTTTAGGCACTTTTCGTACAGTAATTCACCTAATACTGGTGACCCTGCAAGGTAGGTGTGACCACCATCCCCACTGACCAAGGAGGAAACTGGAACATAGGGAGACTGGGAGCCGAGTGGACATCTGGTCCGGGGGATCTGGCACTGGCATCTGTTCTTACCTGCTAAGTGACAGGGCTTCTCAAAAGAGGCTGTTACAGTCCCAGAATCTACCAATGGTCGGGGGACCCCATACAGCAAAGCAGAAGCATGAACTCACTGGAAATAGTATTTTGTGCTCTCTGCCTTTTATTTATTTGTTTGACTGTAACAAGTTCTCTCTTCGTAAATTGGCCTGGGAAAGCACCTAAGGTAGTGATAAGAATCCAATGTTACATCGCCTTCCCTTCATTGGCTGGATTTTTCTATTTGAACAGTTGGTAAGAATTTTGGAAATCAATAGACTGGATGTAAACAGAGACTCTGGGGATGCCTGGGTGGCTCAGTTGGGTAAGAGCCCAACTCTTGGTTTTGGCTCAGGTCATGATCTCATGGTTTGTGAGTTCAAGCCCTGCATCAGGCTCTGCGCTGACAACTCGGAGCCTGCTTGGGATTCTCTCTCTCTCTCTCTCTCTCTCTCTCTGCCCCTCCCCTGCTCACACACTCTCTCTCAAAATAAATAAACTTAAAAAAAAATGTTTTAAAAGCAGAGACTCTTGAATCAAACAGGCCTGGATCCAAATCCAGGCATATTACCTATCAGTTGTTAAACCTTAACCAAGTTAGCCAACAAAGGTTAGTTAGACCTTAGTCTCCTCCTTCATAAAATGGAAATAACTCCCTGGGTTGGTCTACTGCCAGTCGGAAGAGCACTGTAAAGCCCTTGGTGCATGTTAGTCATTATTAATTACACTCCACTTCATAACTACAAAATCAGTCAGAGGATGTGGCCTCCTTGGTCTCCGCAGACTGCAGCCCAACAGAATGAGACCTCCATGGCCAGAGCCCGCCCCTCATTCACTCCTGCCTGGATCAGATCCAATCGCTGACCTAGAACATCTAGGAGGCTGGGAACAGCTAGAAGGCTGGGAACACTTCTCACTTCTAAGTTATAGTCCTTCAAACTACATGGGAAAAAACATAGCAAGTTCAAGTATCATAACTAATCCACAAGCTCAAGAAACGTGCCTTAAACACTTCTTTCTTTGACTACAACAGCAAAATGGACAATTTTCTCATGGATCAAGTTTATATACAGATTATGTGTATATTTATATCTGTATAAATGTATTTATCCATGACCATGCTGTCTATATGGGGGGATGTATTACAAATACCAAATGAATATACATATATATCTATAGTATATCTACTAGCTTGGTCGCTGACACGTGGTGGAAAGCACCCAAAAGAGATGGGTGCTATAAATAATAGTTCCCTTTTCCTTGGATTGAGAGGAAAGATTGGTGCCGAATGGTGAGGCACCTGACTGAGCTGGAGACACAGAGTAAAACTAGAAAATAATGATTAAAAGCTTCCAAACTAATCCTGACATTCCAATTTGTGACATTACTCACAAAGGAAGCGCCATTTATCTCTGCCATCCTTGAGCATTCCTTTCTGAATTCCTCTCCTCTTTTCCTAGAAGCCTACAACCTAACGCTCTCTTAAATCTGTCAGCCCTTTCAGGTAGCAGGTACCTCCTTCCTCCCAGACGGGATCAAAACGCCCATCTTCCAGGGTTCACTGCCAGGAGATCAGGGGAAAGCAGGAATTCAAGGTGTGAATGAGGCTGGATCCTCCCAGGAAAGGTTTGCAAGATAAAGGGGATTTTCAAATGTCTACCTTGGGGCAGGCAGGGGCAGAAGGGTGGGAGGCACAGAACCCAGCTGGTGATGTGGGAATCCTCTCCTTCAAGGTCTCCCCAAGTCCCTCAGCTTTCCAGGGTTATACACATGGACTCAAACAACTTGGGAGCCCTCTGCCATCCTCACACCGCTCCCCCCGTATGAGGAGTATGCTTTAGGACTTCCCTGCCACCCCCCCCCCCGCCCCCCGCCCCATATGAAACACAACCAAACTCACTGCCTGGACAGCCAGTAGGAGCCCAATTGTTTGTAGTCACTGAACAGGAATCACAGATCTCGGAATACAGTGGGTTTCCAGAAGAAAGAAGTTCCCACTGGGGTTCCCGAAGCAGAGCAAACTGCTGTGACAAAAACTCCCGATGAAAGTTCAGGTGCTCTGGACTGTTTACAGTCCTGTAAGAGATCTCCCACTTTGTTGTTCTTGAAAATTCGGTTATCCCAGGCTTGGACCGAGTTTAGGATAGGATATAAGTAAAAACCAAATAAATAAAATTAAATTAAATTAAACTAAATTAAATTAAATTAAAAAAATGGCTCCATCAGGTTGTTAAACTCTAAGCTGAAAGGAAGTCTGACTGTAAAGGAAGTTGACCAGAAGGACGGGAGAATTGCTGAAAACCTAAAACATGTCTAATTAGGTTTGGTCTTCTGTAGTATAGTGGATACACTGTGGTCTGCTGTCTAGTTTAAAGCCATGGGTGTTAGGAAATACAGCCCTTGCTGTGATGAGGGATCTCAACTGGCTTAAACACTCTGTTTCTAGATTATGCTCATTCCCTGTTCTAAAAACTCAACACCATTCACAGTCTATCCTCTCTTGAGGAGTAGCAGGCAAAGAGAAAATTTTACAAATCTGAAAACCTAAAGTTTAGAGTCTAAAATTTTACAGAACCTAAAATTTAAAAGTTCATCTGCTTCCACTGTGGTGTCTGTGTATCAAGCAATCACTCCAGTTTGAAGCCCACTGGCTTGCCCACCTGCCACGGAGGACTGAGGGCAAAGGCCAAATCCTGCTCCTGGAGGTAGCACTTAGCAGGTAAAAGGAGGTTCTTGAACTGAATTCAGGGTCTTTGGAACACCACTAGTGGTGACTAAAAAAGTTTGCGCATGCAATGTTTCAAATCTGAAAGCTACGTTTTCTCTCAGTTTAGTTTATCAAGGTCAGTTGATACGCCCTTCTGGACCAACTAATTTCCTCCACCTTCACCCTATCTAAATTCTCCAGAGAAGTCTTTAGAAAGGCATCCTGATTAACTAGTATAATACAGTGAAGGATCAATCAAGAGAGGTAAAAATAGGCTCAACAAATAAAGTTCTAGCATGTGACAAACCCACAGATTGCCAGCCTATAGGTTTGTTCCCAAGATTTGCAACACAGGGAACCACGTCTCAATTCCTGCATCAATTCTGCTTTTGAAATGGCAGCTAAGACGCCACAAGGTAACCTGAAACTTAACTTTCTATTAAATAATTGGAGTTTTGACTGGCCTGGGCCAAGGCAGAGCCAGCTTTAAACAGTCTCACATACAACAAGCAGTCCTATTAGAAAAAGGGACTCTTACCTGCAGTGACAAGAGGGTGGCCTGTTAGGTAACATTTGTTTGGGGAGCCAGATTCTAAAATCGAGATGATTCAAGGATTTAAATTTTTTTTGTTGTTTTTTTTTTAATTTTTTTTTTTAATGTTTATTTATTTTTGACAGAGACAGAGACAGAATGCGAGGGGGTTAGGGGCAGAGAGAGAGGGAGACACAGAAGCAGAAGCAGGCTCCAGGCTCTGAGCTGTCAGCACAGAGCCCAACGCGGGGCTCGAACTCACGAGCTGTGAGATCATGACCTGAGCCAAAGTCGGACGCTCAACCGACTGAGCCACCCAGGCGCCCCAAAGGATTTAAGTTTTAAATGAATGGGAACCACTTTCTCATTTGGCAGCAAATACTTCTCTTCCTGTTTCCTGGGTCAGATTTAATAGATAGTGAGCTGACATACATGTGGGTTTACAGCAATTTAGAACACTTCATTTGCATAATGATTGCAATAATAACACGCAAGAGTTAAGAATACAGATTTCTTTCCCAAAATGACTGCTGCAAACCATTAAGTATATCACCTTTTAACTTTCCTTATTTTGATCTGGTTTTAATACTTCATGAGGCCAAAATCTTGCCAATGCAACTACTTGCCAAGCGGAAAATGGATTAATTTATAAAGATTCCTGGTACCAAAGCCAAAATAGTAGGTGCTCAATAACTGCTTCCTGAATGAATGAAAAAAGTTACACACTTAATGTTACTGACATTTACTTTTTCCACCAATCTGAACGGGAGAGCAACTACTCCTACAGTAGAAAAAAGGAAGGCAGCCACAGCTAACATTAAAAATCAGGGAAATATCCTGATTTAAACAAGGCAGTTAATCCTAATAGCTCCGGATAACCATTACAAAAAAGACTTGTTACAGTTGCTCTGGCTGTTAAACCCACGACTCCCTTCACGTTTATTGAAGTTTGATGGATTCTCTCTTTAAGAGAGTAGCCCTCCTAAATTAAAAATAAGACTGGCGATTTTTTCAATAATGCATAAAATGCTTGTGTTTGTTTGTTTTTTTCTATTAAGCAGACAGATTGAATATCCCTTCTCCCTTCCCACACTAAGCACCTGAACGAAAGCTGGTTTCCCAGTGCTAACAACATCTGACTTCTCAAAGGCAAGGTCAGGAACAACTGCATGTGCCCCACAGACAGGCTGCTCTCCTTTTCAGCTGGGACGCTATAAGGTGTGACTGGCTCCTAGTGAAGTCAATGAAACAGACACGGGGGATGTGCACCACCAGCTCCAGACTCTTTCCACTACTCGATTTCCTACTTGCAGAATTCCTGAAAAGTATTTCTAGAAGTAATATGGGTTAAAGTCAAACACACGCAACTGAAGACACCTTTGTCACAAGCTCACAAAGGTGCCTGAGTATGTATTTTAGGGAGCTAATGCTCACATCTTTGGTACTGGAGAGAGGCACAGTCTATAAAAGCTTTAGCAACAAAACTATGACATTTAGAATCTAAACCTTACTATGTTGTGTGCAAATAAAAAAGACTAAAGTTACAAATCTCTATCATCCATCTAAGCAGAACTGTTCTCTGAGGCAGGAAGAATGCTGTATTTTCATGTAAAGAGAACAGCTATGAAAATGTAGGAGGGGCTGTGCTAAACTAAGCCTTTTAAAATGTACCATGTGATCTCCATGAGCGCTAAGAAGCCGCACCAGTAAGTGGATCATCTTAGATCACAACAGCTATGCAGGAGGAGGGGAGATGGAAACTACCCTTTGCTTTTACCACAGCCATTCCAGGGAATTAGAGTGAACTTCTTAAAGCAACCATCACAACCGCTACCATAACCCCTCCCCACCCCACAAAACCAACAAAAATCAGGAACTTCACGTGAGTAAAAATCACAAATTCCATGATTGTTAATCCTTGGATGCATTCATTTTTCAATGACCCACTTATGAACACTCTCAAGAAGTAAAAAGAGTAAATGCATTTAAAGTTCTAGGCTCTTTGTTTGTTGAGAAACTTGCAACGTTAGAAGAGAATCAAAGCATCGGGGTGTGAGTATTCTCAAGAAGTCTAGAATAAGATGGTCAACGGTGGAGTTCTGTGCAATACCACTTGAGGAGTCTGGCCAATATTAAGGTTAGATAGCCTGTGTTCATAATTAAGTAATAGTGACTGAAGCTGAAGGCATACATTTCCTGAAGATTAATGACCTAACAGCATTTCCTGAAGATTAATGACCAGCCAAGAGGAGGTGACTGCCTAAAGCAGTGCCTTGGGCCACTAACCCCAGCCGGTCATTAATCCCCAGGAAATGCCCTGGACCTCAAGGTTACAGTGATTTTAATAAATACAAGAGGAAAAAGTTTAACATCAGCTTTCTACAGAAACTCAACATTTGTATCATTCTTAGAATGCTCAGACCGCATAAGGTGACTTCTATAGGAATCACTAGAGTTCCCTTAAACTTCTTAATCCTGGTTAAAAACTTACTTTAACATAAGTGAAAAGCAGGCGTGTTAATACGTGAACAACTTTTTGTAGTGTTTTAACTACAAGGAACTCAGCTATAATAATGTTTTGCATAGTAACAATCAGCCAACATATAGACACTCAAATCTATTTTTAATTGTAATCTATATTTACGTGACAGTAACTCAAGAAAAATAAATGAATCAGTATTCAGGTTTATAGAACTGATTTATCTCACTCAGTTAAAACAAGACTGTGACAGAGCAACTGCATTCCTTAGACCAAAACAAAACCGACCGGAACAACTCCCTCCTCCCATCTTTTGAATCTTAACTCGATTCTATAGGACACTGATGTCAAGAAACTAGCAGACTGACGCCAGGAGGCAAACTGTTTCATTATTATTCCAAGCAGATATATACTTTAATGTTAAACTTTCTCAGGCTTTTCACTCCTCAATTAATCAGGTGCCACTCTAAACCAGGACATTTTAAGGGTCTTACTTTATCAGAAGAATGTGAACATTTATTTTTGCTCTCAAAGAAAAAGCAAACCCAAATTCTCCAAAGAAGAATTCTCCTCTCCGCCCTTACAACTCCATAAAACCACCTCCTGGTCTGTCGGAAATGTACCACGCACATAGAAGTACAGAAAGACACATAGCCGGCAGGTCTTGTGTATTTTAGAGAACTTTGCTGTTTATATTAAATTCATCCGCAGCCCCTTTCTCTGTTGGCCTTGATGATTAGCTGGTAAACCTCTGAAAGGGTCAGATTGTCCAGAACTGGAATTTCCACTTTGGAAAAAGCACAGAGGTACCTGACATCTGTTTCTTGAAGGGCCTGCACTACACCTCCAGACTTACAGTCGAAATTCCTACTTCTGCATGATGGCAGGGAGGTCAGAGTTGTAAAACCTCCAGTGGCTACTCCTGCCTGCAGAATAGAGCACAGTCCCCAAAGACCTCTCGTTTCTGGCTCCCAGAGAAGAGTATTCCAAAGATGAGTACAATTTTAGTAATATGAATATATTCCTCTAGGAAAAATAATAATAAGCATCCGTTCAAGTCCTCAATCTCAACCTAGAATTTGGTACTGCTGAGAATTAACTAATATTAATATTGAAACAGTTCCCTAATCCTTGATGAGGACTCTGAAGTCCAGAGAGGTAAACTGATTTGCCCAAAGGGCTCAGCTTCTGGGCTACAACTTCTTAACTTTGGATGTCCTTGACACACTACTGCGCAGTTTGTCTTAATTAAATACCTATATTCTTAAGTGTTACCTGCCCCCTAGATAGTGAGCCCCATGGGGCTAGGGAGAGGCAGTGAAGTTTGTTGCCTAGGTGCTACCCACTACCGGGCAGGGAGCCTGGCTGGTAGTGCTGATCCCCCTTCCTTCTATTAACAAGTGACTTTATTTTATGGAAAGCGCACCCCAAACATCACTTTACATTCAGCTACCTATTACAGTATAAACTGGCACTGGTTACCAATTTCTCCACTCCCCGCCCACTTACAGGAAGTGGGCTTGGCACGTTTTCTTTTTTATAACCGTTTTTGTTTTAATCTTTGTAAGCTATGGCGAATATGCAAGAGTATTTTAATGGTTACTTTACTCAAATATATTTTAAGTAATTATTTCCTTTATATGCGCGGTATTCCTGCACCGTGCCTTATTAAACTCATGCATTCAATGGAGAGTCAGGGTGCCTCCAACCCTTTTGTTCTGAGAACTTTGAAGTTTTAGCCTTACAGCTCAGCACTGAATGTTAGGGACCTTGGCTTCTCAACATCTTTTAAGGTTAGGCATAAACTTTCCTGAAAAGCACAAGAGTTAAGCTCCTAAGGGTGAAATCAACCAAATCAAATCTGATTCAGTATATTTAGTACTTTTTAAAACTCCTCCCCGCCCGGACCCAGACCTGCGTTAGCAGGAGTTAGTCTAGAAATGGTACCAAAGAAACATTTCATGCATAGAGTTTGGTTTGGTTACCTGGGTGGGGGAAACAATAGCAGGTGAAACTACTGTGGGAGAATTGGTGCTTCTGTGCCCATTGGCTTCTGGAAGAAGAGGCAGGGGGTCGTGTTTCACGGAAACCACCACCACCGCATCCACAGGCTCCGAGGGGCGGATACAAAGTCTTTTGGGGGAAGAGGGGCCGCAGATATCCCCAGACCCGAACACCGACTCGTACAGAGCGCGCTTGGGCGCAGCCTCAGATTTCACGTCGGGCCCGACCTGGCTGTCTTTGGGGAGGATATAGGTGTTCCCCAGCGAGGGCGGCTGGGGGCGGTGGTGGTGGGAGGGATGGGTGGGGGGGGTGGTGGGAGTGGTGGCGAGCCGCCCCGTTTAGAGCCTCCGCGTAGCAGCCCTGCGGGGCGGGCGAGCCCAGTTTGGTGCCGATGCCCGCGATGCTGTTGAGCGTGGCGATGGAGACGGCGCCGATGCAGTGGTTGGTGTAGGTCTTGGAGAGCTTGGCCGCCTTCGAGAGCATCTGCATCCTGGTGCCCAGCAAGTTCTTGCCGATGGCTTTGTTCTCGTACCAGGTCACATCGCCCTCGCTGCAGTGGTCCCGGGGCCGCTGGAAGAACGCCTTGCAGAGGGGGTTGCGCTTCGACAGGTACTTGACGAAGCTGGCGTAGGGGCAGAACTCGGTGCCCGTCTCGTACATGCGGGGCAAGTTCTCCTCGTCGCTGCTCTCGGCACGCTTCTTGCTCCACGACGACGAGCGCGACTTATGGTAAGGCCCGAGGGACTTAAAGTAGACGAACTTGCGGCCGTCCTCATCCATAGCCAGCCCAAAGGAGTCCTCCTCCAGCTCGCGCTGGTTCTCGCGGCCGCGCGTGCAGAAGTACATGCAAGTCTCGAACCAGACCTTGTTGAGCAGCCCGAAGGGCGTGTTGGTGCTGAAGACGCTGGAGGTGTAGAGCTTGCGCAGGTCGGCACGCGTGATGGCTTGCTTCTGCACCACGGGCCCGGCGCCCTGCTCCTCGAGCTTGCGGATGACCGCAGCCAGCGTCAGGTTGGCGCTGCGCAGCTCGGGGTCCTTGGTGAGGTCGAGCGTGCGGCAGTACGGGGGCTCGTTGAGGTAGCGGTTGAGGGAGCTGCGGATGCTGATGAGCGACGACTTGCTGTAGAGCTGGCCGCTCTTGGAGCGGGCCTCGGCGTAGAAGGAGCGCAGCACGCGGCACAGCGCCCCCTTGTCCATGGTCTCGAAGTCCGGGCTCTGCGCCTTCTCGCTCAGGTACTCCCGGAAGATGCGCACGGCGTAGCGGGTGGCCAGCCGGGTGTTCTCGCTCAGCCGGGCCCGCTCGGGGCGCTGCAGCACGTCGGGGTCCAGCTCGGCGCTGTCCCCGGGCGGCCCGCCGCGGGCCCGGGGCGCCAGCAGTCGCGGCGGCGCCTCGGGCTCCAGCGCGGCGCTCTGGTCCATATTGATCATATGGACCGGCTCGGGCTCTAACTCCTCCCCGGCCGAGTCCTCGGGCTCCAGGGGCTCGTCCCAGTCCAGCCCCATCTCTTCCTCCTCCTCTTCCTCCTCCTCGTCCTCCTCCAGCCCCCCACCTCCGTCCTCCTCCTCCTCGTCCCCCGTTATCTGCACCTCTTGGATCTCGTCGTCCTCCTCCTCTTCCTCCTCCTCCTCGCCCGCGCTGCAGTAGTGCGGGCGGCCGTGGCGGCGGCCGCGGCCCCCAGCACCGCGCTCGCCCTCGCCCCGCTCCCCATTGTTCTCGGCGGCGGCGGCGGCGGCGCTGGCGCTGCCGCCCGCGCTGGTGTTACAGTCCCCGCTGCCAGGCATTCTCGCCATATTGCCGTCTCTCTGCCAGTCCTCGGGCAGGGCGCATGCGCTATATTGGACCGCAGCGCTGAGAGCTTTTGTGTTTAATGACCTTCAGCTACCGGGAGGCAAAGCCGGGCTCTTAAAGGAGCCGCGCTCCAATTGTCAGTTCGGAGCGCTACTCCGGAGGGGCAGCGGCGCGCAGGGGATGGAGGGGAGGGGAGGCGGGGGTAAGTTAGGCAGGGAGAGGGTAAGGACGGAGGCTGGCTGGACCCTCTTCCTCCCCCACCCCTCTCCCCACTCCTAAGAAAACTTTAACGGGGGGGGGGTGAAGAAAGGGGAGGGAGAGCTGTCGGTGGGGGTGAAACACTCCCAACTTACCCTCTGGCGGAGTGGCGCGCGGGCCCGGGCGGGAGAGAGGGAGGGCCGGCGGGAGGGCGGGGCGGTCTCGCTTCTCTAAGTAATGCCCGAGGAGCAGTGCCCCTTCCACTGCCCCCTCATTGCCCCCCGGAGCCGGGGGTTCGGGGAGGCGGCAGAGCCGGGCTGGCCGCGGGTGCTGCTCGGAGAAGCCGGGTCTGGGGCCGCCCGGAGCGGAGCAGGCAGGTTAATGAGCAGGGTGGAGGAGGCACGGCGAGGCCCCGCACCCTCTCTGCGCCCGCGGCCAGGGCGCAGCGGGCGAGGCTTGGGAGCGGGATGGGGCTGGCGGCGGCGGCTCCCCCACCTACTTGCTGGCGGCGAGGCGCGGGGGCCTGGGGCCAGCCGCACGGCTCCCAGCTCCCTTTCCGACTCTTGCAAAGGAGCGAAACACGCCCCACGTCAGCCTCATCCCTTTCGACTTTTCCAACAGCCTCTTTTAAGCTGTCATTAAAGACCCGGGGCGCTCCCCGTAGGTCTAGGGCAAGTCTGCGCCGGTCCCGCCAGCCTGGGGAAGGAGCAAGAAAGAAAGACTGGGAGGGGCGGGTGGGAGGGGAGACTCGGGGAGAGGCGCTCCGGACCCCAGGGACCCCTCCCCGCACGCTTAGGCCGCCGCCCTCCGGGCCTCGGAGCACATTGACACAACTCCCTCTGGCGAGGCGCTCCACCTGGTTGGAGCTAGAGCAATGCCGATCCCTAAGGCCCGTCGGCGGGCGGGCGGAAAAAGTGAACTTGGGTCTCGGCCGCCCCCGCCGCCGCCACAATTCCGGCAATTTGGATCCCGAGCGCGCTCTTGTTCCAAGTTTGCCAACCGCCATTCTTTCGCCCTCGGGGCTGCGCTGCCTCCGGCGCACGGGGGCGGATACCTCCGAAACTGGAAAGGCGGCCAAAGAGCTCGCCGGGTCCCGCTTTCCCATAGGAGACACTGTCCCACTTCCAGCCGAACGCCCGCCCCCGGCGCGCCCAGACTCCGGGCGCGTCCTCGCGTCCCCGCCTCCCTCTCTCCCGGCCCAGGGGCAGCGCCCCCAGAGCTGCGGGAGACCTCGGTTGTTTTCTTTGGCGGCACAACCCCTTCCATGTCGAGCTCGCACGGCATCCTAATTTTCTCCTCCTCGGGCAGCCCAAGTGTCCCCTGGCGCTCCGCCAGCTCCAAGTCCCGGGGGCTAAGGGGAACCTACGGAGACGAGTCCCAGCAGCGCGACCCCAGAGCGCGCAGACCCTGCTGTGAGGCAGCCTCTCTGTCCCCTCCCGGGCGTCCTCGAATTTGCCCTCGAGACCGAATTCTAGGCACTAGGGCTGTAGACTTGTCAATTGCCGGTTCCCCCCTCCCGGACTCCCCCGTCTTGCTTTCTGGGCAGCTTATAACTTTACGCATCAATAGAAACCCATCCGTCAACTTGTAATTTAAAAAAAAAAGAAGGGAGGGGCACTAGGTCTCTGGGCCGCGTGGGCGTCTAAGTGGGAATTGACTCTCTTCTCCAGCAATCTGTGTTCGCCCTCCGCGTGTTTCCTCGACCCTGTACGCGGCAGAGCTTTGGGGAAATTGCGCCAGGTGTGAACAAGCTGGGGCAAGTCCGTGCCTCCCGGGCCCCCTCCCGTTCCTCGGGCAAACAGACACACGACACACGCTCTCATGCGTCCTGTTGTCCGCAGAGAACCGTCCGGGGAGGTGAGGAGTTCGGTGGTTGCACTCTTCGGGAATCATCCCCGAGGTGCTGCCGGCTTTGTCAAAAATGCTCAACGTCCCCGGAAATGTGTAGGAAGGCGTTTGTTTGTTTCCCGGAGCTCAGGGCACTAGGCAGCTAAGTTAGTTGCACGCGCGACCCGCGCACACACCAGTCGCACTGCGCTACTTCCGGACGGCTGGCCCTTTGTCCCGGGATGCTCCCAGTTTTCCGGCCGCCAGAACAATCGGTTAGGGAATTTCAGCAGTGTTGAAACCTCAGGTGGGCGCCCAGCAAGTTACCTACCAGGGGCTGCTCTCCCGTGGCCCTCACGGCGAGCGCAGTGCGCCGAGGGGCTGAGCTGGGGACACTGGCCCACGTTCCAGCCCCGGTGCAGAGCACTTTTGCAGTCGAGCCCCCCTTCACCCCCCCACCCCCCACCTCCGCCAGCTCCCCTCCCTGTTGGGCGAGCTGCTTTGAATTGCTCGCAGTTTGCCGGAGGCGGTGTGCTGGGTTGGACGCTCCGGGAAACAAAGCAACCAAAAACAGCTCCCAGTTGACGTCAACTTATTTCCAGAAAAGAAAATAGTTTTGTGCTCCCAGGACAAAATACCCCCCAGGGCAGGTCTCTACCGGCAAAAGCCAGAGGGGAGAGGGCGATGATGGGCAGTAGCAGAACCAAAAAACCCCAAGTGCAAATAAATTTTTAACGGACTTAGCAAAGCAACAGTTTCAGATGCTGCTTGAAGGGTTTGCAAACAACGGGCAGGACCCTCGCAGACCTTAGGTGTGAAAAACACACCTTGGAAAGTATGCCTTGGCCTGATTTTCTGGCAACTGTGAATCTGCTTCGTGGCACCAGCTCCTGAAAACCTACCAAAATTCTTTGCCCATTAATGATTCTTCATCAAATATTGGGAAAGACCTCTTCAGGTTAGAATCTACAGTATTTTTTAGGAAGAACATCCAGAAAAACGCTTCTCAACCGCCACCAAAAACAAACAAACAAGTTGCTTAATTTTTAAAACCCAGTAACACAAAACTACAGTTGAGTTTATAAAGTAGTTCAACTCCAGGTTTAGTAAATGATTCCTTAAAAACATCCTGCGGCACCATCCATTCAGTACCAAACTGAGAGAATCAAAAAGGCTTTGTTATTATTCTGGTAAAGAGGCAACAGGGTCTGTCTTCTGCCTATCAGCCCAGTTGGGATTCCTCTACTTAGATTCTGCCTTATCATAAAATCCATTGAAGTCACCCACCAATTATAACTGGATAGCTCCTTTATAAGGATGATTTCTTTATTTCTTGTGCAGAATGCATAGCTTCTTTATATCAAATTATCCCAGTATTGTATGAAACATTTATTGCAATTATTTCACTGTCAGAATTCATTACTCTAAAAGCTATGGTAAGATGTTTCTATCTTCGCCAAGATACTCCACATTTTCTCTCTCTTTCATAATCATTAAAAAGTACCATCCATGTATTTGTGCTGCTCCATTTCTTAGATTACTTGCAAGTGGTGACATTATTTTGGAAGGAAAAACTCCAAATGTCTCCCCCTCATTTTACAACCCACTACTCCCATTTCATGGTCCCACTTGATGAAAGGTTATATACCATAGAGACACACATTCTGCTCTTCCTCCTTTTTGCTTCCGACCTACTGAGCTGCATCTATTATATCACTGGTGTAGTTGCTTTTTATCTGCCTGTTTCCTCTGCTACACTGATATACCTTTGTAGTTTAGGCTGGAGCCTGGGCCATGGTGAGCACCCCAGTCAATGAATGAAGATCTCCATTTAGTTAAGTCTATATTTATTTATTTTTATTTATTTCTTAAAATAGTTCTCTTTTTTAAAAAAATGTTTATTTATTTCTGAGAGAGAGAGAGAGAGCAAGGCAGGCAGAGGATCCAAAGCAGGCTCCACATTGACAGCAGAGAGCCTGACGCGGGACTTGAACCCACAAGCCATGAAGATCACAACCTGAGCTGAAACCAAGAGTGTGATGCTTAAATGACTGAGCCACCCAGATGCCCCTAGTTAAATCCATATTTAGCAAGAAACTTCTTGGTAAAAAATCTTAAAATATCATGGATCTGAATTTCTACATTAAAAATCAGGACGAGGGGCGCCTGGGTGGCTCAGTCGGTTGAGTGTCTGAACGGCTCAGGTCATAATCTCACGGTTCGTGGCTTCAAACCCCGTGTCGGGCTCTGTGCTGACAGCTCAGAGCCTGGAGCCTGCTTCCGATTCTGTGTCTCCCTCTCTCTCTTCCCCTCCCTCGCTCATGCTCTGTCTCTGTCTGCCTCTCAAAAATAAAGAAACGTAATAAAATTTTTTTTTTCAAAAAAATCAGGACGAAACAGCAACTGCAAGGAAACATTATTATTTGCAACTTAAAATATATGTGAAGACTGCTCTGGTTTAATGTTTTCCTGCCATAATTTACCCTCTGGTACAAACATACTGTAGGAAGTTATTGCAGAAGTAGAGGATTGGAGGTATCCATGTATTAAAAGAGGTGGATTGGGAGGATTTAAATTGATAAATTCAAGAAGTTTTGTGGGCTCTTGGGGGCAGAGACCAGAAAAAGCATTTAGTTCATTACTCTCAAGCCATGCTTTCTTGATTTGATTACTTAACAATTCATAAAATACTATGGAGTTTAAATAGTAATTCAAATTGAAGCCATTCTGATATATCCTTGTTTCAAAATTTCACCGTTAATTTCTGTTGAATTCACTTGAAAATCATCTTGAGCAATATGTTTTGAATTCAAATGAAACAAGAACCCGTGTACTCTAACTCTACAAAGTGGAAGAAAAGAAAAATAACTCCACAAGAGCACAGAAACTATGTCTTATTTCTTCCTGCATCTCTGGTTCATTTTTTTTTTTTTAATTTTTTTTTTTCAACATTTATTTTTGGGACAGAGAGAGACAGAGCATGAACGGGGGAGGGGCAGAGAGAGAGGGAGACACAGAATCAGAAACAGGCTCCAGGCTCTGAGCCATCAGCCCAGAGCCCGACGCGGGGCTCGAACTCACGGAGCGCGAGATCGTGACCTGGCTGAAGTCGGACGCTTAACCGACTGCGCCACCCAGGCGCCCCTCTGGTTCATT
Organism: Lynx rufus; assembly: GCF_022079265.1. NCBI lineage: Eukaryota > Metazoa > Chordata > Mammalia > Carnivora > Felidae > Lynx > Lynx rufus. The sequence goes on along the minus strand of NW_025814837.1, from coordinate 14,850,737 downwards.
TTTAATACAGTTCCGTAGTATATTTTAGCAGAGTGGTTGGCGCATAGTAGACATTCAGTAAACACGCAAATATTTATACGTGGGGAGAAAGCTAACCTCAACAAAAGGTTGTGGTGCGGAGTGGTTAAAACTTCATCTTTGAAACAGGACTGCATGGGTTTGAATCCTAGTTTGCCCTTCCCAGTTGCCTTTAAATTTTTTTTTACTATTTTTGAAGATTCTACTTCTTTTATTTATTTTTTTTTTAAATTTTTTTTCAACGGTTTTTATTTATTTTTTTGGGACAGAGAGAGACAGAGCATGAACGGGGGAGGGGCAGAGAGAGAGGGAGACACAGAATCGGAAACAGGCTCCAGGCTTCGAGCCATCAGCCCAGAGCCCGACGCGGGGCTCGAACTCACGGACCACGAGATCGTGACCTGGCTGAAGTCGGACGCTTAACCGACTGCGCCACCCAGGCGCCCCTGAAGATTCTACTTCTTTTACATAATCTCTACACCCAACGTGGAGCTCGGACCTACAACCCTGAGATCAGGAGTCGCATGTTCTACCCACTGAGCCAGCCAGGTGCCCCATCTAGTTGCCTTTTTAAAAAATATGTTGGTTCTTTCATTATTTTATGATCTGGATTGTAGTTAATAGCCCCTACTGCATAGGATTATTGCCAAGAATTAAATGAGTTAAAATGAGTGAAGTACATAATACAGTGTCTGGAACACTAGTAAGTGTTCAACTGTTAGCTCATATTTGTTAAGGCTGTATTTTCCAGGTTTGAGTGTAAAAAAGGAAAGCAAGGCCAGAAGGGCTCACAAAGGTTAAGCCACTTGCCCAATGTCTCCCAGACCTCTATAGGGCACGAAAGCTTGGCTTTGCAGCTCACACCTTAGTCACTTGACCACATACAGCCTCTAGGAACCAAAGAATGAAAGAAAAAAAAGTCTTCAGAGGAACAGTTTTGTACCATTAAAATACTCCTGTGTGTCATTTGATTTGGGAATCAAATTTTGCAAAGCCAGAAGAGTACTGAAGCGGAGTCCTAAGCTTGGATTGTGAGCAGAGCAGACATGCCCTAGGAATCATCTTTGTCACTTGGTACCTAAAACACTAGCACTATTTTCCTGGGCTTTTAGAGGTAGCAACCCATCTGGGTCTTAGAAGAAATGACAGTCAAGAATTTTAGAGGCAGAAGGAATGCCCACAAACCCAACCAGACTAGAATGAGGTGTTTTCTCTTGAAACCCTGGGCTGTTCTGCATAAATCTCCTGGGGACAAGGAGGGTACTACCTATTTTTATCTTTGATGCTTTGTCAAAAAACAGGTCAGAGTGAACTTAACACAGTGATTGACAGGAGTAGAATTTTTAGTTTCTAAGTGCTGCCTGGTAACTGTATTTCTTGATCTTTCTACCTAATAATCACCTCCAGTCCCTAGGCTGTTTTTAAAACAAGTAATGTATGTGGAGAATGTAGTTTTCCATAAGTAAATTGTGGTTTTTGTGGAGCTTAAAAGTTTGCTCTTTGTTATAACAATGTGATGATGAAACTTCACCTGATTAATAGAGAAATCAAATGTAAAGCCTGTCAAAGTTAAACATAAAATTAATGATAGTTGTTTTTTGTCTTCTAGTCATATCTCCTTAAAGGATATGTGGGAGGGGCGCCTGGGAGGCTCAGTCAGTTGACTTCGAATCAGGTCATGATCTCATGGTCCGTGAGTTCAAGCCCCACATCAGGCTCTGTGCTGACAGCTCAGAGCCTAGAGCCTGCTTCAGATTCTGTGTCTCCCTCTCTCTCTCCCCCTCCCCTGCTCATGCTCTGTCTCTGTCTCTCAAAAATAAATAAACATTAAAAACAATTTTTTTAAAGAAAAAATAAAGGATATTTGTGAGTAAAGTGGAAGTTAAAGTCCTCTTATTAATAAAATATATTTCTGTGCCATTGCAATACTAATTAAGGTGGAAAGGGAGATAAAGTTGCATGTTATTATCATGTCACAAATACATATATTTTAAATAATGGAGGAGCTATTTAAAGTTGTCTTAGAACATAAAATTTTCCTAAAACTACTTGCTACATTTCAAAAAAGTAGCCTATTCACTAAACCCAAAGCAAAACAAACAACAAAAATGTAAAATACCACTTTATGCCCAAATGTTGGTATGAAAATATTATTCTCAAATTTTTTAATTGTCAACCTCAATTAAGATAGCCTTTTAAGAAAGCAGGTAGGCAGTTTCTCGAAAGCCATGGAAATATTCGTGTCCTATGACCCAGAAATGGCTTCTGAAGAAGATGAATTTTCTTCGGAAATATGTAATTTTACTTATATTTTGGTAAGGTTTGGTTTGCAGCATCCGGACCACTTGGATAAATGAATTTTCAGTACCTGTCGCAAAGTTTGCTCTAGAACAACATTGCATAATGTCTTGGAGACTACTTTTGTTTGTAAACTTTAGAGAGTAATTATTTGTTGAAGGAAGGAAGAAGTCCAGTTAGGGTAAAATTGTGTCGTCTCAATATTCTATGGTGATGTCAAGCACCCTTGGATGAATATGGGTAATGACAGTGAAGATAAAGCTTATAAAATAAAAGAGAAAAGCAAAATAAAATTTAAAGCTTATATTTTAATATCTTCACAACTTTGAGAAAGTTTAAGAACTGGATTTTAAAGCTCTAGATATCAGAAATTCGTATCTAGATATATCATGGCAATTCACAGGATGTGCTGAGGAGTGGGTATATACCTGCCCTGTGGCTATGTTTCCAAATGAACTAAAAAAGAAAAAAAAAATCCCCTTTTAAATACCCAGAAGCACTAACCCACATTTTGAACTAATTGACTTACTTTTTCTTAGGAAAGCTTAATTTAAGGCATAGGGGCACATGGGTTTACCTGAATATTTAAAGAAGCCCTGGGATGGGTTTGTTCTATTTCTTTAATTTGATGCTGGAGATCCAGGCTTTGCACCTGATGGAAGAGAACAGCCTCGGAGAGGGGCGGGAAAGCAGGAAACCTTGTGACCTAACAGCTCTATTTTGGGATCTAAGTTTGCCGAGCCAGGGCATGGTAGATACCAGTATAGAACTCATAATGCTTCAAATGTTACTCTTCCTGCAGTCTGTACTCTGATTAGGATACCCCCAGGGTCATATATTGTCATTACTCCAAATAAAAGCAGACTCCTCTGACCATGATTGCATCTGTTTCACTGTTTTTTTCTCTCTTTATGGCTCATAACCTTAAAAAAAAAAAAAGCCGTGGTTTATCATACTTTTTAGATTATAAAGGCAGTGGGTCTTCATTGGAGAAGATTCAGAAAGTACAGAACTCTGGAAAAATACATATGCACCCTATTTCTTTCTTAACATTTGGTGAATCCTGGCTGCAGGTCTGGTCTTTTGTGTTAACACTCTCAAGTTGTTCTCATGAATACATGTGAAGACTGTTCTTATTTTCCAGATGAGTAGAAACCCGGAGGGCTTAAATAACTTGCCCAACATCACATAGCTAATGACGGTCAGGCTCTGGAGCGCCTACACTTTCTTAACAATCCACCAAGTCCTTCAGTTCTATTTCCAGGGCCCAGGAAAACAAACATTCTTTCCATTAGAGGGTATTTCCGTGAAGTCAATCTCACTGGTTTACTGTTACAGTACTACATATTTCAAAATCTGTAATTCAAAATATGTAACCAGTAGATTTTTGCAAACTCTGCCAAGCACATGCTAAGGGGCAGGAAGGGCAGAAGATTCTAGAACCACACCTGGTCTGACTCCAGGGAGGAGTGAACCTTCAGTAGGTCCATGAAGTCAGTAGTTTTCCTTCTGCCTTTCTTGTAGTTATCTTGTTTCTATCGGCCATAAAAAAGGACATTAATTCAGTCTTCATTCAACTCTGGGAAGTTGAGTTGAACTGTCAAGAGTTTGAGGAGGAAACTCACTTCAGGTCTTCTGTCCCCTCCATATGGTAACATAACAGTACAACTTTAAATGAACAATCACTGAAATGCTCAGGAAAATCTTTGCTCTGGCTACTGTTCCCAATTCTGTGGCCTTTGGGGTATTGTAAGTTTGTGTGTGTGTGTGCCTTAGCACCATGCTTTAGGAGCTTTGGTACTTTCTAACTTCACTGTTAACTTTGTTTTCCTAAAATTATTGGCTTTTAGATTTAAAGCCTGGGGCAGTGCGTGTACCTCTGAGAGTGCATCAGAATCAACCAGCATCACCTATGGAGCTTCTTTTAAAATGCAGATTCTTGGGTGCCAACTCCAGAGATTCTGATTTAGTAGGCCTAGCTAGGGTACAGCTCAAGAGCACATTTCTAGGGGCGCCTGGGTGACTCAGTTGGTTAAGCGTCTGACTCTTGATTTCGGCTCAGGTCATGATCCCATAATCATGAGATCAAGACCCAGTTGGGGCTCCACACTGGGTGTGGAGCTTGCTTAAGATTCTCTCTCTCTCTCTCTCTCTCTCTCTCCCCCTCCCCTGAGTACACACTCTCTCTATAAAAAAAAAAAGTACATTTTTTAACACACAGTTCAGACAATTCTAATATGAATCTGACCACATTTTGAGAAATGCTACCTCAAAAGGTAATATAACTGAGCAATCAGAAAATAATTTTCTCTCTAGCAATGGCTACTAAATCATTTTGGGGCTGTAAATTCATTTGAAACTTGCATGAAAGTTATGAAACCTCTTCCTCAGAAGATGACCCTCACAACCAATTTTTGCCTACCATTTCCGGAGGTATTGGGGTCCACTGGCATTCTTAAAATACTATTATGTGGTCCCCTACTTCATGTTATACTTTTTCTTCCCTGATCTAAAAGTTATCATGGCTTGGGGCACCTGAGTGGCTCAGTTGGTTGAGCGTCCGACTTCAGCTCAGGTTATGATCTCGCTGTCTGTGAGTCTGAACCCCACGTCGGGCTCTGTGCTGACAGTTCAGAGCCTGGAGCCTGCTTCAGATTCTGTGTCTCCCTCTCTCTCTGCCCCTCCCCTGCTTGCGCTCTGTCTTTCTCTCTCTCAAAAATAAATAAACATTGAAAAATAATTAAAAGTTATCATGGCTCCTTTCTTACTTTAGCTGCGAGTCCCAAACTCCCCAAACCTTAATCCAGTCTGATTTCCCAGCGTTCTCCCTTATGTCTCCCTGAGGTGAGTCCAGCCCTCTGTGGGAAAGACTCAGAGAGAACAGTGATGGAGAAGGAGATACGGCTGTCAGTCCTCAAGACCTGGATCCTTGAACCTGAGTGTGCACCTGAATCCCCCAGAGGGCCTGTCTAAAACAGAGTGCGAAGCCTACCCATGTGTCTGATGCAGCACGTCCTGGGTGAGGCCTGAAAATGAGCAGCCTCCCAAGTGATGTTGCTGCTGCTGATTCCTGGAGCCCGCTTTGTGAACCACTGGCATGGGACGAGGTAGATAGATATGCCCTATGGTTGATGGTGTGGAGCCTGGTAAGCCTTCCTGAGCCAATTCAGCAGGATGAGAAGAGGAATCTTTAATGTGACTTCCATGGCTGAGCCTATCATGGGAGTGCTGTTAGGAGCATTGAACAGCCCTAACTACCAGCCTCCTTTCCAACTGGGAAATTCCTCCTTTTCCCCCCTCTGCTGATCTCAATTGTCTCAATCCTTTAAGATCCAGCTTCCAATGCTACTTCTCCAGAAGCTTCCCATTGGCTTGAAGCACACACGGTCACTGCTTTCAACCCTTGCAGCCAGGCCCTTTGGTCAGAGCCATCCGCCAGGGAGAATGAGCTGCCCTTTGGTTGAGCTGCAAGTTCTTGGAGTTGCATTTGGTTTTCTTCCTTCCACTTTCACTCCTTGGGGCTTCCTCTCATTGGGAGGCTCCCCATTGCAAGTGACTTGCAACATTGGCTACATCTTAGAATTATGTGGGGGGGGGGCGGGGGGGGTGGGTAGAGAGCTGGAGGGCTTTTAAGAAATATGAACATTGCTGCATAACTTAAGACACCCCTCACCCTCTCTGGAGAAACAGATACAGCAAAAATTGCAATGTCTAAAAAGTGTTTAACTTAGGTCCCATGGATGTTCATTTCCTCTCCTTGAGAGTATGCTGAGCATTTTCCCAAAGAAACACGTGCATCAATCGCACACCCCCACCTGCATCAAAAACAAAAGCTCCTGTAGTTAGGTCTGAGGCTCCTAAGAGCCCCTGTAACACTCCCTGTTTTGTCTTCAAATTACTTCTTTCTATCCTTGGATAGCTTTCTCCTAGACTGCAGTGGTTCTTGCCACAGAGTGCATGTTAGAATTACCTGGAAAACTTGAAAAAAAAAAAAAAGTAGTGATGCCTAGAGAATCTGACTGGCTTGGTTTGGGAAGTGGCCCAGGCATGAAGATTTTTCAAAGTTCTCCAGGAGATTTGAATGTGCAGCTAAGACTGAGACTGACTGTTCTAGACTGGGAGATCCCTTCATAAATGTCTATTCAGGGCTCTTGAGTATAAAGTCTTGGAGTTCGTGGGTGGTCTTCAGATGGTCTGTAAACCCACAGAAATTGTATGTAAAATGTTCTGCATATGTTCATGCATCCAAATATGTATATATGCATGCACTCGTATACATATGTGTACATGTGCCTACTCTCCTCATAATTCCTAGGGAGAGAGACTGTTTGGCTGAGGGATTTATATACACATACATATATGTTCTGTACACACATTTGTATATTTCTTTAGCACAAGGATTCACAGCTTTCAGTAGGATCTAAAGGGGTCTATGACTCAAAATAGTTTAAGAAACATTCGTATAAATCAGCACATACATCTTCTTCTGCTAGGGGCACAAATTGGTACAATGTTTTTAGAGGACGGTTTAGCAGTACCCTTCAGCCTGCAAAATGCACATCCCTTTCAAATCGGCAATTCATTTCTAGGGGTCTAGGCTGGACACAAAGGAAAATGCACAAGACTGTTCTGGAAGGGTTGTTTGTAATAAAGCATCATTGGATATAACCTAACTCTAGAGGCCGATGGTGAAGAAATCAACTATGTCTCATCTATTCAACAGAATTCTAGCTGTAGATAGAAAGAATAATGGAATGGAATGGAATGGAATGGAATGGAATGGAATGGAATGGAATGGAATGGAACGTAATGATCTCCAAGGTATTTTATTAAACAAGTAAAGAATCTCAATGTCAAGTATGAGTTCGTTTGTTGAAAAAACTGAACTAAAATGATATGTGCCTATTTTCCAAATATGCCTAGCAAGCCTAAGACCACAATAATGATCTTCCTACCACCCCGACCCTAGATGTTTCCATTACCCTGTCTGGCACATCTCAGACCCTTCTATGGGATGCTGTTTTGCTCACAGCCACTGATGAAGGGACAGATTTGTTGGGCCAAGTATTCATTCCATCATATGACCACCAGCCCTGACTGATCAAGGATAGGTCCTTGGACAACCAATCCCTAGGCTAACTAGAAGCCTGGATTGAAACTCTTGAATCCAACCGTATCTCTTTCTAGGAACTACGACAAGAGTAAGTCAACCAACAATGAGAGGAAAGGGCAGCAGAATCATTGAATCAGCCCAGTCCTGCTCCTGGGTCTTGTTCCTGCTGAGAGGCCTGGGGGTGGGGACCAGGGCACTGCTCTGTATCCAGACTCACCTTTCCCCAGGAGGCCCAATCCTGCTAGAATCCTGACCTTGATTTTCAAGGAGGTTCCACTTTCATTATAGTCCCCCTCCATCCCTACAGTTAACAACCCTTGCTTCTAACCAGGAAATCCTAAATACGCCTTCCCTCCCAGCCCCGGGGCAACTCCCAAATCTCAGACTCAATGAAAGTCACCACAGTTCACCCTCTATCCACGACTCAAACCTGGACAACATCCCTTCCTCCTCGGTCATGCTCTCCCTCACCCTGCACTTACACTGAAGCACCAAGCCCTGTGGACTCCAACTCATGACTTGCTTTAAATCCACCTATTGTCTTCATCCAAGTGTGGATTAATTATCTTTCCCTCTGTAGGAGTCACCTTGGGCTGCCATAACCAAATACCACAAACTGGGTGGGTTGAACAACAGAAATTTGGTTTCTCACAGTTCTGGAAGCTGGAAGTCCAAGATCAAGGTGCTCTCAGGGTCCTGGTGAGACCTCTCTTCCTGGCTTGTGGATAGCTGCCTTTTCTCTGTGTCCTCACATGGTTTCTTCTCTGTGCTTGTGTGTAGAGAGAAAGAGAGAGAGAGAGAGAGAGAGAGAGAGAAAGAAAGAGATATCTCTGGTGTCTCTCTCTCTTCTCATAAGGACACCAGCCCTATTGGATTAGGGCCCTACCCTTATGAGCTCATTTAATGGAATTACCTCCTTAAAGACCCCATCTCCAAATATGGCTACACTGGGAGTTAGGGCTTCAACATATGCATTTGGGGGCTCACAGTTCAGTCCATAACACCCTCCAGACCTTCTCCTCCTTCCTTGGTTCCTGTCTCTGCAGTGCACGCAAGCTAGGAACCTAGTAGTCACCTTCACTGCTCCCTCATGTTCATGTCACAGCTGTCCCTTTTGGCTCATGCTCTCCAGTCCCAATGCCATTATCCTAATCCAGGCCACCTCCGCTGTTGTGTGACTCAGGGAACAGAGTTGAAGCTGAGACTGAAGCAGTGCCACCCACGGAAGAGGGAACAACCTCCACATGTGTCCCAGCTGTAATTAGTTTCTTGTCCTTGGCTGTCCATGGGATGCCTTCATATCCTTGAACTTGACCTATTTGTATAAGCTCCTCTTTCTTGGAAACCAACAAATGCAGACCAAAATATACTCTCTGCCAACCCCTTTATTGGTTCCCACCAACCCTCAACCCCCGCCTCACCATCTAGCTAACAAAAGTAAATGCTTTTCCTCAAAAACGCTTGTCTCTCATCCTGCATACCTTGGCTCATACACCCTCGGCCTCACCCTGTCATCACCCCCTTGCTCAATGAACTCTCAGAGAACTTTTTGGAATGACTCCACATGTTACCTCTTCTTGGAAGTCTTCCCTGACTTCAGCAGACTCCTGGGCCCCTGTCTGTATAGTAAGAGTATATTGCAGTCATGACGTGTTTAGGCTCTGGTGCCCAGAAACTTGGATTCAAATTGTGGTTCTGCCACTTACATGTTGTGTAATTTGGGGCAACATCCTTCACCTCTTTATGTTTGTGTCTTTGTTTATAGCATGGGAGGACTGTTGTGAGGATTAAATGAGTTAATATAGGAAAAAAGTTTAGAATAGCGCCTGGCATACTGTAAGTGCTTAATAAATTCTAGCACTTAATAAATTCTAAATGACCGTGATCCTGTGCAATGCCAATGGCACCCACCAATGGAACGTGAGCCCTTTGGTCTCCACTCAAGTCCTCCGAGGTGCCCATTCTGACTGTCTACGGCCAGTCTTCCCTATGCTTCCTGCCATTCTGGAAAGACCTGTGTTTTAGCAGTTGGATGTATTATAACTGCTGTTTCCCCTTAACCAGACTCCTTGGGCTTCATTAAAAGACAGGAGCTTAATTTTTTTTTATTTGCTTTGCCCAGTATAGTTACTGGCACATAGAAGGTACTCAGTAGAAGAGATCTGTTGCATGTGTTATAATTGCAAATTTACTTGTCTGTATCATCCATTGGTCAGCAAGGTCCTTGATCGATCTTATTCTTTGTATAAGGAGGAGCCGTGGTGGTAAGTTAGACAGTATGGGCTCAGAGCCAGACAGCCTACTATGCCACTTCCTAGCTGTGCAACCTTGAGCCAGCCACTTTTCCAGTCTCATTCCGATTAACTTGACCTGAACCCCGAGTCTGGGCTCTAGCTCACTGCATTATGCCTTACCTCTTGACCATCGATGACCATTCATGTCCCGGGCCTTTGTCCATGCAGCTCCCTTCTGCATCAGATGCCTCTCCCTCTTCTGCGTGTGACACATTCGTGTATATCTGTTAGGACCCAGCTCACGTGTCTTAGAGGCTTTCATGAAGCCATCTTGTACTCTTCGTCCAATGTTAATCCTTCTATATTCTGTTATTATAATAATATCTCCACAGAGATGCTCTGATGTACCTGTATGTGCGTATATGTTCCTAAAGAACAGTTTTCTAGGGTTACAGAATATACAGTATCTGTTTAAAACCAGCCAAAGGAAACATCACAAAACATTAAAAGGAAAGAGATACTGATCGCTATATCCTAGAATGATATGATAATGGGAATAAAGTCTTCAGAAAAGTCAGACCAACTTTTCTTTAAAGAGTCGCTATTTTGGGAGTTGATGAGAGGAAGAGAGGCGAAGAGCTCATCAATGTCGGTAAGGTCCTTTGAAGATGAAGACTGCCAGGCAAGAGTGCGAAGTATCAGATTTCTGTATAATTAGGCATCGGGTCTGCTCCAGATCATCTCCATCGCTGGCAGAGCCTCGCTTTATTTTTGCAAACAATTGAATGCTTTCATTCATAACCTTTCCTTTCATTTGAATACGGCTCTTCAGGGCGCATCGAAGGGCTTGGAAATCATCGTTTGAATCAGGTTGTTGTCTTTATATATTATGTGGTGGATATGAAATCTTTATCTTCCTTTCTGTTTTTCAAACAGGAGGAAGCCAGCCTCTCTTTGAAAATAAAGCAAGCCTTCCCAGAATGTACTCTGCACCTTAGGTCTCTGAGACATAAAGAAAACCCAGAAAGAATACTCCAAGGTGCATTAAAGAGTTTTTCACGCCCACCTGCAAGAAACAAACTTGAATTTCTTTATTTAGGGACTTTCATTTTGTGGGCATTGGTTTGATTCTGGTGAGTCCCAACTTACTTTTTTGAATAAATTAAACTGCCTTTAATTTGCTGCTTGATGCTTATGTGGGGGTGAGCATACTTTGTTTCCAGAACTTCTTCCCCGTGGGATGTGGAAGTGTTAGTGCCAATTTTTTTTGTTTTGTTTTGTTTTTTTCCAAAAGGAGATCGAAGAGTCGGGCTTAAACGACGAACTCAGCAGTGGTTGCAAATCTCTTTGAAATCATTAGATGAAAGGCAAAAATAAATCTGCACTAAGCGTATATCTCATCACTGCTTTTGTTATTATTGTGGGAATTGGCCATTCAAAGAGCATTTCATTACTGAATAATTTTCTCTCTGAATTTATGACACCTTCAGTTTTACTTAGGAAAAGTATGTTTCTTTCATCGGCGTCCCTTAGATTTTTTACTGAAGGTAGCTTATTATCTCAGTGGAGTTCGAGCCCTGTGGGATACGGGCTGTTTCTTCCTCATACACCCCACGCCTAACACAAACCCAAGCATATGGTAGGGACCAACACCCCCTGGTTGCACTATATTGAATCCAGTGGCTCGCCATTTTGAAATGGGATCAAATAGCTGTAATTAAAAATAGTTTCTTCTCCAATAAAGTCAATGCAGCTTTTGGCAGTTTTAACCGCTTTTCTTCCTGGATATCCGGTTTTCAAGGTTTCGTGGTCTGTCCGGGGATCCTAGCACGGCATCTGTGGCCTGAGTAGGGAAGCAGGAAGCCAGATTCCATAAGGACAGCTGAGTCTGCCCAGGCTCCTGCCCTGTGTTTTCCCTGGCTGCACTTCCTACCACACCAGCTCCACACCTGCACTGCAGAGGCATCAGACCTGTTCCACCGAGCTCCTTCTGGCTGTCCTAAAACAAACCAACAAAAGCTTGCTGCTCCCGATGCACTGTGGGGCTCTGAGCTGGTTAACGACTCACTGAGAAGACAGCTCTGAAATTGCTCCTGCCTACAGAGGGTGAGGGTGGGTATATATGGAGATTTCCAACTTGACGAATCTGTTTGGGAAGTCTGAATTTGCAGTTTGGGGAGAGAGCTTGTTCGAGGAGCGTCTGCGTGAACATTCTGCTGGAGCAGCCTGTGTGCTGAAACTCACGAGGCTGGCACTTGACGGTTCAGCTTGACTCTGCAGGCTCTGTGGTCTCATCCCAAAGTCACAGCCCACACAACTGGCATTTATTTCCCCTGGTGGCTTGGAGAACTTAGACAATAATTCCCAAGCTCTGTTTGGGAGGCCAGATCGAGAAGGGGAGAGAAAGAGGGGTTGTGACGAAGCCATCTGTTTCTTTCCACCCAGGAATCTATGCCCCTATGTCCTCTGGCTGAATGGGGCCCCGGTGTTGAGGCTGGTGCCACAAAAGGAAGCTTCCCGAGACAAGAGAGCAAGGGAAAGATTTCCTTCCCTGTTGCAGGAAGCTCTCTGGGAGCTAAGGAAGAAGGGAAATGACTCTGAGGGTCCCCTGCATCCTCTCTCTCCCAGTGGGGTTCAAGTAACTCATCTGGCTTCCTGTGACACTAGTTGCCTGTTATTCCACAAATTATTTTTTAAGAAGATATATCCACACCACATCAAAGTCTCTATCTTTTAGGACATCCCCCAGGACAGGGCATTGGATGGCTTCTGCAAATCTCTATGTTAGGAAAAGAAATCCCCAGGCATTTGTCAGTGTTTCAAGAAACATGTTACTAATTCTAAACTGTTGATATTGGAAAGTTATTTACATAAAAATTATGTGAAAACCATCATGGAATCTCTTTGCAACCCCAATGTGCTTTCTCGAGAGAGGGTAGAGTAATTGTTACAGCTCCAAAGGAAGACCCATCTTAGGGCTGATACGGGAATGAGAAGGAGCTGCTTTTGTTCTAGAAACACAGGCCTAGTACTTCTCCTTTTGAAACGCCCACCCTAGCAAATTGGAAGTGAATACACATTTTAAAGATTGTGACTGTGATTCCTCTTATCCATGTTAAAAAAAGCAGTTATCTCTGTATATGATCCCATCAGAAGAAAACCAACAACGAAATGATATATTTTCAGAAAAATATCATTTATGAAATCAAAGTCAAGATAATCAAAGCCTTCCTTGCTTAAACATTTGTAGGATTTTAAGTTAGGACTTTGTAGATCACGTTCTTCCTTGGCCACTTGAAAATTCATTCTCTGTTTCCTCTCTATTTAGTAAGACATGATTAACAGATTCCATAAGGTGATGGCAAATGAAACCCCAAATACAGCAAAAGTAATGTGAGCGAAATTATCAAGGGGGAATGAGCGAGTTAAATATAAACGGACCAGCTCATGCATTTTTAATGTTTTTTTTTCTTCAACACAAAACAAAACCAAGGAGGTAGGTAAGGTATAAAGGCAGTCATTTATGTAATCATTGCATCTAAAACCGTTACACCATAGAATAATAGAAGTAAAAAATAGAGTAATTAGCATGATCCATTGAGAGCTTAATCAAGGACAACACTGTTTGCTGCCTGTTAATTTGTAACTCATTTGCCTCCACTGATAACACTTTGCCACTGAACTCTGTAGAATGGAAGTAGAACCCCCGGAAACTCAGCACACAGCTGGTACCTGCTTGCGCTAAACTGACCTTCAGGGCGGTGCTGCTGAAAAACCTAAAGTTGCATTCCAAATGTATCTTCTTTGTGAAAATAAAGTCTATGTTCTTCTCCCTCTCCCCTTCCTCTTCCCTCCCCCCTTCTCCTCCTCCTCCTTTCTCTTTTGACATAACAATTTGGTTTGGGCTGAGGGAAAAGGTTTAAAAAAGCAGTGAGCGCGTTACAGAAACGGCATTTTAGCAAAGACGTAGCTGAGGCACCTTTAATAGTATGTGCTTGACCTTTGGATGGTGAGTTCAAGTTTACAAAGCAGGTTGGTCTGTATCCGCTCATCTAAGCTTCATAACAAAGAAGTGCTATTATTATTCCCCACTTCACAGATAGGAAAATTGAGACAGAAAGCATTTAAACAATTTGCCCCCAAATTATTTCACCCAGCTATTCAGACGCAGGGTCAGGAACTGAACCCAGCACGGAAACCCCCAAATCCTGTATTCCTTCGCTACACTTAGCTACCACCTAAAAGCTGTACAACCCCAAAGGGGCTCTGAGAAATAAGCTTAGCACTTTGAGCAGAACTTCACTCTGTAACTGATAAAAACCCACTCAGATCTCTCCTTTCCTGACAACTCACAGCTCAAATGTCATGGAAAAGAAACACTTCCTACCTCTCTCGCCTTGCTCCCACCCCCGACTACACTCTTCTCTTCTATTCGGGCTGTCAGATTTTTCTTGCAAGGCATTTGGGACTCCAGTCAGGCAGGGGTGGGGGGGGGGCACCTTGCCCTGATTCTCATGGCAATGACAACCAAACTGTTACATTAATTGTTGAGGGGGAAGTAGGGGTGCAGATTATTCACAAAGAACATATAATTCCCAACTCACCTCCAGTTATGAAATACCTCTTCTAACTTGATCTTAACCCTCTCCTGGCTCACACTTCAAATCGCCGATTGGAACTTAGATTTAGGCAGAGAGACACATAGCTCATAAAATTATTCACTCCCAGATAATTAAGAGTAATACATTGTCTGAGAAACGGAATTAATTAGATATCAGCAGTGAATTAACTAAAAGATCAAGGCCAACCAAAGTCACGTGCAAGCCAAAGTCATGGGGTAGCCAAGGGCCCATGAGTAAGAACAGGCAATCCGTGGAGAGCAAGAGCTTAACTTCTCTGCAACCAAAGAACCTTGACTACAATATTGAGAAAAGAGTTATATTGGTAAAACCATTGTCCAACAATACCAACCAGGCTGTACTCACATGCTAGGTAGTAAAGCAACCAAGTTCCAAGTGTAGCAAGCTAAATATACCTCGGAACAACACCAGAGGGCTTCACGGAGGAGGGGGCCTTTGAGTTACCCTTTGAGAAATGTTTGTTTAGAGTGTGATAGATCTCACACTGGAGAGTGGTGTTGAAAAAGCTGTGTTCACAGAATATTAGTTTTGCAAAAATGTGTAGAGAACTTTGGAGGAAAAAGATTGCTTAGAAGAACCAGAGGCGAGGAAGGGTAAAATCTGAGAAACATTGCAAGGAATGGTTTCTAGAATAGACAATTAATTAGAAGGAATCCAATAAGGACATCCTCATCAGGGAACCAGACTCTAGCTTGAGTGCTTCTCCTAATTTATTATGAGACCTCAGGACTTAGGCAAATCATCAAGCCTTTCTGGACTCTCGTTCCTTCTTCTGAAAATGACAGAGTCACCTTCTTTCTCTAACATGAAAGAATTCTATGATTCCAGTGATTCCTGTCTCGGAGACAGGGGGAAATACTGCCTCAGTTGACTGAAATGAGGAAAGGCTTCTGGGGGACTATATGACTCAGTTCTGTCTGAGGATGCCCCAGTGTAGTCTGAGTACAGCTCTATGACTCTAAGAGAATATGTCAAGCACGTGGTGACTAGCACCCCATCACTCTGTGAAAGTGGCCGGTCACCCTCTGGGTGTTACTCCGTGACTCTCTGTGTTCCAGGCACTTCCGTGGCTCTAAGGATGTTTTTGCCAGATGAAATCTCTAAATCCTTTGCTCCCATTGCTACTAATGATAAAATGTTTTTACTGGTAAATATCCATTGCATCTAAAATTCCTCAGGTTTCGTTTACAGAATGTAGGGGCTCAACAGTAAGTTTCTAGGTAATCACTGAATATGGAAAAAAAAAATCACAACTCTTTCACTAGTTGGATCACAGGGACCAAGTCTCATCCCCTTCTGTGTTAACAGGAACCAATGCTTTCCCTTGTGCATATTAGACCAGTGAATATAATACAGGTTGAATGAAAGAATGAATGAATGAATGAATGAATGAATTAGAAAGTACACGAATGACAGAGTTCTAATTCTTCAAATTTTGGGAAAACCGCCATGGCCTCAGTGATAAGAAGAGAAATAATCAAGAATATTTTGTATTGCAGTTTTTAAAAGCACCCACATCTGTACGATTACTTTAAGGATGAACATTTAGTGTTATACATAGGTATTCTGGAATCATGTGTGGTACTGTGCACATTAGCTGGCAGTAGTGGTATGACCCATTTCAAATGTAATTCCTTAAAAATAATCACGGGGTGGCAAATGTGAACTCTGCTAAAACGTACCTACATGCGTAATGTTCCCCAATGCCTCTTTAAACAAAGGCACGGACAAATGAACTCGCTGAGCGAGTTTCCTCTGAATGTGAGATAGGAGATGGTACTTAATTCTGTATCCATTTAAAAATACTGGGACCTCATGCCAGTGGTAGGGGCTTTGTTCTTAGATGGCACCATTAAAGAATGACAAATGAGATTTCTCTTGGTGTGATAAAATTTCCTCAGGTGGTTCAAGGAAAGTGAAGTCACCGGCATGGGACAAACCAGTACATCAGTCAGATTATGGCAAGTTCTTCTTATGGGTTTGGGGTGGTATTTGATTAGGGTCAGAGTTATGAGAAGGGCTAGTAGATGTCAACTCGGGATAATTGTGACAGTACAGCGCTATTAACACCGATCAGTGTGTGCGGTCATGATACACCCCCCCCTTCCCTCTCAAAATAAATAAGTAAACTTAAAAAATAAATAAATAAAATGTCTTCCAATCAACCAGCCAGCAATTATTCAGGAATTGTCGAGCACGGTGGAGAACCCTGAGATCATAAATAGGGTATACCCAGGTCTAGGCGAGGAGCTCCCATTTTTGTTGACTAGAGCAAATTCAACTTGAAGATGGTTGTCATGTTTCTCAGATCAGGTCAAACTCGGGTGGGAATCAAAATAATACTGGAGAATTTCAAGTCAACAAAGGCTTTCCTCAAATCAGCTTACGTTTGGAGGAAATGAGTTTATTTTATCTTAAATAGGTTACTAAATTAAAGGCTGATTTTCTCAGATACAGACCATGCAAATGTACTGTTAGCTGATTCATAGATACTGGTAATTCTAACCCTGTTAGAGCCAATCCTCCTTTTCATAACCAAGACGAACTTCCTCCTTGCTGTCCGGCAATACAATTTATAGATAATATAGCCTATCTGCACATAGACTCTCAAGACATCATTATATTATGAGTACTAAAATAGTTTAATTCAGAGAGACAGAAAGGAGAATGATGGTTGCCACAGGCTGGGGGAATGGGGACTTATTGTTTAATGAGTATAGAGTTTCAGTTGTGCAAGATGAAAAGATTTCTGCAGATGGATGGTGGGTGATTGCACAACAACATAAGCGTACTTAATGCTGAACTATATACTTAAAAAATGGTTAAGTTGGTAAATATTATGTGTTTTTTACCACAATTAAAAAAAAATCATTATATTGGCTTACTTGTAATGAGAAAATACAGGGAAAGTCATGTATTTTCGAATGATATGAATGACAAATTATTAATGCCTAGGTTCAGCTACGCTAGAAGACATAAGGAATTGGTGAGAAGCTGGCTGTTTATGGAATCACCATGAATGTGAGGAATACATATGTGGTCTGACATGTGTGTTTCCAGAGCAGTGCTGCTGAAGAGGACGTTTACCAAATGGTGAATGACTCTTGGAAGGTTCTGCACAAAAACAAGGCACAGTGTTCTCTCAATGTATATGGTAGTTGCATTTTGGGAAAATTCGGTGTATCTAAAATTGTGAAAAAGATACATTGTGTTTATATGTAAAGCAAGTTGGATTCTTAGATAAACATAAGGAAAATTCCCACCTACATATTGGGTTTGTATTTGAACTTCGCAAAGAACACAAGACCTGTCTTTGCTGTTCGAAACTGTTTCTAGCACTGCAGGGCACCCTTCATCCCTGACCCCTGCCCACCAAATACCCGTAGTACCCCCTATAGTCACTGTGTCACCCGAAAGTCCCCTTCTTGAGATCCAGTGATGAATACTGCCCACACTTGTTGCACCAGACCCGACCCCTCTCTCAGTGATGCTGTGACAGGTTTCTCACTTCACGATGATTTCCTTCTTTTCGGAGCTCACAGCTTGATGGCCTTTTATTGATCCTAATTACTAAATAATAAAATGGCTCTTAACCTGTGTTGCCCAATTAGCTGAAAACCAAATACCGGAGACTCTGAAAGAAACATACTTTTCCTCTCTACTTTTAGAAAAGCTGACAAATAAATTAGTTGATATCAGATACTGGTTCTAAAAATTAATGCTTGGGGGGCACCTGGCTGGCGCAGTCAGTTAAGCATCCGACTGTTGAGTTTGAGCCCCATGTGGGGATCCGTGCTGATGGTGTGGAACCTGCTTGGGATTCTGTCTTTCCTTCTCTGTCTTCTCCTTTTGTCTTTCCCTCGCCGGCATGTACTCTCTCTCAAAATAAATAAACTCAAGAAAATGAAAAATAAATAAAAATTAATGCTTGGTCAGTATTGCCATGGGACTCCTCACCACTGCCCTTTGGGCAAGTACAGTGTCCTGAAATGCTCCCAATCATTTAAGGAAGATCAACCCCCATTCAAAATGGGTCCAAGTTAACATGTGCTTTTACTGTGGTCTTTTTTTTTTTTTAAGTTTATTCATTTATTTTGAGAGAGAAAAAACAGAGCGTGTGAGTGAGGAAGGGGCACAGAGAGAGGAAGACAGAGAATCTCAAGCAGGCTCCACACTGTCATCCCAGGGCCCAACGTGGGGCTCGATCTCACTAACCATGAGATCGTGACCTGAGCCAAAACCAAGAGTCTGACGCTTAACCGACTGAGCCACCCAGGCACCCCTACTGTGGTCTTTTCACTGAAAAATTCATACTTCTACAGAAAGCAAGTGCTCTGAGGGCAGGCCTTCCTCATTCACATTTCCCACGGCACCTCTCATGTGGTCTCGAGCACGGAACGCACTCAAATATCTGTTGAGATGAACTGAATTTGTCCGTGTCAGATATTTATAGTAACTACCAATATCAAATTAATCAGAACACCCTAGCTTTCATCCCTCCAGATAGATGGAATTTCAATGGACTGTATTTCACCTTTTCCTATGTCGTCAGCTCACAATTCATGGAGACAGCTCACAATTCATGTGAGTCGGTCATAGTGAAGAGCGAAACTCTTCACGCAGGTTATTCTTCCAGTGATTTCATTGTAGATAAAATGAAGTAACCTGAAATCTGCAGAGTAATTATGTCAGATAGCCTCACGTCATCATTTATTCATTCCCAGGATAAAACTGTTTCTCCTGGGCCCTGCAAGAAACAAGTTTGGCTAAGGCAAGCAACCCCCAATTATAATGATATCTTTGCTGTGGAAAAAAAAAAAATAAACGTGTAATTAAATTTTGCAGGTGCAACAATCCTGCCACCGTGAACCACGGAGGAAATCTGTGAAATTATCCTAAGCAATTTTCTCTAGTGTAATTTGGAAATTAGCCCACCTGGAGACATAAACCCACAATTTCCTCTGCCATTGTCTTATCACCTTGATCTTGTCTTCAGTGCGGGGCCTCCTGCTGCAAAAAAGAAGCAGGACTGAACATCGCGATCTCAGCAACAGGGTTGAATTATTTCTGAAATTTGAATGCCGGGCCCATTGACTTTCACGGTGGCTTTAAACACCATAAAAACCAACCGAAAGTACCGCAGGGCACAACTAACCTGCCAGCGAAGCATTGCCGAATCTCGGCAACTTGGGGACACGTGCAGACTTGAAATGCCGAGCCCGGTGCCAAAGCCTGCCTTCCTCGGAAACCGCATGCAGCGTCTCCTGAAGCAGCACACAGTGAGCGGGCGAGCACCAGCCCGGAAACAACGCATGTGAACACCAAATCCCGGGACCCCCTGAACAGAACCATTTTTAACTTTCCTCTCCGCGTCCTCAGCGGTGGAGGGAGGGCCCTGAGCCCATCAGCACAAAGGGGCAAGGCCAGAAATGGTGTGTCTGCTTTGTTTCTGCAAGTCCCTGTCTGTGTGACTTGGGGAAATGGCTTTCTTAGCCTCAGGCTCACCATCTGCAAAAGGAGAGTCTTTATTTGTAGAAGGGCTTTAGGATCTTCAAAGGGAAGACGCTCAACCATTATTTACATATTTGGACATCTTTTAGGCTGTGCCGGTCACACCTCGCTGTGCTTCCCAGATTTCTCAGGGAGTCTGAGAATGTTGTCTTCCTTTACTCTCCATACCCTCCCCAAAGCCTCACTGAGCACACCTATCTTTCGATTACTGGAGCTCCTGAAACAGAGTCAAGGATTGAGGTTCTAGGGTCCGCTATGGCAATATTTGGTGCCGCTTTTAGTGTGGCTAGCTTGGTTTTACTTCCTACAAATACTTAGACGTACAAATACATGCAGAAGCATACACTCCAGGGCGCCCGGGTGGCTCGGTCAGGTAAGTGTCAGATTCAGCTCAGGTCATGATCTCGTGGCTCGCAGGTTTGAGCCCCACATCAGGCTCTCTGCTGTTGGTGCAGAGCCCGTTTTGGATCCTCTGTCCTCCTCTGTCTCTGCCCCTCCCCTGCTTACATCTCTGTCTCTCTTTCTCTCTCAAAAATAAATAAATATTTTTTTTTTAAAAGAATCACACTCCATTTGTGCCATGATAACTCACATAGCCGTTCTTCACTTGGACATGATTGCTTCCTGTAAGCCTTACCAACACTGCCCCCACAAGCCTCATTAGGGGTAGTTGTCTCTTATACAGTTCTCCAGCATTCTGCGCCTACATCCATCAGAGCACTTATCATCATGTATTATACTTGTGTGTTTGTTGACCCCCGAACCATTTGTCTATGAATTCCTTGAAGGCAGAGATTATTGTTTATTGCCCTTTCACTTATGATTCATATAATGCATAGCCCACAGTAGGAATTCAGTATATGTGTGTTAAAGTGATGAATGGATACATATGTGTGCAGAACTGTATCAGGATTTTAATGTATTTTTCCCATTCTTCTTATTTTTTTAAGCTTATTTATTTATTTTGAGAGAGAGAGAGAGAGAGAGAGCGAGCACACAAATATGAGCGGGCGAGGGACAGAGAGAGAGAATCCCAAGGAGGCTCAGCACTGTCAGTGCAGAGCCTGATGCGGGGCTCGAACCCACGAACCCTAAGATCATGACCTGAGCTGAAACCAAGAGTCAGATACTTAACTGACTGAGCCACCCAGGTATCCCTTGATTTCTTTATCGGTTTTCACAAATTGTTTCTAAGTTTGCAAGAATTATAGAAGCTGCTGGTGACCATTTCAAATAATTTAGAGTACAGAAAGAGGAAAAAATGAGTATTTTTTATCCTTCCTCATTAGTCCCACTCTACTCCTCCAGAGGGAACCGCTGTGAAAGCCTTTTCTTTGCGTTTATAAACATATACTTAATACATCAACAAAAATATTTTGAAAAACACGACAGGGTTATATATATATATATATATATATATATATATATATTTGAAAAACACGACAGGTTGCTTATTTTTTTCCTACCTAAAGCATAAAGTATCTCATTCTTGTTTATAAGTCCAAAATGTTTATTTGTTCCGGCATTCACTTTCCTATTAATTGATTATGAAAATGTTCCACATGCTTGTTTAAAAAAATCAAACAGTGCAGAAGGTATAGGGTGAAAAGTAAAAGCGTCTTTTTTCATTGCTCCTCTTGGGCATTCTGTATCTCAGCGGTGAACAGTTGTAATCACACCTCGTTTTATTGCTTTGGGTCGTTATCCCAACAGTTCCAAATTACTTCTTAATTTCCTAACATTAGATAGTATCTATCAACTTGATAAGAAAGGTGAAGAATTTAGTGCCTTTTTAAAAAGTTTATTTATTTATTTTGAGAAAGAGAGAGGATGTGTATGCATGGGGGTGGGGTGCAGAGAGAGAAAGGGACAGAGAATCCCAAGCAGGTTTCAGGCTGTTAGCGAAGAGCTCCACGCGGGACTCGAACTCATGAACTCATGAGATCATGACTTGAGCTGAAGTTGGACACTTAACCTACTAAACCACTCAAGCTTCCCAAGAATTTAGTGCTTTTATTCTACTTCCACTTCAGCTCTTGACTTTCTTTCTATGTTTAGTTGCTTCAGGGGTTACACCGATAACCTTATATAAAGCCCTTACAATTCTATCTTGCCCCCAGCACCTCGGCCGGCTGTGTACTTGGCAGATGTTAAAGCATCTGCACTTCCCTCTCCCTGCACTCCAAACCTGTCTCAGCTATGACATCACTGTCCGGGTTTATGGTATTTACCTCTAGAACTTAGCAGTTTCCCCACTTCTCCGGTGCCATGCTTCTGCTTTTGGTATCCAGACATTAGATAAGATTTCTTGTTTGTTAATAACACCTATCTTGTTATTATAGTTGTTATAAACCGATTCTTTTGAGGCTATCTTTTTTGTTATCTCAGTGGGGCTGGGGGGGGGGGGTAGAGATACACACTTAGCTTGCCATCTTGAACTGGGCTCTCCCCTGCTTCTTTTGAAGGTGATTATTTCTTTCGGACGAATGTGTTAGCATTTCTTAATTCTGAAAGCCCATAAGTATAATTGTGATGGTGATCTGAATTGTGTTAGAAAGAATTTAAGGATTTGGGACCGTGTCAGTCAAGATTGCTATTTCCATGCCTTTGCTGTAACTCACTACAGTTTTTCTTATCCACCACCTCTACTTTGCTTCCTAATAAGCAATAATAGCAAAGTTCTTCTACAGATAATGATCTATTTTTTCTGTACCGTAAGTGTCAAGGAATTCAAATTACTTGTATCATAAACTATTGCCTCCATTTGTTCTTGTGTCCTATCTTCCCAAGTAAACAGTAAACTCTTTCAAGAATCACAAAGAGCTTCTGAGGCTGCATTTTGTTTTTCTTCTGTTAAAAATTCCTTCCTAGCGAAGTGCGTGGCAGGTAGCGGGCATATGACTTGCTGAATTTAAGTGAACTGACCTCGGCAGTTGATTCTTCATTGCAGACTTCTAGGCTCCACACCATGGGAATAGCATGACTTTACCCAGTTTGTCCCTAGGTCATTGTATTAAGGAGCCCTTGAAATGCTGAGAAACTCCCTTTTAATGCTAATTATACATGACTTCTCTTCCCCTTCTTTGGATACCGATATTAAATGCAACAGGGAAACTGATTTCAATTACAGTGGATGCCTTAGCTTTCTAGTTCATCAAATTACACACACATACACACACACACACACACACACACACACACAACTTCCGTGGAGGTTATCCAGTGTAATTCTTAGTACTGGGGAGCACGAACAGGGTGCCAATTACTTAAGAAGTGTTCATTAGGAATTAGAAAGCAAATATAATTACCACATGCCAATTGCATAGGAAATAAGAATGCTTTTCAACAAAGCCGGGCTTATTTTATATGTCCCATATAGCTCCCACAGGATCTGTTCTTACATGTTTTGCTTTCTTTCTTTTTTTTTTTTAACTCCACCAGAGACTGAATACATATGGAAGACAAAGACATAAGAAGTGATCAACGTACTAGACTACAAATTCCTTATTTGTCTTACTCCATTGTATCTCAGCACCTTGCTGTGTGCACTGTAGGCACACTACACATATTTAATGGATCTTTTTAATACCTATGGTAGAAAGGAAGTTCCTTTTTTGCAACGCGGGGCTTTTTTTTTTTTTTCCTGCCATCACAAAACAGGCATCAAAAGGCCTGCATGTGCTAGGGTGATATTTAAATTTAGAAAAAGTTTGAGAGCTAGAAATTACTTGAGTGATTAATAATCCACCCCACCCCCCATCAACTTCACAATGGGTATAAATGACGCTCAGTGTGACAATTGTGACAACAAGACCAAAAAGCCCCTTGTCTTAGATTCCTACAATCTCCACTTCGTTGGAATCACTGTTAGGCAAGGTCTTTTTCAAACATTCCTCTTGTATCTGCCCTGAACTTTACCCATATTTACTCCCCAGCTAGTGTCCAAAAATGCTGTCTTACACACTTGGCATAAGTGATTGGTATTTTTTGTTTTGTTTTGTGCCTGGCCTTAGGTACTAATTAAATTAGACAACTATTTTGCAGATACCTATGGAGAAAACAAAACTGTTACAGTTTTCAATAACCACCATCGGGAGTGTTCAACCTGATAAGAAGTTTACTTAGGGGTTTCTAAGTAAACTAGGAGGCTTAATTTTCTTCGTAAAAATTAGTTGTGCTCTATTTAAAATATAAATATTATGTACAGGTGCCTGAGTGGCTCAGGTGGTTGAACATCTGACTCTTGGTTGATTGACTCTTGATTTTGCCTCAGGTCATGATCTAGGATCATGGGACTGAGCCCCGCATCAGGTTCCACACTGAGCATGAGCCTGCTTAAGATTCTCTCTCTCCCTCTTACCCCACGCTCTCTCTTTCTCTCTAAAATAAAATAATAAAATAAAATAAAATAAAAATTGCAAACATTATATAGAAATAGTTTTGGAAAAAAGTCAGTTTTCCATAAATTATATGCAAAAATCAGAAGTTATTTCACACCATGAAAATTTCATGTTCTCATTCCTCATTAGCATGCAGAAACATTCAGTAACGATGAAGTAGTCCATAAATGCCCAAACTACAGCTTGAGCACAACAGGTAGGCACCTAAGTGCTTTATTTTTGACTTTGGGTCAAAGTAAAAACTTTGCTTTGGGCACCCAAGCAGAGAAACTGCTTCATCCAGCTTAAGAGTCAAAAGCGAAGCACTTAGGTGCCTACCTTTGTTCTCATGCTCTGGTTTGGCCATTTCTGGACCAGTTCGTCATTGGTGGTTACGTGTTTGGTCATCGAAAGGGCCTTATTTATCCTTTGAGTCATGGAAGAAGTGTAAGACAATGAAGAAAATGTGAGCTGCTCCCAACTCCCACCCCCTTTTACCTTTTCTCCTCCATCTATCCAGCTGCACGGAGACATTAGCCAACAGTAACCTGGTCCTCACTGATGCTCTCTGAAGCAGTAAGTTCTATTTGCAGTAAGACTTTCCATATTTATGAGGCTCCACTTGCCCAATGCCTTGTGGGGGATTTATGAAGACAGGTGACTCATCCAGTCAGCAACTGTGTATTGAACACTCACCATATGCCAAGCCCGGTTCTAGGCTCTGGGAATAAACAATGAGTAGGACAGACAAATTTCCTGCCCTCGCGCTGATGGGGAGATAGACAAGAAACACGTGAATCTATAACCCAATGGCGGGTGTCCTGAGTGCAATGAAAGAAAACAAAACAGGATTAGCAGAGACATTGATGACTGAAAGGCACTCAGGATATGCCCAGTGACTCTAGGGCTCAGTGAATGTGTTGTGTGATTCTGGCGTGAACTTGGCACCTTAATCATTCAACTAGAGCTATATTGTGGTAAGGACAGGACACACTGTAGTGACCAATGCTTCAGGACAAGCAGAGTCTGGGGCCAGGCCTTTCTTTACTGCAATGGAGGATGTGATTTATTATTATTGTTATTACTGTAACTATTGGTATTACCACTGTTGGCCTTGGCAATGAAGTTCTCCCTTGTTTCATAATCTGATTTTAAAAGAGGCCATTGAAATTCATAGCTCAGAGGACATTTGGGAGGCCATGAAACAGAATGGTTTAGAGCAGAGGTCAGTGAACTATGGCCCACATGCCAAATCTAGCCCACTTTTATGCTTTTATGTCTGTCTTGTAAGGTTGAGGCTTTGTTTTGCTTTTGTTTTTTGTTTTTTTTTTAATATTTTTAAGTGGCTGGGAAAAAAAAATAAATAAATACAGTTTTTGTGTGACATGTGCAGATTATTTGAAATTCACATTCTGGATGTCCGTAAATAAAGTTTTGCTGGAACACAGGCGTGCTCATTTTTTAAGGTATCGTTGATGGCTGCTTTTGTGTCACAACAGCTCAACAGAGTTGAACAGCCATGATGAACCATAGTTCATGACGCCTTAAATACTTATGATTTGGCCCTAAAGACTTGGCTGACCCTTGATTATGAGTATGGGCTCAGCAAGGAACTGGCTACAGCATTTATGATGTGTGCTGAAAATAGAATACTATAGCCACAAAAAAGAATTAGATAAATCTCTATAATTGCTACAGGAAGATGTTTGTGATATGTTAAGTAAAACAAACAAAAGCAATTTAAGTGCAGTAGATTTGGCTTCTCCAAATATTCCACAATGATATAAGCTTCATTAGGGCAGCCCTTGGTCTGTGTCATTCACTGTTGTACCTAGAACTTCATGACCCATAGAACACTCAATAAATATTGGTTGAGTAAATAAATGAATGACTATCACAAACATCTAGGGAGTTAAAGAAAAACAAAAGATTTATAATTTTGGCTACATGAAAACTTAAAAAATTAAAAAAATATATATTTCTTTTGCATGATAAAAACCATCATGATCGGGGCGCCTGGGTGGCCCAGTCGGTTAAGTGTCCATCTTCGGCTCAGGTCATGATCTTGCAGTTTGTGGGTTCGAGCCCTGCGATGGGCTCTGTGCTGACAGCCAGAGCCTGGAGCCTGCTTTGGTTTCTGTGTCTCTCTCTCCCTCTGCCCCTCCCCTACTCACACTCTGCCTCCCTCTCTCTCTCTCTCAAAAATAAACATTAAAAAAATTTTTTTAAAAAAACATCATAAGCCAAATCAACAGACTAATGATGAACCTCAAAAGAAAAAAACCCAAAAACAAACAAAAAAAAAAAAACAACGCACCAAGCACCTATTCCTTAATGAGCTTACAGAACTCAAGAACAACAACAGCAATGGAATGGAAAAGTGCGCAAAGGATATCAACAGTCAATTCCCAGAAAAGGAACTGCAAATGGCTCTTCCCTCTGGTTACTTATAAGAGAAAAGAAAATTAAACTAAATTTAAAGGAGATTCTCTTTTTTCAATTCCCAGCTGATGACAACATACTGTGCTAGTGGAATTGCAAATTGGCAAGTTTCTAGGGAGTACTACTTGGCAACATCTAACCAGAATTTATTTATATTTTTTCTTTTTCTTTTTTTTTAATGTTTATTTATTTATTTGTTGAGAGAGAGAGAGAGAGCAAGCAACCGGGGAGGGGCAGAGAGAAAGGGAGAAAGAGAATCCCAAGCATGCCCAGGCGCTGTGAGCTCAGAGCCCAACATGGGGCTCGAACTCACGAACTATGAGATCATGACCTGAACCAAAACCAAGAGTTGGATACTTAACTGACTGAGCCACTCAGGCTCCCCTAACCAGAATTTTGACCTAGTTACTTTAATTCTAAAAAGTCATCCTGTAGAAATATTCACATTTGAAATGATACAAGTGCACAGCTATTTATTACATCATTGTTTACAGTCTCCAAATATTGAAAATAACCTAAATGTCCATCAGTAGGAGAAATGCATTAATGGGCAATCTAAAAAATACCATGCAGACCTAGAAAAGAATGAAGCAGCTTTTCATGTACAGATATGGAAGGATCTCCAAATTACAGTAAGTGAAAAAGGGATAAACATTGTGTATAGAATAATATAATTTCTTGCAAAAAGAAGAAAAAAGTATTCATATGGAGTCCTTTACACAGAACATCTTTAGAAAAATACAGAAGAGATTGCTAACAGTGGTTGCCTTTGGAAAGGGGACCTATTTGGCTAGGGAACAGGGAGGAAAGGAGTCTCACTTTACTTCCTATCTTTGAATCCTTTTGATATCATTTTTTTTCAGTTTATTTTTTTTAGTAATCTCTATACCCGACGTGGGCCTCAAACTCACGCCTCTGAGATCAAGAGTTGTATGCTCTTCCAACAGACCCAGCCAGGTCCCCTGATATCATATTTAATAAAGTATAATTAATGTTGAAATACGAATTGTATGAGCATCATTTTTTTTTTCATTTTAGAGAGAGAGAGAGCGAGCTGGGGAGAGGGGCACAAGGAGAGAGAAAGAATCAGAGAGATTCTCCAGTGGCTCCAGTGGAGCCCAACGCAGTGTTGGATCCCATGACCCTGGGATCGTGACCTGAGCGGAAATCAAGAGTCGGATGCTCAACCAACTGAGCCACTCAGGCGTCCTGTGTATGAGCTTCATTTTGAAAAAATAAAAAATAAAAAACCAAATATGTATACATAGGAAAATATGAAAGAATATATACAATTACCATTAAGGAAACTTTCGCCTTTAAAATATGTATTTCTATAATGTTTAATAGTGGATAGGTAGTAATTTTTAAAAAGTTATAATAAAGATACAAGAGAGCAAAAATGAGCATGGACTTCCGTATATTTATTCAGAGCACAGTAATTACCACAACAGACACTACAACCACCAAATCATCTAAAATATGCAATTTGGCTCCATGACTTTGTTCTATACAAATAGATACTATCTGATGTACTCTGCTTTATAGGAATTCAAAAGCACTTGGCCATTGATAAGATGAATTAAGTTGGATAAAAGGTTCTTTCATCTGATCCTGTTATTGGCTAAGTCTTTTGCACCAAAGATACAGCGAGGTCACTATCATTTTGATCACATGACATTTTCTTAACAGTCATTTTAGGAAATTAAAACATATCCTTTCTGGTTAAGCCAGCTGTTTCGACAAGAAATAAATATTGGTGAGGATGTGGAGAAAAAGGAACCTTTGTGCACTGTTGGCAGGAATGTAAACTGTTGCAGTTGCTGTGGAAAACAGTATGGAGGTTCCTCAAAAAGTTAAAAATAGAAATACCATATCATCCAGTACAGGGTATTTACCCCCCCAAAACCCAAAATACATATACATGCTATATTCATTATAGCATTATTTACAAAAGCCAAGTTATGGAAACAACCTTAGTTGTTAGATAAATGAATAGAGAAGATGTCACACACACACACACACACACACACACACACACACACGCACACAGAGGAATATTACTCAGCTGTAAAAAAAGAATGAGATTTTGCCATTTATGACAACAAGATGGACCCAGGGGGTATTATGCTAAGGGAAATAAGTCAGAAAAAGACAAATATTATATGATTTCACTTACGTGTAGAATCTAAAAACCAAACTACAAAACTAAAACAAACTCATAAATATAGAGAACTAACCAGTGATTGCCAGAAAGGGGGGGGAGGTGAAATAGGTGAAGGGGATTAAGAGGTACAAACATGCTCTTTATTTATAAAAGAAGTAAGTCATGGGAATGCAAAGTGCAGCATCAGGAATAAAGTCAATAATATTGTAATAGTTTTGTATGGGACAGATGACCCTTATTATGGTGAGCATAGGGTAATCTATAAAATTGTTGAATCACTGTTATACACCTGAAACTAATACAGCATTGTATGTCACCTATACTTCAATTTTTTAAAACAGGTTATTTAAGAAAAGACTTCTCAGTCTATCAGAATGCATGATCAACTCCTCAGGACTCTGGGGGAGAAGAGTAGGATAGCCTTAGTAATGGAACTACTTTTGCTGCATAGGGACAGTGCCCAGTTTGTCTTTTGAATGAATGCTGGGCTTACCTCAATTTTGAGTTTGGCTTGTTGTTTTAAATCCTCAAGTTAACATCAGTCCAAAGGTCAAGGGACAAGTCCTGCACAGGGACCTCTCTGTATTTGCCGATGGCATTTGGGTTTGGTGCCGACCCAGAATATTTCATCTAACTTGGGTCGTTCCTGGCCTGGACGACTAGGATCCCAGGGCAATAGTGGTTTGGTGTGAGAGTCTGAAGGTGCACCATCAGTGTCTTGGCAATATCCCGGACAGAGATTTCTTAGACTGGATCTATGTGCATTGTCCAGTATAATAGCATTAGCTATGAAATGCAGCTAGCACAGATTGAAATGTGCTCTGTGTGAAAAACACATACTGAATTTTGAGGACTTGACACACACACACACACACACACACACACACACACACACCGAAACATCTCATTAATAATGTTTTATATTGGGGGCACCTGGGTGGCTTAGTCGGTTGCATGTCAGACTCTTGATTTCGGCTTAGGTCATGATCTCACAGTTTGTGAGTTCCAGCCCTGTGTCAGGCTTTATGCTGACAGCGTGGGGACTGCTTGGGAATCTCTCTCTCTCCCTCTCTCTCTCTGCCCCTCCCGCACTTACTCTCCCTCTCTCTCAAAATAAATAAACATTACAAAAAAGTTTTTAAAAAGCCATTAAAAAGTAATGTTTTGGGTACATATTGAAAAATAATATTTTGGATATATTGGGTTAAATAAAATGTATTAATAACATTCATTTCATCTCTTAAAAAAATTTTTTTTTCATGTGTCCACTAGAAAATAAACAATTGCATACGTGGCTTAGTTTCTATTTCTATTGCATAGCACTGTGTTGGAGGGGTAGGACTTGCTGACTCACTCATTTGGCCACTCATTCAACAATTATTCATAAGGAGATGACCGTGTGCTGGGTGTGGTGCTGGGCCCAGTACAGCCTCTGCCTTCAAGGAGTTTTTGTGTTAAGAACAGAGAAGATAAGAAGGCAGTTGAGAAGAGCATGGCCATTATGCACAGAGTGTTTGGCCGTGCCGTGGGTGGGGCATGCTGGGGAAGGCTGGGGGAGGGGAGGTTCCACGGTAGACGAAATATGAATCGAATGCTGAAGACCTGGCAGGAATTAACCAGATCGGGCAAAGGAGGAAAATGGGTGAAGGTGTTGCGGGCATGGGCGGCTGCAGGTACAAGTGTGGAGGCAGAGAGGAGGGAGCTTCCTTCAAGGCACAGCAGTGGTCCCACCCGCTGGGGTTTGGGGATGGACAAAGTGGCTGTGGAAGGGACAGGCAGGTTCAGATGACCAGATGACCAGGAGGAACTCTGCCTTCCACTGTTTCCTGCTTCTGAGTCTTGGGTGACCGTTCCTTACCCTGGTCTGATTTTCCATACCAGCCTGGAGGATTGCGTTGGGGAACCAGGTAGCAGGGCAAACTTAGCAAGAGCTCTGTGTAGCTGGGATTTACCATCGGCTGGAAGATTCATTCCGTGTTCATCTTGGTTACTGGCATGCTTGTGGTAACCAGTACTTTTTAGGAAATACATTTGCATTTAGGGTAAGACCACTATTCATACTGACAACTTTTCAAAGGCCAAGTGTACTGTCCAAATGGTATTGGTTTTTTTTTTAACATCATATATATATATATATATATAGTTAATATAATTTATTGTCAAATTGGTTTCCATACAACACCGGATGCTCATCCCAACAAGTGCCCTCTTCAATGCCCATTACCCACTTTCCCTTCTCCCCACCCCCCATCAACCCTCAGTTTTTCCTCAGTATCCAAGAGTCTCTTATGATTTGCCTCCCTCCCTCTCTGTAACTTTTTCTTTTTCCCTCCCCCTCCCCCATGGTCTTCTGTTAAGTTTCTCAGGATTCACATATGAGTGAAAACATATGGTATCTGTCTTTCTCTGCCTGACTTATTTCACTTAGCATGATACCCTCTCTGGAGGTTCCTCAAAAAATTAAAAATAGAAATACCCTATGACCCAGCAATAGCATTACTAGGAATTTACCCAAGGGATACGGGAGTACTGATGCATAGGGGCACTTGTACCCCAATGTTTATAGCAGCACTTTCAACAATAGCTATGGAAATTATGGAAAGAGCCTAAATGTCCATCAACTGATGAATGGATAAAGAAGAGGTGGTTTATATATACAATGGAATACTACTTGGCAATGAGAAAGAATGAAATCTGGCCATTTGTAGCAATGTGGATGGAACTGGAGAGTGTTATGCTAAGTGAAATGGTATTCTTTTTTTTTTTTTTAATTTTTTTTACATTGATTATTTTTGAGAAACAGAGTGAGACAAAGCATGAGCAGGGGAGGGGCACAGAGAGAAGGAGCCACAGAATCTGAAGCAGGCTCCAGGCTCTGAGCAAGAGGTCAGGACAGAGCCTGATGAGGGGCTCGAACCCACGAACTGTGAGATCATGACCTGGGCTGAAGTTGGATGCTCAACCGACTGAGCCACCCAAGCGCCCCAAGTGAAATGGTATTCTTTACCTGTACAAAGAATGAAATGTTTGACCAGGGCACTGCAATGCACACTGGGGCCAGAAGTTGTGCTCTGCTATTTATTGAGTGACCGTCAGCAAGTTAGTCAGCGAGTGAGGGCCACTGCTCATTGCCCAATGAGGGGTTTCAACTTGATAATCTCTATTTTCTTTTCAGTTTTAACTTTCACGGAGCCTGGTAAATGGTGTGCACGCTAATAAAGAATCATCTAACTAGGAAAACTCCAGGTATAACGGCAAGAAGACAAAAATGGGATTTCATTCAGTTTAATGATCCAAGTTGGAGAACTAATTACATATTTTACAACG
Organism: Lynx rufus; assembly: GCF_022079265.1. NCBI lineage: Eukaryota > Metazoa > Chordata > Mammalia > Carnivora > Felidae > Lynx > Lynx rufus. The sequence continues at coordinate 14,818,611 of NW_025814837.1, read as the reverse complement.
ATTATTCAAAATGTCACATTTAATTGAATTATGCTGTGTGATGCATCTGATTATGGTGGGTTTTTTGTAGCAAAATGTCAAAATGAGAGCAATAAGAATCTGTTGGACAGATGATTCCTGATAATTTTTAAATCTACCACGTTTGTTTAAATGTGGCTATAACTTAAAAAAAAGTTTTATTTCATTAAATATTTTATGAAATATTAAATAAACTAAGAAAAATAGCACAGTGTTGACCCAAAAGATTTTACAGTAGGGGCGCCTGGGTGGCTCAGTTGATTAAGCGGCCGACTTCGGCTCAGGTCATGATCTCCTGGTTCGTGGGTTTGAGCCCCACATCTGGCTCTGTGCTGACAGCTCAGAGCCTGGAGCCTGCTTTGGATTCTGTGTCTGCCTCTTTCTCTGCCCCTCCCCTGCTCATGCTCTGTCTCTGTCTCTCAAAAACAAATAAATGTTTAAAAAAAAAAAAGATTTTACAGTAACTGTGGAAGCTCGTGCAGCCTAACTCAATGGTCAGATGCCATCATGGAGCTCCTTTTGTGTGGAACATTCTAGAGTCCACTGTGGAATATAGTGCACGGCGCTGGGAAATACTAAAACAATATAGTGTAGAATAGTAGTATCAGGATGCCTTTATATTCCCAAAACTTATCAAAGACCCTCAAAAAAACTTTTGTCTACATAGGTTATATCTTCAATATTTATCATCTAAGAAATTTAAATGGAGAGAACACAATATATTTTTATGGGTAATAAAGCTATATTTTTCAAAGCAAAAACTGAGTGAGAAATGTGGTATTATTTTACATTTTTGCAAGTCTCTTTAATGTCTGCCTTCATAGAATACAGCTAGATTCTCACATCTAGTTCTGCATTCAGTCTGTTGCTATGTCCCACGTCTTGTGGCCTCTGGAAAACCCTGTTCTCACAAGTGTGAGATTAAGAGACAAATGATGCCTAGTATTAGCGTGAACATAGTTTGACTCACAGGCCCCCTGGATGTTTTTTTCGAGGAACCCCAGGGGCCCCTGGACCACACTTTGAGAATTTCTGGCATAAAGATAAGCTCAAAAGAATTTGTATTCTGTGGAAAACAGTTTGAACATAGATGAAGTTTATCAATAAGTACGGGATTAATAATAAAGAGTGGCTGAGATGTTGGTCCTGGGGGACAAATGCACCTAAGCCAGGTACAGCACTGAAAAATGAAATGGCCTGGGTGGCAGTTGATATTAGAAACAAGGTAGTAGATATTTACAAAACCCATCATCATCGAAGAGCTGAAAACAGGAGTCTGGGGTTCATTCCATTTTCTTTTCTCTCTCTTTTTTTATTTTTTTTTTATTTTTTTTTTCAACGTTTATTTATTTTTGGGACAGAGAGGGACAGAGCATGAACGGGGGAGGGGCAGAGAGAGAGGGAGACACAGAATCGGAAACAGGCTCCAGGCTCTGAGCCATCAGCCCAGAGCCCGACGCGGGGCTCGAACTCACGGACCGTGAGATCGTGACCTGGCTGAAGTCGGACGCTTAACCGACTGCGCCACCCAGGCGCCCCTCTCTCTCTTTTTTTAGGTTTATTTATTTATTTTGAGAAAGAAGGGTGGTGGGGGGAGATGGGCAGAGAGAGAGAGAGAGAGAGAGAGAATCCCAAGCAGGCTCCAATGCTGTCAGCACAGAGCCCGACATGAGGCTCAATCTCAGAACTGTGAGATCCTGACCTGAGCTGAAATCAAGAATTGGATGCTTAACTGAAGGAACCACCCAGGTGCCCCAAATGTCAATCTCGACTGGTTTAAGCTCAACAGAAATTATTCCATCCCCTAGCTAGGTCAGAAATGGGAACACAAGGCAATTCTGTCCAGTGAGAGATGAGTTTACTGGAGAATTGTTATGTGCTCCTACCGATAAAGATTTGTACGGGAAAAAAATAGTTCTTTTTCCTACTCCATGTAGTCATATTACAAGCGATACCTGGATCTGTGGCAGCCATCTTGTGAGCATGAGGGAAACCAAAATGAGAAGGCAGAACTGAAAGGAACCAAACCTTCTGTTGTTGAGCCACTGAATCAGCAAGCCCTGGAACAACCCAACCTCAGGACTTCTTAAGTGACAGTGTATTTTTCTTATTTATTGGAATTATATTAGACTATTTTTCAGTGTTATTATTTCAGCCCAAAGCATCCTAAATGACATTGTTACTTATATTGCTCTATTTAGAAATGTAGCTGATCAAGCAATACCTTAAAATGTACTAGTTGTTTTGTTTTGGCAAGGCTTCTCTTACAAACAATAAACTCAATCAGTCCTTCTTTTCTGCTTGTCTGGCATCATCGTACCTGCTGAAGAATGAATAGCTATTTGCAGAGCAATGTTAAAAGTTTACATGATGTAACTGGAGATATTCACTTACTTAGGTTAGAGTTTATAGTCCCTAGTGGGTAGCAATTGCCTATATGCATTTTTGGTCTTTCTAATTCCAGAAATCTAGATCTGTAATATACAAGTATAGCATTTTATCATGTGTTCAGTAGATTTGGGCTAGGTACCATATTGTCCCTCTTACAGGGACTAATTTTAAAAGAAAACTATGTAAATAATGATTTCAAAAAATTTCCATGCCCAACAGTCCTGATGGCAAACTCCAACTCAGGGCTGCTTCTTTGACAGACCAAGAGAACTAATTATGGATTATCCACACTGAAGGTAGGTTAACGCTTTAGATTAGATGATGTATATGCAAATACTTGGAAAAACTAAATCCTTTTCAACTTCCTTTACCCATCTTTTAAGGATTATTTTATCCTCCTTCAGAAAAGGTGACCAAAGATGAAGTCTCCCAGCTGATAAAAAGAGGCCCTGAACTAAGATTGAACGACAGATCCACCTGACTGCAGAACCCAGAAGCACCCCAAACTCTATCCAAGATACTGGAATTACCCCTTTGCTTTACCATGGCCACCTGCCTGCAAAAACTGTAATATACAGCAAACTGACCAAAAGGTGCACAGAAGGAGAGAAGCAAAAGACCTCCATAATCTCCATACCTAGGAATCAGGTGTGCAAATTCTCTAGTAACTCTTAAATCCTATCAAATCCTGGGATAATGAATTATTTTAACATTACAGCCTAAAATTATACACTTACAAAGGAACCGTAACTATTTGTTACTCTAGTAACAAAGGATTAAACTTTCAGTTTCCATCTATTAGGAGTAGAATTGTCTGCATTCTTAAAACCCATATTTTAAAAAATTCCTTGTATTATGAAAACTTAGAAACAGGTGTTGTGTTTTTTTCTCCCTCTGTTGGAAAAATAGTTTAAATAATCCTTAGAAACTGTGTAGTTCTTCTGCAGTGAAGTATGTGAAGATGCCTGTGGTCCTGAGAAAAGGCAACATATCCTTTGCAGAGAAAAACACAGTAACATGTTTTCAGTAACCTGAGCAAATCCGCCCAGCCAGCAAGCTGGAGTCCGGATGCTTCCCTAGGTTCTCCAAATCTGGCCCCCACAGGGCCAAGATTGATGGGTGGCTGCCCCCACACCACCATGAGCTCTTAAATAACAGCAATTTTCGGGGTGCCTGGGTGGCTCCGTCAGTTGAGCATGTGACTCTTGATTTCAGCTCAGGTCACCATCTCACGGTTTGTGGGTTTGAGCCCTGCGTCAGGCTCTGCACTGACAGTGTTGAGCCTACTTGGGATCTTCTCTCTGCCCCTTCCCTGCATATGCTCTCTCTCTCAAAATAAATAAATAAACTTAAAAAAATATAAACAATTACTCTCCCTCTTTGATTATTACTCTCCCTCTTTTTTTGCCTTCTCAGGAGCTTTTCGAAGAACCACTTCTTCACACATTGCCTGTCTACAGTTGCCTCAGACACCGCTCAGTGCATGGTGGCAGTTCAGATAGGTTCCTCTCTTTAGACACTGAAGCAAGAACTTTACCCCTGTGGGAAGCCCACCCCCTGCCACACACCAAAAAAGAAAAGAAAAGAAAGAAAAGAAAAGAAAAAGAAAAGAAAAGAAAAGAAAAGAAAAGAAAAACATGAAAAGGATAAAAACTCGGAATTCTGCAGTTACCTTAGGATTGTGCATTTGCAATATTTCCATGGCCAGCATGTCACTGAGCTATAAAGGTTTTGTCCCCAACATGTGCTCAGCGGTTCTACCTACCATGCTTCCTCTGCCTCCATCCAGACAAGCCTCCTGGATGAACTCACCGTCTATGCCTATGGACCATTCAACGTGAGACCATAGTCTACCTTCTCTCCTCCAAAGATCTTGACCTCTACACCATTTCGGCACCCACCCCCATGGCCACACCCTTGAAGCTCTTCCAGCTTTGTATGCTCAACCATTACAATCCCCTTTGCCTGCAAATTCTGCAAATCCCCATTTTCTAGTTTTCTCCTCTCCTTGGTGGTAGCTGATGGAATATGGGCAAATAAAACACAGGTTGGGGAACCTGAGAGATCTGGGTTTATAGTGGCTTTGCCACTTGTTAGTTGAATGATCTCAGGCAAATGACCATATTTCTGAGCCTCATATTCCTTACCTGTGAAAGAGGGATAATACCATCTATGTTTGCGATTGTAACGTGGGTTACGCTCCCGGGACTGAGGGCACCAAACACCCCACTTAGCTGATACTCAGTAAAGCTAGTTTTCCCCCTTCCATCCCTTCTTCCTGGTTCTCCCACTAACTTCATGCTTAGGTCACAAAGCAAATTCTGCTCTTGGGACTCTCCTGGTGTCTCATCTCTTCTGGGCTTCAAGGTCATTTATTCACCCTCTACAGTGGTCCTCTGATGTCCCAGTTCTTGTTAATACTCAACACTGGACCAACACGACACTTCCGTGGTCACCCTTGCTGCCAGGCTGCTGAGGGCATTTCTGCTTGGCCAGGAGGTTCTGGGCATTTTTGTTTTTGAAGCTTCTCATATATTTATTAAAGGCAAGGGAGGGAGGGGGGGAAAGAGGTGGGGGGAGAAGAAGGGGAAGAAGAGGAACAGGAGACAAAATGTCAAAAAACTGTGGACTATTTAAATAGTTATGTTTGGGGGAAATCCACTCCATCTCTGGCCCTGAAAACCCATTAGCATAACAAGTGGCCATTTATCAGCTTGGTGCTTTGGGAGCAGAAACTGGGTCCTGCTTCTGTGCTTTGGGCATTACCGCCCTGTGCCACACCAGTTTCAAAGGGGTAACTTCCTCCCGCTCCAGGTGGGAAGGCCTAGGTCAAAGTGCTGCCAGTGATAGGGTGGTTAAGTTTGCCTAAATCAACACAGGAAACTCATCTGCTGTTGTATGTTGGATTTCCCAACATTTACTAGTAAAGGGAAGAATAAAATAGTAGCTTATTTACTAGTAAAGGGAAAATATTAGCATCCATACATTGACTCCTCTTTCTTTTGTTTTAAAGTTTATTTATTTTTGAGAGAGCATGTGCACACTTGTGAGTGAGCGGGGGGGGGGGGGGGGATGGGGAGGGTCAGAGAGCGAAGGAAAGAGAAACCCAAGCAGGCTCTGAGCTGTCAGCATAGCCCCCCATGCAGGGCTCGATCTCACTATCCATAAAGATCATGACTTGAGCCGAAATCAAGAGTTGGGTGCCCAATCAAATGAGCCACCCCCCAGGCGTCCCCTGACTCTTATTTCTTAATCAATGTTTAAACGTTAGGAGAAGAGAAGTGATTTTTATTAAGTTCCCTTAAAAATCCTGAAGTTTATATTTAACAAACTTAGCTTCTAACGTTAAAAACACAGTGCTATTTGTATGATAGAGAAATTGAAACAAAAAGCCCAGTGCCCTGTGGACGGACAATGGCACAGGATCTGTGGGCAGAGTATCTCAATGTCCTCCGTTCATGGGATGGTTCATTGTGCCAATTAAACACCTCATGCTTTGAATTCAGACCTAAATTTGGATTCCACTTTGCCCGTCAGAGTTGAATGACCTTGACAAGAGTTGTTTTATCGGTTTAAACATCAGGGGCTTCTTCTGCAAAAGGGAGATAATAATTAATATCTAACTCACAAGGTTGTCGTAAGGATTAAATTGAATCAAAGTGCCTGATACATAGTAATGGCTTAATGAGTGACAGGTGGCCATTGCTAATATTTTTACCATTCTCATCCCCCCCCCCCATAATGATTATTTTAAACATTCTTCTTGCTTCCAGCCTTAAGCCCCATCCTTGTCATCCTCACTCCTGGGAGCCAGCTCACAACCTAGTTCATGGACAACAGAGATGTTTGGTGGGATTGCTGGTGAAACACCATCTGAAATCACAAATGGCTCTTTGTTTTCTTTTTTTTCTTTTTTTTTTTTTTATCTACTTCCCTTCTTGGAAAAAACTAGGGCAGAACACAGTAGGCATGGGGACCTACCTGGGGACAGCTATGGCGGCCCGGAGCACGGCAGTGGAGTCCCAGGGGGAAGGGGAAAGGCAGCCTGGGAGGGCTGCCTGTTGAGGAAACAGAGCGCTCGCTGGCTGGGTGAGGTGGGCAGACTGGTGCAGGCTGTTGGAGCCAAAGCAAGGTTGAGGGCACTCCCGGAGAGGGGAAGCCTGAGGTGGAAGTCAGAGCCTGGGGCGAGGGCAGGAGGGCAGCCCTGCAAAGCAGTGACCAGCTTAGTTGTCAGAACCCAAGCAAGGTGAAAAAAATGTCCATGTGGGAAGGGTGGCCTTCCTTGAGGTGCTAGAAACTGAGAGGAGGGCATCCATGCAGGCATGGACAGTAGTGGCCATAGGATATTGATTACATACAGGGGATTGATCACATAAGTAAATATATTAAGGACAATGGGAACTGATTCTCAACTGTCAGAAAAGGGAGTTAACTGGGGCAGGTGGGTGGCTGAGTCAGTTAAGAGTCTGACTCTTAAAAAAAAAAAAAAAAAAAAGAGTCTGACTCTTGACCTCAGCTCAGGTCATGATCTCATGGTTTGTGGGTTCAAGACCCGCATGGGGCTCTGCACTGACAGCATGGAGCCTGCTTGGGGTTCTGTCTCTCTCTCTGTTTCTGCCCCTCCCCTGCTCACGCTGCCTCTCTCAAAATAAATAAACTTTAAAAATTAAAAAAAAAAAAAAAGAAGAGAGTTAACAAATGTGGGAGGGGAAAAAACTACCCTCTAATGAGGGATTGGAATTGGAGGTATTGGTATGACCTCAAATTTTTCAATATAGGTAGATACTGAAATAAATATAGGTGCAAACATATGTGTATAATGTATAAGTTCCCCATCTCTTTCTACTGAGACGGTCTGGGAGCAATACCATTCCAGTTAGCAATGAGCACACCTAGCACTGAAATCTCCACTTCTAAACACTCCTCAAGTGCAAGAAACCAGGAGTCACTGGAGAAATGGCTGATTCCAAGACATCAAACCCATTAGCAGTCACTCCCCATTCTCTGCTCCCCTAGCTCCCGGAACCCAAGAATCTGCTTTCTGTCTCAGGGGATTTGCCTATTCTGAACATTCATATAAATGAAATCACACAATACATGGCCTTTGTCTCTGGCTTCTTTCACGTAACATAATGTTTACAAGGTCCATCCATATTATACATGTATCAGAATTTCATGTGTTTTCATGGTGGAATATTCCGTTGTATGGCTATATTACATTTTGTTTATCCGTTCATTAGCTGATGGACATTTGCATTGTTTAGCTATTATAAATAATGTTGGTATGAACATTTGTGTACAAGTTTTTGTGCGAATATTTGTTTTTAGTTTTTTGGGGTATAAACCTAGGAGTGGAATTGCAAGGTCATAGGTTAATGCTATGTTTAACTTTTTGAGGAACTGACACACTGCTTCTAAAGCAGCTGGATTATTTAACATTCTCACCAGCAGTGTCTGAGGCTTCCAATTTCTGCACATCTTCCTCAACACTTGCTATTGTCCGTGTTTTTTATTCAAGCCATTTTATTAGGTATGAAGTGGTATCTCGTATTTTTCATTTGCATTTCCCTAATGACTAATGGTGTTGAATATCTTTCCATATGCTTATTGGCCATTTTTATATCTTCTTTGAAGAAATGTCTATTAAGATTCTTTGCCCATTTTCTGGATCAGTTTGTCTTTTTAAAAAAATTTCTAATGTTTATTTATTGATTTTGAGAGAAAGAGAGAGAGAGAGAGAGAGTGTGTCGGGGAGGGGCAGAGAGAAAGGGAGAGAGAAAATCCCAAGTAGGCTCTGCACGGGGTTTGATCCCATAAACCATGAGATCATGACCTGAGTTGAAGTCCAGAGTCAGACATTTAACCCACTGAGCCACCCAGGAGCCTCTCAATTGGTTAGTCTTTTTATTCTTGAGTTGCAAGAGTTCTTTACATATTTTAAATACAAGTCTCTTATCAGCTTATTGTTTATAAATATGTTTTCTTATTTTGTGTTGTCTTTTTCCTTCTCGATGATGTCTTTTGAAGCAAAAAACTTTTTCATTTTGATCAAACCCAACTTATCTATCTTTTCTTTTGTTCCTTGCGCTTTCGGTGTCATATCAAGAAACCATTGCCAAATTTAAGAACACAAAGATTTACTTTTATGTTTTCTTCTAAGAGTTGAACTGTTTGGTTTTCACATTTTGGGGTCTGAGTTAACTTGTATACATGGTAATTTTGTATATGGTATGTATATAATTTTATAGATGGTATGAGGTAGGATACCTTTTGTTTAATTTTCTTGTCACATTCTTTTGCATGTGGATATCCAGTTGTCCCAGCATCATTTGTGGAAAAGACTGCTCCTTCCCTGTTGGAATGTCTTGACAAACTTACTGAAATTCAGTTGACCATAAATATAAATACTTATTTATGAACTCTCAGTTCTCTTCCATTGATCTTTATCTTATCCTTATGCCAGTAACATACTGTCTTGATTACTGGCGCCTTGTATTAAGTTTTGAAATAGAGAAGCATGTCTTCCAACTTTCTTCTTCTTCTTTCTTCCCCCTCAAGATTGTTTTGGCTATTCTGGGTTCTTTGAAGTTTCACATGAGTTTCAGAATGCACTTGTCAATTTCTGCAACTCCCGCAGCTGTGATTTTGATAAAGAATGCATTGAATCTGCAGATCAACTAGGGTAAAATCTCAATCTTAACAAAGTTAAGTTTTCTAATATATAAGCATGGGGTGTTTTTCCATTGGGAAAAAAATTTCCAATTTTCTTGTGCAGAATTGTTTCAGTGTAAGTCTTACACTTCCTTTGTTAAATTTATTCCTAAGTACTTTATTCTTTATTTATAAGTAAATTCTACCCTCAGTGTGGGGCTGAAACTCACAACCCCAAGATCAAGAGTTGCATGCTCTATTGACTGTGTCAGTATGAGCCCTCTAAATATTTTATTCTTGGGGCGCCTGGGTGGCTCAGTCGGTTAAGTGTCCGACTTCAGCTCAGGTCACGATCTCACTGTTCGTGGGTTCAAGCCCTGCATTGGGCTCTGTGCTGACAGCTCAGAGCCTGGAGCCTGCTTGGGATTCTGTGTCTCTGGCTCTGTCTGCCCTTGCCCCATTCGTGCTCTGTCTCTCTCTCCCTCTCTCTCTCAGAAATAAACATTAAAAAAAATTACTTTATTCTTTTTGAGGCTACTATAAGTGGAATTTTTCCTGAATTTCATTTTCAGATCATTCATTGTTAGTGCATACAATTGATTTTTGTAATTGATTTTGTGTCTTACAACCTTGCAGAACTTATTTATTTTTATAGTTTTTGGTGGGTCCCTTAGTATTTTCTATACATATAAAAAAAATCACGTCCTCTGAGAATAGAGATTTCCTTCTTCATTTTCAGTTTGGATGCTTTTATTTAATTTTCTTATCTAATTACCCTTGCTAGAAACTCCTGTGTAATATTAAATCAAAGTAGTATGGACACACATTCTTGTTTTGTTAGTGACTTTCATGAGAAAGCATCCAGTGTTTTACCCTAAAATATGATGTTAACTGTGGGTATTTTGTGGATGCCTTTTATCAGGTTGGAGGGGTTTTTTAGTGTTTTCATCATGGAATGGTGTCAAATGATTTTCTATGTTGACTGAAGTGATCATGTAAATTTTGTCTTTTATTCTATTGATAGGATGTATCACACAATTGATTTTCTTATGTTAAACCAAGCTTATTTCATGGGAATAAATCCCACTTAATCATAGTTTTATACGTTGCTGAATTTGGTTTGCTAACGTTTTGTTGAGGGTTTTTTTGCATTTACAGTTACTAGAAATATTCCTGTGGGGGACCTGGGTGGCTCAGTCGGTTAAGCGTCTGGCTCTTGATTTAGGCTTAGGTCATGATCCCAGGGTCATGGGATTGAACCCCGAATTGGCCTCCTTGCAGGGCATGGAGCCTGCTTGGGATTCTCTCTCTCCTTCTCCCTCACCCTCTGCCTGTCTTCCACTCATACTTGCTATCTCTCAAGAGAGAAAGAAAGAAAGAAAGAAGAAAGAAAGAAAGAAAGAAAGAAAGAAAGAAAGAAAGAAAGAAAGAAAAAGATTGGTGTATGGGATCTATTTATGCTTAGGTAAAACAAGCAAATGGTACAAAATACATATCAAAGACCAAAAAATGTTCTAGTAGAAGTCTTTTAGTATTTCCCCCTAGGCTCTCTTCACACAATTCCTCCCCTGGAGGTAAAAATCTTCATCTGTTTTTTTCTCCAGGCGTTAAAAATGTATCAGCTCTTGAACTTCCCTTGGAGACTTGCTCTTCCTCCTGGCCTAATAACATTACCATCCAAACAAACCTTCAATTCTCCTTTCCACGTTTGTATCAGTTCAGATTAAGTTCAGCCGTGAATAACAGAGACCCTAAATAACAGAGACCTAAACATGATAGTGGCCTATTTCTGGTTCATTAAAAAAAAATCAAGAAGTTGGCAGGCTGCCTGGGCTGCTGTGGTAGCTTCATTCTATTAATTCTTTAGTGACCCAAGTTCCTTTTGGCTCACCACTCTGCCATCCCCAGGATATACTCCTTGTCCTCTTGCCCCAGAATGGATGTTTGCATCCCAGGCAATAGGACAGAGGGGGGAAAAAGAGGTAGGCAAAGGCATGCCTCAACTGTCTTTTAGTGAAGGTTCCAGGAGACTGCTTTAGGATGCACCTGTTTACAATTTATGACCAGAAAGTACTCACATGGTCTCCTTTAGCTGCAAGGGAAGCTGGGTAGTGGTCTTTCTTCTTCTTCCTCTTTTTAATGTTTATTTATTTATGTGTGTGTGTGTGTGTGTGTGTGTGTGTGAGAGAGAGAGAGAGAGAGAGAGAGAGAGAGACAGAGAGACAGACAGAGAGAGAGAGAGAGAGAGAGAGAATCCATCCGAGCACAGGCAGAGAAGGGGCAGAGAGAGGGAGACAGGGAACCAAAGCAGCATCCCTGCTGTCAGTGTGGAGCCTGACACAGGGTTGAACTCATGAACCGTGAGATCATGAGCCAAGCTAAAATGGGACACCTAACTGACCTAGCCACCAAAGCACCCTGTGAATAGACATATGTTTACAAAAATTAGGGGGTTTATTATCATAGGAAAAGAGGAGAGATAAAAAGTAGTTGCTTCCACATATTCAATCTGTCAATTCTGTTCCAATATTTTTCCAAATGTGACACCCCTTTTTCTTCTCCGTTCTTCCTTCCCTTGTATAAACTCTAATCAGTTTTCAAATAAATTACCATAGTAGCTTCTTAATTGTTTTTTTCTAATTCCTTTCTTTCCTCCAGGATATTATGCATTATATATGTTTTTCTAAAATACAGACGTAATCACATCAATGGCATAAAAACTTTCCAATTGACTTGAAAACATTCCGAACTTCTAAATGTGGGTTAGTTCTAAATGAAGTCCCTTCGTGATCCACTTCCAGTTTCCAGCTGTAACTTGTGTTCATCTCATGCTCTATTTGAACTTTGTTCTCAAACCATACCCATACCTAAATTCTGGCTTTTTCCTGAATATATCACATTCTTTTATATCTTAGTGTAATGATTATTACAATTTTTTACCCCTCGGTAAAAGTTCACGATGTGACTTTGGAGTTCTTCTCATCAAGAGATGGAGTCTATTTCTCCACTCCTTGGATGTGGGATGGCCTTGTGACTTGTGTCAGTCAGTGGGATACATCTGAAATGACTGTGTGCCAGTTCTGGGCGTAGGCCTATAGAGCTACCTTGTGTATTTCTGCTGCCTTGTGGATCTCTGTCTCTGCCATTAGAACAAGTCTGGGCTAGCTCGGTGTATAATGAGAAACCAACTGGAGTGATGCTGAGTCACCCCGGCCAAGGCCAACTCTGCCATCCAGCCCTCAGCTGACCTCAGAACTATGAGCCAGCCCAGCCAAGATCACCAAGCCACACTCAGATCAGCAGAATGGCTTCACTGATTTGTAGACTCATGGAAACATAATAAATGGTTCTGTTGTTAATCACTATGTCTGAGGGAGGCTTGTTTGCAGTCTTCATTGTGGCAACAGCTCAAAGATACAGTGCGTTTACGTGCGCTATTCCTTTGCCTGTTGTTTTTGTCAGTCTCATAACTTTCTAAATTTATCTATCGAGACCCAGATCAAATGTAGTATTAACTGGGAAAGCTTCTTGTCCCTATCTGGGCAGACGTAGCCACTTTCTTTAATGAGCTTCACACCTCTATTATAGCATGCAACGTAGAGTTATTTTTTTTCCCACATCCATTTCTCCGTTGGGCTAAGCTAGTTGAAGGCCGGGATGACTTATTATAGGAAGTACGCCAAAAATATTCATTGCAGGAATAAATAAATAAAGGCTAGCATATTAAAATATATAATCCTTCCTCTTTCCTATTTCTTCCAAACTGTAAATACACTTTCTCTTATGCTTAGGTCCTTCCTTCTGCAATGCTCCCCCCAAATTTCAGTCATTTATCACATATTGGCTGATGTGTTTATGCCTCTTTTAAGTCAGGAAGTGCCATATTTTCCCTGAATGGTAATTTCCAATATTGGACAGTCATGTTACTTGCAAATACTCTTTGAAATTTCTTAAAGTTTCTCAATTGTTCAATTTAATTTTCAATCCTATTCATCACCACCCTTGTAAGTAGACTAAAACTTTACCCATTTGTTTTTAATGTCTTACCATCAGCTTCCTTAAAAGTGATTAAAAGTCACCCTGCCTATTTGATTTCTCCTCTTATTCGCCTCACTGATTTTCTATTTCTAAGTGACAATAGAGAGTGCTGAGTAAACTGTTCTAGCCACAGGTTTACTGGTAGGATTTTGTACCTGTGTTTTTTAGTTCTTTGGATTATTGCCCCATTCACTCAGAGCTGCATTTGTTATAAGCCAGTTGGACATGATAAAGTTGTGACAGAATGGACCTGAAGAGAGGCACGAAAATGACCTTTCTGATCATTGTAGCATTCCTGTAAAGAGCCTGGGAGATGACACCAGTCTACACGCAGGAAAAGCTTTTGTGAGCTGTCCCCAATCTTATGTGCTGCCCCCCAGCTCCCCTGCCCCTTCGTTACCCTTTATTGTATTTTAGGTGTCAGTCCCCAAGCATGGGAATGTATAAGTAATCATGTCCTATGTCTTATTGTGCACGGTAATGCCTCACTGACTTTATATTGAACACAGTATATTTAATTATTTTGGAGAAGGAAATCTACTGGCAAGAAGTGTGTTGTGTGCCTCTTGCAAGATCAGATTTCATCAGAAAGCTTTGCTGTCACAAACCAATTGCTTCTGATGTCAAAGTGAACAATCATTTACATAGTAATACAACAACAATAACATTGAATGCCTTTCATCAAACCAGACTGTAAATACTAATTAGTTATACTTCATTGTATTCTGTATTCTGGGGCTCAGTAAATTATGATGCTTGTTTTATAGATATTGAAGCACAGACAAGACATCAGTGACTTGCCCAAGGCTGTAGAGGATGATGTCAAAATTGGGGTTATAACTCTTGTGCCCTGTCTACGAGACCTCCCCGGATTCACAGGATAAATTTTTAAAGTAGTACCAAGACCTCGTATAATGCAATGAAGAAGTCCTCCTGCAACAGCCGCTGCATTTTTGTATGATACATTTAAATAAAAATCCCTAAGCATTAAATATTTAAGAAGAAAAAATTTAATGAAAAGAGTAAACATCTCAAGTGCCTCTCACTAGCGCATCATGGCCTAATTCTCTCTAATGGGCTGAGATTTTAAAATGAATTCAGTTCCTGCCTCTACGGCACAGTACACTGCCCTGCTGGGAAAATTCAACCAGCTGCGTCGAGGCAAAAGGCTTCTTGCTTAAGTTCAACTGTCAGGAGGTTAATGGAGCCATATTATGAGGTGAGGAACCATCATCCCTAAAAGTGGTGTCTTACTAACATTTGAAGGAACAGGGATGCCTTGCTGTAAAGTACTTTCCTCTTTAAAATTCTGGGTACTGGGGTGCCTGGGTGGCTCCATCAGTTAAGTGGCTGACTCTTGATTTCAGCTCAGGTCATGAACTCACAGTTCGTGAGTTCAAGCCCTGCATTAGGCTCTGGGCTGACAGCACTTGTGTGCTCTCTCTCTCTCTCTCAAAAATAAGTAAACGCTAAAAAAATTTTTTTAAAACATAAAATAAAATTCGGGTACAATTGACTTTTAAAACTATTAATTGACTTTCCCCCATTAAGACTGTGTCTCAGGTATGGAAGCCTTGCCTTTGGGCTCTAAATGGGGTTCTTTGGATCAATTCCAATGCTCGGCGTTAACATGCTTGCCAATCTAACCGCCAATGGGATCTTTCTTGTTCTCTAAGTGGCTGAAACTACAGCCTTCAGATTCTAGAAAGAGCCTTCCAAATGTGCCTTCTATAAGCATGAAACCAACTGTATTTCATTAGGGATAGTTCTTTTGATTCCAAAGGCTCCAATGATAAACTCCTAAAATGGAATTGCCAAAAGTGAGCCAAATTTCCTCCCTAAAATACCTAAAGTGTGTCAACTTACTGAGTTTGGTCAGTGATCTGCAAAATGGGGATATTTCTTTTCTTTTTTTAAGTTTACTTATTTATTTTGAGAGAGAGACAGAGACAGAGAGAGAGAGAGCAAGCAGGGGAGGAGCAGAGGGAGAGGGAGAGAGAGAATCCCAAGCAGGCTCCATACTGTCAGGACATAGCCTGACACAGAGCTCAAATGCAAGAACCGTGAGACCGTGACCTGAGTCGAAGTCAAGAGTCTGACAGTGAACTGAGTCACCTTGGCACCCCAAAATGGGGATATTTCTACCTGACTTTCTTGTCTCTCTTGTTCTTGAGCTACTCCCTCTCAGAACTCAGCTGCCATGCTGTGGGAAGCTTAAGTCACGTGAAGGTTCTGCAGTAGCCAGCCCTCGTTGAACTCCCTGCCATCTTGGATGTTCCAGCCCAAAGGACACCCCAGCCTTCCCAACACCTCGGCCCATACCACACAGGGCAGAAGAATCACCCACTCAACCCACAGAGTCACGAGCAATAACAAAGGGATGTTTTAAGGCATTAAGTTTTGGGGTGGTTTGTCACACAGCAATCGATAACCAAAAACAGAAGAAAGAACAATCATATTTAGATTGGGTATAAATCACCACGAAATGGAGATTCAGACTTCATCTTCTATGTGGGCACGTATATTATATCCTCACTGGGGTCGCTTAAAGAGACAGTAAAATATATTCATTGATTTCTTCCCCTAGGTTTGCTTGTGCTGTGGTCCCTGTCTGGAGCTCCTTCACTCCTTCAGCCCACACAAATCTCACCTATGCTTTCAGCTTCCCTCTCCAAGGAAGACCTTCCCATTCACTCTGGTCCTCAGCATTTTCTCCCTTTGTGACCCCTTCTAAAGTTCATCATCTGGATCGTTCACTTGAGTTTTTCTCCAAAACATCTTTATTAAGGCATGATAGTACATATTTACAGCATACAATTTGGTAAGTTTTTCCACATGTATATGCCACCACCATTAAGATGATGAACATTTATCCATCACCTCAGAGGGTTTCTTCCTGTCCTGTGTAATCTCATCTCCCAACCCCCAGATCTGTTTTCTGTCACTGTAAGTTGATTTGCATTTTCTAGAAATTTGTATAAATGGAATCATACTGTGTACTCTTTTTGGGTCTGGATTCTTTCAGTCAGCTTAATTATTGTGAAATTCATCTTTTCGTTGTATCATTTGTTCTTTTTTTTCTGAGTAGCATTCCATTGTATAGAAATACCAAAATCTGCTCATCTATTCACCTATTGATGGCCATTTGGGTTATTTTCAGTTGGAGAATTTTTTTTTAAGTTTATTTATTTATTTTGAAAGAGGGTGGGGAAGGGGCAGAGAAAGAGAAAGCAAGAGAGAATCTCAAGTGGGCTCCGTGCTGTCAGTGCAGAACCTGATGTGGGGCTCAAACTCACGAACCATGAGATCATGACCTGAGCCAAAACCAAGAGTCAGGTGTTTCACCAGCTGAGCCACCCAGGCATCCCACAGTTTGAAGTTTTAGTCAATAAAGCTGCTATGAACATTCATGTGCAAGTCTTTGTATGGATGCATGCTTTGCTTTCTCTTTGGTGGTTACCTAGGGATGAGATGGCTGGATCATACAGTAGGCGTATGCTTAACTTTTTAAGAAATTGCCAAACCATTTTCCAAAGTGGCTGCACCACCAGCATTGTAGGAGTACCGGTTCCTCCACCCGCTTCCCAATACTCAGTGCGGTCAATCTTTTCTATTTTCATCAATCATTATAATATAGGTATATGGTGGTATCTGATTGTGGTTGTAATTTCCTAATTACATTTTCCCTAATGATGCATGACATGGAGTATCTTTTCCTGTGCTTATTTGTCATGTGACTATCTTGTCTGGTGAAGTATTTGTTGAGCTCTTTCGCCCACTTGAGGGGGTGTGTTTGTGTCCCTAATATTGAGTTTTGAGAGCTCTATATACATTGTGAATACCAGTCCTTTATCAGACATATGCTTCACAAATATGATCTTGCAGTCTATGGGTAGTTTTAAAAATCTCAACTATTATTTTGAAGACTGGAATTAAAAATTTTTTTTCAAGTTCAATTTATCAATTTGTTCTTTTATGGATTGTAGTTTTGGTGTTGTATTGAAGAAATCTTTGTCTGCTCCAAGGTCACAATGATTTTCTCCTGTTGTTTTCGAGCCGTTTTACAGTTTTGGGTTTCCAGTTTAGGTGGACAGTCCATTTTCAGTAATTTTTTGTATACAGTGTGAGGTATGGCTCAAAGTTCATTTTTTGCAGATGAATGTAGAGTTTTGTAGCCCTAATGTTGAGAAGACTTTTTTCCACTGAATTACCTTTGTATTTTTGTCAACTATTAGTTATACATACATATTTGGGTTGACCTCTGGACCCTCTGACAAGAAATCTATGTCATCTTTCTGTCTGTTTTTCTGTAATTAACATTCTTTTTCTCTGCTTTTTAGATTTTAGAACTGATTTTGAGCAGTTTGATTGGGACGTGTTTTGATGTAGTTTTGTTCATGTTTCTTGTGTTTGGGGTTCATTGATCTAGTTGGATCTGTAGGTTCTTGGCGTTCATTGGGTTTGGAAAGTTTTGGGCCATTATTTCTCCAAATATTTTTGAATCCTCTGGCTCTCTCTCTTCTTTGGGTACCTTCATTACAGGTAGGTTAGGCTGCTGGAAGTTGCCGCGCATCTTACCGAAGCCCTTGGCATATTTTTTTAAAAGTTTATTTATTTATTTATTTTGAGAGAGAATGTGGGCACATGAGCAGGGGAGGAAGACAGAGAATCCCAAGCAGGCTCCAGGCTGTCAGTGCAGAGCCCAACGGGGGGTTCTGTCCCAGGAACCCTGAGATCATGACCTGAGCTGAAATCAAGAGTCAGATGCTTAACCAACTGAGCTACCCAGGTGGCCCTGATCTTTGCATTTTAAAGTCAATTTTCCTGTGTGTTTCATTTAGGGTAGGTTCTGTTGCTGTCTTCAAAGTCACTCTAAGGGTGCTATCGTCTAGAAATTCTCTCACGGCAGTAGGCTGGAACAATCCTAGGGCTCACCGAGTCAGTTTCTCATCCTTTAGGGATCATAGTCTTTTGCTGTCTGAGAGCCAGTGTCTTAAAAACCAGTGTCTTTGATTTCTGCTGTTGTTTCAGGTGTAAGGGGAAATCTGGTCCCTGTTACTCCTTCTTGGCTAGAAGCAGAAGTCCTCATTCATTTGATTCTTAATTGCGTGGGGTCCACTATCACTGTTCAATATTCTTGCAGTCGGTCATGTGTTGGCCCGCCAATGGGATTGTCAACTTTGAGATCAGAGGCCATGTCTAATACCCCTTTGTACTAAACCACAAGGCCTGGGCTAGTGTCCTGCACGCAGTCGGAGTGCAATGCATATCTGAGCTAACCAGCATATTTTTGGTTCCTCGGACTCAGCATACTGAGGCTTGACTCATGATGAAAAATCAATGGATGTGAAATTTCTTATCCGACTTGATATTTTTAGTGTGTGAAAAATAGCCCGAAACTAAACTATTTTTGTTCCTATCTTGTTTTCAAAGAAGTGCCATTCTACTACTTCCTTTTAAAATTCACAACCACAGACATTACGGCACAGAGCTGTGGAAGAAACTCTGGGGCCCAAAACCACCCAGACTGCGAAGTAAAATGAACAGCCTGTCACTGCTCATCTGGATTTCCTCCCTGTCATTTGTGTTGGTCTCTTAGCTTTCCTCAGAGAGAGATTTAACGCTATTTGGTACCCGGGCTTTTCCCCCTGAGAGGGGCATGAAAGGAATAACAGAGAATCACAAGTTTTGGTTTCATTCTGGAGATGGAAATTGACTCAGTTTTTTATTGTACTCCTAAAGCGAGGTGCCCACTGAGCCCTAAAGGATATACAAGAAGCCCTTGTCTAAGATTTTCCGAGTACAAACTGTCTGAGTTGTATAACCATAGATTCATGGCTTTAATATATCATTTACAAGGCAAGCAGGAATTTTTGTCCTGCTTTGAACAAAGAGAGAAAAAGCACTTTCATAGGACCAAACTGCTGGCAGAATGTACCAACAGCATAATTTAATACTTTTATCCAACAATGACTTAGCATGTCCCCTACCTCAGGGCCTTTGCACACATGGTTCCTTCTGGTGTGTTATTCTCTCAGATGCCTACAGGTCTCACTCTCTCACTTCATTCAAGCCATGCTTAAAGGTCACCTTCTGAGAGAGGCTTCCCTTGATACCCTATCTAAAAGAGCGCTGTGGCCGCTCCTCCCACTTCATGTGACATTCTTTTTACTCCCCCCTGCTTTAGTTTCTTCATGTCATTTATTACTCACCAGCTGACAGTCAAAAAATATCTACATATACATCCACAGATAGAGGTTTATTTAACACATATGCATTTATTTACTGAATATCCCTGGAGTAGAATATATATGTCAAGAGAATAGAAACCCTTTCGGCTGTATTCTCAGCATCTCAAATGGTGCCCGGCACATAGTGTGTCATTATTGGATGACTGAACAAGTATTTGCTGGTTTCCTACTCTGTGCAAAGGGCTTGGAGGGACTGTGAGGTAAGTCACCCTAATCCCTCCTTGTTCAAGGACTTCATCTTTCTTCCTTCATACAGGAAGACATGTACAAGAATCCAGGGCTGTACTACAAAGCAGAAGAATGGATTAAATCATGTCTTAAAAAAATTTTTTTTTACTGTTTATTTATTTTTGAGAGACAGACAGAGCGCAAATGGGGGAGGGACAGACAGGGAGACGCAGAACCCGAAGCAGGCTCCAGGCTCTGAGCTGTCAGCACAGAGCCCAACGCGGGGCTCGAACTCACAGACCTCGAGATCATGACCTGAGCCGAAATCGGATGCTTAACTGACTGAGCCACCCAGGCACCCCTAAATCATGTATTTTGAGTGCATGGAAGGAGGGGTGCAGAGAGGCAGCATGAATTTTGAGATGACCCTTACCCCAGAAGTTTGATGGGCACAGAGGGGAGGGCTGGGGAGCCCAGCCTGAAGGCTCAGAGCCCATTTTGGACCTGAGAGGAAACCTGTGTGGCTGGGTTTGTAAAGAGGTAGCAGGAGACGAGGGGAGAATGGCGGTTTTTGGGTCTGATCCTGGAAAGCCAGCAAGTTTTAAGAATTTATTTTAAAGGAGTTACGTAAGATAGTATTTCACAACCTAGTCCAGCTCCTACCCAGAGAAACCAGGATGTCTATTAGCATACCACTGAATTCATTAATGTGGTGACTACACTTATTCTATTGCCCTAAATATAGGTATTTTCACCTTTTCTCTTAGCAGTTATACACCATTAAAGTATGGCACCACTGTAACGTAATTTAGAGCTTTCACTGACAATTTGCTCACTGATTCATTTACTTTACTTATTTATTTGTTTTTAAAGATTTGTTTATTTAGGGGCGCCTGGGTGGCTCAGTCGGTTAAGCATCCGACTTCAGCTCAGGTCACGATCTCGCGGTCCGCGAGTTCGAGCCCCACGTCGGGCTCTGGGCTGATGGCTCAGAGCCTGGAGCCTGCTTCCGATTCTGTGTCTCCCTCTCTCTCTGCCCCTCCCCCGTTCATGCTGTGTCTCTCTCTGTCTCAAAAATAAATGAACGTTAAAAAAAATTGTTTATTTATTTAAGTAATCTCGACACCCAAAGCGGGGCCCCAACTCATGACCCCAAGATCCAGAGTCTCCGCTCCTCCAACTAAGGCAGCCAGGCTCCCTTACTTTTTTTTTTTTTTTTTAATGATAAACTTACCTTACATGGGATCTTCATTTATAGTCCTGTATATAAATGAACCCAGCATTTTCTCAAGGAAGCCTCTGGATGTGATCACACGTGCCAAGTGAATTCTACGTGACCAATACAAGAAGGATAGAACAGTAAAGTGGGACATAAATCGTTAGATTCTCCCCACCTGAGCAGAAAATCTTACGGACTGCTGGAAATCTTATAGACTATTGAAGCTTTGTAAACAACATCCTAACCCAACCCTGTCCAGCTCAAACCAATCCCACCATTTTACAGGTGGGAAACTGAGCCTCCGTCAGAAGGAAGCGCTGTGTCAGTGGCTCAAACCTGGTTTGCTCAGATCTCTTCCTCCCCCTCTCACCTCTGTGGCAAAAGTGGGTAATGTCAGGGCTACTAGGAACCATGCCATCGATGTGGACACTCTGACAGTTTACTCTGGAGTTTGGGGGAGGGGACTCTTGGTGGAAGAGGAGAGAGAAGAGTAAAAGAATTTAAGAAGTAAGTCTTGGGCATTTTACTGTTCAAATGAGGATCTATTGTAAGTAGAATGGAAGGTCACCTCGGCCTTTAAAGCTGGAACAGGAGCTGTCCAGGAATGATCTGCTTTGGGTGGCCTCTTCCGGTTGCAGTACCCTGTCCCCACCAACGCTGAAAAAGTGCAATACAGTCTCCCATCCCGCTGTGATTGGATCATGGGCACTTAGTTACTTATTTCAAAATGGAAGTGTTTTTGTTGGATGGAAACAAAAGGAAATTCCAAGGATACCACCTGGATGCTAAGGAAAACATTGCAGCACTTGCCCGTTGAAGGAGGAATTGAGATCATTACTGCTTTTAATTGTCTTGGGAGCCAGTATTTTCTTAAAAGTTTTTTTTTTCTACCCCCTCTTTTCCTAGCTGGACCTCTGGTGCTATGGTCCTCAGTTCATGGCTCATCCTCCTGGGTCTGTGCCTGGTTCTCCCTCTCGATGGAGTGATTAATAAATTGATTGAGTGCCTTTTACCCCCTTCTTACCCCTCATGCCCCATCACTCACAGGCCCCTTTCTTGTTTGTTGTACATGTTCTTGTCACATGTGGACTGTTGTTTCATATGCCTATTATTTATTTTTATTTTTTACTTTGTACTATTTCTTCAATTGCATCCGTTATATTATGTTGCATGGAATCTATTACTTCTAGTGCAACCTAGAACTCCACACGTTCTGTTATCCATTCTCCCAATGATGGCACAGAGATTGCCTGGTCGGAAGGCTGTTTCACAGGGAATAGGGTCCTCAATCCAGTCCAGTCAAGTTTACATATAAATTCAATTCTTTGTGTTCCACCAACGTGGGGAACAAGGAAAATTTGTCCCTGTCATTATTAGACAGCTAAGCGGCCTCTGCCTGCCCTTGATTTGGTGGAGTAAAGGAAGGGGAAGAGAATAGGAACTGCTGAATTCATCTTTCTCTGCTCACTTAACACCTTCGAGAGGGGGGCCATGCGTTTTAAACAAATGGGCCATTCCAAGAGAATCTTTCAAGGTCATTTCTCCAGGCTGAGCCCATTTGAAAACACAGCTGGAAATATAGGTTATGTCTTGAGTACTGTGATATTCAGGGTCAAGGACCAAGCATTGCAATAATCCACAGAGCTGGTGATGTCAACCAAGAGGAATTTATGCTGTCAACTGCCCAGACAAAGATGCATATCATCGCTGAAGCTTCTCAACACACTTCTCTCTCTTGCTTTGTTTGGGGAGGAAGGTCTCTCAATGAGCAGGGACACTGACAATTTTACTTTTGAAATTGGATATGGGAAAATCAGGATAAGCAAGTAAGTCTTCTCTTCCATTGGATACTTACTGAGCTAAAACTATGAGACACCAAAGGGGATAATGTTTTATAAATGATGAGAGGTGTTTTAAGTGGCCAACAATATAATTTTAATGCATTTAATTTTTCAAACTATGCCACAGTCTCCTATGTGGTAGAAAGTGGTTTTGGCATTTTGAATGCGGTGTCCACGTCTCCCATATGTTGGTTATAATTGAACCAAAAATGGATAAGGCAATAGAGGGTGTGGGTGGAAGACAGAACTTAGTTTAATGTATTTGTTTTTATTCCAAACACTGCAGCTGTGCACTTTTTAAGCAATGAGAGACAGATAGATAAGGAGGGCGGGAGAAAGGGGAAAAGAGAAAGAAAGAAAGAAAGAAAGAAAGAAAGAAAGAAAGAAAGAAAGAAAGAAAAAAGACCGAAATTCCATGAGAACTTCTGAAATCTAACCCTTCTCAACACAGTATAAATACCTAGTGCTTCTTTGTTGACTGGTACTTCCTATGCCTGAGTATCAAGACTGTGTTGATGAGTAACTTGCATGAATAAGAAGACTGAGGTTAAGAAAAATGGACTCTGCCACTCAAAGCCATGTGACCTTCAACAGGTAGTTTCATCTTTCTAAATCTTATTTTTTTCTCATTTGTACAAAAAGTGGGACAACTGCCTTACAAGTGTTTGTGCAGAGTAGGTGGGAATGCCCTTGGAAATTACCAGGTGTTACACAAGTGTAAAAGATTTTCATGGGGTTCGAAGAAGGTATACAGGCTCCCCCACTATCTGAAAGTAGAGCGTTCCTACGAAAGCACTGGCAGGCCGAAATGATCTAAACCAGATGCGTTTACCATTTCACAAAAGCAAAAATCCTATTCATATTTCTTTCCGGTAGCAAACTCAGGTACTAGTGTGGGTCTCTCTACAGTAGTGAGAGTGAAATGGCTTAAAGCAAACGTCCAGATACCGTGGGAAATCTGTTCCTCCAAAGAGGCCAAATGAATGGATCAGGGAGATGAAACAACTCACCTTGGCAGTGTTTTCCTAGGATAGAATCTGGTGCCCGTATGGTTTCAAGGAAGCATGCCAAGTGGACTGGAGCTGACGTTCCAGAGACTGGGTGCACTCCACCTACCACCTCTAACTCCACCTTTAGAGAACCATAGGTCAAGAGCTCAAGGAAACAGGTTATCGGAATAAACAATGCGTTGGTCTTCCTCTTTCTCAGACACTCAGATTCTCTGATGAAGATAAATGTGAATGTGGAAGGACCTTAAGGCAAGAAAGCGTTCCAAGCCCGACCTGTTGGCCCATTTTATTTCTAGTCCTATACAGGACTTGATGTGGGGCAAATCCAGTCGGTGCTCCCTTTCAACTGTTTCAACTGTTTTCCAAGTCAGGGTTGTTATGATTTAGAACCGAAGGAGCTGCATTCTATTGACATTTGGAAAGTTACACATAGAAAAACCGCATTTTTGTTCGGATGCTGCCCTTTTCAGTGTTTCTTTAAGAATAGGAAGACTAGCATTTGACAGTCCTTGAAAAGTCAGTGTCTATTTCTTCTTGGCTATAGATGGGAGCTCTATTCATCTTTGCTCTCCTTGAATTCTCACAAAATTACTGTCTATTTGGCAGACTCAGCATAATTGATACTGTTCTGGTATCTAATTTGCAGTACCAGGAAAAAAAATGTAGTCCAGATATGTTGTGAATATATGGTTTCTTTGTTGTGTTGGCGTGACTCATAATATACGTTTGGTCTTTGTCCCCATTTCTGGCACAGAGCTCCTAAAAGTCTTGGAATTTCATATGAGCCCAATAAAGGTGTCTTTTGTTATGTTGACGAGATGACTTTGGGACCTCACCTAAGGATGACCAACCACGCCATGTGATTAGAGGCTTGGAACTTTCAGTCTTCACCCCCCCCCCCACCTTCTAAGGGAGGGAAAAGAGGCTGGAGGCTGAATCTATTGTCAGCAGTCAATGATTTAGTCATTTAGGCCCACATAATGAAACCTTCATAAAAATCAAAAAGCACACGACATGGTTTGGAAAGCTTCCAAGTTGGTGAAGGTGTAGAGGTGCTGAGACAGTGGTGCACCCCAAGGGTGTAGGAGCTCCGCACTCCTTTCCACATACCTTGCCCTCTGCACCTTCCATCTGGAGGTTCCTGAGTTATACCCTTTTATAATACATCAGTGATCTAGTAAGTAAAATGTCCTTCTGAGTTCTGTGAGATGCTCTAGCAAATTGATTGAACCTGAAGAGGAGGTCATGGGAACCTGCAACCTATAGTCAATGGGCCACCTAGGCTTGCGACCAGTATCTGAAGGAAGGGGCACCCTTGTAGAACCGATCCCTTAACCTGTGGGATCTGACACCATCTCCAGGGAGACAGTGTGAGAAGTAGGTTGAATTGTTGGCTGTCCAGCTGGTGTCTTAGAGCTGCTTGTTGGTGTGAGAAACTCTTCTAAACCCACACATTGGAATTGGATGCAGAACCTTATACTTGTTTACAAATGGCTTACTGTGTCCTGAGGAGATGCTAAGCTCATTTTGGGCAGGAACTACGTCAGCTGCTACTTGTGTTCCTACTCCACTCTTCCCAGTAGGGTGTTTCCCTAACAAATGTCCCAAAGTACTGCTTGTTTCTTTACTTCTGATTATAAAAAGACTACATACTCACCTTTGGGAATTTGGAAAAACAAAAACAAAAAGAAGAAAACGACCAATTTCCATAATATTCCTTCCTGCTGCTAACATTTTGGTGGGGGTGACACAGATATTCTGTGGTTGAGCCTACAGGTTGTCTAAGAACAGCCATACCTCTCAATTTCCACTGCTCTTAGAACCTGGTTGTGTTCGCGCTTCTCAAACCCATGTACTTGAGGGAGTCTGGCTGGAACCAACTATCTAGGTCTTGTGTTGCTGGGCAGTAATTGCCCTAGGGCCTGGGCATGGGACCCAGTCCTGGACAATGGAACCAAAGAAGATGTCTGAGGGTGGGTGGGGATTCGTAAAATAGAAGCTTGAGAGGAAATGCCCCTTCCTCACCGGCCATGGCACTTTCTACCATAAGGGAAGACACTGCCAGAATGCAAATGGTAGCACGGAGCACAGAAACACGCATCCATCTGGATGAGCCGCCAAATCCACTGGCCCCAGAATGCACCTCTGGACTTCCTGTTCTGTGAGGTAACAGTGGCCTTTGCATTTAAGTCATTTTTAGCTGCATTTCTGTTATCTGTAGCCAAAATCATCTTACGTATCATGCCTCCTTCTCTCAGTGGTATATTGTATATGCTGCCCTTGTCATAAAGTGGTCCTCAAAAGCAAACTCCACAAGATTGTGATTATCTGTTTGCTTCTGTCCCTTTCTCACAGAGCTCTGAGCTCTCTGAGGGGAGACTGGGTTTTTTGTTGGTTCTTATTTGGTTTCTCGTTCTGTTTTCCCCTCATGCTCAGACCCTAGCACAATGTCTGGCACGGTGTAGGCACTAAGATTTTGTGCAATGACGAAGCTGATGGCTAATTAATTATTGTGGCTAAAAGCCACCCAATGGCAGGTAGCAAGTATTTATTGAGCATGCTCTTTTCATCCTCAGCTGTTCTCCAGTGAGCTGGGCTCACCAAAGTCACCCTGGAGCCTGCATTTGCTGAAGGTAAGTTTCAGGGGAAAAACTATAACATGTTAATCTGACACGACAGATACTAAAACTAAACATTTGATAGCACTATTAAGAGATGAAGGTAGGGATGCCTGGGAGGTTCAGTTGGCTGAGTGTCTGACTTTGGCTCAGGTCATGATCTCGTGGTTTGAGGGTTCAAGCCCCACGTCGGGCTCTGTGCTGACAGTTCAGAGCCTGGAGCCTGCTTCGGATTCTGTGTCTCCCTGTGTCTTTGCCCTTCCCCCACTCACGCTCTGTCTCTGTCTCTCTCTCAAAAGTAAAACAAACATTAAAAAAATTTTAAAAAGTGATGTTTAAAAAAAGAGAGAGACTTCATTTACTGGATAGCACTAATCCTCAAACACCTGAAATGATGCCCATCACCTAACTGAAAAGAGAATTCTTCACAAAGTGGTGTTTATGAACTCATTTCTTTTTTTCCCTTTAATATGGGGGTGCTATTTACTAGTTTGGTAATTGCTGATAATTGCTCTTTCAGGCCAGTGATTACTCATCACTGTGTGCTTTCCCTGTTAGATTGGAAGCTCTGTGAAGTCAGGGGCTACCTATGCCCTTAACCCTGGATTCAGTGCTTTCTACTTGCTCCGCAAACCACTTGTTGACTGAATGGCTCAACACTGGGGGGAGGGGAGGGGAGGTGGATTTCACGGTCACACAAAATTCCAAGCTCACCCTGAGCTGATTCTGTCATTTGGGCTGCGAGTGGAGGAAGGGGAGAAGGAGGAATGATGTGGGGGGAGAGGAAGGACGGTGAAAATGAAGAAGAGTCTGACCTTCACCCCTGCCTGGAGTTGCCCTGAAAAAAATGCACTAATATGAATTGTGCACAAGGGGGCAGGCCAGAGCTGCTGTGAACGCCAACCTGCTGGCTATTTTGATCTTTGGTAATGTTTTTTAAAAAAATAATAACTGTTAATGCAGAGTAGGTTTGTGAGCAAACTTTCTCTTATTAAAAGGCACTGAAAAAGCCAAATCTTTCTGTAATGGTGCCGTCATGTATTCCCCACAGCACATTTTAGTCCCTGTTAAAAAGGAACAAAATATGCATTTGAGGGTCCTTGTGTACTTTCTGTGGCCTCTTTGTAGAAGAATTGGTTCCAGAAAGGAATTAAGAAATTCAGGATTTCAGGCAACCCATTCCCAGAGCTTGACCTACACTTCTGTACTGAATATGAGCTAAGGAACGGCAGTTTTTTAAAACAAAAGCATGGATTCTAGTTCAGGTTTTCTCTCTTCCTAGATGTGTGACTTTGAGTAAGTCACTTAGATCTCTGGAATATACTATATATACATATATATATATATAATATACAGAATATATAGTCCATATATATTATATTATATTATATTATATTATATTATATTATATTACATTACATTATATATATTTAATTTGTAAAATAAAGGGACTTATGGGGCGCCTGGGTGGCGCAGTCGGTTAAGCGTCCGACTTCAGCCAGGTCACGATCTCGCGGTCCGGGAGTTTGAGCCCCGCGTCGGGCTCTGGGCTGATGGCTCAGAGCCTGGAGCCTGTTTCCGATTCTGTGTCTCTCTCTCTCTCTGCCCCTCCCCCGTTCATGCTCTGTCTCTCTCTGTCCCAAAAATGAATAAACGTTGAAAAAAAAATTTTTTTTTAAAAAAAATAAATAAAGGGACTTATTAGGGCCAACATTTCTCAATCTAATAAAACTATGGATTGCAAGCTATTTAAAATCCTTATTGAGATTTCTAAGAAGAAAGAGGGTGAGGCAGGCAGAGGAACCAAGTCTTGACAAGTGAAAGGAGGAGAAGAGGCAGAGGTAAGAGGTTCCAGGCCAGGGAAAATGGGCTTCACTTTGGGAAAACACTGGACTGAGATCTCTAAAGCTCTAAATTCTTTATATTTTCACTTGGATGTCTTCCAGAGACCCAACTTGCCCCACATCAAAGGCGCTATCTTCTCCCCATAAACCATCTCTCTTTCCCAGCATCTTTGCCTACTAATGGCTCACTCACTACATTTCCTTTGAATCCAGACCTGGACCCAGACCCTTGCCGGCCGTTGATCTCAGAGCCAAGTTCTGGTGGGGAAGGCAATGAGGAGGCAACAAATGCATAGGCCATTATAATTGGTGGTGAGTTCTGCAGTGAAAGAGAGGGTGAGAGGTGCAGAGAGGGGCAGGGGGGGAAGATGCCGGGATAGGTGGGGCCCCTGGGTGTGCCTGAGGAGCATAGGGAGTTGAAAGAAGGGACATGGCAGACCATCTTTCATTCATTCCTTTTTCATCATCTATATCCAATCAGCCACTACCTCTGGCTCATCTTTGCTTTGCACACCTTTTCTATCTCTGACATTCTTTCATATCTAATGTCTGACCTGGGCCTTTCCCCATTGCCTAGACAAACTCTTCATTGGCCTCCCCACTCCTGACATTTTTCTCACTACGTCTGCGAACTGTAGCCGACCTATCTTCCTCAACACTACTTCATGCTGTTATGCCACAACTCAAAATCTTCAGTGGCTTCTTGCTGCCTATCGAATGATGATTCCCTCCTCTTCCTTTAAGATCTCCAACATCAGCCCCATTTTAGCCACTCTGCCTACTGCCCAATGACACTGCTCCTCCACCCTATGAGAAGCCCCCTCTCGGTTCCAGGCGTCTTCATGCCTGCACATTTCGGTGGTGAAGTATGGGTGCTTTTGTCTCCCCATTTCCCCTTCCTGACGGGATCTGGCATTTCCCGATGGTCTCCACTTCTTCACATAGTCCCTCTGGCCTAGCACATCCCCATTCCTGCTACCATCATTGTTTTGGGGAGAGCATGCATAGTGACCCAAACCAGGCCAATCAGACTTTTGGATTCTTGAATCCTAGGACAGAAATGTTGCCTCTCCTGGATGATGTATGCATGCATGTGAAGCCTGGAACTAAAGAAGACACTAGATCTTTCCTTGATGACGTGGGACACTGGACTTTACAGGTACGTGAGCCAGGAAAACCCCTTTATTGCTTAAGCTAGTTGAATTAGGGCTTTCTGTTGCTTGCAGTCAAGAGCATCCTAACAGCCTAAGCCTATTATACACCAGGCACTGTTCCAGCAAAGCCTTGCTCTCAAAAGGTTAACCTAGGATGGGGCTTGGAGGGCCCCTCCAAAAAAATACCAAAAAAACAAACCCCCAAAAATACCAAAAAAAAACACAAGAAATAAAAAAATAATTTTACATATTGGTAAGTTCTACGAAGAAAAGAAAATGATAGAGAAAGGTTAACCAGAGGGAAGGCTGTTTTAGATTGAGCAGTCAGGAAAGGCTTCTCTGAAGAAATGCCATTTAATATTTACTGAGAAACAGGAACTAGCCCTGGGTAGATGAGGGGGAAGAACACTCCAAAGGGAACAGCCAGTTGGAAAGCCCTGTAGCAGGGAAAAAAAAAGTTGCAGAGTTCCAGAAACGGTCAGGAAGCCCTGTGGCCAAGCAAAGGTACAGAGTGGGACATAGTGATGCTTCTTCCTCTTTCCTTAATCACCTCTCCTTCTTTCTATAAATCTTTTGAAGATTTCAAGGCCTGTCTTATGCTCCACTCGCTTCTAGAACTTTCCTTGATTGAGCTAAGGATGCTCTGTCATCCTTTGCGCTTGGAAACCGGAACTTGGAAAGTAGCTGCAGTGTACTGTGTTTTATGGCTCTCTGATTTTTTCCTTAGGATTTTCCTGACTTTCCTTAATTTGATTCTAGTCTTTGATTCTAGCGTCGTAGGTTTTGAGGTGTCTGTCACAAAAACTTAATGCTAGTCGGGTTAATCATTGTGAAAATACACACCATGCTTCTAGATTCACTGCCTCCCTACCAAGGTGCATTTGAAATATGAGATGGAACTACATGGAGCTGTAATTTTGGGGGTGGGGGGGGGTCAGGAATGTCAAACTTCGGCAATTGTGTGTGGTGTGACTCATATTATAATATCCTCTTTAATTGCACTATAGGCCAACCCTACCACTAACTATCCAAATGCATTGGTCATGGTTCCAAACCGTTCCCTTTGTGGAACCTGGGCCTTCCAAGGAAATGCTTCTTTGCGGTGAAATGTACCTTTGCCACCTGATCATCCCTTACATTAGTTGAGCGCAGTAAATTATTTAAAAAAAACCCCAATGCAGTTTGACATTTATTTGAATTCAGGCTTGAATGCCGTGTTTGAATTTTATGCATGTGACTGCTTTTTAGTGATGTGATTTGAGAAGAATGATGGATTGTTAGTACATATGTGATTTAGGCCCCCAAATTCTTGGCTGCTTTTGATGAAGCCACGACTGGACCCAGGTACCCATAAAGGAGACAGCCCCTCAGTCCTCTCTCTGGGCCCGGGAACTTGCTGGCAGAACTCTTTTCCTGTACTGGATTGAAAGAAGACAGAGAAGCGCTCCCCATGGATCAACTTGCTGCCACGAGGATGCTCTTGGCCCCCACCCCCACCCGTAGCATGTGATCTGCCAAGTTGGTGGGAATTAACCCTCCCAGGCTGGGGGCCCTCCTTTCCCTCTAGAACGGTCCAGTGGCTGTCGATTTTACTTTTGCTAATTATTGGTGTGAAACATGTTTTAACTAAACATGTTTAATTAAACATGTGCAAAAGGGCACGTGTTTCAGGATTATTCATTTGTCTTTCATCGCGACTACAACATTTTTGTACCTCCTTGGGCCCCAGTTTTCTCCCCTGTAAAACAAGACTCAGGCCAAATGATTTCTAAGGTCATTTTCAGCAAATACCATGTGATTAACCAATGACTTTTCATTGGTAAGATGTTATGCGCCTATTATAGGTACACCCCCCCACACACACACTTTTATTCATAGATTTGATTTTGATCATCATTCCACAGGTAGCATTTCCATGCAAGTTTCTTTTAAAGAGAAGGAAAAAAATCTTCATCTGAGCAATACACACTTTGTCAACGACTTCATTACAGCTCTACCAAATTTCTTCAAACGTGTCAAAGGCATTAAAAAGGACAACTTGAAAGTTCTAAAGGAAGCAGTTTGCATTTGGGGAAAAAAATAGTAAAAAAGTATCTGAATGATTTCTGAAGTGGTGAAATCCCCCCTTTTGCCCTTTCTCTTGAGTTTTAAAAATAGCCTAAATGGAATCTTACTCAACTTTCTACAAGAAAACATACCTTCAGGCTGAGAGACAGCATTAGAAATTTCATCCTAAAGAATTATTTTTGGGGGGAGGGGATATGGGGTGGAGTTAGCCTCAAGATAGAGGCTTCTAATTAAATTGCCCTCTCAACCAGAACTGCAGAGTATACGCTATAATCACCACAATTCAGTTTAAATCTGGGACGGAATGATAATTTTGTTAGTTCAGAGGTTTTTAAACTATGGCTCATAACTGCTGGATAGTTTCCGATGACTTTTCAAGGTTCTGCAAGGCGTGTGTATTTGCTGGGGGACCAGGGGATTTTCAGTAAATGAACAAATAAGAAAGATTTCACAGTCTCAGGAAGTTTAAGTAGGTCTCCGATGACGGGGAAGTGCTGTAGTTGTCTTTCTGGCTTTGCAGAGGACAACAAATCCGCAAGAAATTATTCGGGGGGAAGCTCTGAATGCCTTTCCTATGAACAGGATTGGATTTGCCTTTATTCATCCACGCCCTTCATCCCAGTTCACCTGCAGTACTGCTGTGGGAAGGAAAATCTGATGGTTGGAGTAGACAACAGGCAAGGAGTGCGGTAGGTCCAACCCGCGACCTTGGCTTCAGCCCTTCGAGCTTACCACGTGAGCCGACCAGTCATAGGCAAACCAGATCATTCCCCCATGCATTTATTCAATAATAGTGATTGAGTGCACTGTGCTGGGTGAGAGGGACACTGAAACAGAAAAGGTGCGCAGGATCGAGAAGCTTACACTCCTGGGAGAGCAGACCTTGATGGATAAACACCTGAGTAACACGTAAATTAAAATTGTAATAAGAGCTATGCTCGAAATACCAAGGTTTACTGAAAGCACCGCACCTGGGGACTGAGCTTAACTGAGCAGTAGGCCAGGATTAGCTTCCTTGTGAAAGTCATTTGAACTGGAAACTGAAGGTTGAGGAAGAAAGTTGACCAGGTCAAGCGTGGGATCAGCATTCCAGTCAGAGGGACCAGTACGTGCAAAGTCCCTGAGGTGGGAAAGAGTTTGGCTCTCTCAAAAAACAGAAATGAAGGGACGCCTGGGTGGCTCAGTCGGTTAAGCGGCCGACTTCGGCTCAGGTCATGATCTCACGGTCCGTGAGTTGGAGCCCCGCGTTGGGCTCTGTGCTGACAGCTCAGAGCCTGGAGCCTGTTTCGGATTCTGTGTCTCCCTCTTTCTCTGACCCTCCCCTGTTCATGCTCTCTCTCTGTCTCAAAAATAAATAAATGTTAAAAAAATTAAAAACAAAAAAACCCCAAAAAACAAAAAACAGAAATGGAGCTCAATCTGGCCAGAGCAGTGGTTTCTAAAGCATGTTCCACAAGACCCTGAGGGTCTCTGAGACCCTTTCAGGAGTTCTGTGAGGCCAAACCTGTATTCAAAATGATACTGAGCTGTTACCTGCTTTTTTCACTGTGTTGACATTTGCATGAATGGTGTAAACGCAATGGTGGGTAAAACTGTTGGTGCTTTACTGATAATAAAGCCACTGACACCAAGGAGTCCCAGCGGTCACAGTTTTTCAGTGCCATACACTCAGTTTTAAAAAGTGTCTGTTCACTTAAGACTGCTCGTGAAGCAGGAAAAATCATTAGTTTTATGAAACCTCGGCCCTTGAGTGCACGTCTCTTTAGTATTCTGCGGGGCTAGCTGCAAAGTGTGCAGAAAGCACTTCGGCTGCATACCGAAGTATGAAGGTTGTCTCAAGGAAAAGCGTCTGTGTGACTGAGTTTCCGAGATGCACTTCTCCCGTTTTCGTGGAACACTGTTTTTACTTGAAAGAACAATCGACAGACAAATTCTGGTTATTGATACTTAGGTAACTAGCCTATATCTTCCAGGCAAGCAACTGGTAGTATTTGTTGCCAATGATACAGTTAAAGCTTTCACAGGAAAATGTTAGAATTTTGGAAAACTCGTATCTGCTACTTTGATCTTGATATCATCCCAATACGTATAAATACTTTCTAATAAGATTGACTGTCAGGGGCTCCCGGATGGCTCAGTCACTTAAGTGTCCGACTTCCACGGAGGGCATGATCTCACGGTTCATGAGTTCGAGCCCGGGTTGGGCTCTGTGCTCAGAGCCCGGAGCCTGCTTTGAATTCCATGTCTCTGTCTCTCTCTGCCGCTCCCCTGCTCATGCTCTTTTCTTTTTTCTCTCTCTCTCAAAAACAAATAAACATTAAAAAAAAAAAAAAAAGATTGATTGTGGTAATATTCCAGGTAGGTGTCAGACGATATAACTCTTCTGCAGAAATTTATGAAAATCTCCTTTGTGAAAGCTGCATTTTATTTATAAATATAGATACAAAAATTCTAATTAGAATTCAGTCAAACACCATATCAATAAACCAATTAGAGTTTATTCAGGAATGTAAAAGTATTTTTACATTTAAAAAAAATTTTTTTTTAACGTTTACTTACTTATTTATTTTTGAGACAGAGAGAGACAGAGCATGAACAGGGGAGGGGCAGAGAGAGAGGGAGACACAGAATCGGAAACAGGCTCCAGGCTCTGAGCCATCAGCCCAGAGCCTGACGCGGGGCTCGAACTCCCAGACCGCGAGATCGTGACCTGGCTGAAGTCAGACGCTTAACCGACTGCGCCACCCAGGCGCCCCGGGAATGTAAAAGTATTTTTATATCAGGAAATTGTTTAACATATCAGGACTTAAGCAAATTAAGGGGTGAAAATTGATAGGATTTTATCAATAGATGCTTAAAAGACATGCAATACAGTAGACATTCCTAAGTAAACTCTAACTAAAAGATGACTATAAGGAAAGCACTTAAATATAATAAAAATATTTCCCAAAACCCTCCACTAATTGTCCTCATAACAGCAATTAAACCATTCTATTTAGGGGCACCTGGCTCCACCGCTGATCCAGCTCTGCCCTCAGTGTGGAACCAGCTTGGGAGTCTCTCTCTCTCCCTCTGCCCCTCTCCCCCACTTGCTCTCTCTCTCTCTCTCAAATTAAAAAAAATAAAATAAAATAAATACAACCATTTCATTAAAAATCAAGATCTAGACGGAAAAGCCTATTATGACCAATACAGTTTGACTTTGTCTTGGGGAGATCTAGTAAATGTAATAAAAAAAGAAAATGAGTAACTAAAATAAACACTTGAAAAGAGAAATAAATACTGTGCATTTTTGCCCATGATATAAAATTCAAACGATCCTAGTGGTTTTTTTAAGCATTATAATTAATAAGAAAATTTAAGAATCAGGGTATAATACATAAATTGTTAGCTTTTATTTACTCTAAAAATAATCATATAGAAATGGAAAAGAAAAATATTCTATGTATAAAATAGTGAGCAAAAAATCAGAGAATACAACTAATAATAAAAATGCATCTCTATGAATAAAACTGATCTTACTAAAGGCCACAAAACAAAGTCAAACCAATGGGAAGACATGTCGCATCCTTGGTGAGAAAGCGGAATATCACGACACTATTAATTCTCCCCCTAAATATATAAGGATAATGTTATTGCAGTTACAATTGCAGGATTTTTTTGTTGGGGGATATGGAGGCTAGATAAAATTATCTTAAAGTTCATAAGGAAAAATAAATACTCAAGAATAACCAAGAAAAGAATAAAAAAAGAACAGGAACAGGTTGTCTTACCATTGCATCAGAATAT
Organism: Lynx rufus; assembly: GCF_022079265.1. Lineage (NCBI taxonomy): Eukaryota > Metazoa > Chordata > Mammalia > Carnivora > Felidae > Lynx > Lynx rufus. The sequence goes on along the minus strand of NW_025814837.1, from coordinate 14,783,552 downwards.
ACTATAAGACCATTATGAAATAAATATCTTACTAGTGTGAGAATGAGAAAATCATTGGATCAGTGGAAAAGAAAAGAGAATCCAGAAGTAGTCTTATATATGATCATTTAATATACATTATATATCAAATGTGGTAGTGCAATTTAGTGGGGAAATAATAAATTGTTTTAAAAATGAGACCAGTATAGCAGGGTATCCATCTGAAATAAAATAAAACCAAACTCCTCTTTTACACCATATACAAAAATACATTCCCCCAGAGAGTACACTTGTAATGGTAAACAATAAAACAGGACAAAATATTGCAGCAATATCTAGGAGACTTTGTGTACAATCTATGGACAAGGAAATCTTAAGAAGATTGGAAAACACAAAGACTCTAAAAGAAAAGATATATCTGACCACATTAAAAATGTATATGGTAAAAGATATATAAACAAAATCAAAATACAAATGACAGATTTGGGATAAAATATTTGGAGTGGCAAGTATTTAAGTATTTCTACAATATGGGAATTAATTATATAAGAATAAAGGAACTTATATAAATAGAAAGAAATTTTATAAATTGGCAGCTCAACAGAAATGATCAAAGAATATGAAAAGGCAATTTATAGAAACACAAATCCAGGGAGCCAACAAGTGTAAAAAAAGATGCTTGAATTTACCATAGGTGGGGAAATGCAAATTAAGTAATAACGAGGTGTCATGTCACGATCAGCAGGTCAGTCAAAATTAAAAACAACTACAACATATGCCATTGGTGGATATGTGAATTTTATAGCATTCGAGGAAAGAAATCTAGCATTAGCCATTAAAATTTAAAATATACATACTCAGAAGAATAGATAGGCAAACTGTGGTATGTGCAGACAATGGAATACTACTCAGATGTAAAAAGGAACATATTTCACATGCAACAACATGGTTTAACTTCAAAAACATTGTGCTGACAGAATCATCCAGACACAAAAGAGTCCAAACTGGATGTTTCCATTTATGCGAACTTTAGCAGAGGGAAAACTGAGCTCCAGTATTAGAATGTATGCCTCAGGATGTCTACTTATAGCAATATCCAGAAAGGCAAAGATTAGAAAATAAATGAATCCTCATTAACACAGGATGGGTGATTGTAGGCCACATCAAGGACTAGGGTACTGTCAGTGAAAAAAGAAAAAAAGAGAGGTACACCAAGTGGCTTGGAGGGATTTCTTCAAGACACTGTTTATACATGAGTGCAGAAAAGCATTAATATAATCCTGTGTTTGTGAAGCAATGCCCCCAGCCCCAAACCCAAATGTGCGTAAATGCATACGCGTGTGTATGTTGTGTCTGCAACTCATTATAAGGACATGGAGGAAAATTTGGAAACATAATATTAGGTACGTTAATACGGATCACAAGGGTAGGGAATGGAAGGAAAGAAAAGAGTGACCTAAAACAACAGTGTATACGATATGATTACATGTGTGCACTTAAAACTTCTATTAGGGGCTCCTGGGTGGCTCAGTCAGTTAAGTGTCCGACTGTTGATTTTGGCTTAGGTCATGATCTCCCGGTTTGTGAGTTTGAGCCCCCAGTTGGGCTCTGTGTTGACATCACGGAACCTGTTTGGGATTCTCTTTCTCCCTCTCTCTCTACCCCTCCCCTGCTCATGCTGTCTCTCTCTCTCTCTCTCAAAATAAACAATTTTAAAAATTTAATAAAAACATTTATATTTATAGGGGCGCCTGGATGGCTCAGTTGGTTGAGTGTCCAACTCTTGTTTTTGGCTCAGGTCATGATCCCAGGGTCATGGGATTGAGCTCCAGTTGGCTCCGCACTGAGAGTGCAGGCTGCTCAAGATTCTCTCTCTCCCCCTCTCTGTCCCTCTCCTACTTGCACGTGTGCACTCTCTCGTGCGCTAAAACATAAACATAAACATAAATAAATAAATAAATAAATAAATAAATAAATAAATTTACATTTATAGAGGATTACTCCAGGAAAACGCTGCCCATCTTGTTGATAATTTGAATTTGATCCTTGGGTTAAACCAGACCTCCCAGCTATGCATTTGGACTGCATATCGGTCTTCCTTTACTTGCACAGAATGGAACTTTAAAAGCCACCTCTATCATACAAAGAAGAAACTAAAGCTGGAAAGCTTAACCAACTTGCCCCAACGAACACAGCGAGGAAGTGGCAGACCACGGATCTGAACCAGGCAATCTAACTCCACAAGCCACACCCACATGTTTGCTAAAGGCCTTCTGAGAGTTTAGCAGCCTGATGAGTGAGAAACTTGCCCTGGGTCAAAAATTTAAGGAAGTGCTGAAAAACTCAGAGAGCCAGATAAATAATATTTGGAAACAAAAACGATACGAATGCAAACCCCCACCCCCTGACATTTGAACAAAAATATCAAAAAACATTTTTTTTTAGACTTTTTAAATGTTTATTTATTTTGAGAAAGAGAGAGAGAGAGAGACAGAGCATGAGCAGGGGAGGGATAGAGAGAGAGGGAGACACAGAATCTGAAACAGGCTCCAGGCTCTGAGCTGTCAGCACAGACCCCGACGCGGGACTTGAACTCATGAACTGTGAGATCATGACCTGAGCTGAAGTCAGACACTTAACCGACTGAGCCACCCACGAGTCTCCCCTCTTTTTTATGTTTATTTATTTTGAGAAAGAGAGAGAGTGTGTGTGAGCAGGGGAGTCACAGAGAGAGAGAGGAAGAGAGAGAATCCCAAGCATGCTCCACGCTCAGCATGGACCCCTATGTGGGCTCGATCTCACAACCGTGAGATCATGACCTAAAAGGAAATGCAGAGTATGTCACTTAACCAACTGAGCCACCTAGGCGCCCCAAGAGTCTGCATTTCAAACAAGCCCATGGTCGTGCCCATGTTACTCGTCCATAGACCTCACTTGCTTTCGAGTAGTAGGGAGCAGGACAGAAAGACTGAGAAGCACCAAAATAATGATAGGGCTCTGGACTCCAGCGTCTGTGTAAGCTTCTACAATAGCCCTGTCAGATGGGTTGCTGCCCATCAAAGACCACCAGGAACACCCTCTAGTCACACAGAGTTAGATTTATTTACCTTGCTGCAAGAGAACACATAGCAAGGGACCACATGAGGGAGTTGGAAGAGTTTATTATAGGATTTGGGCTTGTGCTGGGGGAAACTCAGGAGGGGTAGGGGCTGGGAGCCGTCTAGGCACAAGGGCAATGTGATGACTGGACATCTTGGTACTTTTTTTCTTTCCTTTCCTCTCCTCTCCTCTCCTCTCCTCTTCTCTTCTCTTCTCTTCTCTCTCTCTCTCTCTTTTCTTTTTTTTTTTTTTTTTAATTTTTTTTTTTTCAACGTTTATTTATTTTTGGGACAGAGAGAGACAGAGCATGAATGGGGGAGGGGCAGAGAGAGAGGGAAACACAGAATCGGAAGCAGGCTCCAGGCTCCGAGCCATCAGCCCAGAGCCTGACGCGGGGCTCGAACTCGCGGAGCGCGAGATCGTGACCTGGCTGAAGTCGGACGCTCAACCGACTGCGCCACCCAGGCGCCCTCTCTCTTTTCTTTCTTTCTTTCTTTCTTTCTTTCTTTCTTTCTTTCTTTCTTTCTTTCTTTCTTTCTTTCTTTCTTTCTTTCTTCTTTCATTTTTCGGTCCAGGAGGATGACGGGTTAAAGTAGATAAAGCTCCATCATAGAGAAGCAGTGGTCACACAAATTAGCCAGAAGAGGGGCACGTTAATTATGTCTGTGGTTGCTGAGTGTCTTTCTGTCTGTCTTGGGTCATCCCTAGTCACAAGTGGCCTTGTGGCTGGTTTGTTCCAACACAAGTATGGAGTGACCTTTTCTGATTATTGTTTTAATCCTGTGAGTGATGTTTATGTTCCCTTAGGAGCACTGCAGCCAGTGCTGTCTAGACCTGGGCGACCCGGGCCCCAGATCCAGGCTCTGTGCCTCTGAGGGCCTCTCACATTGGAGTAGCACGACTGGAATTTTCTAAGCGCTTCCCCAGTGTCCGAGACTGGCCAGGGCTGTCTGTGCCACCGTGCAGGGGCACCCTGAGCCTGGGCTGGAACTCATGTGGGCCGCCTCAGAGCACTCTGAATCTCTATCCTGACCGAGGGGTTGCTCTGATGCCCTGAGGAGCTCAAGACGACTCCCGGGCCCATGTGGTCATCTGCCGGCCTGTGTCCGGGCACCTGTTCCCGGAGGGCCGCCTGGCAAGCGGCTTGTTCCCACCAGCCAATACAGGGTTTCTTTTGTACAACTGTGTGGGACCAAGCTTCCAGAAGGGTGCTGGCACGCCGATCTAGAGTGACTGAAACTGATTTTTGCTTTTGTTTTTTTTACACTTAGTGTTTTATTTATTTTCTAATGCACATTTTTATTTAAAAGTTCTTTTTAGCTCCATTGAGGTATAACTGACACAACTGTGAGACATTTAAAGTGTACGTTGTGATGCTTTGAGATACGTCTACATTGTAAAAGGATCTCCGCCTCCCCCCACCCCCACCTAGCTAGTTAACACATCCATCACCTGACATATGCACCTTTTTTTTTATTTAGTGAGAACATTTAAGTTCTACTGTCTTAGCAAATGTCAGTTACACACTGTATTGTATCGACTATAGTCACCATATTATACCTTATATCTTCAGACCCTATTCATCTTAGAGCTAAAAGTTTTCCCCTTTTACCAACCTCCCTATTTCCCCCACCCCCCAGCCCCCTTCAACCCTTCGTTTCTGAGGCTGTTTTTTAGATTCCACTCAAATTGTTCATATAGGGGGGCCCCCATGAAAAATATTTGCCGGGGGCCCCTCACATCCAAGGATTGGACCCATCACAGCCTAGCGGGCAGCTGCTGGGGCCATTATTGACTTTTTTGAAAGATTATCACCCTCCTTAGAAAGAACAGGAAACAGAGGCTCACGGAGGTTAAGCAAGTCGCCCGTGACTCTGCAGCAGGTGAATGGGGACGCAGAGCCCCAGACTCCCATGAACACGCTCTAACCCATGCACTCCCTTGGCCACTCTGCCAACCCCAAGGGCACCTTGGATGACTCCAGCCCCATCATCCGTGCTCCATGCACTGCTGACATTTTGAACACCGCTCCTGCTTTTCAAATTGCTTAAATGGTCTTTTAATTTTTTTTTTTTTCCTGCATGATACTTGTAAATCTCACGCATCTTCCATATTTTGCTCTTTCCCTGCTGCCTCCTCCTGACGCTATGTCCTTTGGACCGATACTGATACCCAGTCCAGATTTGTCACAGGATGATGGAAACACTCCAGAGCATTAACTTTGGCTTTATGTGAACACCAGAGGCTGCGAACAACTAAGAATGTTCTCTCAAATGGCACGGGGACTATCCAGATTGCTGGGGGTGGTGCTGAGGTTAGCTGTGAGGAGGAGGCGGCATGTGGGCAGGGAAGCAAAATGTGTTAAGTCTTCTATTATGGGGTCAGCCCACCCAGTGTGGCCACCCTCCCCACTGCAGATTTCAAGAACTAGAACCAGAGGGAAGTTGGGCCGTGACTAAGAGGCTCCGTGCCCTCTCAGCAGAGAGAGGGGGTCTTGCGGCTTCCATGACACGAGGCCTCTTTTATGCCTTTGGAGAAGATTCCAGAGCACAAAAGTATTAGGAAGTCTCCTCTGTGTGAGTTCAGTGGTCTTTGGAAGCACTTGGGAAGCAGTGTCTATCATGGAAAGCGTGTTGACTTCGGAGTCTACTGATGTGGGCTGGAATCCCAGCATTGCTAGTATAGTAGCTGTGACCCTGTGGAAGGCACCTCAGCCCTCTGTGCCTCAGTTTCCTCCTCTGAAGGGTGGAGGTAATAATTCCTTCCTCAAATGACTGCCGTGAGAACTGACTGAGATGATGCCAGGACAGTGCCCGGTACCGGGTACACTGTGGTCATTGTCATCTTTTTTATCTTAAACTGTCTTATTGACGACAGCTTCAGATCGTGGGCCTGCGCTCCCTGGTGTCACTTCAAAAAGTTGGGGGAGGGGCACCTGGTTAAGTGTCCAACTCTTGATTTCAGCTCAGGTCATGATCTCTTGGTTTGTGGGTCAAGCCCCACGTCGGGCTCAGCACTGATGATGCAGAGCCTGCTTGGGTTCTCTCTCCCTCTCTGTCCTTCCCCTGCTTGTGCACTCTCTCTCTCTCTCTTAAAATAAGTAAATAAAAATATTTTTTTTTAAGTTAGGGAACCTCTCCCACTTATATGTAGTTTGTTTTGAAAAATCGGTTACAAGTGAGCCATCCAGGAATACGTCCAAACCCTTTCCACCCATTTTCCATGTTCAGCCTATATCACCCCTGCAAGTCATGAAGTCCCAAAACTCTGCAGCCTGCTGTGTAAAATAGAAGCTCCTTTCACTCATCCGGAAGCTTCCCTTTCGGAGCTCACTCTATTCCTAACCTTCATAGTTTCCTTGACACTTGAACACCTTCTTTTTCCTCTTTATCCATTTTGTGTCTCGCTCACCACAGTGTTTCTGGTAACTTGAAGACTTTCAAGAATATTCCAGGGCTGACCACACCCTCCTGTTTTCTTCCTCCTGCTCAGTGTTTCTATGCTGAAGGCCCGGTGTTTTGTGAGCTGCTTAGGGAAGGTCAGTTGGTGGCCTTTGCTTTGGGGTGAGATGTATCTAGGCTTGACCCCTGTCTCTACTACTCAGCAGTCAGCCATGTGACTCAGTCCCATGTGTAAAGGTAACTGCCATAAGTCTGGAGGGGGTCGGTGGGACCACACAGGGAAATGCTCGGCAGGGCGGGAGACCAGGCCCAAGAGCTGTGACATATTTTTGCTCTTGTGACAGCCCTGGTGGCCAGTCCACCTTGGAGCAAACCTCATCTTTTCTTGCCTAACTCCTGCCAACCTCCTCTTGACCAACTTTCTGGCCTCCCACACTATCCATTTTGCATACTGTTGCCAACTTCTATTCCTAAAATGTGACTTTTATCATGCTGTCCTTCTACTCAAAAAAAAAAAACCCCAAATCTTCAAAAATTCCCCCTTGATGAGTCTTGCGTTTAGAGCCCTGCACAGAATAGCCTCACAATTTCCTCCCTCTCTTTTCTCAGCCTCCTCTGCCTCCACATCCCTGCACCTGTCTTCCAACATCTGAGGATTCTACAAATATCTGGAGACGCCAACAGGCCTGCCACCCGGCCCACAGACTCTGGAGCAATGAACACCCCCGGGGAAGTGGAGATCTGAACTCTGCCTCCAACTGTGAACGGGGGTTTAGTTGGGGGTAGTTCAAGTCAGAGGAGACGAGAGTGCCTGGCAAGAAAGGACACAATGAAAAGAGAAGATGATGGCAGGGACATAGGGTATGGGGGCAAAGAAGTCTGGAGAGGTGGCAGTCTGGGGCCTAAGTGGGGCAGTGGGAGGTGAGGGTGGGGGGTGCATGGCCCCCTAGGCCAGCACAGGCGTTTGGGTTGTGGCCTGTGCTCGGTGGAGGCTCCTGACCATTCTTAAGTGAGGATGTAGCATTCTGTAATTTCCAAAGAAAAGGGCAGTTTTAATGGTCATAGAAGGATGTTATGGTTATTATAGAGAATTGGAAAGATACAGAAAATATCAAAAAAACATAAAGAAGCAAAAATGAGAAAACGCAAATCTTGTGGCCTAGAGGTAAACATTGATAATGTTATTGCATTCCCTTCTTATTCTTTCCCTCCCTCTCGCACCCTGCCTCCCTGTAACGAGTGCTCACTATGTACAAGGCATTGTTGTAAGACCTCTGCTCAGTTGATCCTCACGACAGCCCTGTGTCGAAGACAAAGTAATTTTCTGCACTTACAGATGGGGGAGCGTTAAGAAGCTTCTCTGGGCTTCGGACCAGAGGGCAGGCTCTGAACCCCCGGGGCCACATTGCTGCTTGACGGTCACGCGGTCAACACAAACACACGTGTATGTAGAGAAAGGTAAAATTTTTGTTTAAAATGGAGTCTGGCATTCTAATCTTCTGAATTGGGGTTTTAAAAAGAATTTTGATGGGCGCATGAAGGGGCTGTGTAGGTGGGGAGTCGTTCAGAAAGTGTGTTGGGAAAGACAAGCCCACAGGAAAGAGAAGGACGAGGTGAGCATGGGGGGTGGGGAGGAGGTGATGAGTACAGAGACCTTTAGGAGGTGGAAATAACAGATGACTCAGTGTGTGTGCACCTGAGTGCACGTGTGTGCATGTGTCCATGTGTGTGCACGTGTGTGTGTGTGTCAAGGAGGTAGCTGAGGGAAAGGACATGATGAGGGAAATCCCAAGTATTTTTTTATTGAGCACCTAGGTGGGTGGGAAAGCCCTCACAGGAGGGAGGAAAGTTAGGGGGACCAGGAGGGAAGAGTTCCTCTGGGGCCTCATGAGAGGGTATTTTCTGCCAGCTGGACCTGTTCACTAGGCAGTTAGACACACACAGGTGGAAAAGAGTGGAATCAGCTGCACCATTCATACTCAAGTCTAAGGACGTGAGGTTCCCTGGAGAGGATATTTAAAAGAGGAAACAGCAGGGAAAGCTTAGGGACAGGACGTCAGACAGGATGGCAGAGTCTGATGGTTGGATTCAAGAGTGGCCAACACACAGAGATCACAGACCAAGTGGGATGGGATCAGGAGGAGGAGGCCACTGGACTCAATGCTCTCCTCCCCCAAACCCCGCTTCTGTGGGTTAATCTCTCGGCCACCTTTCACATTCATTTTTGCATGTTCACCCCTGCTTTATCGGTCCCCTTCATTGTCCCAGCCTGGTGTGCCTCTAAAACCGATTTATACCCTCACCTCCTCCAGCAAACCTTCCCAACTGCTCACCACTGGGCCTCCAGCCCCCTGTTTCCTGCCCCCCCCAACCCTGTCATTTATCTTGTTTCCTCCCAAGATTCCAAGCATCTAGGGCAGAGGCTCTGCCTTCCTTGGAACCCCACAGTGCCTGATCACACGGTCCTGATTAATTGGTTGTTTATAACCCATAGCATAGAGTCTATTATTCTACTTGTATAGCTTGGATTTTTTTTTTTAATCTTTATTTTTGAGAGAGAGAGACAGAGAGACAGAGACAGAGTGTGAGTGGGGGAGGGGAAGAGACAGAGAGAAACACAGAATCCGAAACAGGCTTCAGGCTCTGAGCTGTTAGCACAAAGCCGGACGCGGGGCTGGAACTCACGAACCGCGAGATCGTGACCTGAGCCGAAGTTGGACACTTAACCGACTGAGCCACCCAGGTGCCCCTGTATAGTTTGGATTTTTAAAAATACACTTTCTTTACACCAGGAGCTCCTCTACCCTTTTTCGCTTACTCTCGGCTTTGTGAGTTCTTCCCAGGGCATGTTCTTCCCTGTTGGCTTGGCCTTTTGCTCCTCAAATGCTCCACAGGCAGCCTGGGAGCTGAGACGCATCTTCTGTTCCCTTGCATTTTCTCACTTCCCCATTGGTCTCTGTCGCCGACGTCCCTCACTCCCAATTTATGACAACCCCTCATCCTAGAACCCCTGGTGCATTCCTTCTGGCAGGCCATGCTTGCCTAAACACTTAGCTGTTTGTAAGTACCAACTCACACTCACTTAATCTGATGGGATTAAGACACGCAGCGTCAGCTCCATGCCTTCTTGCGGCATCAGCTCAGTGACTCCCTACCAGCCCTCTAGGCAACTACAATGGCAGGTGTCAGATCTCCACCGAGAGCTGCACAACTTCATCTTGAGTTCCTCCCATCCTCGTAGGTTCCACGTAGAGCCGGAAAGAATCCTCATCCATATACAACTATGTTTGCTTGTGTGTGTGTGCGTGCGCGCGCACAATGAGCAACAGCAATGATTATGATGATGATGGCGTCAATAAAAATCACTATCATTTTCTGAGCACTTATGCACGGCAGGCCCTATGCAAAGTGCTTTATCGACATCCTTCAGTCAGTCCTGCCTTCTCTGCCTGCCACTCTTCTGTGCCCTGTGGAATCTTGGGGTTGCTCTGAAATCACCGCAATGCTGGATAGGAATTTTTGGCTTCCTTGGTGGAGGTGAGATGGGGGTAGACCCAGGAACTCCATGATCAGCACAGAGGCTTTGGAGGACACCCATGGCGGCAGTGAAGTGAACTGACCTGATTCTACTTCATCTCTAGCTCTTATCACCCCTCCCTCACAGAGAGGAACTGGGGTCCTGATGCTACAGTCGACCCGGGGAAACAACGACCTTCCCCTGGAGATCCAGCGCCTATGGAGCATGTGTCTGTGACAATATGCCACCAAATAAGCAATGCTTGATGGGATTCTAATTAAATTAAAAGAGAAGATAGAATCTAGGAGTTTAAGTTTCCTTAAAAAGAATCAACCGTCTTCCCAGTCTTGCTTGTTACACTTCCACGCCTGCTTAGGGCTATTACCTTTCTAATTGGAAAGACGTAACAAACCAATGGTGTGGAGGTAGAGAAATACAAAATAGAACATTTCTCTATTTCTCTAAATTGTTTCAAAAAAACATCCGGTTGAGGAACTGACCAAAAAGAAGGGGGAGGGGGGAACTTCGCTGAGCTACAGGATTGGCAGGATTGGATGTAAGGGACAAGCAGAGATCGAACGTGGTGTTTAAGGTCAGTCAAGTGCCGTGAAACTATGGAAGACTGCAGAGGTTCTGATCCCAAGAAAAGTTAAAAATAAAGCCTTTTAGAACATCCTAGGTCTGGAAGTGCTGTTCCATTTTGAAAAGGCACAAGAACACACTCTAAAATAAAAGGTGATTTGAGAAGGATGACCTACGAGGGAGGGAAGGGGGAGGAAGGTGTGAGAACCAGACTGCCGTGGGCAGGGCACTGGTGTGAGGGGAGGAAGGCCCGTGCAGGAGGCAGAGGGGTATTCTGGTTCGTGTCTTAGTCAGCTTGGGCTGCTATAACAAAATACCATAGAATGGGGTGCTTTAAAAAAAAAACACCTAAACTTATTTCTTAAAGTTCCGGAGGCTGACAGATTTGGCTTCTGGGGAGAGCTCTCTTCCTGGCATGTGAATGGCTGTGAGAGAGCAAGCTCTCTGGTGTCTCTTCTTCTGAGGAAACTAATCTTGCGGAATCTACTGGATCAGGGCCTCATCCTTATAACCTCATTTACCCTTCGTTACCTCCATAAAGCCCTACTCCAAATTCGGTCACACTGGGGACTAGTTAGGACTTAAACACAAGAGTTGGGCAGGGGGGCACAAATAGATGGATTGTTTGGCAAATGGCTGTTGGTTAAAGGGAAGGGGCCAGTGACAGGAGAAAGAAGGCACAGCAGGAAAGGCAGAGAGGACTAGTGGAGCCACGGATGGGATTTCTGGCGTCAGGGAGTGGCGAGAGGAGACAGCTTCTCAATAATCATGAGGCCAGCTTTTCTGATAAGCAGGAATGGGTTTGGAATTTGAGAGGAGTAAAAAGATCCAGAAAAGCCTCCATGGGGAATGGGATAAGACTGAAGTGGGGGCTGCCATGCAATACCAAGGGGCCAGGCAAGGTGAGCTACCGTGATGGCCATCCAGACATCAGCGTCAACGTCATCTCCTTGTGGACGTCTCGCCTAACCACACTGTTTTCATTTTCTGCATAGTACTTAGTGGTATCTGATGAAGTTATCATTCTCCCCTGTGCGATGTAAGCTCCATGGGACTCTGGATTCTTTTTTTTTTTGGCTTGCTTGTTGCTATTTCTAAGGCTGAGGGTAGTGCCTGACACAGTAAAAACCAAGGGAGTCTCTGCGAGCTGAACGGACGAAATGACTTTGCAATGGCGCCGATGAAAGAATTAGGTGACCTTCCACCCGTTGTCACTCAGGCTCCCAGGATCAAAAGTGTGGAAAGAGAAAGGTTATCCAGGACTTGCACTGGCAAGGTAGGAATGACAGAGGGGGCCACATGAGGAAGGAGTTGAGGGTGCTAGTGAGTCTGCTGTGGAAATGGCTGAAAAGGAGAGAGATGACAAGGAAGAAAGGCAGACAGGGAGGGAGGGAGGATCGCAGACGTAAGAAGAGAGGAAGCAGGGAAGGCTGGAAAAGCGGGTTTAGTAGGAACGAGTCGGAGAATGAGATACTCTGGTCAACAAGAGGAGGCTGGAGCCAGAGTTTGCTGGACACCAGCGTGTGTCCACAGGTGGCTGCCAGTGTGACAAGAAATGGAGGGAGGGGGACTGAAGTTTAGCCCCCAATGCACCGTGAAGTGGGGCAGCCCTTCCTAAGGCGTTCCATAAGCGGTAATTCTGACAGTTGACGCTACTAGCACAATAAAGGGCTCCGTGGTCAACTAAGTTTAGAAAGCATGAGTTAGAAAACTGATTCACATATTGCAGGATTTCTACAAATTTTTGAAATACTTAACAAGACTTCAAAGAAAGGTACAGTGTGCTCCAAATCTACTTGACTGATGAATCCTTTTTATTTCTCTCTAGGAATATCCCTAAGGGCCTTCTGTTCCCCGAGAAGAGAGGTCCTCAAAGTATGGTCCCTGGGACAGCACTATCAGCATCCCCTGGGGACCTGTTAGAAATGCAAATTCTCAGCTCCCATCCCAGACCTCTCTGATCAGAAAGTCAGGGTGGAGGCAGGATTCTGAACAAGCTCTCCAGGCAATTCTGATGCATACTAAAAGTCCAGAACCATTGAGCTAGAAAACACTTTTGAGAAGTCTGATTCGTGTTCAAATCTGGGAAAGACTATTCTTAAGGGGTGAGATGAGTCATTCGTGTTAATGCTAAGGTCATATAATATGACTGCAGAAATTGAAATGGAGAAGAAAAATGTGTGTCCAATTGTAATGTGCAAATTAAGATTGCAAAATTTAATATTAGCCTAATTCATAAATCACATCAAGATTTGAATACGAATGACTTTGGCTTGCCTATTCCTTTGGATTATTCATCTTGTTATGTCCCTCTGTTAGCACGATTCAAGAGCTGACTTTTTTCCAGCGTACTTTATCAAGTTGTGGAGAGGGGGGTGAGGGAAAGGAAGAGAAATGTATTTGAAAACTATTTCCTTTCTTTCCCCTTGTCCATGCTTTGACAGAGTTACCGAAAAGTAATTATGAGGCCAAAAGCTAGACAGCAATGGAAAGGAGAAGATAGATCACATGGAGGCTGTATCATCACTCTTAAGTAAAAAAAATACTGACCCTAAGTTTCTGTATTATATGTCTGGCTATCTAAACTCATATTTAAAACCTGATTTTAAAAGCAATTATTTGGGGGGGGGTCGGTCGCCTGGGTGGCTCAGTTGGTTAAGCATCTGACTTCAGCTCAGGTCATGATCTCACAGTTTGTGAGTTTGAGCCCCGCATCTGGCTCTGTGCTGACAGCCCAGAGCCTGGAGCCTGCTTCAGATTCTGTGTCTCCCTCTCTCTCTGCTCCTACCCCGCTCAATGTCTGTCTCTCTCTCGTTCAAAAATAAATAAAAGCATTAAAAAAATTTTTAGGGGCGCCTGGGTGGCGCAGTCGGTTAAGCATCCGACTTCAGCCAGGTCACGATCTCGCGGTCCGTGAGTTCGAGCCCCGGGTCGGGCTCTGGGCTGATGGCTCAGAGCCTGGAGCCTGTTTCCGATTCTGTGTCTCCCTCTCTCTCTGCCCCTCCCCCGTTCATGCTCTGTCTCTCTCTGTCCCAAAAATAAATAAACGTTGAAAAAAAAATTTTTTTTAAAGCAATTATTTGCAAAGAGCTTTATAAATCAATCAACTCAGGAGCACTTTATCTACTTTTGTAATAAACGGTTGTTGGGTCAGCACAGATTTATCAGAAGGTATAATTTTCAAGTGTTAAAAAGCGTATCTGTCCCATTCCCTAGCAGAATAATGGTGTTTACCACGCATTTGTAGTTTGCAAAAAAGTTGTCAGAAATAATTCGGGAAATATGAATGCTTCAATGGTACAATGAAAACAAAAATGTGACTCAAAGGAATCTGGGTGCATGTTTCCAAAGTAAAATTAGAATCTAGGCCTACATCTTAAAACGCATTTCGACTTGGAATTTTCCTAAAAAGGGGAAAAAAAAAAAGAAATGAAGAAGACCCCTTAAACAATTATACAGAGCTAAATGATTAAGCTTTTTAAAGTGCTTTAGCCAGAAATAGTCTTAAGTTTCTAATGCATTTAGACATAAAGGCATATCAGAAATGAAAGAACAACATTGTTCAAAGATTTGCATGAGCACAAAGGCTTAATTGGAAGAAAAAAAATGATAAGAAATGTCTCTGATTTCTTAAGGTAGAAGTTTACAGAACTTCCATTCTTTCACTTGGTCAGCTCTGGTTCATTGCCCAGCAATATACATGACTGGCGGGGTCCCCGTGAATCCACTGGTCATGAATTCCCATGGGTCCTTCTACTAAGTGGGGATGAGCTACATTAGAGGTAGGTCTAAATTAAGATCTGTGTTTCCTATAGAAAACCACCTGCAGCTCTTAGCTAGTTTAATTTGTGCAACCTTAGAGTGATCCATTTCTCAATACTATGGACCACTGAACTATAGTATTGCCAGCATGAAGGAAGGCTTCATTCTGAAATTGTGGCCCTCATTTAGAGAGTTGTCTGTTCTCCCCAACTTCATTCAAGCATACTGAAGAAAGGTCAGGTCCAAAGTCATTAGACTGCAGATTCTAAAACCTGCTTCCTGCTCCCAGAGTTGGAACGGCATTTCTGATCAGAGAGAGGTTGAGTTAGTTCACATAGCAGGTGAATTTCTTTCCCCATGTGAATTCCTGGAACTCATATGCAATAGCGCTGTGCTAAGAGTTGGCCCTCATGTATACAGGAAGGTGATGGCCATCTGGCAAAGCACCTGGACCTTCTTACCTCCTCAAAAAATGATGAGCAGTGATTCTGGAGAGGAAACCAGTGCTAAACAGAAATAAGACCAACCCCCATCTTTGCGGGCCACTCACAATTTCTGAAAATGGTTCTGAGGTTATAAATACCTAAAGGCCCTGATAGAAATTTTAAAGGGTAAGACATTTAACATTTTTTTCATGTGCCTTATCTTATACAATTGAACAAAACCCCCGTATACTCACACTGTTGATTTCTCTTATCCCTAAATCACTCTAGTAGTTACAGAGGGACCCACCATTTAGCACTGTGATATAGTACAATATCCCCCATTAAATTGTTTTCCTGGGGGGCACAGAGTATTAAATATTTTTTTCTTCACTTGCTAGGATGGGGAGATTAATGACACCCACCTTCTAGGTGGCTGAGAGGAATAGGGGAGCTAACATACGTGAAATTCCGAGCACAAGAAAAGTGCTTAATACTTATTAACTACTGGTAGCAACCATTATTAAGAAGAGGCAGTAGTACCTGGGAGTTAAGAGCACAAACATGGAAGCCTGAGTGCAGCATCCAAATCCTGGCTCTGTCACTCACCAGTATGCGGCCCTGGACAAGTTATTTAATCTCTCTGGGCCCTGATCTCCTCATCTGAAAGATACTAACAGTACCATCCTCTTGGGTGACAAATGGAAATTGGATTAGATACTATATTACAAAGTCTTTGGAAAACATCCTGGCACATAGGAGGTGCTATACTGGTGTTACTATTTAATTCTTACCACAACCCTCAGGGGTGGGTGAAGCCAAGGTTTCGGGTCATACAGCTAATGGTGGGTCCACGGTTCTAAGCAAGTAGAAGACGCAGCTGATGTCAGTACGCCTCATCAGAGGGTTACATGCGAGTCTCTAGTTGCACATGACTGTTCCATTCCCTGGTGGCACATGCCTGCCTCAGATGGCTTATCACCTTCACTAGTATTCCTGATTACTAACTGGCAACCCAGATGCTCTTAACGCACAGCATGTGCCAGCATCCTGCATGCCAGAGGTTGACAGCACTTCCTTGTATTGATTTGCTTAAATGCATAGGAAAACAGATCTCTTAACTTGTCTCTGGGAAACTGACAGCGAGTGGATCTGAATAGACCACCGTGCCTGCTTTCTCTCCCCAACCTGGTCCACAGCACAGGGGGAAATGGGTAACTCCGAGGGGTGGATTCTTCCAGCCACCCCTGTTGAGCCTCAGTTGTTTCTGTGAAGGAGCCAAAGGAGGTTTTTAAAGTTGGCTCAGGCTTCCCTTTCCACTGAGGGTGGGGCAATGGTGAGAAAGTAAAAGACCAGAGGCTAGGCCAAGAATTTTGCTTGTGAATGTATACCACTGCCATCTGCTGGATGGAATGGGTATCAGATCTGTTCCGATGTTTCTTTGCTGTATAATAAGCAAATTCACTGATTTCCCAATATGGGTTCAGAACCTAGTGGTTTCATCATTTCACAGAATCAGTTCTAAACGTCTGCAGATCTTGGAAATCTCATGACAACCGTGCACAGAAGGACTATCATGTGAGTAACTGAAAGGTAAGCTGATGATGTCTTTGAAGCAATGCCCTATTTGGCATTACTAGTTCCCCAGATCAGAGTTAGTCTGTTCCCAAATGGTTGATCGAATTGGTTAGAATAAGCCCATAACTATCCAGCAAGGGCATCTGGCAGGACTTGGACCCTCCTCTCAATGGCAAAAAGTACTTACAGGGAAGTGAAATCACCATCTGGCCTTATTCTTCTGTTCTCTGAAATTCTGTGTTCATGTATCCAGTAATTACTTATTGGGCACTTATCCTGTGTGCCAGGCACATATCAGGAACTAAGGAAGCAAAGAGGAATAAACGTAGTCCCATTTAATGATATTAAATGGATATTTTCTGAGTGCTTACTACGTGCCAGGCACATGCATCCAGTCCTCAGAACCACCCTAGGATTTATTATTATCTCCTTGTCAATGATCTTATATTATTTCATTTACAAAGACCTTATACTATTATCTCATTTAGAGTGACTCTTCCTGTCTCATTTACAGTTCAGAAAACTGAAGCTTAGGGAGATTAAGTAACTTACACTAGATAATACAGTTAGAGCTGGAGTGAGATTTGAATGTGGGTAGTGGGAGTGGACGGGTGGAGGAGAGAAGGGTTGGCAACATGGGGTTATGTAGATGTTTTTTCTCATGTAGAGAGTCTGGGTCGTTCATTTTACACACATTTTCTGTCCCATTAGCACAGAATCCCGGCAAAGTAAAAGTGCCACACAACACTACGTAATGTAGCAGCAGATGCTTTGGAAAGATTGATCAGGAAGAATATCCCTTCCTCTAGCAAGCATCTGAAATCTATCTAGTTAACATTCTCTTCAGTTCTTAACTCTTCCTAACAGCAGCCTCAGTGTCGACAGCAAGACCTGAATTATCGTCGGTTCTCATTGAATGGAAAACAAATCCGCATTTTGGCCTGCATGACAGATATGGGAGAGTGAATGATTTGCTCAGCAGCAGCGAGGGAGCGATTCAGATGTACGATCACAACAACCGCAAATCGCTTTTCATTCGTTCTCTCTCTGCTCTTGTGCACGAGTAGGGAAGGTGCAGGTGCTAGTGAGGGGATGCCAGGGTGGATGGGAGCAGGAAGAAGAGAAGAGACGACGAATGGAAGCTGGTGGCAGAGAAGAAAAACACTCTGTGCCAAGTGCCTCTGAAAAGTGTTCAAATAGTTTCTACTGGACAGAAAGAAGTAGAAGTGTAGGCGGGACAGGAGAGTGGCTAATGGTGGGTAGGGGTTTGTAGTCAGCTCGCTGGGCTAGAATCTCTGCTATGCCAGTAGCCTAGTCTTTGACCTCAGACAAGTCACAGAATCTTTTTATTCCTTAGTTCATACACCTGTAAGATGGGGGCTGGCTTACAGTGCTGTTTTGGGGGTTTATTGAAGTAGTCTAGACTGCCCTCTGTTATTTGCAGCAAGGGGCCAGAATTTGGATGGATCCTTTAGAAAAACTGTCCTTAGGCTGGCTCGATGCTATTTATTTACACATCAGTTTGCTATACATACTCATATTTTGCCTCTCCACATCCTATAAGGCAGGTTGGAGAGTTATTATCATTCCCATATTTATAGAAGAAACGGATCTCCATGTGTTTGGTTGAAATGAAGATGTTTGTCCAAGCACAGCCTGCCCTCAGGGCCACCCACATGAGAATCACCAAAAAAAAAAAAAAAAAAAGCATCCTATGGAATCACATTTGTGTATCAAACTCCTACGCAGAGAGTGGTTTTCAAATTGTTTCCTGGAAATAACTGAAACCCGAATTTCTTGGAAGGAGCTCCAACCTGGAATTTCCTAGAAGTACAAACAGAAAGGGGAAAGGCTATTACAAGCATTCATGGCAGATTTCTTTCACTGAAATTCTCTTTCAAATCAGTTTTGAAGTTGAAAGAAAAACTGACTACCTAATTTTACGATTATTTTTAAAATTAATCTACTGTTCATCAGCCAATGTTATTTTGGTGGTGAATAACATATTGGGCAAAACACTATTTCCTGATTGTTGCACGTGCTTGTGAGGCGCAATGTGAGGGAACGCGTTTTAGAGAAATAAGAATGAATGGAAAGAATGGACAAAATATTAGAAATACCGAAAACAGTTCCACATAAGTATTAAAGTGTAGTACTGAGACACACACTAGCCTAGGATCAGTACAAAAAGTGAGGGGACACGGGCACTAAAATCTAACTAAAGGGGAGAAAGCAGAGCTAACTCAAATCAGACCAAACAAATGCTACTGTGCTGAGGTTCTGAAAAGTTCTGTTACTGATCTCTAAGAATTGTGCCAGTTATTTGTATGTCGGTGGGCTTTTAAAAAGCATGGTTGAAGAAGTTTTCTAATAATTTAATATATGTTCATGAAACTTTTAACACAATTACCTGCACTGTAAGGCACAGACTTGACTGTCTTTCAGAAGGTTAAACACGGGCCTATTCAAGTGAGGGGGTGCCTGGTGGCCCCGTCGGTTAAGCGTCCAACTTCAGCTCAGGTCATGATCTCGCAGTTTGTGAGTTCGAGCCCCACGTGGGGCTCTGTGCTGACAGCTCAGAGCCTGGGGCCTGCTTCGGATTCTGTGTCTCCCCCCTCTCTGCTCCTCCCCCACTCACACTCTGTCTCTCTCAAAAAATGAATGAACATTAAGAAACTGTTTTAAAAAATGATGAATTCCAACTTAGCTGGAATTGGATACACAGAACATCGCGGTTTAGTTCATAAATGAAAAGGCACCCTGGATAACAGGGTGAGAGCAGGGAGATCAACGCCTGACACGGTACATGCTCCATACACAATTGTCAAGCAAGTGGAGAGATTGGAGGAACTCCAGTTTCCCTTGTGAGCTCAGTTACACAGGATGTAAATGAGACTCATCAGTGCTCCTCATTCTGGCTACTAGAAATGAAGCGAAAGCTACAAAATCTGCCCCGTCTTCAGAATCCCAATGTCTGTTCAGTTAACACATCAGAAACCTAGGCATCGACATCTCTCTTCTTGTTCACTGATAAACCAATCCTTTTACTACATTCTGTCAATTTCACCCTCTAAATACAGCCTACAATTTTACCTTCCATCCCTCTGTTTCCCCTGCTACTACCTGAACCTCAGCTATATCTTCTCTTGCCTGAATGATTGTTATAGTCTTCCAAGGGCTATGCCTCATCCATTCTTGGTGCCACTATTCATCGCCCACAGTAACACTGGAATTATCCTTTCAAAACACAAATCTGATTAAGTCCCTTATACTTCAAAGCTCTAATCGTTGTTCAACTGTTTGATTAACGTCTGTCTCTCTCCATGTGAATCTTAAGCTCCAGGAGACTGGGGACTCTGAATGCTTTTTCTCACCATTGGGTCTCTGGCATCAAACACAGTGTTTTGTATACAGCAGGCACAAATAAATATTTGTTGAATCAATAAATGAACCGAATGAATACTGGCTTGTTATTCTTAAAGGATAATCTCTCTGTTTTGCCTTCCACACTGTTATCTCAAATCAAACTCATCAACACGCTTAACGTGATTTACATCTAGTACATTTTTATGAATGAAAAGCCAGAGTGCCTAAGAAAATTGAATTGTTTCTCGCTTCTGCATGAGTAAGCTATTAAAATAAGCAAACGTGCTTGCATCCGAAATTTTCATTTTTATTCCCAAGATGGTTCATCCTAAAGATGGAGAAAATAAGAGCTCCCCTTGCTTGGGAAACTGTAAATTGCAGTCCCAAAGAAGGTCCGGAAATACAGTTTAAGATCCAACTAAATATAAGCCTTAATAAACTGATGGCTCACAAACAAATATCCTTTGAATGATTCAAAATGGAAAAGATCTTAGCAGAAAACACCACATTTCAGAATTAGGGAACAATCATTCTGATTTTAAGATGTTGAGAAAAGAAAGCATTTGTGCAAACAACTTATTGCTAAACCTAGAACTACATGGAAGTTTAATTTTCAGAAAGTTCTTGGATACAATACATCTTTCGCTAATTACTTTTACATTTAACAACAAACTGCTTTGGATAAATAATCGTATGCCAAAAGGTCCATAATGCTATTTAACAAATGGGATAATACATTTTCATCATCATCTAGTAGAAGTCTTAATACATTTACTTTCCCAGTACTTAGGTAGTATAATTTGTACCATAATTACTGAATATTCTCCGAAATAAATACCTCACATCAGAGTAATGTGGATGGTCAGTAAATCACTATTACTTAAATAAGGATGAACCAAGCTATCATTGCGCACCCCTACTATGCAAGCCCTGGCAAAGAATTACAAATATGAAAATCTTACAGCTAGAAGAGAGACCTCTAGTGTGTGTTAGAGAACTTTATATTGTGCTTCGGGCATAATTAATACAGCAAAATCACTGCAGTCATTTTGAATACTGTGGTGGGAGATTTTTTGCCAACTATCATTCACGCTCGATCCGCTTCAAAATTTCTTCCCAGCAAATGTATGATATTCTTGCCTACTTTCTTTTTTGTAATCATATTGCCTAAAACCAATGAAGTTTTCTCCGTGATGCAAAGTTTTAAAATTCAACGGTCACCTTTGCAACCTAATTAGTAAACATTAAACCTACTGTCATCATAACAATCGCTAACAATTCTTTGCATTCAAGCAGCAGCAGGACTCCTGAGCCAAATTGTTGCAGCCAGTGTGCGGTCTCCTGAACACCAGCCCCTCACGGTAAGCCAAATGCCACACAAATATAAACACGAGGAATAGATCGGCACATCGCCCATTATCCAGGAGACAAATGGACCCACTACTATTTCAAATTCACCAAGTAGGTTAGCTATTAGATTCCACGGTTTCCTACATATGCAGGTAAATTCCTTGATGTAAAATCAGATTTAATGAATCATGCAAGGCATCAGCCTCAGCCTTTAAAAATCCTTTATTTTCTCCTTTTCCACATTAAAAACACATTTGAGATAAACACAGAAGATGTTTCTCCAAAGAACACACATACACACAAAACAGGAGGTCTCTTAAGGAGTCTACTGCTGAGAAGGTAAAAGCATTTTGCTCATTTTTAATTTGCTAAAACAATCCAAGCATGCTTGGTACCCAGAGGGTATTCTCAAATAAACTTGTATCTCTAGCTGCCAGCTTAGTTGATTGAAAACAGAAGGCAAACGTTTCTTAAAGAATGAGTATGTTAAACTGTTATGTCTCTCCCAGTTCCACCAAGGACACACACACACACACACACACACACACACACACACACACGTCAAAGATTTGCTTGAAAGCAGCCGCCAGTTCTCTATGATCTAAAAGGTAATGCAGCATTTGTACCAAATTACTGCTGCCTACTGCGGTGCACCTCTTAGCGAGGAAGCCGGTGCCACGGGGACACTGGGCAGTTCCTGCGTGCTGTTCTCCACGCATAAAGCCGACAGCCCCATTTGCAACTTTGCTAACTTAGTTGGTTCCCGCCCAGCCGGCCCCCGAAGCACAGTCACGGTGAAAACGTTTTGATACCAGAAAATCATTTCCACGACAGTTGCAAGTGTTCGAAAGCACAAAGGCAGACACTGCCGACCCGATCTAGCTAGGAAGTTTCGGTACTGGCGCGGCCGTGCGGAGCACGCGTCCAGGTAAGGGATTTCTGCACCTCAAGTCTGGTGCTCTCTCCCTGGATGTTTTGGGGGTCAACCTCACTTTTAACGCGAACTCGCCAGAACGCGCCCCCCACCCCACCCCGTTCTTTTTTGAGGAGGCTCGGACTCTATTTTCCAGCCGGGTCCCTCTGGGGGGCGGGAGAGGAAGCACACTTCACATTTCAATAAAGAGGGGCGGCGGGGTGGGGGGGGGGGGGGTGGAGGGGAGGAAAGAGGTCAGAAAGGAGCCAAACTGCATCCCTCCCGCCCACCTCCGTGCCCCAAGCGCTGGTTCAGGCGCGGAGACGGGAGGCGGCCGGGACACTCTGTCCCTTTAAGGGAACCTTGGCCGCCAGAAGGGGAGGGAAGGATGCGGGCTCCGGACTCGGACTCGGCGCTGCAGGCATCGCGGAGTAGAGGCGAGCGCAGCAAAGCCACAGCCATTACCTGCAGCGCTCACATCCTTCCCCCACCCCGGCACCCCCCCTCCCCCGTCCCCGCCTCCCAAGGAGACTTCTAATCCGGAGCATGTGCCGTGCCCTTTATCCGGGGAGGAGGTGGGGAGGAAGAGGAATGAGAGCTTTTTAAAAATAAATGAAACGTTTGCACCCGGGGGGGGGGGGGGCTGGAAAAGGGAGGGAGTGGTGGGAGGGGGCTTTAAAGGCGCCCGGGTGGGCGGAGGCGGCGAATCCGGATCAGCCCGGCCGGAGACGGACGGCGGACAGCGCTGGGCACCGGCCGCGGCTCACAAAGAGGGAGCGGCGCGGTCCGGCCCGGGCAAAAGGGGAAGGAAAAACCGCCTCGGGGCCCGATCCGCTCGGCAGCCACAATGGCGTCTTTCACTGGGCGTCCGGGGGCGCCACCGAGGCTGCGGGCGAGGAGGGGGCGGCGGGCCCCCACCCCCCGGCAGGCGGCAGGAGCGGAGCCCGGGGCGCCGCCGCCCCCGCGCGCCCCGCTGGGCGCTGCGCTCGGCTGGGGGCGCTCGGGCCGGCGGCGGCGGGCCGGGCCCGCGGCGCCGGGAGGCTCTCGGCGGGGCTGCTGTGCGGGCGCGGAGCTCTGCGCCGGGAAGAAAGGGACGCGCGCGGCTCGGCGAGGAGGGAGGGGTGAGGGGAGGGCGGGGGAGAGCCGCGGCGAAGCGGCCGCCGGGGAGGCTGGCGCGCGAGCGGCGGGCGGGCGGGCGAGCGGCGCTGGCACAGGCTCCGAGAGCCGCGGCTGCTCAGCTTCCAGATCCGGAACCGGGCCCCGGCGCGCGGGCTCCGGCCGCCCCGGCCCCGGCCCCGCCGGCCGCGCCCGCTCCGCCCCGCTCGCGCCCGCTCCCGCTCGAGGAAGAAAGCCGAGAACCCGCAGAAGCAGCCCCGGAGCAGGCGACGGCCGCTGCCCCGCCGCCGGCCCGAGCGGATCCCGAGCCGCCGCGGCGGGCTGTGTGTGTGCGAGTGTGCCGCGCTCTCGCCCCATGCCTGGCACATGCGTAAAAGCGAGTTGCGCCCAAAGTCCCAGCCATACCCTCCTTAGCAAATAATAACAAACCCAAACCGTCAGATCTTACCTGAAACATTGAAGCACAAAGTCTCTCTCCAAGTCCCCTTTTCCTTTTCCTCTCCCCCCTTTTCCGATTTCTCTCCCAGCGATCTGCTCGGCTCGCCACACCAGAGAGAAATGCAATAGCTTGGCTAAGGTAGACAGAACAAAATACAGAGAAGAGTTGCTCCAGGGCTTTGAAACCCCTCAAGGCAAGGATCAGGATACAATTAGCTCATGCCTCTACCTCCAGTCTGAATCAATCTCCAAAATAAAACTTAAATCAAATTAACTGATCACTGGGCAGACAATTGATCTCCTTCAAAAATAAAGCTCTACGTATACGTATAGATAAATACACATATAGGGATTTTTTTTCCGGGTTTTTTTTTTTTTTTTGGTGGAAAAACAGTCTTATTCCAGCCTCCAACTTGCTTTTTACCCTCCTCTTGCACAGAAAAGCTGATTTTAATCGTTGTGATTAGTTTTGATGTAACGTTTCCGCGGGCGATTTCTGCAAATGGATGGAGTGTTTCTTTGCCAAAAGAGGGAAAAGCAGCAGATGATGATAATTATAAGGATTGTTGGTTGTTTCTTTTTATTTGTGTTTAGGGCTCTCTCTTCACTTTCTCAAGTTGACCTGACATTGCTGTTACACTAAGGTCGCACAACTTGTTGATGAGGATCACCGCCCTGTCTGATCAAAGGATAGGTGATAATTTGGCAACAGAGCAGCACATTTTTGGTTCCTTTGGCGACATAACGTCCCAAATGACGTGGATAAAAATAAGCACATGCAGTCTGCTTTGCCCCAATCAAGTCTGAATCAGCGCCTGGGGGTGATACACAAACTCATTTCAAATGTTCAACCATGCAGAATTGCAAAAAGATTGAAGGAGTTACACCACATTTTTTTTAAAAATAGCAAAATTAAAACAAAACCTACATTAGGTGTAGCCAAAGACCTGCCATTTAGGTTTTATTTGATCAACCTTCTGAACATATCTCGCCAGCTCCCTTCTGTTTGCTTCTCTCCACCTGGTACCTTTTATGGGGGTGGGGTGGGGGGGTTGAATAATTCCATTATTTGACGGAAGTGCTCAACAGAGCTAAAGAGAGTCTAACATAAACACATTTCCCCAGATTGCAACTCTAGTTCTGATCTCCCCCGCTCCTCATCACTACTCCTTCTTTTCTAGGTCTTTGTTCAAACAGACTGTGCCTGAGCCAGTCGTTATCTTAATTCTTTCTAGTTACAGTGGGATATTTGGTTGTAACTCTGAGGTCACCTTTCATTAGTGTTATATCCTTGCAGGATACTTTTTGAAATGGTATATTTTTTTGAGCACTTCACAGTTCATTAATTCAAAGACTTTGCTGACATTTCTTGTGAAAAAGACCAGGCTGTAAGGCCAAGGAAACAAACAAACAAACAAAAAAAAAAAAAAAAAAAAAGAAAGAAAAAAAGGAAAGAAAGAAGGAAAGAAAGAGAAAACCCTAAATAGAACCAGACATGTCCTGTGAATACCTGCAATTGGCAGCCTTGCACAGGAAGTCTTTTTTAAACTATCATCTTTCTTTTAAGGTAAGAAACTGCTGCAATCCCAGCAGCAAAGGGAAGGCTCAAGGTTCTAAAAAAGATCGCCAATCACATCAGTGTAACAGCCACATGAGTGATTAATGTCATTATGAGAATCAGGGGCGTTGGTAGATTTTTTTTTTTTAACACAAGTTCACATGACAGGGGTATCTGCTTTGAGGAAATCAGTGACCTGTAGGAAGAAAAAAACGAATGGCCCCCAAAACAACATGAAACAAAGTCACATTTTTCTTTGCTCATTATCTTTCTCTTCCCCAGCTCCCACCCAACACAAGGTAGATACATCCTCTAATCTGCAATGAAAATTTTTAAATGGTCACGAAACCCCAAATTCAGTTGAATAAGAACTTTGTTCTTGCCCCCCAAATGGCACTAAATGTTAATATAGGAGGATGTGAGAAGACAAGAGACTGATATGACTTAATACATAGAAGGTGTGGCTCGAAACCACTTTTATTAAAGTCTGGAGGGTCTCGTGTCACTATCCTGGAATGTTAGAGCTGGGCAGATCATTTGTGGACTTCTAGTTCTTTACATCATTTTACAGATGAGGAAGCGGAAGCAGCTTGCCCAAGGTCACACGCCAGTCAGTGACAAGACCAAGATCAGGCCAGGAGGGGTAGGGGTAGGACAAAGGTGAGTGGTACCCCCCTGAAGGCACTCAGCTTGAGAAACTGCACAGCATTCTAAATTATACTGACATGGCCTAAAAACCATACTTCCAGAATTCCCTTTCTGGAGTTGTCCTAACAACCTGTTAGCACAATCTTTTAAATATCTCTGATGGCAGCAAATCCCTGTCCTTTGAGGTTTAACTTTTGGAAACAAGCACTCTCCTCCCACCCCTCCCAAAAAAATGAGTATCAGGTCTGGGAATAAGTGAGTAATGAAGATGCTTACACTATTTAGAGTCAATAAAGAAAATATGACTAAAACCAATGAGGCCAATTTTCTTATTAATTCCTAAATGAACCGAAGACTACTGGCAAAATGTTTTAAGCAATGGAATTACTGGGATTTTGGTTTCCTAGATAACTGCTTTGAAGAGAATAATATTCACTCGAACAAATTAAGTTTTGAGATGTTCGCTTTAAAAGTTTTTAAATACTTCAGAATGATATCACTTACAAAAAGACACTCTTTTTAAGCTTAAGGTAATTGACGTTTTAAAGTGATGCACCTTTCAGTTGATTGCTGACTTTGTGGTAATCCCAGTGGCAAATGGACTGCAGAGTCAAGTCTCATTTTATCATGGTGAGGATCCTAATTTTCTTGTAGTTTGAAGGAGACTCAAAGTTGAGACTATGAGGATTCAGAAGGAAAACTTACTTTGTACTAGGCAATACAAAGAGAAGAATAAACTTCACAACCTTCAAATCAAGGATGACAACAACTTATTTTACATTTTAAGAAGGAGTTTTAATGAAATGGCATGTGAAAAGCAAGGTCCATGTCTTGCCAAGTATAAGATATGAATTTACCAACTTCACCTCCATCAGCCCGTGCAATTGTGAAATTACCCCAAAGTATTTTTTATCTAATATCTGTGCAAGTGAATGCATGCAGTTTGTGATCTCTGCACTGCTTTTTTTTTTTCACCAATCATGAAGAAGTTGGGGGGGGAAGTATATTAAAAATCCTTCTAAGCTCCTTTTTCAATAAATAGTTGAAGTGAGAGCAGCAGCCTAAAAACCGTTAGCAACACGGAAGACAATGGCAATAAAATTGTCAGCAAGAAAACAATCAGAAAGAAAACACAGACCTTTGTTTCCATCTCCCAGGGTCTCACTATCAAAATGAGTTCCACCAGTTTTTAAGGCATAAAAGCTATGATAGAATATTTTGAATTGGAACCAGGAGCTTGGCGGAAAAAAGTTTAGGGCCATGACCGTTGAGGAAGAGAAAACGGGATGTCCTTTAAAGAGAGAGGCAGTCCCTTTTACTGTTAACGTGGGGACAGCTCATTGGGTAGCATTGTGGTCGCTGAACCCTCAAATCACAAGTTGGCGCAGAACATCACGGCTTGATCCAGGGGTAGCCCTGCAGTACATTCTCGGTGGCGATTTGACAAGATGTGGACGTTACTTGCTGAGATGAAATGTGAAATTGCAGAACCCTTAACTGAAGCAGCCAGACACCCCAATCAAAGTTAAAAATCCCACTGTACTTTCCGTTCGGAAGAAGAGAGAAGCCTTAGTGCCTGGGTTCAACCTGCACATGCATAGACATCACTGGGCACAGCAAGGCTGCCACATTTTCTCCCTATATGTCACTAAATAAGATGATTCCCATCATTGCTTCAGCAGGATTCACCTATAACTACCAGGAAAGGCCCTGCCACACAGGAAGGCAAATTATGTTATTTTATCTTTGAGTCCGTGTTTTGGAGGAAATCACCTGTTTTTTATCAGTCAACCTGAAACTCCCTGTAATACTGTGGAATGTGCACGTTTTCCTGGAGTTGAATAGAGGCATTAACAAGCTCAAACAGAATGGGTTTGTGATTCCTGGAGATTTGGCCCCAACTGCCACCTGTTTATAATTAGCCTCTGGAAAACGTAACAGTTTTCTAAGTCGCCATCAATATTAAGAGTCTGTGATATCTCATGTTCCGAAGAGGTAGGTCTTCTGATGGTGGCAGATTGGCTGACGGGCATCAATTTCTGCTCACCCATAATTCTGAATAGAAACAGACACCAAGTCCTTGTACCGAGGCCATCCAATCACTTCGGTCTTTCATCAAAGCTTCTTCTGTAGCTATGCAATATGAATCCTGCTCATAACCTCACATTATGAAGTGACACAGGTGAATTGAGAAATAAAAACGTAATCGTGGTCAGATACCCTGACTACTGTTTTAAACAGAGAAAAACAGAAGAAACATTTATGCAATGGGAGATACTGAATTAATTGATGTTTCCCATGGATGACCTTTTCAAAAGATAATAGTTCCATCTCCTTTTGTTATTTTGTCTAGAAATCACATGGACCCCTCACCTTTTCATGTAAACTAATGAGGGAAATGAGATTTTCTCCAAGGTAAATGCTAGCCATGAACAATCCTAGATCTATGATGCTGTTTACTAGGGAAAACTCAGTTCCTTTAAGATCCTTGATTTTGACAAGACTGCGTCACACATGTAAGACAATGAATTAAGCATTTTGTACAATTGCTTGTATAAAATGCAATCTTATATGCATTTTATAGCTTATATGAAGTTATTTATATTTTATCTTTCAGGAATTGTAGAAGCAGTACAAGCAAGTATTTTAAGAGCAAAATTATGGGGACGCGTAGGTGGCTTAGTCAGTTAAGCGACCGACTTTGGCTCAGGTCATGATCTCACGGTTCGTGAGTTCAAACCCCTGTCGGGCTCTGTGCTGACAGCTCAAACTCTGGAGCCTGCTTTGGATTCTGTGTCTCCCTCTCTCTCTCTGCCCCTTCCCCACTTGTGCGCGCTCTCTCTCTCTCTCTCTCAAAAATAAATAAACCTCAAAAAAAATACATAAAAGCAAAATAAAAAAAAGAAAATACAGTTTTGAGTATTAGAGGAAATGAATTTCAGGGCAGATTCAAAGCTCTAAGAAGTAGTCTCATCAATCAAGCAACGATATATTGTATTACCCAGTTTCTACATTCTCCAACTTGTGTATTCTTCTTTCCCAAATGTTAGACCTTATCACTTTCAGACTGTTCCGTGTCATCTGTTAGGCTATCCATTTTAAAGCAATGCAGTGGTTATTTTAAGGAAACATTTTTAATAAGACAAACATTTCATTAGCTATTTTGTTCTGTTTCTTATTTCAGCACCTCATAGTAAACCAGCTGGCATTGAAAGGTACTTCTATTTGCAGGGTAACGCGTCTCATGCACAGCCCATTCGGCAGAGAACCACTTAGCTTTGCTTCACTGTTCCGTCTGAACCAAAGCCGTTCATGAGAAACCCCATAATACAATCAAGGCCCCTCCAGGGCACCATATACATTTATGTAAGTTATCTCTTCGTACATCCTTTGGGTGTCAGAACCTCTCAGCTTTGCTAACCATAAAAAGTCTGCCTTAAGCATATTACCAACTTTAAAACTCTAATGATATGGATGTCATATTTCAATTTTTAAAAAACCTTTTCCTGCTCCACCCTGAAAAAAACCTATAAAACTTATTCAATGGGATCATCCTATGGTTAAAAACATAAAATTTATTTAATAGAAAAAGAATCATGAATATGTTCTAGTTAAAAACAAACTTAGTAATAAAAATAATCTGGTCAAAAATATAATTGAACACAAAACAAACATATTAGTCTTCAAGTTTTAGTAAGAGCCACTATAAACAAATTGCTATGGGAAGCAAGAATCTGTATACTTTCTTTAAAGTTATCAAGAGAGAAAGCAGTTTCTAGAGTCTTAATGAGTACCAGCCCGATCAGTTAAAATGGGCATTGGGAGGTGGGGAGCAAGACTATTCCACATGGGCGTTTAAATGATTTCAACATTATTCTTAATAATAACATTAATGATAGTAGTGATAAGAAACAATTATGAATGATGGTAGGGAACTTCCACTGTGTAAAGACCATCTGGCTATGAGAGTCAGACATGAAATTCTAAAATTAAATCCTCAATCTGTCCCTTTAAGGTTGCTTTGTAGATAATGGATATCTTAATTTTTTAAAAAGAAAAAAGAAAAACCATATCCGTTGTACCAAACATAGAGCAGCTCCTGCTGAGAAAACAAAGCCTGTGTGTCTATTTCTTTTCTAAATTGTTCACGTCCCTAAACAAAACAAAGGCTCTGTGAAAGAGCTTATAAGATGATGATAGTAACTCATCAGTCTTTTTTTTTTTTCCTCTGAAATATTTTGATAGGTAAAGCACTATTATGGTTCTGTTACTCCTCATTTCCCCAAAGTGGTGGACAAAAATTTCCCTAAATTCCCTAAACAAGAATTGCTTGTTTTCTTGCTATGTTAAGCCCTAGTGAAAGAAATATTTTTGGGTGGAAGGGGATAAATCTTTGGTCTGCAACAAATGTATCATTTAAAAACTTATCTTTATGTAGTAATGTAAAATATAAAAGAGAAATCATCTAACTCAGAACCTGGAAAATGATCAGTATTAGTAGATATGTTGTTTTTGTTTTGTTCATTACACCTTGGGTTTAGTTGTTGCTAAGTTTTACATTCTTTGGCCATGTCAACATGTAGTGGGGACAAAAGGACAAACATCTGATTCTACTTGCATGGGGGACCCTGAGTAGTTGAAGTCATAGAGACAGGTAGCAGATCAGTAGTTAGTGGGGCTGGAGGAGAGGAGGGAATGGGGCGTTATCATTTAATGGATACAGCGTTTTGATTTGGGAGGATGGGAATATCTGGAGATGGATGGTGGTGATAATTACAGAACATGAATATAGTTAATGCCACTGAACTGTACATTTCAAAAGGATCAAAATAGTAAATTTTACCTTACCTACGTTTTACCACCACCACACCACAGAACAGAAAAAATGATGCAAATATTATAACCAGTCATTTTGTTCTCAATTTTGTCTATTCTGTACTCATCTTTGGCTTCTTCGATCAAAAACAGGCTCTTGTAAGAAGCAAATATAAACTGAAATAGTGAATGAGCTTTCCAAACAATTCATTCTGTGCCACAAATTCAGTAAGTAAAGCAACAGAAGTCAAGTCAACCAATTTCCTTATTCGTAGGATATCAAGCTCCCAGTGGGAATGATAAACTCTCCCAGGAAAGTGTCTTCTTCCTCCTGTCTCTCCTCTTTCTGCTTCTCTTTCCTTTTTCTATGAAGACTTTGACTCTTGGAGTTGCTCTGATATCATCCCCTTCATAAGGACTCCTGAGATTCTATGATGGTGTCTTTGTAGACAGAGTCTGGTTCCTGGGAGCTGTTGACATACTCTGATGTGTTGGTCCATTAGTCAAACCCATAACCCAAACAAGGTCCAGCGGTCTTTGGAAACCTGAGTAAGACTTTTCTGTCCTACAAGTGAACGGGAAAGGGGGGACTTTGCCCTGAAGGAAGAGGAACCATTAATGGTGTGGTCGAACCTTTGTATTGTCCTTGTCCACCCTCATTTTTTGAAACAAGAAAGGAGGCAGGTAGTCAGGCAAGTAGAAGAAAATATCTTCCCCATGTTCCTGTGCTGGTGAATATCACTGCAACACTGTGCTTGGTCATAATCCCTGTACCTTGGCTCAACTCACAGGGTCCAACGCAGGAGTGCCTGGAGGCTGAATGGACATAATAGCCCTTGATAAGGTCTCCGTTCTTTGGTTACCATATTGATGTTCTATGCCCATTTGTTTTTACCTTGCATCACATCTTTCTTCTCTTTCTCAGGGCCTCCCTCATCCTCTGTTGGTGACAAATAAAGGGAAAGGTGTTTCCCAAGCAATGCAAGTTCTAGGGGAACATCTTCACGGCCTAATTAGCTGGCTCTTAATTCCAGAGAAACTTGACTGTGTATGTTTCCTAATTAGACCAGGAAAACCTAATGGGGGTGCTGGCACTGCCTCCCCCAGGCAAGCTGTGTACACAAAACACCTATCATCCAAAGGAAACCATGGCCCTTTCTCTTTGTAATTACTTTACCCAACTTAAGCTTCAGTGAAACTTGAACCTTTCACAAGATGAAAGCCTTGCAGTCCCTGCCCAGTTATACATCATGTGTCACATCACAGAAAATTCTCGCGGAGGGTCTGTATTTAATACTTTAAAGTTGTTAAGATGCTTCCAGTGTTTTTTTCTCTGCCTGTGTGTGTCTCTATATGCAGTATCCAATGAATTATAGGTACAGATACACACATGTCCTTTCGAAGGAAGAAAAGGAAATTGTTCCTGCAAATGCAAACAAATTCCATTCTTTTTAATGACTCTATGATTTCCCAAACTGAATTGGACCCTGATCCGGGTAGTCAGGTACTTCGCCTCTGGCAGAGGCTACTGTGTGATACATTAGGGCAAGGGAGACGACAGCACCCCCACCCAAAGACAATGGTACCATTTTATATAAAGAGGAAATATCTCTCCCAAGCCCCATGGGTGTTCTAATAGCCTAAAGCATCAGAATTGATTACACGTGGCTTGCTTAATTCCAAATGTCCTTGGTGGTCAACAACAGTCCTGGCTGGTTTGGAATTCTAAACTCCACATCCATAGCTATAGTAGTCGTCGTCTGGATGATAGCAGGAGAAGTTCCAAAAGAGTATGACTCCTAATTTTGAATACAAGCCAGTTCGCCACTATCCCCGCAGTCTTCGTGTTATGCGGGGGGTTGTCTCACCCCTTCACACTCAGGAAAGATGCGTGCTGCAGTGTAGAGACAGAGACCTCCTCCTGTGCTTTCGGAGGAATAGACTTCTCTTGTTGATGGAAGGGCTCTGACCCTAGGAGACTCTCAAAGTAAACAAATCTCTTCGATGGTTTCTCCCGCTCTTGGAATAAAGACCAGAATTTCTCGAGGCCCTGCTTGATCTGGCCCATCACCCTCTGCACCCACAACAAGTGTCTCTCTTTCTAGTCTGGGTTGCCCTGATACTCTGAGTCTCCACTCTTACCTCTCAGCTCACTGCCTCAGGGTCTTTGCATGGGAGCCGCCTCCTCTAGCCTAGTAACTCCTGCTCATCCTTCAGCTCAAATATTACTTCCTCAGGGAAGCCTCCCTTCCCAGCTCAGTGGAACCAGCTCAGTGCTCTTCGTTATAAGCACTCATAGTTTACTGGACTTTTCCTTTACTACCAATTGATTCACAGTTATGCTTTCATTTATTATTTGATTACCATCTGCTTCTACAAGGTAGGAACACTATCTGTCTTTTCTGTGTCTCCGGGGCTTAACATGATGCTTGGTACACAGCTGGTGCCCAATAAATACTTGTTAATGAATGAATAAATGAAAGAGTGAATGAATATAAAGAAAGGACACTGTAGAAAACAACCAAAAGGGAAAAGAAAAGACTGAGATTGTTAATAGGTAGGTAAGGGGAGGAATAAGTGCCCTTGGGATCTGGTGATTTTGTAAGTTTGGCATTAGTGTTTTTTGTCACAGGTTTTCAAGGGCCTGCAGAACTTATCCTAATGCAATGATCCTACCCAGAAGAATTGAGAGCAGGGGCTCCATCAGGTATTTGTACACCGAGGTTCATGGCAGCATTCTTCACAAGAGCCAAAAGGTGGAAACACCCAAATGTCCACTGCTGGACAAACAGATACACAAAATGTGTCATATGCATAAAATGGAATATTATTCAGCCTTAAAAAGGAATGGCTTCCTGACACAAGCTACACCATGGGTGAGTCTTGAAGATGTGCTAAGTGAGATAAGCCAGAAACAAAAGGACAACTATTGGATGATTCCACTTACATGAAATTCATAGTAACAGAAAATTAAATGGTGGCTGCCAGGGGCAGAGGGGAGGAATAAATGGGAGTTGTAGTGTTTAATAGATACAGAGTTGCAGTTTGGGAAGATGAAAAAGTTCTGGAGATGGATGGTGGTGATGGTTGCATAAGGGTATGAATATATTTAATGCCACTGAATGCTTAGAAATGGCTAAAATGGTAAGTTTTGTGTATATTTTACCACAGTTAACACAAAAGCAAGAAAATGCTAAACACACACACACACCGCCCCTAAGATTCCTTCAAGTTCAGAGTTCGTTTGCTTATAATGAAGGCCCATTGTATCTATATGATTCTGTTTAATCTCACCTGTTTATTACCTTTCATTTTATTGTTTCCATTTTTCAGATATCCAGCTCTTCCTCTTTGCCCTAATGTTGAGAGGTGGCATGAAGGCAAGTGAACATGAAGTGTGTGTGTCTGTGCCTTTTTCTGCAGAGGTAGCTTCTCCTCCGACGCCAAAGTGACGTGGAATATTGGTCTTCACAACAAAATCTCAGCACTCAAGTTGGATCCCCTTTAAACTTCGTGTTTAGGCTGTTTTCGGTTTAGAAACATCCTCTAGGAAAAACCAATACTGCCTTTATTGTTATACTTCTAAAATTTTAAGTTGAACTGGCTCTCTGATTCAATCTATCATTTATCTGTAGACATAAATTATAGTACATGACCCGATTATCGTGTTTAAAGCCAAATCTAGACTTTCCTTAGGGTTATGCACAAAGGAGTATGGCTAGTATTTGAATCTCTAACATTGGTCCTCAAATGCCGAATGATCATCTTGAATGTGGGTAAAAATCCCCTGTGGGCTTCTAGGACCTCAGCCCTGGAAAGGCTCACCTGGCAAGTTTGGTATGGGATGGTGAAAATCTGGGTCCGAAACGGTCACCTCAGGGCATTTTAATGCAGGTGAACCTCATCACACACTGGAAAAAAAAGAAAACTGGAATGCCTCGCTTGCTACCTTACAGGACAAACCTTTAGAAGCTTTAGAGAGCTTTTTAAACAGTCTATCCTTTTGTCTCAGTATTTTGTACTGTACTATGTGTAAGAGGCAAAGGGAGGATCTTGAGATTGCCCTCAATGTGAACACAGTCCTCTGTGGGGAGCGACTCCTCACAACTGCTTTTCAGATCTGTAGTCAGCACTTGGCAATTTGGGGAGGTTGCCGATTCTATTGAGAATCCAAGGAAACCATGGATCTTCTCCCTTCCAATATGAACTCACAAAATTATCTGCATTCCCTTCAGAGGGTTCTCATCCTCTTGAAGCACATCTGTAGACTCCAGGTAAATTATCCTGTTCTTGATCCTCTTTCTCCCAGAGAGGCCCCTTCCTCATTATTAAAGAATCATATAATTTTGTATTAAAGGGGTCTTTAGGGATCATGTAATTCAATCAAATAGTTTTTTTTTTTTTCAATAGTAGAAGAAACAGAGGTCCAGGGAGATTAAGTGACTAATGTCACACTGGATTAAAACTAAGATACCTAGATGTAGCTGAAGGTTCTTCCAACAATGCTCATTCACATTTATTTAGTAGATGTAACTGATGAGAATGTGGTCAAACTGGCCCCATTTAAATTTGTGGAATTTATTATTCCCCCCCCCCATAGGGTTTATGGAGTAACACTTTGGAACCCATTGAGGCTGAGCATGTTTTTAAGAGTTTCTCTGAATACAATCCAGTCCTAGAGTATCATTTCAGAACCTGAAGCCCCAGGCCCATGAATCCAAAATGTACCTGCTTTTTATTCCATAATGCTTTCATGTAACTCTCCAGGGTTTGATCAGGATGTTTGGGCATAGAGGGTGCACAGGTAGAAATGGAGGACTAGATTACCCCAAGCCATACGATGTGGGCAGGTTGAGGTGGCCATGGGTTAGGAACTGAAAGAAGGTAAGAGGACAAACTAATGGACCCCACAGCCAAGCCACCTGGCTCCTTCTTGGACACCTGAGAAAAGTAGTTCAGTATAGGGAACAGAATATCAGCTTAAAGTCCCGAATTGGTTCTGTCACTTCCTAGGTCATTCTGGTAATTTTGGTCAAATAAACTTGTGAGCCTCAGTTTGCTAATGTATGAGATGGTAGCAATTAATACCTACTGTGAGTGGCGTTAGGTAAGAGATGACATATATAAGGCCCCTGATATATAATACACAAGCAAAATGCTCACGTGTATGTATGTATGTGTATGTATGTATGGTGTGTGTGTGTGTGTGTGTGTGTGTGTGTGTGTTGGGTTCCAAAAGAAAAAGCCAAGACTTTGTATTACAAATTCTTACAAAAAAAATAAAATACTAACAACTCTTGGAAACACAAATTTCTACAGTTTTTAAGGGTTATGTGAGTTTGAGTATAAGCATTGCTGCAGTCTTTCCTTCTTGCTTTACTCAAACATCTTGGAAACAACATGAGAGGGAAATCATGTATCTTCAGCTCATCCCCCACCTCTCAGAAAAAGAAAATCAGAATAGTCAAACTAAAAAAAATGTTTTTTGTCAAGTCATTCAACGTTCATTAAATGTTTGATTTCTCCAGTACAAAATGGAGAAAGAATAGTTCCAGCCAACCAAGTGTCTGGTTGGGAAAATAATGTTTTATATAGGAGACAACCAAAGAACAGTACTCAGTGGTATGCAAATCGTCACTAGCTCTCATTTCAGAAGAAATGATCTGAGGGTCTGGGGTTGGCTTAGAAAGGCATGTTGGGAGGCTACCTACGGTTGTGTTTGAAGGTGGGCTTTGGAGGCAGGCAGATGGGGATGTGTCTCTGCTTTACTGCCTGTATTTTTGTCTAATCACTATATTTTAATCCTTAATTGTCTCATTCTGAAAAGGGGAAAACAACATTTGCTTCTTAGGATGTTGTAAAGATTAAACAAGATAATAGCTACAGAGCACTAGGATAGGTGCTGGCACATAGTAAAAAATCACTAAACTGGCTGTATGTGTATGTTTCTCATTAAAAGTGAATCCTCAGTAAGTGTTGTGGATGCAGAGAAATGGCTTGTGGAAATGTAAACTGGTACAGCCACTTTGGAAAACAGTGTGGCAGTTCTTCAAAATATTAAAGTTACCATATGACCCAGCTATTCCACTTCAAGAGAAATGAAAACATACATACACACAAAAACTTGTCCACAAATATTCAGAACAACATTATTCATAATAGCCAAAAAGTGGACACAACCCCCATGTCCCTCAACTGATGAGCGGATAAACACAATGTGGTGTATCTACACAGTGGAGTATTATTCAGCAACACAAAAGAATGAAGTATGGGGGCGCTTGGGTGGCTCAGTCAGTCAAGCCTCTGACTTCGGCTCAGGTAATGATCTTGCAGTTAGTGAGTTCAAGTCTGCGTTGGTCTTGTTGCTGTCAGCACAGAGCCCGTTTCGGACCCTCTGTCCCGCCTCTCTCTCTGGCCCTCCCCTATTTGCACTCTCTTTGTCAAAAATAAATAAAATATTTCAAAAAAAGGATGAAGTACTGATTCATGCTAAAACATACATGAATTCTGAAAGCTTAGTAAAAGAAGCCAGTCACAAAAGACCGTACTTTGTAGGATTCCATTATTGTGAAATGTCCAGAATAGGCAAATCATCCACAGAGACCAAAAGTGGACTCATGGCTGCCAGGGGATGAGGTGGGTGGTTGGGGAGAAGGGGGCAGGGGAAAGAGAGCAACTGCTGATAGATTTGAGGTTTCTTTTTGGGGTGATGAAATGTTCTGAAATTAGTGATGGTGGCACAACATCGCAAATGTACGAAATGCCACTTTAAATGAATTGTACACTTTATATGAGTGAACTATACAGTACGCGAAATATATCTCAATAAACCTGCAAAAAAAAGAGGTGAAGCTTAAAAGAATGCAGTACTTGAACAGGTAGAAGGAGCAAGAGGGCAAAGCAGACAAGAAGTGGACAGTGTCATCTAAGCATGTGAGCCTTGGTTTGAGAGAATATTTTCAACTGAAGGATTGTGGGAGGGGGTGTGCCAAGGTGGGCCATTTAAGACCAGGTTGAAAGTTAACTTTAGAGGCAGTCCGAGGGCCCTTGGGGTGGTAGGAAGGTCAGTGAAGATAACATTTTTCAGATTTATCAGAATGTAGTATGGATTGGATGGAGTGGGGAAGAAAAATCAGAGGCAGGAGAGCTCTGGAAGCTTCTGACAGAAAAGGAGACACTTTCGTGGGTGTTTGTGTTTGGGCTTAGGTTGGGTCTGCAGTGAATGGTCTTGTCGAGAGCAAAGGGACCATGAGGATCATGACTGCAGTGTGGGGGGCTGGCATCTGATCAGCTGTCAACGCTGGGCGATGGGCGGGACAGCCCCATTTGGGCTGCTTGGTGAACGTGAGCCCCCCCCCCCCACATCCTCCCTCACAGAGCATTCTGCTTTCTGTGAAAATTGTCCTAGGGGTAGGAAGATCCTCATTCTCGGTACAGAACAAACACAAATATGATATTTCATATCTTCTCTGCCATTTTCACCCTTCCCTGTAATTGGAAACTCTTGCCCCCAGTCTCACCTGTAGGAGTCTGTCTTCAAATGCAGAATTCTCTTCCCCTCCTCACCAAACCCTCCCTGTCTGTCTTCTTTTCCCCCCTTCAAATTTTCGCAATGTTTTATTTTATGTGTCAGTTCTTTTGATTAACGATGGTAAAAAAAAAAAAAAAGTAGGGGAGAAGAGGGAGAGGATTCTTCTGTTTCATTAGTTTCTGATAAAATGTGCAGTTTTTAAAGGCTTCTTTCATAAATCTACACACTTTTCTGTTTAACAGTCTGCAATTTACCTCCCTCTTCCAGGCTTTGGTTTTGTGCTCAGAGGCACGGAGACCTTGAGCACCTCTACATGGTGTCTTAACTAGCCTCCAGCGGATTCCGAGGGTTGAGCCTCTCTTTGCCCTTCAGCTCACTATTAACCATTCTCTCCTTATTCCTGGATTTTGCCCTTTTCCCTCAAGTTCACAGTTGCAGATTTTCTCTCGGGAGTCACCCTCAATTATAATATCAAACCTGATTCTTGTGGTGATCTAGCTGCCCACCACCGCGGCTCCCACGCCCAGACTGTCACCTGGTATATGAGACTGGATGAACTCTCTCCTCCTCCCTGGTAGATTCCCACACAAGTTGTACCGAGGAGGAGTCATTTGTAAAGCATCGCTTTATATCACCTCCCCTGTGGCACCGCAGTGTTTCCTAGGAAGAACCCCAGAGAGTCTTTGTTGTTCTAATTACTATTGTTGTCTTAACAACTTACGTTATTGCTCAGTGACTAGGTGTAAGCATATTTCTTTAAGATTTAAACTAAAGGTGTTTAGATGACTGGGCTTTGAAACCTGAAGGCTTTTTTATTTTTGTAAGTTATTTCCCCCTAAGAAACATACAACATGGGCTGTTGAGATTTGAGGAAGAGGTAAAGGGGCTTTCAGCTGCTAGCTCTTGGGCAGGGAAGTCGTAATAGAGGCTACCTTGGGCTTCTTGGATAGTTCTCTATTCTATGGGGGGACTTTTCCACTCTTTTTCCTTCCTTCCTTCCTTCCTTCCTTCCTTCCTTCCTTCCTTCCTTCCTCCCCTTTCATCCTCTTCTTAGTAGTGTGACAGTTGCTTCTAATTTCCTTTCAACTTGGGAGTAAAAGTGTCATTATCATCCTTAGGCTTTCGTTCTTATCTTCCTAACTGCCCATCCCCAGTCCCCATCCTCTGTGTCCAGACTTTACTCACTCTTTAAGTCCTTAAAGTGAGTTGAAAAACCAGCCTCTGCATTTGACTGTGAGCCTTTACAAATACCATACTTCTTTCCAGAAATATCCATTACTACTTCATAGCCCAGCAGAGCAGCTCAGCCCTAAACCACCCTGAAGGTTTCTTTCCATCCGTCTGTTATTCCAGATATATACAAAATATTCAGGACTTCCCTGGAGTTCTTTAGGGCCTGAGAACATTCTGGAGATCTTGAACTTGCCAGTTGGGGCCAGTACATCATCTATCGCAGTCATGAGAATGACATGGCTCCTGTAGTCAATTAGATGTCTGGGCTCCTGGAACTGACAGTGTTCTCAGAGCCCCTGACCCAGGACAGCTCCCTCCAAACCAGCTCACCCTGGCCCCTGGGCTCTGAGGGTATTGCTGGCCCCTCATCTCTCATTCATCCATCATTTAGTCTTC
Source organism: Lynx rufus (assembly GCF_022079265.1). NCBI lineage: Eukaryota > Metazoa > Chordata > Mammalia > Carnivora > Felidae > Lynx > Lynx rufus. Next base: position 14,743,848 of record NW_025814837.1, on the reverse strand, counting down.
TATTGATTCATTCCTCTAGCAGGTCCACAATTAGCTGGAGGCCCCCGAGAAGCTGTGAGGTGTATAAACATAAAACCTGAGTTGCAGTCTTAGGATGTTGCCTATTCCAAGCATGTCTCTCAGGATCCCCGGAAAAGAAAAGATCATGGATTTAGGCTGAATATCATTTCCCTATCATACATTAACAATGGTTCTGTTCATCTGTCTCTTGTTAAGCCTAATCCTGTGCCAGTTGGTTAGAGACCTTAGTAGAAGGAAGCCTGCATACAACCTGGTCTTTTTGTGGGAAATGGTCTCTAATTGAGGAGAGTTTTCCCTGCAGGGATATACATGGACTCTGACTCTTAATTTACTTCGGGGGGCCTTTGTTGCTGTCAACTTTGACCAGTCTTTCAACGTCATCTGTGAGAACGCACTCCAGGAATCCTGAACACCTACACTTTCCGGGTGACAAGGGAGATAGCTGCCTGGGGGCCGCCTTGCTCTGGCCCTGCCTTTCCAGGCTCTCGCTCCGCTGCTCAGCCATGAAGGGGGATGTCCCCATCCCCTGGCCTCTTCCTGACAACAGAAGAGTTTCAGATCCTGACAACACAAGAGTTTCAGATCCTTGCAAAGCCTTGTACTCTGGTCACTGTCGTTGGCATTGCTCTTCTGGATTGTGAAAGGGCCTCTTGTTTGATAACTTCAGGGGGAACCTGGGCTTCTTCACACTGACTCTGTAAGGAAGCAATACAGAGATCCAAGATGCCATCAACTATAAAATATACCATTATTTTATGTCTCACAAGAAAAAAGAAGGCAGCCAAACTATGACTGTTGTTGATGTTAAGACCATCCTTAAACATTTTTTTTTCAAATGTTTATTTATTTTTGAGAGAGAAAGAAACAGAGCAGGAGCAGGGGAGGGGCAGAGAGAGAAGGAGACACAGAATCTGAAGCAGGCTCCAGGCTCTGAGCTGTCAGCACAGAGCCTGATGCGGGGCTCAAACCCATGAACTGTGAGATCACGACCTGAGCTGAAGTCGGACACTTAACTGACTGAGCCACCCAGGTGCCTCAGAACCATCCTATTTAAAAATGCATACATATTTTAAGAATCAACGAAATATGCAGCACAGTGGTTACGTGTACATTCCTTGGAGTCAGACAGCTTGGATTTGAATCTCAACTCTGTTATTTAATGTTTGACCTTGGGCAAACTGTTTAACTTCTCCGTGCCTCGGTTTCCTCATCTGTTGGGATGAAAATAATAGCATATACTTGGCAAACATCGAGGATTAAATAAGTGACTGCATGTAAAAAAAACACTTAACATGATAGCTAGAGTATAATAAAGGCTCAATAAATGTCAACAACTTTTAGTTGAATGCTAATAAAGAAGAGTAGTGAATAGCTACCATTACTGAGCAATTATTATGCACCAGGTGTGGTGCCAACTACTTTATATGGATTATCTTGATTTGTGATCACCGCAGTAACCCAAGACGGAAGATGCTGTGTTTACGCCTACTTGCCAGAGGAAAAGCAGAGGCAAAAGGAGGTTATAGGGTACCTGTATCTTAAATAAACTCTGGGAACTCCCCTCCCCCGCCGTCTTTGTTTAACATTTTACTTTTAACATACAATTTTGTTTCTCATTTCCTTTTAATCCAAAACAAATTTACCATAAAGGTAATGATGCTTGGGCATCAAGATCCCTCATTTATATAGGCTCTTCCTCAAGACCTATGAGCCCTAGCAGACAGAGTATTTGCAGAGCACTCCGAGGGGCAGACAGGAGGCAGAGATAGTCAGCCAGGGCCCACAGAGAGATGGGAGTCCCGCAGAATGGAAAGGGTGGTAAAATGCCAGGTATCTAGAATGCAACTATTGCTGACTTGTCCCGATATTCTCTATGTGAATGTCCCTCTCTCTCTGCATGGCCAGCCAGCCTTCTAAAAGAGCAGAGCTGCTCATTGGCTATCTTGTTCTCTTCTGTATTGTGACTCCTCCAATGGTGACCCCACCAAACAGAAGAAAATATCCACAGTATCGTGGCGAGGATGTATGCAAGAAAATACTAACAAGAAAAGAAATAAAACAGCATGGGAAGCCAATAAATTTTATGCTTATCCACTGACAAAGAAACAGCCATTTGCAAATGGATTTTCTAAAAGTAAATAAAAGCTGGTTTTAGAAATTTTAGGTTGAAGATTGCTCATTCTTTTTATTAAGAGAGACTTAGAATTTTAAGAGAGACTTTTAGAATAACTGTTGCTTAGACTTTTAACTTAAAAACATTTTAGCATGAGGCACCTGGGTGGCTCAGTCAGTTGAACATCCGACTCTTGATTTTGGCTTAGGTCAGGATCCCAGAGTCATGGGATTGAGCCCCATGTTGGGCTCTTGGAGCCTGCTTGGGATTCTCTGTCTCTCTTTTCCCCCTGCTTGCAATCTCTCCTTCTCAAAAAAAAAAAAAAAAAAAGGAAAAAAAAAGAAGAAAGAAAGAAAGAAAGAAAAAAGAAAAAAGAAAAAAATTAGCGTTTTTAGTTGACTGATTCTGATTGTCAGTTTTTTTAGGTAAAAAAAAAAATTTTTAAATAATTCCCTCTACTGACTTTGAGATGGATGTATTCTTTTCCATTCTCCTGGAGTGGCACTGAAAAAAAATAAAGATTTGATCTCACTATCATTCTATCATTAGACCTTTGGATCCAAATAACCATTTCATCTGTTTCACAAATAATCACCAAAAACTACACAGTCACTAAGACCTTATCAGTGTTCGGGTTTTTTTGTCCACCTGGTGCAGAGTTGGCAAGTTCAACGAACAAAGAAAAGCACCTTGGGAGAAGTAAACAGGCCTATTTACTTTGTACTGTGGCCCGGTTAAAGTAGCCAAGTGAGTAGAGACGGGTATTTACTGCCATTGACTTGGAACAGACGATGTGCCACATTGAGCTCTGTGGATTCTACTGGGGCTAGCTTGGCCACCCCATCTCCCTAGAAGGTGAGGGTTATTATTCTCCTTTTTCAGAAGAAAAATCTGAAGCTCAGAGCTGTTAAGTAAACTCTTTGGTATTTCATTGTGTTTCAGGCATCATCCGTGCTAAGGTCCACGGTGATTTTATGTCCCACTAAGAAAGCAAGAAATATTCTCACAACTGTAGCACAGTGGCTTTTTATGTCTCGGTGCCTTTACTGTATTCTTATTGGTAAGGCTCTCGAACTTATTTTGGCATTGATTTCTCTCCTATGTGTCTCTTGTGCATGTGTGAAATGAAATAAACTGGTGAAGGTATTTATAAGACTTCACATTCAAAATGTGGCTCTTATGAATGACTTTCCAACTTGGAGTCAAGGATGTTCACATTTTGCTGCACAGGCTCATCTTCTATGCCATCAGAAATGTTGGTGACATAGCATTTCCTGAAAGACCGCTCACTATTGTCTCTGGGGTCCTCTTCTGAGCCATCCCATAAGTTCTGAGCCATCCCATAAGCAGTGACAACTAGGGGCAACCACTGCTGGCCGACAGTGATTGTGAGATGTGTTCTGATTTCAGAAATATTAAAATGTGAGTAAATGTATGTCTTCAGGTTCCAGCTGAGGTCTGTGTCTCTTTGAGGCCAGACACAAAAGAGGCTTTTGTCCTCTGGTTCCAGAAGTCGAAGCTTCACAGCAAAAGACAGGAGCAGGTGTTGGATTTGAGTTGTACTGCAACTTCTTCGGCTCTGTGCCTTTCATCCACTGCTAATGTCTCCTGCGTGTCTTCCAAACCTCTAGTGAAGGCAGGCTGGTGGACCTTTGGGGCAAAGGGAGAATTCAAACCACCTCGTAAAGGTCTTGTTCTGGTCTAGTTCTGGTGTCACAATGCCTGATGATATCTGCAGAAGTTCCCTGGAAGCATACAATTCCGTAAACGTTGGAAGTGCCAGAGTCTGAAGATACTGCTGTTTGATTCTGTGCAGGGAGGTTGATTAAGGACATCGTGAAGCATTCCAGGTGAGGATGACAGTCGTGCAGAGGAGCTAACCCGTACCGAACCTCCCCGGGATGTTTTCGTCGTTGTATCCATAGCACCACCTGTAGAGAGGTGGGGCTGAAAACTACCACAGTCTGCTGTGGAAAAAAAAGCCTCATGTCTACAGGTTTTAGGGGGAGAATCTGCATCATCACAACTCAATCTTAACACGGAATTCAGTCGGCCTGGAGAGATGACCCCTTTGTCTAAACCTGGAAAGACAAATCACGCCAAGGAAGGTCACCCAAGACGCTCGTGTTTTGTGCATGAAAGTACATCAGTACATAGTTTCCATGTTGCCCCTTTCCATTTTCTTTGAGCACTGGAGTTTGTTTACTTGATTGTTTCGTATTTTGGCAGCTAGGGACCACGCTATTTCTTTTCTGTTTGTTTCTCCAACTCTTCTTACAGTTTAACAAGTCAAATACAAAACTCGGGGGAGTTAATAAGGCTCGTGATGGTGCTGTGCATAGCATCACGTTATTGATTGGAAATACTGCATTGGAATGCCATGGAAGAGCCCCAAACCAAAAATTTCAGATGCCTGAAGCTTCGAGCTTTCCAATTAGGCTGAAAGTTTCCCTTGATAACCAGTAGTGCTGAAGCTTTTAATATTGTTTAGCTGTATCCGTTACCGGCAACATTTGCTGGCTGTGAAGACCAGCAGATCGCTTGGTGTTAGCGAGGTAGCTCATCTGACTCCATTGCACACTTTCTGATCAAATATTCTATCTGGAAAAAAAAAACCATCTTCGGTTTAACGTAAACTGATCATAATTGGGAGCAAATGCTTCTTTTCCTTCTTCAATGCTATCTGCTGCGGTGCAGTCTATTTTGCATCCAAAGATACATTTGAAAGTCGAAATCCCTTAGAGCTAAATATTCTAAACTGACAGAAGAATTTCTAGTGGCACACCAGCCCAGAGCCATGTTTTTATGAGGACATCACTTTCTATTTCCAAGCTTCAGCATGCACTCTTGCTTCCTTATTGCTGGGAGCAATGCCACATCAACTTGCCTCCCTCTCAGCCTTTAATGTTTTTTTAATGGAGTCCAGTTTTCCACCTAAGTTATGGTTAGCTTTCTGACAAACCATCAGACGCCTAAGTAACCATAATGGAGGTGGCCAGCTGTGACATGGGGAAAAGGCAATGGTAAACTTTTATGCCTTTAAACAAAACCATATTACAATCATTCATTTTTACCTGGCCTCTGGGTTTGCCATAAAGGCTAAAAGGGGCTTAAGAAAACATTTTAAAAATTAATATGTGATATGAAGTCTTTTCTTGTAAGCCACGAGCTAAAGCAATCATTTCTAAATGTGGCTGGCGTGGTGAGAGTGCCGCCTGAACAGAAGAGCAGCATTGCTGTGGTTTTTTTTCTCAAGCATAAAATTGCTCGGGTGGCAATAAAGTTAGTTATCTAATGAAATAAAGCAAGTGTGTTTTGTAGGTACCCGGTCGTCCAGAAGGACTGAAGAAAAGAATTGTAAATTTAAATGAATGATGGCTCCTTGGAGACACACATTTATCAGGGAATCTGGGCACTTCTCTGTTAAAGGAAGAGTATGTGGTCTTGAAAGTCGGCACTGTCAATGGTTTTAACTATACAATTCGGAAAACATTTGCAGAATGCTTGATAATTAAATATGCCCTCAGCTGAGAAATAATGCCCCAGGTTGCCCTGCTGGTAAGTAAAAGGTAAGTGTTCTCACTCTACCTGGGTTTTAAGATCTCTGCTTGGAAGCGTGTGAGTGTTCTGAGACACTAGCTGTGAGGGTGTGCAGTCTATGCAATAATATGAGTAAGCGCCGTGGCTACGAAACAGGCAGAATCCATTCAGGTTGTTGGCGCTCAGTGTCTTTACCTCCCCTTTGAGTCCTTCCCTTCCACATTAGCTTGCTCTCAATCATCACATTCCTTTACTTTTATTTCACTAATCATTGTCCGAAAGGATTCCCTTCACTGGTTTGCTCGTTGGTGGATGCCTGTGGCTGGCGGAAAATAAACTCCTCGAGAGCAGGAAGTTATCCGTCCCCTTCACCATTGATTCCCCAGCTCTTAGGAGCAGTGTCTGGCACATCCTAAGTCTTCAAAAAGTAGTGGCCGAACGCACGAATCTGCCAACAAACGGACGTACCAATGAATGGATGAATGAATGCAGGATGTTCACTACAATCTAGCTGCAAAGAGACGTATAGAACACTGGATCCCTCAGATACTTGGTATAAGACACGGACATATGTAGAGTCGAAAATGTAGCCCAGGTAGGTCAGGAGTCATCTTTATACTTGAAACAATATCGCCTCCACTTCTGGCACAGCATCTGACATCTTACAATACTGTTGAAGGTTTCTTAATGGGGAGATCTGGGGGAGATGGCTGGGTGTTTCAATTCATCCCAGCTAGAAGATGGGGGATATGCTAGCAGGGAGGTCCTCTCGAAACGTCCAGCCATGGACGTCCCGGGGATAGAGCCATAATCACACGCTACCTGGATTGACAGGGACTCTCCTGGGTGTTCTATTAGCTTGAAATTCCTCAACAAAGATTTCTTCCTTGCACAAAGAAAAGTATTTTACTGCCTTGTTGATATTTTGGGTGCTCTCGGTTAAACACAATGTCTTTCACATAAGTTAATACTCTCCTTGCTGAAAGAACCAGTTTAGTTTGGCTGATGGAGCTTGAGTTTCATTAGAAAGATTAGTGACTTAAAAAAAATTCTTCTTTGAATTTGATGCATTTTACAGGAAGGGGCCTAGTTTGATGTTGCCCACCTTAACTTGTCATCCAAATTGCCCTGGAGGAGCAGTTTTTAATCAGATACATTTTTATCCATGCCTTCTGAAGTGGCTTTTTATTTTATTTTATTTTTTCCAGGAGGGTAGAGTAACATGGAAAGCAGCTTTTATTCACTCCAAGGACAACTAACTCACATACAACCAAGGGCAGAATTAGTCTCTGGGTGTGTTTATTAGCCTAAGGGTGTCCTGGGTGCACGCGTGTGTCTCACTCAGGAACCTCTTTAAAAATAATTACCTTGTGATTAGTATCTGATGCCAATGGTATATTTTCATGTTAAAAGTCTGAGGTCTTTATTTCCTTGAGACAGACAATGAACTTCTTTCCACCTTGTTCCTGGCTGCTTTAATATAGGCACGTGCACCCGGGCACACATGCCTGTGGACGGGCCCCTGCAAATGGTAGCTGTTCCATTAAAACAGTTTCTCTTCATATTATAATTCCAGTCCAGTCAAATTAGAAATATTTAGGGGCGCCTGGGTGGCGCAGTCAGTTAAGCGTCCGACTTCAGCCAGGTCACGATCTCACGGTCCGGGAGTTCGAGCCCCGCGTCGGGCTCTGGGCTGATGGCTCGGAGCCTGGAGCCTGTTTCCGATTCTGTGTCTCCCTCTCTCTCTGCCCCTCCCCCGTTCATGCTCTGTCTCTCTCTGTCCCAAAAATAAATAAACGTTGAAAAAAAAAATTTAAAAATAAAAAAAAAAGAAATATTTACTCAACCTTCTTTGTTTATATTTACGATATATGTTCTATACCAGCTGGTGTATAAATGGAAAAAGGGCGTTAATGTTTTTCTTACAGATTCTGTCTAATGCTCCTGTTGACTGTGTCCTACCAAAGGAAAGCATCTGGAAGATGAGGTTACAAGTTTCACCAAATGTGGGGAGCCCAGACAGAGACACAAGAGTGTGCTTCTCAGCCCAAGCTCATTACTAAAATTTTGGTCGTGTTCGAAGACTTTTCAGAAATGGCTTTTGGGAAAATTTTGTGTCCAGTCCTTAATCACTAACCATGGTATCTCTCTGTCATCGCTTCAAGAGGCTGGTGCGTAATGTATGGATAATGGCAATGACTGCATTGTCATCCACATATGAAAAAGCCATAATCAATGGCTTTGATGTCATAAAGCCACAGCCCACCAATTTGATGTCAGCGTGATGGATTAGGAATTGTCAGGCTACAGTTATTGGCTTTTAAAAAATAAGGAGTGAATGAAATCTACTTCTAGGGTGGGACATATATGTTAATAGACTTTTTTTTTTTTTTTAAGAAAAAAGTTAATGTAAATCCCCACTGTTGGAGTTATTTTAAGTAATTTATACATGTTTTCCAAAATAAAAGTGTGTGGAAAAGAAAGGCATGCTGTGTAAGCTGGTAGGGTCAATATCTAGAGTTCTCATAGGTATGGCTTTCTTGAATTTGTCACTAAAGCTTTGCATTATGTTTACACCCCAGGAAAGGGTGGGGTGAGAGAAGGGAGAACCTGGGAGGTTGAAGGGTGGGAACAGGAATATGGCCAAACGGGAGTCTCATCTGTAAACTGGGGAAGAAAGGGTTCCCTTAAGAGTTTGCGCGTAACATTTAACTGGTGCGTTTGTATAACATCTTGACTTAATAGAGACTAGCAAAAGGAAAAGAAAAGAAAACTGAAGGAAGAAATCCGCAGCAGGACAATAAAAAGTATCCTCTTCATATCCACCGCCCTAGGGGTTTTTCCTTTGCGCCTCAGAGCTTATCCCACTGAAACTCATCAATTTTTGCTTTTATGCTGGAAATGCCCGAACAATTTTAAGGCTTCACAGCCACCCCTTGGGGTGAGAAGGTTTCACAATGCTCGCTGAGCCTCGTGGTGTGTCCCCAGGGAAGGCCAAGGGGCCACAGGGTAGGGGAGAGAGGCCTTCTTTCTCTTCCTAGTGCCCTCCTCCCCGCCAGCCTGAGAACAAAGGACAGAACCTCAAAGCTCCAGCCCCAACGCGTGACCTCGGGGCCCAAGGCAAAACATTTTATCTCTGGGTCCTAGTGACATAAGGTCCTCAGGCTCTGCAATTGTGGTTTATGATGTGACTAGAAACCTTTGATGGAATTACTATTGCCTTCTATTTCTCTGCCCGGCCATTTATTATTCTGTATATTTTCGAGAGCTGTGGGAAACTTTCATAACCAAGCCTAAGCCAGGCGAAAACTTGTTCTATTTGGAATTTGTAATGAAGTCAAAACATGGCCTGGATTTTCTGAAAGGCTTCTTTGGCTGCCTGCAACAGCCCCAGGGCACAATCAGACAGGGATGGAGAAGGCCTGGGAGCAGATTTTGTTACCAAGAATAGGACAGAACAATATTTGCCTCCGAAACGCTAGGCCTCCTATTTACCTTCTCAGCTGGAAGAAGTGAGAGATAAATGCATATTTCACATGAAGTGCAAATACCAATTCTTTCATTTCTAATTTTCAGGATTCTTTTTTTCTTAACTCCCTCTAAACAAAAGGCTAGGGAGATTTTTTTTTTTTTTTTTTTTTTTTAGCATAGTTGATTTCCTGACCTAAGGGAAGAAATTCTTTGTTTGGGAACTTTTGACCCCCCCCCCCCCCACCCAAGAGCTGTTACTTTGCCTGAAATGCAAGTGTGAATTAAAATTGTGAGACATTTAAAGTGGCGGGTTTCGAGAATGCTTTCTTTTGTGGACTGTGCCATGCTGGTGAGTGTGGGGTCACAGAGAATGACGGAAAAACCAAGTTTTGCTCTGTTGGGAGGGAAAACTTCTCCTAATTTTCAGAAGCTCTCAAAAATTACTTCCCGCCTTAAACCTGTTTCCACTACAGGAGCTTCAGTCCTTAACACAAGGGGTAAGTTGGAAGATGGTTAGTCCCTAATTTTTATTTAAGTCAAAGGTTAATAGTAAAGGGGGGTTGGGTCCCACACTGTTTCAAGTTAATGATTATTTTCCGCCATCAGGTAAAGAATTTCCTAAGGCCCTTATTTCACTGCTGAAAGCGGAGTAAGAGAACTCAGATTCGCGCCCCGGGGCCTGAATAAAGGAATAAAAACAGCACAACATTTGCATCTACTTAACAGTCTCAGTTTTAAGAGCCCCTCACAGTAAGAGGGGAAAACCGTATCTGGAGGTTAAATGAAGCTCTTCTGAGATATTTGCCAAAACACAATTCAGAGAAAGATAATCATTGTCAGAAATGACCCAGGAATTTGAGGCCTTCTAATCGAAAGCACAAAGCTCAGAAAGGTGCATTCTCTTGCTTCTCTGCCTGCCTGGATATCAATGAACATCAGCTAAAGGTGGCTGAAGAACCAATTTCATGCATCTACTGTACGAGGAAATGAACTGAGCCAAGGGCAAAAATAAAATTATACAAATGTTATTATAGACTAGCCTGCTTCTGTCCTAGTTTAATTCAAATTTTAGTGCTGCAGGCTTTGCTTCCGGCAGTAGCCTTCCTGAATAAATCAACATTTGCTTACATCTAAATTATTAGGGGGAGCATGTGACTTTGTTTATTGTATAAATTATACGCAAGGTTAAAGCATTAACTGTTCAACTGGTTTTGTTCAGTCACCCCATCAACTCTCCCCCAAATCATCTCTCCCTCCAGTAGCAAATAAAAATCTGACGTTACTAAATTTTTTTTTTTTAATAGACAAACCAAATAACAAAAGCCACAAAGCACTGTGAACCTGAGGTCTTGGGCAGGAGCACTGCTAGAGGTAAGGTGGAAGAGAGTCTTAGTGTTTAGGAAAAAGAAAGAAGGAGCCCAGGTCTAAGAAATTGTTCGTGTGAGCTCTCATCTGGTGTCTGCGCAAAATGAAATAGTGACTTGGTAAATAATCAGATAAGTTGATTAAGATGGTCAACCAAATGGGGCCATTTAATACAAACCTAAAGAAAGCCTTTTGGCCAGGATTTCAGTGGGCAAGGAATTTCAAACTATACGGCAATGTTGGCCCCAAACACTTTTATTGCTTTTATCTGTTACAAAAGAAAGCTAAACATAGACCCTCTGGAAAACGCACTTACCAACAATTTGTTTGTTTGTTTGTTTGGTCTTTACACATCACTGTGAGTGACTTCCCAAAAGCCTACCTGCACGTGTCTGGCAAATAAGGATAGGGCTTTGATAACTAGACAACTGGCCTTTCCAAGTATTTAGACAAATCAGATATCAGATGTGTCCTACTTTGAGACCATCCAATTAACATAAATATCAAGGGCTCAAAGTAGACCAATCAGCTATTTGCTTTATCAAAAGTTGTTATTTTATCATCCATAGTAGGCTTCTTTTAGTCTTTGACCTTTTCCATGGTGACAACTCAATTTACAAGATTGTAAGTTGAATTCAGTTGAAAATATTGAATTCAGTCTTTTCCAAGAATATAGTTACGTGTATACCTATGTATGTATTTCTTTCTCAAAACTCTTCCAATAAACACTGTAGGTCAGATTTTTGTACAGAATCTTCCTCTCCAACAAATGATTCCGATCTAAGATGTGCCCAAGAGGAGAATCAATTTCCCTTTCAACCTCTTCTGATTCTTTCTGCGGCCTAGATTGGGTTTTAAGATCTTGGACGGTGATTCTCCAAACGTTATTAATGTGCCACATGCAACAGAATCACCCAAGAGCGGAGCCCAGGACTCTGCACTGTAACCAGCTTCCATGTGATTGTGTCGTCAAGGAGCTAACACGTGAGAACTACTTTTGCAGACTCTGATATGGAAGTGAACTATATAGCTCTAGCTACTCTTTACCTCACGTGCTTGTCTTCTATTCATGGTGTCCTGGAGCCTAGCCCAAACTAAAACAGGCTCCGAACCAAAAAGGTCTTCCAATCCCTGCCTTGTACTTTTTGGCCAATGGAGGGTATCTTTGGAACATACTCACTTGAGTCCATGGTAAATCCTGATTTGTAGTGAGATGGTGCACTGGGGAAAAATCATCACATGCGATGACAATTCTATTTAAAATAATTTATCAAACGTAGAAGTAAATTGCTGGCCACCCAATTGGTATTAAGAAATAGCTTTTTGACAGCAGCCTATCAGCATGGAAAAAACAGAGACTTTGGAATCAGAGAACTCTGGTTTCAAATCAGTTTCATTGTTCGTTCTCATGGGGTATTGGGTAAAAATTTGAACGTTTCTGAGCTCAGTTTCCCTGTCTGCGATATGGGAATAATTAGTGGAAACGTGGTGGGTTTGAAAGAAAAATAACAAATGTGTAACGAATGTTTGGGACATGGTAGGTGCTGAATTGATCATAATTATTTACCATTTACAAATAGCTATTGAATCCACAAATTGTATGTAGAAAGTTAAACCTTAAAGTGCAAAGAGGTTGCTGCTGAGGAAAATTGGGGAGTGCCTGGTGTGCACAGTTAGGTTGGCCTGAGCCTGAAAACTGCTCACTTCCTGCCCAAGCCTAGAGCCTGCAAACCTCTCCCAGAGTTCCCTGGGTGAGAAGACAGAGAGAAAGTATGCATAGGGATTATAGAGGGAAGCCATCCAGATAACTATTACAGCTGGTATTTTCATGGAGACTGTGTTGGAAGATGGCAGATTTACCTGGAAAATCATGTGTCGAAGTCTTCGAACATGAAGTGAGAACTTTGGGCCACTGGAGACAGAGGAACTAATAATTATCTAGAATTGGTGTCAAAGTTTCCATAAAACAGATATAACAGAGTAGCATACAGAAAAGCCTCTGCAGGTGAAACAGACTTCATTTGATGAAATGAGAATAGAACGCAGGGAAAAACATAAAAGACCTTGCTTAGGGTCGCACTAGTTCCCTAATTGAGCTCTACCAAATGACAGGAACAATAATGGTGATAAAGACAACAATTTTCTAGTGGCCTAATCTGGCAGAGCAGGTAATGGTAGTCCTCATAGAATGATAGCATACGCTTCATTCCTGCTTGGAGATGTTGTACTTTAAGTTTTCAAGTGTGTTATATCATTTAATTATCATCTCAGGCCTGTGTAGTTGGTTTTATTCTGAGCCTCGTGGTCCTTCAAATATCTTGGGAAATGATTATATCTTGAGTCATGGAAAATACCAACGGAATCTTATATTGTATGTGAAATATGCCTCTCTAGCAGAGATTTGTTGTTTATCCACTACTCATTTACTATTTTTAAGGTAAAATGATATCCCAAATCCCCTTTGGGAAACCACCCACTCTCAGGCCACGAGATTTAAAAGGCATCAAGTCCAACCATCACATGGGAGGTGGGTGCTGATTGGTGTAAGCAAATCGGCATTCTATGTTCTTACAGCAGTGGGTTCACTAAATGTCTTTGTGACCCAATCAGAGCCATGCACAATGAGACTCTTATTCTTTCCCAAGGGACTTGAACCTGGCAGCATGTAGGCCGGTGCTGCTCTTGCCATCTTGCCACCGCATGTAGACCAAGAATAAAGCCAGTGAATGGAGGAATGCAAAGCTCAGCTGAGAGATGAACAGAAAATGGGTCTTGGGGATGTCAGTGGAGCCCAAACCAAACCATTCCTGAAGAGAGTCCCATACTGGACTTTTTACTTAAGTGAGCCCATAAACTCCGCGATGAGTTAAACCAATTTTGGTAAAGTGTGTTTTCATTTTCTTAAAAAAATTTTTTTTAATTACGTTTCTTTATTTTTGAGAGGCAGAGAGAGACAGAGCATGAGTGGGGGAGGGGCAGAGAGAGAGGGAGACAGAATCCGAAGCAGGGTCAAGGCTCTGAGCTGTCAGCCCAGAGCCCGACACGGGGCTCAAACCCACGAACCAAGAGATCACGACCTGAGTCAAAGTCGGACACTCAACCTACTGAGCCACCCAAGCGCCCAAAGTGTGTTTTCATTTTCAACAGAGGAGAGTCCTAATTGAGGAAGGATTTCTTGCTACCACACTAGGACATGGGGTGTTGTAGATGGAGCTTGTCTATTAGGTGGCTATTATGCAAAATGAGGACAGAGAAGAAAACTGGCAAACTATGGGCAGTTTTATACTCTGAGAAAATATAAAGACAATCCCCCCAACATAGGGTGGAGTCTGCAGGGTTGCCAGTTACCTACTCTGATATTTTTTCTTTCTTCTTAAACTTTTGATTGTAGCTAGACACAAGACCATTTTTTTAAACTGATGTGTAGCTGACATACAATATTGTATTAGTTTTAGGTATACAACATAGTGCCTCAACATTTATTTTACATTACCAAGTGATCACCATGATAAATCTAGCTACAATCTATCACCATACAAAATTTTACTTTATTATTAACGATACAGTTTTAGGCTGTCCATTATATCCCCGGGACTTACTTATTTTATAACTGGAAGTTTGTACTTATCATCCCCATCTGCTACTTTGCACAGCTCCCCACATTCCCCTCTGGCAATTGCCAGGTTGTTCTCTGTATCTATGGGTCTATTTCTCTTCTGTTTTGTCCTGTAGACTTCATACAGAAGTGAAATCATGTAGTATTTGTCTTTCTCTGTCTGACTTATTTCACTTAATACGATACCTTCTAGGTCCACCAATGTTATTTTTTATGGCTGTGTAATATTCCATTGTATGTATATACCACATCTTCTTTATCCATTCATCTGTTGATGGACACTAAGGTGCGTTCCATATCTTGGCTATCGTAAATAGTACTGCAATGAACACGGGGGCACGTATATCTTTCCAAATTAGTGCTTCTGTTTTGTTTGGGCAAATATACAGAAGTGGAATTACTGGATTGTATGGTGGTTCCATTTTTAATGTTTTGAAGAACCTCCATACTGTTTCCCATAGTGGCCGCACCCTTTTACATTCCTGCCGACCATATGCAAGGGTTCCTTTTTCTCCACATCCCCACTAACATCTTGCCTTTTTGACACTAGCCATTCAGGGTAGTGTGAAGTGATAGTTCACTGTGATTTTGATTTGCATTTCCTTGATGATGAGTGATGTTGAGCATCTTTTCATGTGTCTGTTGGCCATCTGGATGTCTTCTTTGGAGAAATGTCTATTCAGGTCCTCTGCCCATTTTTAAATTGGATTGTGTGTGTGTGTGTGTGTGTATGTGTGTGTTTTATTGAATTGGGTGGGTTCTTTATGTATTTTGCAAATTAACCCCTTGTCATTTATATCATTTGCAAATAACTTCACCCAGTTTGTAGGTTGCCTTTTGTTTTGTTAATGGGTTCCTTTACTGTGCAAGATATTTTTAACTTGATGTAGTCCTATTTACTTATTTTTTTTCTTTTGTTGCCCTTGCCTAAGGAGACAGCTCCAAAACATATATTGGTAAGACCCTGTCAAAGAGCTTATTGCTAATGTTTTCTTCTAGGAGTTTTACGGTTTGCAGTTTTAATTTATGGCTAATTAAAAAAATACATTATCAGATACCTTTGTGATTAGTGTGGACATATAGCTAAACTCTGACTTAGGGGTTTAAGCACTCCTCCAGGTGATATTCTTTAAAAAGGTAACTGGCATGTGTTCTTTGCCTCTGTTAATTTGTCCTTTCCTTCATTCTGCTGCCTAAAGTCTGGTTGTGATAGTTGGACCTCTAACTAACTTTCTTATACCCTGAGGCCAGGGCTCTGTCTTGGGAATGGAAGATCTAGGAGCTGGAAGGAGTTGGGTCCCTAAGGACTTCACAAAGCAAGCCATTTTATAGCCCTGGCTTGCCTACACCTGAATTTTTCTTGAGAAAGCAATAAACCTCTTGTTTACATTATTGTTATTTTGAGTTTTTATTAGTGCCAAGCCTAATCCTAACTATTACTTCCTGATGGCAGTTTTAAAAATATGTTGTACAAGAAATTAAATTCTTTTTAATCTCTTTTTGACTATATGAAAACTGAAAATGGATACAGTTAATGTATGTAAAGTCCCTAAGACGTGGCTATAGTCATAAATAATTACATAAGTGTTAAAGTTAAATTCAATGTAAGCCAAAACGATTCAGTCCTTTCTCTATTCCCAGTGCTATGCTAGGCCAATGGGATTTGTCAATGATAAAGGTGTGAATGTGATACACAAATTTCATTTAGAGTCACAAAACCAATTAAATTGCCATGTGTGAAGATGAAATTCTGGGGTATTTTAGTGGAGGAATGAAAAGCAAGGTGTTATGCATATTATCGTTTGGATAAATGCTGTTTATAATGGTAGAAACACCACCTGAAAGCCCCTGTCTCACAATAGCTATGATTCAGATTCTGCAAGTATTTGTCAGGGCTGAAATTAATAAATTACATGGGAATCAATGGATTCGATTCTATTTGCCTCACAGAGGTACTTTACATTACTGGGTGAATTTGAAAGAGAGCAAGTATTTTTTCAGTTTTAAAATCCGGAAGCTTAATGAATGTCATGTGATCTATGCAGAACTTTGAAACAGTTATTTTATTTTATTTTATTTTATTTTATTTTATTTATTTATTTTATTTTATTTTATTTTAGCAATTTCTACACAGTGGGTAAATGAGATGTTCATTCCCATGTGAAAGGAGACTGAGGCAGAGAAGGAAGATGAAAAAAGACCATGGGGGGTTGGTGGTGGCAGCAATAGGAAACAGCATCCATGTCCCTTGAGCCTGGTGATTACCCATCTACTCACACGTTCATACATGGGAGGCGGTGGTGGACATGATTTGTCTGGTTGGTGCAAATCATCTTCCGAGGTTTGCTAGAATTCCTCGAAGACATGAGTGTTCAGTTCAGGAGTGAAGAATGCAGAAACCCAAGAGGGAAACAACGCAATATAGACATACCAGCTTGCCGTTGCTGTGTAAAGCAGCCTACCCAACACTTGGTGGCTTAAAGCAATGACCATCTATTTAGCATCTGATTCTGCAAGGTGGAAATTCAGGGCAGGCTCCGTTTCGGTCTGGTCTTCCTCATGGGTCTGTTGCAACACCTCAGTTGACTGTGTGGATCTTCCGGGGGTTGGCAGCTATTGGTTGCAGCACCTTGATGCTCGTCCACATGGTGTCTTATCCTCTGAGAGGCTAGCATCGCTTAATTCCCACAGCACTGGGGCAGAGTTTCAAGAGAAAGTGGAAACACATGAGGCTTCCTGAGGGTTAGTGTTGGTCTAGACTTCTGTAACATCCACAGTATGCCATTGGGCCAGGCAGACGACCAGGTTTGGTGAGAGGGGTGCAAAGTCCCATGTCAAAGGACATGGAGACAGGGAAGGGGGAAGTGTAGACATTTTTCAGTCGGTTTATGAAATGGACAGTGTTGAGAAACTGATGGGCTTGATCTGTTGTTGGACAAGTGAGCAGAAGAATAAGAAGAAATAAGAGAGGATATAGGAAGAGAGAAAGAAGTGCATCAAAGAGCAACGAGAGGTTAAAATGTGATACGAATAGCAATAGGGAACCCTGGAAGACCCTTAAGCAAGACAGAAATGTAGATGAAGCAGAGGGCACGTATTAACATCCACAGAGTTCTAGGGGCCTTCTGGCTGAGGGCCTCGCCAAGATAAGTAGAGCGTTTGTATCTCTGGGTTTCCGAGTTAATGATCCCAGCAGTCTCTGGACCAGCCAAATTGTAGTGGATTTATTATTTACATTACAACTGCATTTAAAAATGAAAACATATGTCTACATTTTCAATGCTTTGAAAATACCATTGAACATGCTGTAGAATTTTATATCCAGTAACAGGATGCAATTTCCCTATCAAATAAAATTGCTGTTTGTTTTGTATACTGTATATTATTATGGAAATTTCACAGTTTATCAGCTACAGTGAAGTCAACTGCAATGAGCAGGCCACTTATGCGAGCAAGTTTCTCTCACGCCTCCCAAATCCTGATTCCCTTTCTATTTATGCAGATATTGTTTTATGCTAATAATGTACTTTGCTGCTGTTGTTGTTGTTTTGTTTTGACGCAGTATAACCCGATTCATAGAAGAAAGGCAAGTAACTCTAGCAAGGGAACGTCCTGGTGGTATCCTATGGTCTCACCTACCCCCCCCCGCCCCCCACCTCTGCTGACAAATGCATCATTGCTGAAACCAACAAATAAGAAGTTGCTTAAGGCCCAGTTAAGTTTGCTGACTTCTGCAAAGTATGCCTGATTTTGTTCCTAGTGATCGCGAGAGTAATGATAACTTATAGTGCAGCTGGGCAATTTTGTAAGAAACCCCCTCTTCCAGCAGCAATTTAGAGGTGCTTCGTCTTTCTTCTTCTTCTTTTTTCTTGTTGCAGTGTGACAACAGCAAGTACCCAAATCCTGTTAGCAAATAATGTGATTTCTGAGCTTGGGTTCTGGACTAACAATGTTACAGGGTGTGCGTCACAAGCTATGAGATGAATAGCCGCATGTTTTGAAAAATATACCGTGTTTGAGTCTAGTAGTTCCTATTTTCTCTATAAGTGGTCTTCAAGTCCTGTCCCCGTTGTCTTGTTTTAACTTGTTGTCTCGGGCTTAGTTGATTGTGGACGTTGAGCAGGAGGGTCAGACTGGCTGACAAAGCAAGGAGAAATGTGGTGTTAGGGTCCTTGCCTGCTTAGAGGTCCAGAGGATGGTAATTTAACCTGGATAGTCTGAGAGAGTTTGTAGGGAAATATCCACACGGGTAAAATAAGAATTAAAAGAGTAAATGAATGTTTCTGGTCGCGTGTCTTTGTTATAAAACCACGTCAATGAATCCCTGTGACTAAGAGCGTGACCTTTGAGGTTAGCATCCACTGCTTTTCGCTGCATGACTATGGGCAAATATCTTCAGCCTTAGCCTTAGTTTAATAGTATCTCATAAGATTGTGGCAAACATTAAATTAGATAATGTACTTGGTGCACCGTGCTTGGCACAGAGTAAGTGCTCAGCGATGGTGTCATTGTCATTAATCAGCCTCCTCACATCCATTTCCTTATCCTGCCCTTCAAGGCCAAAGTCCACCAGTCTGCCCTGCCCCCCCCCCACCCCGTTCCTTGTGTTAACTACTAGTAGAATAGTAGGTGCTAGGTACGAGGCAGGCCCTCAACAAGTTCTTAAAAAACAAGAGAATAAATCCATCAATAATATTATAATTATAGTGATGTGTGTGTGTCCTTACCCTTTAAAAGGGACCTTCAACCCCAATATGTTAAGTGCTTTTGATGACACACAAATGATGGGCACCAGATTTCTCTGCATCAGGAATTTATGTGTCTGTTTTAAAATCCTAAATGAAACCCAATAACAAGTGGATAAAAGCCTAGTCGCTCTCAGAGGCACCCAGGCCCTCATTGACTTATTTCTGTCTCATCTCCAAGGCCTCCCTGTGGAATCCCAGGGCTCAGGGATGTCATGGTGAAAACTGTTGTCCCAAAGAATCACTGAAACGAATGTCTCAATTTACTGTATGCTATTTGACTGCTTTAATAATGCTTGATTTTGTTTTAAAGAGGCAAAGTTCAAACTATAAACTGAATTTCAGGTAATGTATACATCACATAATCCCAGACATCTCAGCCACCATTACCTGGTGATAACACGCCCTGTTTTTCAGGGAAAGAATCTAAGGGGAAATCTAAAATCATGAAGTATGAAAACATCAAGATTACGTTCAAATGTACCAAAGTCTCTGACTTTCCATGCTCTGCTCTCTAATCTCTCTGTTCCCCCAGACTTCCAAGGAGGTTGTCTTCTTTCTAATTGGTGCCAGCCCCTCAGTGCCCCTAATTATACAATCTTCCTCTCGCTTTTAGTGACCTCCCTCATCTCATTGTTTAAATCCTATCCATCTTCCAAGTCCTAAGACAAATTCTATCTCTTCTAGGGTATAGTTTCCTACTACTATCGCCATTATTTAGATCCACACGGTGTAGCATTTAATTGTTCTGTGTTAGCTTTTTCTTCCTAAATAGGTCACATTCTCCTTGAGGCCAAAGCTTATGCTTTAGTCTCCCTTGCTTCTCACTCGGAGCCTCTCCAAGTGATAGATACATAGTAGGTGCTGATTAAATATTTGTTGATTGATCTCCTGCGAAGGGGTTGCTGTGAACCACTGTGAAAGTGCTAGACAGACCAAGGCGGGGTTCTCAATCTCCCTCTGGGGGGACACTTTTAGGGGAATGGGAAAAATCCTTCAGAGAGCCCTGTCAGCTAATGTGCTTCTTTGAATGCGCTTCTAATGAGGTGCATGTGGCCTTGGTGTGGGGCTACAGGGTGGGGGGGAGGGACTGTTCTCCTTTCCTGGGGGCAAGGGGTGGAGTGCTCCCCAGTGGCACAGGGAGGGACTCTGGGCACCGGCATCTGAGTAGGATGTACGTAGAAAAAGGAACTGGAATGCTTGTACATTTATGCCTGCATCCAAGTACGAGTAAGGTATGACTCTCACCCACAAGCCAGGATGAAGAGGGTGTTAATTCTGAGGACTTCTAGCTAGAGACAGCGAGAGAAAGAGATAGAGTCCCTTTTGGGGTTGATAATGTTCTCTTAAGCTGGAGTGGGGAGAGCTGATGAAAAGAGCTTGCCTGTGGGATGCCTGGATGGTTCAGTCAGTTAAGCGTCCCACTCTTGATCTCGGCTCAGATCATGATCTCACGGTTTGTGGGTTTGAGCCCAGCATCCGGCTCTGCACTGATAGCACGGAGCCTGCTTGGGATTCTCTCTCTCCCTCTCTCTCTGCCCCTTTCCTCCCCTCTCAAAATAAATAAATAAACATTTTTTAAAAAAAGAGCTTGCTTGAACAGTGGCAAAAGGTGAAAGGTGACTGAGAATTAGCGTCGCCTCCCTTCTCCCCCATATGTCTAGCCTCATCACAATTTACTCCGAGTTTAAAAGCTCCTTTCCAGGGCAGAGACTGGGCAGGGTGTCCCTAAGCCCTTTTTTATGAGTAAAGCAGGGCCCTAAAGCAAGAGACACAAAGGAGGGGCACGCTAGCCAGACTGGGATAAATGGGTGCGGGAGGAGGAAGGCTACTTCCTTTTCTCTGGGGAGAGAAGGGGTGTGAGGAAGCGGGCCTCTGTGAGTATACACACTTTAAAGTGTGGTGATAGTGAGTAGGTGAGGCGCATGGACACATCAAAACTACTGCTGTGGGTGATGCCTTTGCACTTGTGATAGCTCGGCCATCAGACTATACAGAGAATTTGAGGCAGGGGCTACTTGTCCTATTTGAGACATTTGAACAAGTATCGCTCACTTATTTAGCTAAATTTTCAGTAAGAAGGGGAAGCCAAGGATTGTTAGGTCTACAGAAATCAGTAATAACCTCCAACAGAAGTGGACTCCAATCCTAGTGTGAGAAAATGCTGGGGAAAGCCTCACGTGACTAGGTGGTCCATTGGCCAACTTTTGGCCAGGGTTACCTGGAAAGTAAGTGCAGGTTGCTTATTTACTACGTGGAATGGTCCTTGATGGGGGTATTATAATTCTTAATTGGAACTTTTGTTCCTGCTCAGGGACCTAAATATTTACTTTTATGAAATTATTATTTTCAAAATAATATGTTTGAAATGGTCACGGAACACTTGGAAGATTCATACTACACAGGCTCTCTTTCCTTTACCTCTCTCCTCTTGGATCCTCTTGACTTCTGCCTCTGCTTAACATCTCTCAGGATTGTTTCTGTATCTCTTTCTGGGGGAACTTTCTTTGTGTTTAGACGAATCTCACCCAGGTGTTCTTTGTGTGTGTGTGTGTGTGTGTGTGTGTGTGTGTGTGTGTGTGTATGTGTGTGTGTGTGTTTAATTAAGTAAACTCTATACCCAACGTGGGGCTCAAACTCATGACCTCTGGGTCAATAGTTGCATGCTCCACTGACTGAACCAACCAGATGCCCCCAGGGGTTCTTAAATGTTGTAAAGCCACCAGTGTCTCACAGGTGTACCCGAGAGACTATTGGATGATACTAAGAATGGAAGAGTAGATAAAGAGAAGAAATGCCTTTATTTACTTACTTACTTTTAAATTTTTTTGAAATGACTTTTTTTTAAAGTTTATTATTTTTATTTTTGTTTTAGAAAGAAAGAGAGTGAGGGGCTCCTGGGTGGCTCAGTCAGTTAAGCATCCGGATTCGGCTCAGGTCATGAACTTTCAGTTCGTGAGTTCGAGCCCTGGGCCAGGCTCTGTGCTGACCGCTCGGAGCCTGGAGCCTGCTTCGGGTTCTGTGTCTCCCTCTCTTTCTACCCCTTGCCCACTCACACTCTGTCTCTCGCTCTCAAAAATAAACATTAAATTTTTTTTTTTTAAACAAAGAAAGAGAATGAGAGTAAGAGCCAAGGAAAGGGGCGCGCGAGAGAATCTTAAGCAGGTTCCACACTCAGTGCTCAGTGTGGAGCCCAGCAGTCCCCCAACCTGGGATCATGACCAGAGCTGAAACCAAGGGTTGGATGCTCAACTAACTGAGCCACCCAGGTGCCCCCCTTTTACAGTTTATTTATTTACTTAAGTAATCTCTACATGGGGCTCAAACCCAGGACCAAACTGCACCCTCCTCTGACTAAGCCAGACAGGCACCGCAAGAAATGATGTTTTCGATGAGAAAAGACATAACCAGTGTTTGAATAGTCCAATACGCAGTAAGCCTGTCTGCTAATGCCCTGGGTTCCCAGGGGTTGTTCACAGCAGAGAACATTCCAGGCCAGTTGCTAGTTTGGTTTTGCCCACACTCTGCTTGGCAGTCTGGCAGTGGGTGGGTGGGGGGGTGGTTCTCAGTGGAAGACAGTCTCAGATGTGACTTTTCTTTAATTTTCTTTCTTTTTTTTTTAAGTTTTATTATTTATTTTGAGAGAGAGAGAGAGAGATCACAGGAGGAGAAGGGCAGAGAAAGAGGGAGAGAGAATCCCAAGCAGGCTCTGCACCATTGGTGAACTGTGAGATCATGACCTAAGCCGATACCGAGAGTTGGACGCTTAATGGACTGAGCCACCCAGGCACCCCTCAGATGTGACTTCCCTTCATGACCTACACTGAGAAGGAAGAGGGGAAAGCAGAAGGGGATGGAGGTCATGGTGCGGCAAAGAGGAGATGGTGGGAGAGAAAACCCCTCCTCAGTCACTCTGCCTCATGACTGCAAGGGTCTGCCGGTGTGCTGATTCTCAAGTGTGGTCTGGGGACCTCTGGACTTCCTCAGGACCCTCTTGGGGGTCTATGAGGCCCTCCTTTCCTAACTGTCTTTCTGTATGAGCCTGGATTTTCTTCAAATAAATTAAAACAACATATTGCAACAAATTGAATGCAGAGGCGGAGAATCGAGTTCTCTTTTATTAAGACAGACATTAAAGAGATTTACTGGGGTCCCTGGGTGGCTCAGCCAGTTAAGCGTCTGACTTTGGCTCAGGTCATGATCTCACAGCTTGTGAGTTCAAGCCCTGCATCAGGCTCTGGGCTGACAGCTCGGAGCTCGGAGCCTGGAGCGTGGCTTGGATTCTGTGTCTCCCTCTCTCTCTGCCCCTCCCCCGGTCACAATCTGTCTCTCTCTCTCCTTCAAAAATAAATAAATATTAAAAAAAGGAGATATTTACAAAAACATCAAACAGCATTACTTTTCTCACTAATTTTGTTTTGGAAATACAGGTTATTTTATAAAATAAAAAATGCTATTTATGTTACCTAAGTCTTATTTATATTAACATGTAATGGGTTTATTATTCTTTTAAAATAAAGTACTACAGGGGAACCTAAGTGGCTCAGTCGATTAAGTGTCCAACTTCAGCTCAGGTCATGATCTTGTGGTTCATGAGTTTGAGCCCCACATCGGGTTTTCTGCTGTCAGTGCGAAACCCGCTTTTGATCCTC
This sequence comes from Lynx rufus, assembly GCF_022079265.1. Classification (NCBI taxonomy): domain Eukaryota; kingdom Metazoa; phylum Chordata; class Mammalia; order Carnivora; family Felidae; genus Lynx; species Lynx rufus. The sequence goes on along the minus strand of NW_025814837.1, from coordinate 14,720,325 downwards.
TGTCGCCCTCTCTCTGCCCCTTTCCCCCATCTCAAAAATAAATAAACATTAAAAACAAACATTAAATTAAAAAAATGTAAAAAAGCTTTATATGAATATTTAACAATTTTCTGTTTTAATTTCTCCTGTGGTCAATACAGATGGGTATAACTCACGTAAACAGAAGATTTTGGGGTTCTCTGATTGTTGAGAATGTAAGGAGGTCCCAAGCCCAAAGAGTTGGAGAAGGGTTTCTCCAGGGAATGGCTTCTGTGTCCCAGAATCATTGCAGGAGCAGTGATTCATAGAGAAGGCAAAAACATTTCAGGGACTTGCTGACCCTTGAAAGATCAGCCCTTCCTCTCTAAACCGACAGCTTGGCTTTACTCTGAAGCACAAGTGTCTTGGGTGAGACATAGCTGTGTGTGTTCCAGGTGGTTTACTTTCCGTATTTTGCAGCACTGTTTGATCACCCACATTCTTCCTTGTTGACTCAAACATAATGGCACCACCTACCTCATGTCTTCCTTCTTCCCATGGGTGTCTACACGAAGTCCAGATTCCCTTGTGCAGTATAAACAGGAGGACGTGTGCTTGCTTAGTCCAGAGGTTTCATCAAGGAATGAAAGTGGAGGAACTCCAGTTCTGGTCTTGGTCCTTCTCCTGGCTTCAAAATGAGCATAATTTTGGATGGATGAACTCATGCCTTGCAAGTGAATAATTGTGGTTCATTTTGCCATTAAGTTATGAAGAAAAAGAACTCTCTCTCTATGCCTATACAGTCCTGGCCCCTCTACTCAGGAGCTGGAGAATTCCTCTCCATAGTTGGCTGCCGAGGAAGAGGTGTTGTGAGGCAAGCGTAGCTGATGTTGGAGAACACGGCTGTCTTCTGCAGGTGAGTGGCTGGAAGTTCCATGACCTGGGATCTGGCAGACTTGTCCCCTCAGTGCAGACATCTCTGGAAAAAAGCAGACCTCTCCTCTCAGGTAGATCCTTTCACCAGAGGGCAGAGAGCGAGGGGCTGTGTCAACACCACCAGATGATTTGCCCTGAATTCCCCAAGTAGAGGCTTTTGCCTTTCTTTCCTGGCAAGGAATGAGAGAGAATGTGCAGAGAAGTGAGGTGCGTTCATGCTGCTGCAGTTCCCTCTGCCTGGGAACAGGTACGCGTGTCATCCCCAAACCCATTCTTTCATTTGTTCAGGGGTTACTGGGTTCCTGCTCTGTGGCTGTCTCTTCTGCTGCTCCTGAGAGAACCAGCCTTGAATAGGGAGTTTCTACCGGGCAGGGGAGAAGCTGGGAGGCACAGGGTCAGCTTGTGTGCCGTCTAGATCAACCCAAGGTTTGCTATCCAAGAACTGGACAAGAATCCTTGTGGGAGGGCCAGAGGTTGCCATCAAGATCCAGAGCAGATCTTAAGAAAAAAAAGAGAAAAGAAATTGTGATTGTGGATGGTGACAGATGCCAACTAGACTTATTATGGTGATTCATTTTGCATTGTGTATAAGTATTGGATCATTATGTTGTATACCTGAAATTAATATAATGCCATATGCCAATTATGCCTGGATGGTGATGATGATGATGATGATGATGATGATACAGACTATATACAGATTCATGAGCTCAAAGCGGTGGCAATAGGTCAGCACCACAGATTGGCGAGGCACAAGTAAGGAGGAGTGTTCTAGACAGGCGTCTTGCTCCCTGGCTTACATATTTGCAGCTTACCTCTAGGAGCCAGCAGGTGTTTTGTGAACAGATGACGAAGGTTTGCTTAAGGGCCAAGGGTAGAGTGATCAGAGTTGGGTTTCAGAAAGAGAATTTGTCACGTACCTACTATGTGCTAGATGCAGGCACTAGTCCCAGTACGGTTCCTGGGCCTCCCAGTCTAAATTAGCAAGGCCTCCCCGTTTCCGGAGGATAAGGATTGAGGATGCTTAGTAACCTACCCCAGCATCCACGGGAGCTTGGCTACCGCGGATGTCCGCCATTACAGCTATGGCGGACCTCACGCTTTCTCTGACACTGTGCGGGTGTTTTGCTCAGCTCTCCCTACACGTGCATCTCTCCTGAGGCTGCCCCTCTGTTGGCTTCTCCTCTGCTAAAGCACCACTATCCTCCCTCCAGTGTTTTTGAAGTTGGGTGGGGTGTTCGCCCCCCACCGAATTACAACTCTGTTGATCAATGGGTCTTTCTTTTTGCATTTTATGGTGGCCCCACCGAAACACTTAGAATAGGTCCTTCTGAACCAGAGTGGGCAAGTCCTCAAAGGTGACCTGTCAGTGATAAATCAGCTATGTTCTTCACTCACCCTGAACCAGGGTCTGAAGGTAGATCGTGTGTTGGGTGATCAAACAATCTGTGGTCCAAACTGTGACAAGTGGCACATTGGGCAACAAGGCAACAAGGGCACATTGGGATTGTCTTTCTGGTCGTTCCTCCAACATCTCTCATTTTTTTTAGGGTTAATCGTCAGATGCCCTATCACTGGTCTGACAGTTTCCTTCTTATTTACTCCCACGCAGGCCTTGGGAGTTCTCTTGCAAACTGTACTCCTGTTGACCTGTTCTGATAAAATAAAAACAGTAGCTAACATCTAGGCAGTACTTACCATCAGTTGTGCTTCTACGTGTGTTAACCTTTCCAATCCTCACCATCCCCTGAGACTGGCAGTCGTTTTATTTCAAATTGACAGATGAGAAAAGAACCCAGAGGTTAAATAGCTTGTCCACGTTTGCATAACTGGTAAGTAGCAGAGCCAAGATTTGAACCTAGGCGGCTCCAGATCCTGTGCATATAGACACCACACCATCCTGCCTCCATGCTGCAGCTTTATCATTTAGT